>NW_024104251.1:600000-1200000 GCF_003945595.2 Pipra filicauda | reverse complement strand
GACATTTTGGTAAAAGCTGTTTGTTTTATTTTGCACTGACTCAAATATCTTTTTCACATTAAGGATGACACTTAGATGGAACTGCGGGGTTTTCACCAACTGGAGGGTGTTGTGGGAGGTGCCAAACCGTAGTAAAACCAGACCTACTCTTCCCAGAGCCCTAAAGCGTTCTGCCAACAAATGACACGTATCTGCAAACACTTCGCGTTATGATCGTGAGCTGTCATTGAAATCGAGGGGAGCACACGTGACTGGAAAGCACGTGCCTTTGGCATTAACTAAGATTAATATGCCAGTTATGTATCAATTTTAAGTGTTTCAGAAACTGCTGAATTGAAAAAAAAATACTGAGGCAAACAACTGGGAGTTTTAGGAGCAATGGCTTCTTATTTCCACTTACTTGCTGTTCACATACCTTCTGTCAGCATACCACAGAAATTATTAGATTTGTGTTTCCCATCTTAAATACTTGTCAACAGGAAGAGTACCATCAAGATGAAAATAGCAGATACAGAATTGTAGCCACTCCACTGAAATGAAAATTACTGTAGTTGTATTTTATTTTTTCACATTTTACAGCTATAACTTGTTTCATCTGTTTCAATTAAGTTGGATGACACTGGACTTAATTCCATTTTTCATTTATAATCTTCCTTCTAGTTAGGGACTAGTGCAGTTATCACTGAATTCATAAAGAAGTGGAATATTCAAGTAAGTCCCACTCAGATATGTACATTGATTCTATTTGGATATATTTCTTCTCTGTTGCTTTTATTAAAGTATTCATTTAAATCCTGCGACCTAGGAAACTTTCATAGCACTGGCATGATGAGTGGAAGGGATATGGATGAAATTATTCCATGCTGATTTTTAATCCTGAAGAAAATTCTTTTGGGAACTGTATGGTTTTTCATTGATTTAACCTGTGATCACTGGTAAAAGCAAAGCCTTACATTTTATTTGGCATAAGTTTTTTGCATCTATACAAAGACATTATGTGATATATTATATGTTGACAACAGAACACCATTATTAAATTAAAGTATTGATTCATTGCAAAGTCTTATGCTGAAGTAATGTCAGTCCCACAGAAGTAATGTCTAAACCCACAGAAAATGGAAATTAAAAATTAAAGCAAAAGACCTGTCTCTATCTACAGTATTGTGTCTAGTGTTGCAGTACATTTATCATCTGACTCATTGCTTTGAAACCTCCTGCAAAGCCCAGTGAATACATGGATTGCCATGGATTTGACCTTGACTGTATCTTTAAATTTTATAGCCCATTTGGCTTTCAGAAGTACCTATAACATGCTGATGTTTGCTTTTGCTGATTTCTGTTGTGACTTGTATGGAAACAAACAGCACAAGGAAAAGTACCTGGTAAAATCATGTGGGATGAGTTGGTCACTTCTGTTTTTCTCTGAGCCTGGTGGTTTCTTTTTGAGCTTCTTTTTGGTTTGAACAGCTTTGCAGTACTCCAGTTTGACTGTACACGTGTGTGCACACACAGAACAGAAGCACGTGTTTGTGCATTTGCAGTGTGCCAGTTTTTGAGAAGGATCGGGACTTCAAAGCCTGTAGTAACTCCAGGAGCAGTCTTTGCTAAACAAGACGGCTGCTTTGGTTCTGGTGCTTGTCCTTGCACTGTAGTTCAGAAAAGAAACCTGGTGGTTTCATGGTAGCTACTTAGACTGGCGGCTACTAGAATGCTAAGTTGAAGTGCATCTTTTTTAATTTGGAAGTCTCAGGTTCTTCTGTGTGGAAGGGATTTGTTATCACTGTTGCTATTAAGCACAGATACTTTTTAATTATTATTTTGCATCACAAGAGTAGGAAAAACAATGAAATACTTTACGTTATGGAAGGGTTTCCTTCCTCTGAGGGACTTAGTTCTTGGATTGATATGGTGAGAGGTAGAACTGTTGTTCACAATGTCTTCATTGGCTGTGCTTCAGATCAAAACTGGGGCTGTGTTTTTTCATTGCTTAGGACTCAATTTCCAGAGTGGACAGCTCGTAAACCTGCTTTCCTACTTTTACCTTCCCCTTCATACCTAATCTCGAGCCACTCTACTGAGTAAATTACATCTTCAGTGGGGGAAAGTAGCTCCCTGTAAGGGCAGAGCGAGGGCACTTCTGACCTGGACAAGAGAGAGGAAGAACATTCAGAAGGCTCCTGGGTGATACAGAGAAAGTAAATGCACATGGGTGGGCAAGTGCTTTCTGAGTGGGTTTTTACTTTCTATCACACAGGTTTCTGGGGCCCTCTGGTAGAATGCATTCAAGAGGAAAAAAAATGAATAAAGCAGCCACGAAGAAAATTAAAGTAGCAACTGCATTTGTAAATTTCTGTGTCCTTTTCACGGAAGAAATACCTAATTGGATCGACTCTTCCTGGTGAAACTTGGAGATAGTAGGGAGAAATACATTAACTAAATGCTTATTGCTACCTGTTTAAATGTTTATTTCTGAAACTTTGTTTCAATATTCTCAATATTACCCTAGTAATATTCAAAAATACAGATAAAATAATTCTTCCAGTATTTCATCTTTTCCATCCTCCAAGAGTAGTATTTTGCATTTCCAAAACTGAGTTTCTTATGTAGCATGGAAACAGGAGGATTCTGTGACTTTCAGGTCTTTTTTTACAACACATTACTCTTGATTCCATTTTTTTTTCTCTTTTGTGGATCTATTAACTGCTGACTGTAGGAGACAAACTATTCAGCTTCAAAGATAATTCATATCATGTTGAGAAACTGATTTCTAAGTCCAAATTGATTTATTTTTTTCCCTTAGTGTGTTTTTTCTTGGCATTTCTGCAAGAATTAAGCCTTTGAGAAAAGCTCAGGTAGAATGGGAGAGGCTTGCTGTCCAATAAAAATATAACTGGATAAAAACATGGAGTGAAACTTTGGTCTGGAATACCTGAAGAAATTCATGCTTTCGTCCCTGTAAAATAAATCCAGCAACTTGCAAAGTCTCTCTCCTCTTTTTACTTTAGCATCTTTTTGTTTGTTAGTTTTTGGGTTTATGGCTTCTCCTTTTCTTTTAAAATTAATTAATAGCTTGGCAGTTCTAAGGGCCCTACAGTTGTGCCCCATCCTTGCCCCCCACTTGTATTTTGCACTCATAGGAAAGAGGTACATTAGCAATGCATCTATTTTGGCAACGTGGTAGGTGCTCTTTGTAGAAAAATGAATTAATATTTTATTTTTTATGAAAATTCAGATCTTTCACTGAAGCATTTTGTAACTGGGTTAGCAAAGAATTGAGAAAAACATATCCTGATAGTATTCTGTGGAGAAGTTGTGCTGAATTAAGTAGTTTACAGTCTTCCATTTTTTATAATGAAATTGCTATATGGCCAATTTTTGCAAACATACAGGCCCAGCTTAGTGTGTGCGAGTGATGCATTTTCTTGTTTATGGAGTTATGCATCTGCAGAATCAGGGCTAATTTATGTGAACATCTGTGTGATTATATCTGTTACTCTGCCTTAGATTGCAGTGTGAGTGCTTACAAAACATGCCTGTGTAAGTAAATGTACATCAACTTTTTAAAAGCTGCCAACATTATTTAAATGTGCTTATTAGAACTGAGTTTCCATTAGTGCATTTTCTTTTGCACGTGTTTTCTACCTTGCTTATGCTCTTAGCACTGCCTTGAAAAATATAACACTATTCTGTTTACTCTTTGCCTGAAATAAAGTCTGTAGTAAAATCTTTGTGTTCTGGGGGACTGTAGTTGCTTAGTTATAGATTGTCACAATATACATGGGTCGTGAATCTTTTTAAACATTTCTTTTAAATTATTTCCTTACCTGATTTTTTTTCATTATTTCTGAAAATACTTCTGGGTTTGTACAGTTTTTCTCTGTATTAAGTTCTCAGCTAGACAGATGCCCAAACTGACTTTTTCCTGAACCTTATCGATAGAAAATGTTTTCTAAAACATTGGAGATGGGGAATATGTATTTTAAGATCTAGTCATTTTCTGAAACCAAGACTATGAAATTATCTTCACATTGTTCATTTCACAGCATCATTGCTGTTAAAGTTTCAGGTTTCTAGTTCAGCAGAAACTGAGCCTTGATTGCTGGCTGTTACCAGATAGAGGGGCTATAGCACTGCATAACAGCAAATCATTAAATTAGTATTAATAGCAAATAGCCTCTTTTGCAGATCTGATTATTCTCACTGATGTCAGAACTTGTAAAGCAAGAATTGAGATAAGATGTATTTATTCTCTTGAAAGGGTGTCGGTGGTCTGTTTTTACTGCAGCGACAAGTTGTTTTTTTCTGAAGTGGTTGACAAGGAAGGTAGAAAACATGCAATCTAGCCTGCAGTTGCTGTGCTGCTTCTGAACGTAATCAGAGTTTTAACAAATACAAAATACTTATACCGAAAAGTGTTGCTAACTACAAAATTGTGCTGCAGTGTGCAAATGCTAATGTTTACTTATGTCTCCCAATTCAGTGCATAGTAAAATAGCATTTCCAGTAGTGTGCTCAGAGTGGCTGAGGGTTGTAGCTATCTGGCCTTCTCCGTGGCTGGGTAATACTGTTAAATATTAAAAAGATGTAGTGAACCTTTGTTTCCTCTCTCCTGGTGAATTACAGTAAAAGTGGTTAGCGGGTTATCATTAGAATAGTGCTAAGCTATCCCAGAAGTTTTGACTTGGAATTGATTATATAGTACTTGCTACAAAAAATCTTGTAATTGTCTACCAAAGGGGTGTCCTTTGTTATTGTTTTTGTTAAGAGTAGTGCTGTGTGGAGAGGAGATTGTTTTTCTTGTTCAATCTGTCGGTGAGTTTACAGAAGAGAAGCAGGATCTTTGTTTGAAACCCAGAGATATGCTGCACTGAAAGGGTACAGTGGTTTTCCTGCCAGACTTTGCACTGCCAGGATTCAGTGGGCAGTGGGTGCAGGAACTTAACGGAGGGGATTATTCTGATGAGTGTCAGTGCTCCTGATTTAGAAGGGTAGAGGTACTTTTGTAATTATTTCATAAGTAGCTAAACCACATTAGTCTTTAGCCTGAAATCTGGCCCAGCTACATAATGGCCATAGTGTTGAAAGTTCAATCCCCTCAATTTCTTTTTTTTTGATAATAACTAGAAAACTAAAATGCTATGCATAAATACATACAGAAATGACTTTTTCCTTAAGCAGATTGGGTATCTTTTGATTTTAGATTTCAATCTTTATTTTATAACATATGCTAATAGACCATACTATACATTTCACAGGGTCAGCTGCTGATTTATAAGCTGTATCTCAGTGTCTCAAAGTTGATTGTAATTAGTTTTCATCAATCAAAAATGTTAGAAAAATACAGGTTGCAAACTAACAGTTTATAAATTATGCTATCTAACAGGTGAAAGCAATTATTGATGCTGGTTTTGAGTTTATATCATACAGACTTTGAAATTCACTGATTATCTCAAAGTAATGTAGAAATGATGCAGTCTGCTGCTAAACTGTGTTTCTGCAGCATGTTTTCATAGTGCACACAGGCTCTTTCTACTAAAACTGCTCTGTACTTTTACCTCAACTGATTACCTTCTGAGCTGTGAAGATGATGACCTTGATGCTCGTCATTTGAAAAACAACAGAGCAAATGCAATGTTCACAGGATACTTAGAGTCTCATTTGTGCTGGGGAGGGTGAACATTTGCCACTTGGTGACTGCTGTCACCTTGCCTTAGAGAAGAAAGGTGGCGGGTGGTCAGCGGAGGTGACGGCAGGAGCTGTACCCATCCTCCACTTCTGCACAAGGAGCTCTTCAGCACGCTCTGGCCTGATCTGGGAAGACACAACCTTTGCCTTGCCTCTGTCAGCATTAAGTATCCTGCCTTGTTCTCTACAAAAGCACAGAGGGAAATAAGTGTCTCTAATACCTTTTCATATCTGGAGCACATTCATTACAGAGGCTTACTTAGTCTTAAATGAAAAGCAAGAAAGTAACTTAATATTTTAAATTGGTTTTAGAGGTATCTGCCTGCAATAGGGAATTCTTTCAGGTTTTAGGTCTTGGATGGCTGGATTTAATCTGAATATATGAAGTTGTAGTGCTAGTGTGTGATACACTGAAGAGTGGAGGAAAGAAGGGTCTGATACTGTAATTGTTATTTTATAAGAAGTTGGAGAGATCACTTGCATCTACTGAATTTCAGTAATGGGTACAAGGCTTGATTACACCTTGTGTTTACATACAAAGGCTGTCCTGTATTACCTTGGCAGTGTAGGGGATTTGTAGCCAGCCACAGCTTCACTGCTGGAAGGTGGATCTGTAAAGGTGAACTAAACACACACATACTGAGGAGCCACTGAGCTCCTCATTCACAGTTTGTTTGCAGTGTGTATTTTGAAAACATGGTAATAATCAAAATACCTTTATCTCTGACTTTTACGGTGCTCCTGACTGGTCAGTGATGTACTTATAGAAAATAAGGTATATTGGACAGGCCTCAAGATAAAATTCCTTACCATAAAGAGATGATGGAGGTAGAGTCCTGCAGTGAGAATGCTGTGAGATTCTTGTGAGATGTTTTATTTGTACATTTGTCTGCTTAAAAGCAGTGTGGGTTTATTATGGAGCTTATTTTTTTAAATGCTTTTAAGAAGATACTGTAAGATTATATCTAATTAATTAGACACATTACATTTGAATTATTTAATTAGAGATTATTTTTCAACCCTCCCTTAAAATTCTAACACTCTCTTAATGTTTTTTTCACATTTGTAATCCTGTTTATGAACGCAACCTATATGACAGCATAGACCCTCGGACTTTTTTCTTAACAAATATCACTTAAAGATAAATTTGCTGGTTTTGTGTCACGAAACAGAATTAGAATCTGAGGAACTCATCTCATGTGTAACTGAGAGGAAGCTGTAGGCTGCTCAGCAGTTCTGTAAAAAACACAGCAAGAAGCAGGATAGACCACAGACAGGCACTAGATTGAATGTCTTACATGAGAACTCTTAATTAAAGCTTCTTAAAGAATTTAGAGTCCAAACATAATGAATTTCTTCTAATTATCACCAGATTTTGGTCGAACTCTTCGCTGGCAAAGAGGTAATTAAAAGCTGCTAAGTTCAGTTCAGCTCTGCATAAATGAAGGTGGGGATAATAAAAACACATAAATAAACAAATTAAGAGGATATTAAATATATGTGATAGGCAATTTCAGTAGTAATTATGGAAAACAAGTTGATGTAAAAAAACCCTTCAACAAACCCAGAATCCCAAATGCAGTATCATGAGAGTCAGCATTATTTCACATCTTTGTTCATTGCTTTGTATAATGACTTCTTACATTACATAATAAAAAATGTTTGACTGGAGCAGTGTTGAGGTGTTACAATAGTCAACTGCTATAGAATGACTTCTTCACTGTTTCAGCTTGCTTAGTAGTCTACTATTCATCCCAAAAAGTTGTTAAAACCTCAAAGAAAGTAATAGATCAGAGCCTATTGGTTACTGGAAGTTGGGAGACCAGGAGTGGTCTTTTTTTTTCCTCAAGCTCAGGGTGTCTTATTTGTGAAATAAAGGCATGGTGAAGAGGTACAGGTGAGAAATGAGGTGTGCTTTAATGAATAATCAAGAACTAATAAGAAAATATACTTCACAGGTCTTGTTTTAAATTTCAGAAAGTACCTGATATCCTTGATTGTTCTGTTGTTTGTGTGTCTGATCATTTTCAATAATTCTCTGACAGTGAAATCTATTGGATTTTAACACTAAAGAGGAAGGGACAGAAACTTTTTTTATTTTTTTTTGGGGGGGTGATTTAAAAGTGTCTCTCCAAATATAACCAAGATCTGTCCCCAAATGACAGGGGTGTATCTGACAGGAGGGCAGGGCTGTCTGTGAGACACCCTAACACACCAGTTACTCAGCTTCGTAATTCTTTATTTTTGTCCTGCAGAATTGAATCAGGTTTGAATTTGGGACACTCATTAGGCCAAAACCTGCCATTATGACAACCCTATTTAAATCTTTTTAGCTTAACTTTGTAATCACTTGTCACTGGGAATTTTAGTAACTACTATGTTTCATATTGCTGTCTTGTTATATTTTAGAACCAAAGTGTTATTGTTGCCATATCTCACATCAAAAGGAAGAAACACTTTCAGTATGGTGTAGTCTTCTATAGATAGAGTCAAAATGCTCTCTGAGTAGGTGGGATCCTAAACCAAATCCAAACCCAATGAGGTAAGTGAGAATAAGTGGGCTCTAGCTAACATTTAAAATAAACAGTTACAAAGGAGCGACTTGCTTAGCCTAGTCTGTTGTTCTGCATTTGCTCATAGTTGACTTCTGTAAAGTTTAACTATGCTGATCTCTTAAGAAAAAAAAATCTAACAATAAAAGTGCATTTATTAGAGGGGATCTCAGGTGGAGAATGAGACAAGTTTTATTGCAGAGGTATTGTAGATCTACCAATACAATTGGAGAAAAACGGGCAAATGATTTTTCTGTGTCTCTTTGGTGAGGGGATAGAATTTTTTACTTTCCAACCTCCTTCCAGTAATAGGATTCCAACATCAACAAAGTTTGAGTTGGTTTTTGTTTTTAGTTTAAATTAGCTGAAAATGTTTTTCGTAACTTGAACTGCTATGCTTAGCTTTTGGGTGTAAATAGGTAAGTGTAAAGCTTGCTAAGTGTTCTTTTATTTATAATCCAGCTGTTAGGGGTTTAAAAACAATGTCTGTATCAGAGAAATTTACTAATGGTGGGCAAGAAATTCTTTATCATCTTAAAATGCTCATATATTCAAATTGTCTTAGTATTATGAAGAAAGGTTTAGTATCATTAGTTATTACTGAAGATAAATATTGTATTAACACCCAGATGTATGACCCCAACACAGATGTTCATGTGGAAGGCTCACTCATTATGAATTTCAAATGAATTTCATTATATGAAATGATTTATACTGGTGCTTGAACAGCATGTTTTGGTAATAACCTTTTTAATGCCTTTAAGACATTTAATTGCCATTAAGTGGCACAGTCTGCTGATTGGAAGGGAGAGCTGGGAGTATTTTAGTTGCAAATAGAATAATGAGATGGATTGAAAACAAGGAGGAGTAATAAATGAATAGATGTGTGATATTAACAATGAGATTGGCATCCTTTTTATGACCAGAGTATGTGGTGTGCATCCCCCAAGGTGGGATATCTGCTCCCCAGGCAGTCTTGGGGCTGCCTACAGGTAGCTGACTGCTGAAGTCAGTGGAAGCTCTGCAAATGGCCTCACATGGGACAGTTAAACTCTCCCAGTCTGGAACAGTTATGCCCAGCTAGAAGGCCCTTTTAATGAATGGTGGGCTAGTGTCTGTGTAGAAGGCTTTTGACAGTGTTTTTACATTCTGCATGACTCTCAGTGGTTCTGTCAGTCTTTATTTGTAACAGTTGTATTGTAATCTCATTACAAGAACATCAAAACACAAAACCAGTTTGTACTTTCAGGTAGCTTTGCTTTAAAAATAATGCGAAAGTTAAATTTTTCAAATTGGTATGCCTCCTTTCCTTGTGTTTCAGTTGTGATAATGTGGCAAGGTGTTCAGATGGTAGTCAGGTAAGCATCAGGAGAAACAAAATGATTTTTGTGGGAATCTCAGGTTGAAGTGCCTTGGAATTTTCTTGGGGATCTGCAAGTGCAGCTTTGTTAGTGAAGTTTGTAATTTGTAAAGAAAGCTGCAGTGTAAACATCAGGTCTTGAAAAAAACAAATAATTGTGTGAGAGAAATTATTGAAATAAGGTAATATTTGCCTATTATGTAAGTTCAGACAGCACTTGTAATCTAAACAACCACTGCACTAGTCCTGGAGAATCAAAGGCTTCCTTAGTGACTGTTTTGACCCAAAGTTTCTTCTGAAACAAATGGCTAATTTAAGTAGACTCCACATGGCCCAAACAATCCCACTTGCTTCTAGTACTTTTTTGTGAGGTTCGTGTAAGAGTCATGGGTGGTTAGAATTTCCTTTCTGAAGTCTCCATACAGGAAGTGTCTGTTCTTCAGAAAGTGAAGTCACACAGTTTGGCAGCTTCGGATTGAAACAGTTGTATAAGAACTGAACTTCAAGAGGTTTCAAGGTCATTGCTTAATGAAGATTTACGTTAAAAAGTGTAGTACTCTCAAACTCTTTATTAAGCAGTTTAGAACAAGAAAAAAAAAAAATCTGCAGTTCTCCAAAGTCCCAGGTACTTTTTTTCTGTAAACCATGTGGAACTCCACCAAATGACTTGACTTCTCATAGAGATAAGCAGTTGATTCTGTAACTGCTGTGTGGTCACTGTGAACTAAAGAGTGATTTTTTAGCTGATTTTGTAAACACACCTGAAACAAAAAGAAATTCACATGGTATATTTGGAGTTTTTACATGAAATCAAGATGTGATCAAAGGAGGGGTTTCGTACTACACATTTTAAAAATCAACTGTAGCTTGGGCTTCAACTCGCCATAGGCATGAAATCTGATATATTCATTCTTCTATGTATTCTGCTGTATTTGCTTCTCAAAGCATAGAATGTAATAACTATATTGAAATTTCATTGATGGGTTCTGTAGAATCTTTTAAATAGGGACATGTAACAGTTATTCCAAAGTGGTATATTATTTGGAGGATATGTACATAATAAACCTAACAGAAGCTGTCTTTCCTCATTTCACTTTTCTGATATATATGCGGTGCTACCTGTGCCTTGCTCATGCAGTGGAATTGCAAATACTGTTTTTGGTGTTCTGTGCTGATTCTTCCATTGTTGCTGTGCAGTTAAGCTCTTCCAGAAATACCCAGAGAGAACAGGACAGTGGAGGTAGGAGCAGAGGTCTTATGCTGAAAGGAAATGAGAAGAACAGATTTAGAAGCTGAGGAGATTGGAAAAGCCAGTGGAACTGTATGTATTGTGAATATTTAGCGTGCTTTCTCTTAGACCTAATTTATTATGGTAATGCTGCTGCCAGCAGGTGAATTATTGAAGAGCTAAAAAGGAAATTGCCCCAGGATGATACGTTGTGCCCACAGTCAGGTGATACAGTCTGGGAACAATTCATATTGTGCTCTCCGGCAGGATGCTGTAGTATTTCTCCCAGGGATTCTCCTGGAATGGGGTGGTACTACCAAAGAGAAAAGTAATATGAGCTAGAGAAAGGATTCCGCATGTCACGGGCCATTTCAGTGGATCTTTTCAGTTTGCTGAACAGAAAGATTTCCTAGCCAGCCAAACCTGTTTTTTTGGCCCTGCTGCCTCTGCACTGTGTTGAATGAACATTTTATTGTTGTCATCATGACCTGAGTGTGCTGTGTTCCTCCACCCCTGAACGCAGTTGAAAAGCTGCCACGTGTCTCAGTGAACAGAGAGTAGTCCCCAAAGTTTGTGTTCACGATAATGGTGCTCACAACGTTCCTATTTTTATTTTAGCATTATTTAATCCAAAATGCTGTTTTTCCAAAAAATTTATTGTGATGGACAGCCCCGTCTTTTAAAATAATAAAAGTACTCTAATGAAAAAGTCCTCTAAATTCAGAATACCCGTTGTAGTTACTGTGGAAGTCCAGTGATGGCATTGTGTCCTGCTTGTTTCTTGCCCAGTTCCATCTGTCTCACCTCAGTTTTCATTTCTCTGCCACTTGCTGTACTGGAGTAAAAAATACTGATGTAGGCAACTGCAAAACATAAATTCGATACTTGCTTCCTGTTAAGCAGAGAATAACTTGATTGTATTCAAAACTTGCTTAATTCTTATGGGTCTTTTCTAGTCTAAAAAAATCTTATGAAACTCTGGAGAGAAAAATATTTGGAATATCTTGGCCCACCTTTGTTTGTGAGAGTCAAAGTTATAGTTTGACATCTGTTCCTGATTATCCGTTTGTTCTGGTTTTAGTTTTTTTTTTTTTTTATTGGATTATATTTTATTTTTTGGCAAACGGCCTGGAATTTGCAATGAGCTTTAGAAAGTAATCTTCTAGAATCTTTCCATGATGCTTCTTTTATGTAAGTGTTTCATTTTCTCTATAAGTGGTGCCTACTGTCAATTTAAAGTTTGTAGGAGATGTTTCCCCATCGTATTCTGGGGTAAAGATCAATGAACAGAAGTAATTTATTTTAGCTGCAGTATCCATAATTGATGCCTTGTCTTTTAGTAGAACATTTCTTTCATAACCTTCCTGTGACTGATACACTTAAATACTTTATTTATTGCCTTTACCTAATAGCTTTTAAAATTCTCTTAGTTTCCTGAATAATATGCTCGGACTAGATTATTATTTTGGAAAGGATGTATCGTTATTTACCTTGCTCTCTTCCCCTGCTGTGTTCTCCTGCTCTCAGGGAGAGGAAGAATTCCATACCCTCCTGGATTAGATGACAGTCTTATTCGAAATTCTTACATTTTATGTTCTCAGATCTTCCTCCTTCCATTTAATTTCCTTCCTTTTTCTTTTTTCAAATTTCCCAAGTATTTTGAAAAGCTTTACCAAATCTTTGTAATGGCTGTTGTCTTCCTTGTCATCCCCCCGTCACAACTGAGCTGCATCATACTCATGTTTTGAATCAGCTTCTGTTTTTCTGTGAGAACTGAGTCAAAACTAATTGCTTGATATCCTTTTCTTGCAATTCCAAGAAGCAGCTGTTGCTGCTAGAGACAACAAAATGATAGACTATAAGAACACAATCACATTTTCCTGTTTACCGTGTTCTGTGATCTTTTAAGTGGCCACAGTGGAGTAGAATTTTCTGTATTTGCTTGCATCAATCAGGTGAAAAGTTGTCAAGTTATCCACTCTGCTCTGAGTCATTCCATATTTCATGAGGAAGAGTTTGAAGACTTTTTTTACCTTTAGCGATGCTCAAGTTCCTCTCTGCTGGAGTTTTCCCATGATCATTGCATTTAAGTGACTAATTTTTTTATTATCTTTACACATTAAGAGTTTTTTTTCTGTTACATGTGGGGGTAAAATATTTGAAAATGACCCCCAGAAATTTCTGTTTTCTTATAGCAATATAGATCTATCTTCCAAATTCTGTGCTGTGATTCCTTAAATTAACATTCTTGGTATGAACATACTGCATAAACACGGCATTTTCCTAAGCATTGCACAGTGCTCAAGGAGATGAATTCGTGTACTCGGCCCTGCCAATAAGCCAGTCCTTATCCTTCATGTTCCTTGCCAGTCCACATGTGGCTAGGAATACTTCTGGGTTGGCTTTTTTCGTCTCTCTGCCTGCCCATGACCACATGAGAGCTGTAACTCCAGTTACACGAAAGATTTGTTGGCTGAGGAGCAGTCAGAACAGTTTGATGCAGGATCGGTTTCCTGGTGGTTTATTCCTTCAGAAGACCAGATTGTCATTTGAGGAGAATGCCAACGATGCTTTGAAAGGTTTCCTGCATTTTGCCCCTTTTGAGCTTCCTTTCCATTATGGTATACTGGGTTTACAGCTGCTGGATTTGTCTGATATGAACCAAATACATCCCTGAGATAGCAGGACTAAATCGTTCTGTCCTCTCCTCAGTATATGGGTAATTTCTGTCTTAATTCACCTGTAAGTGCTTCTTATGTGTAACTTCTTTTGGATATACTGACTACTATACTTTTACTTTGGAAATTTGTGTTTGTGGCTGTATGACTGTCTTGAATCCAGAAAAAGGCTATATATTTTTGCTAGTTATCCAGGTAGTTCTTTAAATTACCTTTCTTTGCTTTAGATCACTATCTGGTACTTTGAAATTATAATATAATAATAATTTGGGTGGAGGGGACATGTACTCTGAATGACAGATGTCTTCACTGTTCCATCACTTTAAAGGAGGTCCATTTTTCATTTAAGAAATATGCTCTCTGGGCTTTTATGATTCTCTTCTGTTTCTCAGGGAATAATTTAAACTTCCCAGAGTATTTCTTTTTATAATTTAGCACCTTTTTGACACTTTCTGCCTCTGAATTTGATGTTCTTGCTAATTTCCAGAAATTATGATTCAAATAAATATTTCAATGCCCTATGAAAGAACTTTAAGAAATACAGTAGGTTGATTTTATTCCTTAGATATGGTACTAACTAAGCTTTATTTTGATCAGTTAATTGCAGTGGCTTTATTCCCCTGAGCAGGTAATTAAATGAAGAATAACACCATTTTGAAAGAAAAAACCTTTTACATTTCTTCACATTTCTCAACATTTAGGAGAAGATAAAGCAATATTATATTTAAAAGAACAATACAAAATATTAAAAATAGAACATCTTATTGTATATTAGGTAGCACCATATTCTGTTTAGGATGATAGTGGGATCCTTTTTAATTTGCATTTGTATAGCATGTTCCAGTATGTTTGAATGCATTTGCTTTTGAAGAGGTCATATCCAATAAAACTCCTACTGTACATGCTTTTGTATCTAGCCACCAGCCCCATTCAGTGCCAGTCATTGCTTTAAAAGTGTCATCTGGATTTAGTATCCATTTGCTTTTTTCTGTTGGAATTATTTGCCTGTCTTCACCAAATAGGAGGCACAAATAAAAAAATTATTTTCAGATTTGTGAAGAGTTCTGTGACGTTGTAAACTTTAGTATAGTGATTTCAAAACTTCCTTAACAGTTTGCCCAAAATCTCTGAAAATGCAGAATGCTGGTAATATGTTTAATTAATTTGATAAACTTGTCTACTACTGTTTGCATGTTAAAAAATTATTTTTGCCAGCCAATCTGTATGTCTGCATGTATGTTTTTACTGTGTATTCTTCATGCTCAGTTGCCTTCTGTGGGCTAAAAATGTTATTTTCAGAGGTGGTCTGACTTCAGGTTGTGCTTAATACAGCAGTTTGTGGATTCCAACGTTTCTATTCTAGTCTTTACAGTCCTTACCTTTAGAAAGTTTTTCTGATGTCTGGTATGACTTCAGTTCTTTTGTTCTTTGTAAGGTGCACAGGTAGAATAGATGATCCCTCTGCCACAAGTTTGGCTTTTTTTTCTTTTTTTTTTTTGGGGGGGGGGGTTTGTCACTGTTTTTCTGTCTGCTAGCCATTAGTTTTCAGTGCTCTTTGGTTGATCATTTCTGCTTAGGCATCATACATGGTGTTTGTCTCAATTGAAGAACTTTTGAGTTTTTCAGATTGTTATCTGCAATCAGTAATTTTGATCTCTGCTGTCTCCAGAAATCTAAGTAAAAATCTTGAAGCGAACCGCTTCTGTAGCTCTGGGAAACAGAAGAATTGTTTCCTTTACCAGCATATGACAGAGGTATATTAATAATTTTGAAATTATTTCATGAAATTAATATTCCTATTCTCTATTTATTTCAACTTCCATCACTGTTTTCTCCTTTCATAAAGTGATGTTAGTCTTAGAACTGGTTAATTTATATCGACTGCATACTGGTGTTGCCATGCCCATTTTAGTGTTTGTGTCTCGTACAATTCTAGGTGAGACAATCAGGATTTTAACAAGGTGAGAAAAATCTTTTTATTTAGTGTTTATTTGGAATGATACAAGCACTGAAATTTTCATGAAACTATCTCCATCGCTTAATAAAAATGGTTTATACCCTTTTATAATAGGAGATTTTTTTGTGAAGCAAATTTGAAACAAAAAGTAGTATAGTAATTTTTATGCATGTTAAGATTTTTTTCTATTATTATTATAATGATCCATTTCCTATATTGTTTTTATTTCGCAGCACACAAAACACAGGAGGGTGTAGACTTGCAGCTGATGATATTCATCTGATTTATTTCTTTTATCTGGTTTTGAAAGTTTTAGTACTTTTTATGATCTGTAATGGTTTACAGGTTGAATAAGTCTTAAGAAACATTAAAGACCTGGTTTGATGACTAGTTTAATGCTTCTTCCAAGAACAATTTGTAGAGATTAGGATTTAGTGAGATATCATTGAAGGATTAGCAATTGCTTCTTAAGGCATTCTGAGCTGACAGCTAATGGATAGCTCTCCCCGATAGCTCTTTTATAGTCCGCTGCAGTTGGATAAAAATCAATGAGAAAGTGAACTTAAGTTTGTTTATGCATTAATTTTGGTTTTAACAGATGAATATAGCTGCCACAGTAACTTGCTTAATAAGTTGTGCCATTTTATCATGATCTAGATAACCTCCATTAACACAAAGATTAATCCTCAAATTCCTCTTCAGTAGTTTTTCCTGGACTGCACAATGTGAAGGAAAATGTTCCCAGCATGTCTGAGCAGACAGAACACATGCTCATCAATACCCAGATAATGAGAGCCCACTTTTCCTCATGTTTCCAGCCCTCCCTATGTGCAAAGTAAAACTGTGGTTATATTAATTTTTTTCCTTAATCTGTTTTTTTTCTAATCTTTTTTTTTACTTCTCTGTTCTACTATTATTTGAGCTAGAAAGCTAGTAATTGCTTTGAACTTTACTATTAGCTGAGAATTCCAAAGCACATTTCAAATGTCAACAGAAATAGCAAACATGGTATAAAATGGCTTTAGTTTTATAAATTGATAAATAGGAGTTAAAAGAACTATGCAACTGTCAATTATGCAGGACTCTTTGAGGTAGCCTCAGCCCTCATGTTGAATCTACTAGTGTTCTCATAGTTGCAGTCTAATTTAAGCACTCTGCTTCTTATCTGTAGCTGTCATACCTGTTGGATATTGACTGAGAGACAGTTCTTCACTTTAAAAGTTAATGACAGGGAATAAGTACAATATTTCAGTCCCAATATTTTCACCATTTATATAAAACCAAACATTTATTTATCTATTTATTATTTATTTATTTGATGCTGCAAAAAAAAAAAAAATCCAGTACATTTGTGAAGAGTAAAATAAAAATGTCTGTTTCCCTTCCCTTAGCAGTAACTAGCTATGGAACTGTTTCTCTGCAGTAGGAAGGATTAACTGAAAAAGGTTTTAGTAAGACACTTATTAAGAAACTAAATGTGTGTGTTGAGTGAGTAATATTTAACAGGGAAATTTTCCTGGGAAAATTATCTAGACACTATTTTTATAAATTCAAGAAATTAATGCATGGGCGAGCTATTACAGGAAACTACCACATAAGCCATTTTATACTGCAAAAATAATCCATTATACACTTCTAAAGTTTTTCTCTAAGTAATAATGATCAAGAGCTTTACTTCATAACCAAACAAAAGCTTCTAGACTGCTGCTGTTAAACATTTCTTTCCTACCATGCCTTTGGTAGGATGCAACTGTGACACAGCATTAGCAATTCTGCACCTGACAAATTGTTGTATAAATAGAGTTGGAATTTACAATTATTTTTGTAGGTTTTATGATGCCATTTCATTTGTTCTTTCATTTGTTTCCTAATAGTGATGGTGTATTCTCTTTGAAATGCAGCATGAATTAGATAGCAAACATAAATTCCTAAGATCTGGGCGAATGTGTATCTTCTTGTCTAGAAATAATTCTCCCTGGTGGACCTAGTTCAGTTTATAGGTTTATGTTCTAATGCATTCTTAAATTTTTAAAACAAATTGCTATGGATAATCTTCTTAAGCAAACTGGTTATACCCAAGTGGTAGCTCTAAGTGTCTTTAACCTTTGTTTTCCACAAAAGCAAATATTAATCCTTGCTAAGCCAGAAAAAAAAAAAATCTAAACATTAGTCGTCCCCGTCCTTGGTGGTATTTGCCTGAGTAGTTTCCTTCTTGTGTTCCTGCAACTTCTTACAGTACCAGCTTACTGTTCCTCAGTATCTCCTGTGGAAGAGCTGTGTGGTGCTGTCATCCATCCCTGTCTTTGACCCCCACAGCCTGGGGGTCAAGCTCCAGGGCTTCCGATGCCTGCGGACATGCCCCGGGCTTCCCGCGACATCAGCCTGCTCGGAGCATCAAGAGCAAGCTAAAATCTTTAATGTCATCTGAACATCTCTGCTATTGCCATTTCACCTGTGTCTCTGCTGATGGCAGACACCTTTTAAGAGCACGTTAATGCTAGAAATAGTTTACTGTTTTTAAAGCAGTTCAGTGATTAATCTGCTGTTAGTAGTAGTACAACAATATTTGGCCTTAAGCACTAACTAGGCATTGCTGCTGTCTCAGTTAAAACAAAATAATAGTTTGAGAAGTGTTACTTCATCCCTAACAACAGAGAAATGTGTCTGGAGCTTCTTTACAGAAGTGGTCTTTAAATTTAATGCACTGTGAGCACCTTGGAGCCCTGCTACTGAAGAGCATGTGATGTAAATAGGACATGGGAGTCCGGTTTCTTAACAGAGAGAAGGTGGTGCGTCAGTGATACCACAGCTCAAATGCTTTGACATATTTCTGCCTTCTGGATTAGTGACATTGAATTCAGGCTGTGTATGGCTTTGCTTGCAGAATTTCTATACCTCAGCAGTTGAGAATATTTCTTAGTCTCAATCTTCTGCACTGGAAATATTTTTTAATAAGCACTGCTGTGTTTCCACAGAGACTTGTTTATTCAGAGATCTTAATGCTGACCAAGCAATATTAAAGCAAAACCTGTGAAATTTTTTGAGTATAGCATCAAATTGAAAAACCTGCAGAATGCAAGGAATATGAGCAAACACTTTGTCTTAGGTAGCAAGTTTCAGTCCAGCCAGGGGAAGTCCTCCGTGGTGCACCGTTTGGTTTCCTCTTGCAGAATAGAGCACAGCTTAGCCTAGAGGGCTGCAGGAGCTGAGCTGCCAGCCTGCACACTTGATGTTTTTCCTTATTGCAGCCCCTCAGTGTTGGTCATTACCCAGAGATTAGTTTCAGGTCATTAGCCCAGAGAGACCCAAACATCCCGTTCCTTCAGGTTTTCTATCGTTTTGGTAATTTGGTAGGTTCACCATGTCTCCTGAGGAATACTGGATTTTGAGTTTGGTTATTTTTATTTGCCTACTAAATGTTAGTAATATCACCACAATTTAATCTCTTCTCTTTTAGCAGTTGTCAGCCCCACACTGATCACTTTTAAGATTATCTAATTGTATATGCAAAACATCCCACTTATTACAGGACTTAATTTCATTATATCCAGATGTAAGTCCATCATGACTACTACCATTATGATGCTTTAATTTGAGTTTTTAATAAGGGCTTTGATCCTGAAAATAATTACAAGCGTTCAATTATAATTGTGTGTTATCGATATATATTATGTATGTACATTATTATGCAGAGAGCTTACTTACTTACTTACTTACTTACTTACTCAATTAAGTATGCAAGTTACTGATGTATGAGAACTTGCATAATTAAATCTGTATTTTATCAACTTTTGGAAACACACTGTTATTACCTTATATGCAATAACATTTTCTCAGGGGTACCCAATTTTCTTTTCAGTAGTGATTTAGACACTTAAAAGCTTTATCCCTAGAAGGGGGAATAAGTGTATGTAAATGATTTTGGTGTTACGGCACATGCCATCCCTTTGAACTTAATGTTTGTAAAATTGACTCATTGATTGCTAGTGTACATGCATGCACACACATTTTGCTTCATTACTGAGGTGCAGCCTCTGACAGAACATACATTTCAAGTGTGTGCAAAACAGGATCTAGCAGCTGAGGATTACAGAACCTAAGATAAACCTTCAGGGAACTTAGTTCAGCAGTACAATTCCTCACTGCAAATTAAAAAAAGTCCCTTGAAATATATTAGTGTGCCTGTGCCTTTATGAAAACGTGAAGAACAATTACTTCAGTAAAACTTTCCTGCCCTAGTTGCTTTAGTTTAGGGGTTTTTTTTCCTCTTTTCAGTATTTTTTCAATATTGAAAGAAAAATAAGGCTGAGAGAACTCTTTGTTAAGAATCCAAACTTCTTTTCACCTAAAACTTGCATTGGAGGAGTTTCCATGAAGCATATTTGTATAATTATATCTCAGCTCTCAAAACATGAAAAGCTGTTTCTAGTTCAGCTCAGTAGTTTGTTCCTGGGGAGCCTTCTTTCCTCAGCCTGCCTTTCAAGTTGGGTGTTATTCCTCATGGACCACAGGATTTTCTTCCCCATATCATGCCTTGGAAGATGAGTAGAATAAATGTGGCACACTTCTTCACATACTGATTCCTCTGTGTTTATCCCTTTTGGGAATGAGGAAAGGACTCATGTTGTCACAGGTAATAACATCGTATGAAGGTTTTAATTAGTGTTTTATGCAAAATACAGCTACCTTAGATTACACAGAAGACCCTCATTTTGCTGTGCTGCTGTTATTTTAAGTCACTGATCGCTGAACTGAAAGTGATTATGATAATTTTGTTTGATATGTAAAAACACAGTATAGTCAATGTCACAGAGTAAACATGGCATACTTTCCAGTTTAATACATAAATATATGTATGTGAATTTGAAAGCAGTTAGAAGAGAATGGAGTGGGAAGTAATACTGAAACAAGAATACCAGTGATAATTGGGAACTGTGCAAATCTGATTCATTAGATGCCAGAGAATACAACTCATTAATCGTGAAAGAGAACTTCTTTGGATTAAAAAAAAAAAAATCATTAAAAAGGGAAGTTAATCAACAAGGGAGTAATAAGGATGAACATAAATAGATAAAATGGAAAAGTGAGACCACTGCATGTTAGGCAGTGGACAAGTGCTAAATGGTATCAAGAGCGTATCTGAAAATGAACAAATATAAATTACTGTAGTTTTTGTTGCAAACTATTTGGCAGCAGTGAAATTCTAAAAATGGCACAGGTCTAATCATAGCTAAGTTTGGTAGAGAACACTGTAAGGGCATTTAAAAATACAGGGTTTTTTAAATAATTGAGAAGAAAAGAGAAACTGTATGTCATACAGCAGTAATAAAATTCTCTTGATTTTTACAAGTAAGTAATTAATGTGTTGAATAATTTGGTATAAAGTTAGAAAATTTTGAACTGCTTATACCAAAAAAGAGTATTCCGCCTCTGGAAAAGGAGCTTCCTGAATGACTAATGTGGATTTTTAATCAATTAAGGCATTCCTGATATGTTCAAAGAGTCTTGTGAATTACTACTGATATTAAAAACCCATAAGTGGGATGATTGGGGTAAGTACAGGTGAGGTAAAGTGATAGCTGTCTGGACAAAATCTTGGTAAAGCTGATATGGGAAAGAGCTGTTAGTTACCTCCTAGTAGTCTGATAATAGTAGTGGAGAGGAAGTCTTGTCTGATTTGTAATATTCTGAGAGAATCTTAAGTCCAGCTGATATTTGTGTTTGCCTTTGCGTTACTCAATTTCATCACACGGCATTGCAGAAAAAGAAGGATAATGCTTTTGAGTGAACAAATGGTGTACAATGTCTATGTATGTATGTATCATGTAAAATTTTGTTTAATAGACCAAAAAATAGAAACCAGAACAATTGATTTGGTCTTGGGGGCAGCAGACTGAGAGCATGGTGTTTGCTCTGGTATGAAAGGAAGGGCAGGTCTTTGTATCTAACGAGAGGATTGGAGATGTTCAGATGAATGTTCTTTTTGTGTGCTTGAATTCTTCTCACGTACAAATATCCTCCAGGTTTGAATCATGACTCTTTGCACATTTTCAGTTCTGATCCCACTCAGACCTACTCAGCTAATGAGGTTTAAGATCATTGCCTGAGGTGGAAAGAGTATGGCACATCAGAATTCACATTCATGTTGTTTTACACTTGAGTGGAAGTAGCAGTGAAGGAGTTGCCAAATGTGCTGTGCTTTACAATTAATATTTTCAATATGTATTGAAGATTCATGTGTCTCTTTCTGTTCTTCATTTCTCTATCGCTGTATGAGGTATCAAAGAAAGGGGAATAAAAATTTTTTTTCAGACATAATTAAAAATCTGTTTTTCTGAGTGTTGCACTTCACTGTTTTGCAGGTGACTGTAACTGTAATGGTTAAAGATTATTAGCTGTGCTTAGTGTTAAGCTGAATTTTTAAAACTAAAACCCTACTGAACACTTTTTTATGTCATTTTTTCTTTATCTTGAGGCAGTGTGTGTGACAAATTAATTCAAAAGAACCTACAGGATAACTTCTGGAGTAAAAGCTGTGCTGATATCTGGTATAGCTAGTCTAAATTGTGTTGGTACTTTTAAAATGCATTTTCTGTATATGAAATAGTGTCCACTAAGAAGGAATGAACTCTTCACTTGCAATCCATTATTTGTATCTCTGCTGGTCCTTATCACTGGAACATATGATGTTGCTGATTACTTTAAATTTTGAGTTTTGTCAGTAAACGATGTGAACCAGATCAGATCTGTGCCCTTTAGCCTGAAAGGAAATGCATATGACCTGTGCAACATCCCTTCATCCCTTAGTTCTTTATTATCTCTGAGTGGTCTTGCACTGGTACAGAAGAAACATGATATCCTCTGCTCTGAGCAGAACCTTCTGTTTCCTTACGTAGATTATTTTAAGAGTGATGAATCAGTAACAAAAGCAGGGATTGTGGTGCTTCAGCTGGAAGTGTCATCTGTGTGCAGTTGATATGTCAGTTCCCTTCAGTTGTGCTGCAGGAGTACCTGATAAGAGCAGGCTGCTCCTTTATTGAATGGAATTCCCTGCAAACCACTGCTGCAGCCAAGTGTTTAGTTCTCCTCATGGCAATATGGGACATTCTTCTGTGCTGTCTCCCTACTAGATGCATGTGCTGCTGAAGCAAAAAATGCTGGGCCACTGTGTGTAATTTTAGACAAGCTGGTTGAACAGCATTATATGTACCCAACACAGGATCACATAAATTGGTAGTAATTTAAACACCACTGCAGTCGGTCAGTGTAGAATATTCTCGAGGAAATACAGATAGTTGGGACTTCCTCATTGTGTGACTTAATTACAGTGTTGAGTGTGCATCTGTCTGATAGAGTTGCTATTTGCCATGGTGGTTGAATTTCACGGGGTTTGTATGTCGGTGATAATGCTGAGCTTGCCAAGTTGGAATGAACAATTGAGATGTTTCAGCTAACCAAAATGAATAATTTATTAGTTAGCACCTGAAAATTACCAGTCTCAGGGAAAATGTTAAAGAATAATAATTTTCATGTAATTAAACAGAAAATGCTACAAACCCTGTCGCTTTCTGGTTGCCAAGTCAAATCGAGCGGGGTGTGTTGCTGTCAGGCAATGAAATTGTGAGTAACTGGGGTTACTAGTAGATTACTGATTTAAACCTGATTTTTAAGTGCCCTTTTGGATTTGATTCACTCAATGGAACTTGTGTTTCAGATATGACTGCTGATGCTCAGGGCACAGACCCCTGTCCTGCTGTGTCAAAAGCAACTTTTCAGTGGGAGTTACAGCTCCCCTGTGCCAGCCCTGCCACATTCTGATTGAAGTGAGTGTTGTTGAACGAGAGTAGTGAATTGTGGGAATCTGGCCTAACACATTGATGACTTTGTCCCCATGCTTCTAGTTTGCTTTTTTCCCCAGGTATTCTTTAATACTTGGAGCTGGATTTCCCACATAGTAGAATGCTCTTGCTCAGGAATTGTTTAAAATACTTCTCTAGAGTATCTTCAAGACAGAATGCTTCCTTTATTAGATCATTATTTCTCTGAAGTGTCAATGTAAGAGCAGTTTTCAAATGAAACTGTTGAAGATGGAGTCATTGCCAAGCACAGTATGTTACCTGGATCTGGCAGTCAGGAAGTACTTAGGAACTCAGGAAAAGCAACAGTTTGATGCTACTGGGAAGTCCTTTAAACTGAGTGAGGAAAATGTAGGAAACTAACTGCAATCTCATTTTCTATCTTGAGAATGGTGTGTAAAAAACTTCACTTACTCAAACTGGGATTTAAGGTTAGGGACAGAAATACTCGACTTCTATAAAAACTGGTAAAACTGGTGTCAAAACATATGTGGGTTACTCTATGACAGTATTGCAGACTTTTGTATTTGCCCTAATAATTTGCCCAACTTCTGAAACTGGATAATAATTTAGTGAAAGCAAAATTACTCTATTTCAGAGGGAATTTCTAAATAAGTAGTAACACTGAAGCCCAGAACAAATTAAAAAAGTAATAATAAAAAGTTCTGAATATTTTCAGTTGTCAGAAGAGCTCCTTGCAGTTTGTTTTTCCTTCTTTTTATGCTCTTTTACCATTGGTAGCCAGCATTAATATAGGAAGGAATTATTCTAATTTCTAAAGGAAAAAAATAAAAGGACAGTGACACTTCAGATTTAGTTGATATCATTTTATATTACCAATGTCTTGGCAGATCATAGCATCATTTAGCAAAGTTTGTTGGCCCTGAAAAACATTATAGCAGTTGGCTTCTAACGTGATTTATACAAGTGTAAATGAACCTGTTGCTCAGAAGGTACCTTGGGCATTGTTTTTAGTCTGCAAGAATCTTGAGTTAAAGATTTCATGTGCTGGAGTTTACGTCAATGTATAAAAACTTGCCCACTCAAGCTCATAAAATCCTGCTTTTGTTATCATCTTAAGTAGCCTTGAAGATGTTATTTACTCATATTTAACTGAAGACACTCCTACAAAGTTCAGTGAGAATACATCCCTGAGGTGTTTATTTTTATTTTATGCAGTTGTGGAAGGGTGGCTATCTTTAATAAAGCCACAGGGAAATTTTATTTAATAGTGACCCACTTTAATCATGCAATAATCAAATTGTCCTGTCATTATTTAAAGAATACTGCTATTCATTTCATTCTTGCAGTTACATTTAATTTTTCCTGTATTTTTAAAAAGTAAGCCTTTTTTCAATGTTCATTTTTAGCTTTTAATCTGTTGTTTGTTGTTTTTTTTTTGCATACATGTTCAATTACTCTTATTCCTTACTAAACTCAGAAGTTTAGGGGAACTTTTTTCCTTTTTTTTTTTTTTCTTTTTTTCTTCAGGCCATCTGGTGATCAAGTCCCTGAGCAAGCTGATCTAATAAACCTGCTTTGAGCAGGGTCTTGGAATAGATGATCTCCAAGGAAGTGTCTTTTAATCTGAATCACTTTTTTTATCATATTTTTATTATATAGGAAACATTGATTCCTATGTAATGCAGTAAACCCTTTTATGAGCTGGTAGCTATAAGGGGGGATCGTGAATATGATTTGTGAATGAGTGTTCTAGATCATCATTACAGGGCTACTAGGGACAGGAATTCTCTGTAAGCATGGGCACAATTCAACATCCTCAAGACGTTTGGGGAAAACATTCTTTTTAATTTTTTTTTGTTGTTGTTTGTGGGGTTTGGGGTTTTTTTGTTTGGTTTTTTTTGGCAACCATTGGCATGTATATTTATTTTGAGTCTGCTTTAGCAGTAATCTTATCTCTGTGAGTGATTGCAAGTGTAAAAATACACAGCTTGCTGAAGTAATTAACAGTGTGAAGTGGTTTGTAATTTCAAGTAAGTATAATATTTATTTTCAATTATTTCTGTAACACATCACACATTTCTGGTGAGTTTTAATGGATCTATGATATCAGTTCTTATACAACAAAGGGACGACAGTTTTCCCTGCCACTCAGTGTGTAATGCGTTTCATTTTGACCTGGAATTAAAATAAATATATATATATATATGTGTATGACAAGAAAAATTAGTGTTTTCAAGTGGTATTTTACCTACTGAAAAAGGTACATTAATATCATCATTTCAATAGGTCTGTCTGTCAGGTCTACCTGTACTTATTGATCATCAAAATAAAACCCTCAGTAAGGCACTTCTGTTTCTTAATAGTTGCCTGTGTTGTCCTACAGAGTTGTTCTAAATTCTGGAATGTTTTCTAAACTCAAGTGTGTGAAACTGAAAGGGGAGAGTTCTTTCCTCCTAACCTGACTTCCTTTGCAGTGGGTCAGAACTCCATACGTGGTGGAGTTTGGCCCAGTGCATCCTTATACATCCAGGGCAATTGGTGTAACATAAATTTGGGTGCTGCTCTGTCAGAGGAGGGCAGGATTCAGCCAGCTGTCAAAACAGGGATCAAAGTCCACTGTCCTTTTTTTGTTTCATGGCACTGTTGTTTTAATTTCAGCAATGGGGAAGGTGTGTGCTTTTAGGTAGAGAAAATTGTCTTCAGCCCCATGTCCTCTGTGCAGGTTGGGGCCATCTCCCCCCCGCCAGGTGTATTTCTATTTAAACCACTGAATCAGGTTATAGTATTTTACAATAAAATACATTTGCATTCACCATTCTAACATTCACTATAGGTGAAGTACCTTTATTTTGCCTGAAACCTCTCTTCTTTTATTCCCTGATAGGTTAATATTTTGCCTGAAACCTCTCTTCTTTTATTCCCTGATAGGTTAATATTTCATAGACTTACATGGTTGTTACTTCATTTTGTTAATAGACTTCTGTCATCAGCCAGAAGTATGACATGGAAGTCTTTGTGCAAAAAGCCATTTATTCGGTGTTCGCCATTCATCTTGCATTATTTTTTCATGTATATTAGATATATCAATGTGATTTCATCCTTAGTTTGGCGCTTGCATCTTGTTCTTTGCTGAGGTGGGTTTTTTTTTTTTGTTTCAAACAGCATTTAAAAAAAATTGCAAAGATAATTTTAAAATGTCGTGGCATTTATGGTATTGAATTATTCAGAGGGAGCAATAAGAAATAGTTTGAAGCTACTGTTAAGATTTACAAAGAAGTTTTTGAAAAGGAGGATTCTAATTTTTAGCAAAACATTTGAAATGTAAAGAAAAATTACTTAGTTTTGAAAATTATATTTAACTTAAGAGATAAAGCCATAAAAAAGCTTGTCATATCAAAGTTAGTTGTACAAATCTGAAATGTCAAAAATTACAGGTTTTAGAGGTCTAAAAACAGCTGAAGGAAAACAAGCTTTGTAATAAAGATTTGTTGCCATCTTCCAGGAGTTGAAATGCAGATAGGCAGATGGATATCACTATAAACTACTATAAAGGAGTAATTCTCAAATTAGGCACAAGTCAGCATTTGGAACAGAGAGCACTGGAGGACAGACACTAAACCACCCTGCCCAGTGATTTCTGTTTCTTATTTTTTCCAGTTCAGAACGAAGAGAGGTGTTGAGGAGACCCCGTATTGCTACTTTCTGTTCTGTGGAGGGACTGTGTTTACTGCTGGCCATTCAGCACGTTGCATGAGCAGTAGCACTAAGATAATATTTGTGTGACAAACGGTAACTAGAAATGTCCTGAACTAGAGGTGTGATATGTATCTGTTTATCTGCTGAAAGCTTAGACAATAAACATATGGAGTTGTACTGGGTGTATTTGTTATAAAATTAGAAGCTTTTCTGTTTAATCCATTTAAGAAAGGAATTAAGAACCCTAAAATGTTAATTTTGCCCGACCCTATCAATGATTTAGATTCATGAAACCTTTAAAAAAGGTCTCCCTCATTTTATGGCAGTGCAGAGGGTCCTGTTGGGCACGGCTGAGATAACTGATGGAAGACACGAGTTCCAGCTGTTGTAACCAGGCAGGATTCAGGTATGTATTGTATGGGGAGCATCACTTACCATGAAAAGAGTAGCTGTTAGTCCTTATCTGGGGGACAGCAGGGTCATCCTGGCAATGGAACCAGTCTGACAAGAGGGAACGTGGGTGAGGGCACATGAGGAGACAGACTGGTCCCTCTGCCATACAACTCACTGCTGGGCACCCTTCCCATTTTGGCTGATTCATCCACAGCCCAGGAGCATCACCTTGCTTTCCCTTCATGTCCTTGAGACAACCCACAGAAATAGCAAATTTAAAAATTCATCTTAGCTCTGTACCAAGGAAGGGGCAATAGCATGTGAGTGTCTGCTTTATTAAGCGGAAGAATCTAAACTTTTGGGAGACTTGCTAAACATATGGTGAAGTTCTTCCCTGAAGCTATTTTAACTCATAATATGGCTGCTCTCATAAAAATTGCTATTGCTTGGGCATGTGCATAATGATTTTTGAAGATGTATTATAAGGTAAAGCTCTCCACTATGTTGGAGAGTTAAAGTGAATCCATAAAACTGAGTCTTATAAATATTCACTATTTTGACTGGCTAGATATTTCACCTGTTTCCTGCAGGTGGTAAACAGGAGAGAATAGGAATTGCCAACAAATCAAATTACAGAACATTGAAAGTGTCATAGTAGTAGTGTTCATTATGTTCATTCACAGAATATATGAGTCATTAAAATTCTGATATTGCTTCAGAAAGATAGAGTTTGTAATGAGAATGAAAAAAAAGCCATTACTTGCATTTCTCTTTCTGGCAGTGATTGTTGGGAAAATTAAGGATAATACCAAAATGATTACCTGTTTCTCATGCAGTTTTAGTTTTCAACCCTAAATACCCTGCCTGACTGAAGTGCTAGAACAGCAGACTGAAGAGGTGCAGTGAAAAAGTAAAAAGCTGTCATATTTTGTTATTAATTTTCTCATGTTTTCAAGTCTTTGAAGTTTCTTTTTATTTAGGATGAAGTGGTTTTTATTTTTAAGAAAAATATATTTTGAAAGGTATTAAATGTTTTCCCTGTAGAATAGATTTATTTTTTTAAAGTTTGAGATTATACAAGCATATATAAGGTTTTGCTGGATGCTCTTATTTGTTACAAACACACTGAAACTCCTTTATCCAAAATCAGAAAGTCAGATGGAATTCATCTGGCCCTTTTTTATTTACAAATCGGTGTGGACCAACAGCACAAGTAATTAACAGCAGACTGTTGCCTTAACCACGGATGTATTAGTGGTGCTGGTGTTCTTGTGTCAGATGTGAATGCAGGCTGCTCTCCTGGTTCCCTTTGCACATCAGTGATCCCTTTGGCTCTTTCAAGGGCTGCTTGGAGCAGTGTAACTGCTACTTTACTGCTTCTCTTGAGGAGACAAGTTTGTACCAAAATAGATGAAATGAATGTTTCTGGCCTTGTCTGTGGCTGTCACTGAGCTGTTCCATACTTCACACACATTATGCAACTTTGCAGCATCAGCCTGTCTCTGAAAGAGGTGAATCAGAACTAGCAAATTTCTGCAACTTCTGAGTCTACAATGCTTAGCATTTTAAGCATTTCTGAGTGATCTGTTCACCGGCATTTTTTTGTTCCGTCCCAGGTTTCTGATGTGTCAGTGCAGCTCTCCACCTCCAGCTCTGTGTCTTAAGTGGCATTCAAATACTTCACATCGTTTTTATAAACTTGTCTGTCTTAAACAGTCTAAAGTCCCAGAGTCAGAGCTCTGGGAATCTTTCTTAAATCTAAATGGGGAAGAAATACAACAACAATAGCTGTTTTTCTGGAGGAGTTTAGTAATTTCCAGGGACTGTCAACACATCAAACAAATAACTGAACTGTTTTGTTTCTGTTGGGCAGAAAAATCTCTACTTGGAACCATCCACTTTTACACCTCACTGCACATGCCCCCCTGTTGTATCAGGTTGTCCTGTGTGCAGTACACTTAAGTTAGTGTTTGAAAACATATAGTTCTAGTAATTCTCTCAAGATGGTATTATACTCAGAATTCAGCTGTAGATTGTTACAACAGTGCTTAAGCTAATACAGTAAAATCACACAGTAGGTACTTTAAGGGCCAGGAGAGCCTCTTGTTTGCAAACACTGAAGGAATGGTGGCCACTCTGCATGAATTCTGCCTCTGTTGTGAACAACTACCAGGTAGTAAAAAAAATCCTTTCCACATAAAATCAGTGATATAGGTAGTGAAATGCAAACTAATTGCCACCACAATTTGGTTTGTGATTGATTTTAACTAAGTGTGTAGGACTTGAAATGAATTATGTTTAAAGAAAAATGTAGTGTAAGAGGTTTTTGGTATTTAATGGGTTTCCAGTCATGATCCTGTGATGCATCAGATAACCAACTCTAATATGATTTTGTTTTTTATTCCAGAATTGCAGGAAATGTTTATATCCAGCTTTTTAAAAGAGCCTTTTATTCAAGCAAATCAAAAGTATAAACATTAGAGATGATCTCTGGGTATTTTTAAAGTGAGAAAATAAAATGTGACTGCATACACTAAATTGTATTTGTAGACGGGATGAACACAGCTCTTGAAATGGAATATATTCACTGGAGGCAAAGGCATGTTTATGTTTACTGATCTTAAGTTTACTGACCTGTCATAAAGGTTACATTTCAGTGATCTTTAACAATTTTGTGAAGGGAAGACTTTTTTTTTTTTTAATCCTAAGGTATTCAGGAATGAAATTATTGCTATACTATGTTGGGAAAAAAATGCAGATTTGTTTTAAAAAAGTTCTCGTGTAGATGAGTTAGGAATGGAAAAAATGCAGTTTTGTACAGTGCATTCCTGAATATTATAAGATACAATCAGTTTAAATCTGGTGTAACTTTAAAGCAACTAAATTCAATCACTGGAAGGCTTGCTGTTCACTGTCTCTTCATGTCAGAGTTCTCCAGTTTTGTCAGAATCAATATGTAGTGTAGGGTGACCTTCACGATGCAAGAACCCAGAAGAAATAGAACTATTTAAGCAGAGTAGGGGTAGCAGCATAGACATATGATAATAGTGACCACAGTGACAGCTGGACACTGAGGTGCCTGAGCCATTTTTACCTTGGGAGAGAGTGTAGAAGCCACCATATGTAAATGTAGCTTTATATTTTAATGTAATGTAGAATTACAACTTGTTTTCATGATTCCAAGTAAGGGAATTTGGATGTTAGTCTGCAGAGCCCTCCATTTCCAGAAAACCATCATTTTTCTTTGGACTGTAATGATTCTATGATTTACTTAGTTATGGGAAAACATCTTCTACCATCTATCTAGGATTTATTTTGACAAAGTGCCTGGAAACATGTAACTGCGAAGTTCAGAGTTAGGCTGCATCAGTCTCTGGGGAAGGGGGACAGAGAAGGACAAGGGACTAGGAGAAGTAACTGAAGTTTGATGAATGTCTGATGACTGTAGTTTTCGTGTGATTCATTTTCTCTCATCTCTGTCTAAAAGTTTGGGTGATTTATCATATACCTGCTCCTAGATCTCTTTATTCACAGGAAAGAAAGCTCAGTAGACTAGTTTAGATGTTGATGTGTACACAGTAGGTGTTGGTTAGAGGAATCTCATGTCACTTTTCTCTTAAAAATGTTAGTTCCAGCTCAGAAGCAAGTCTTCAGTGTGTGAGACAAACACATGAACTGGTGTAAGGTAACTGGAAGATGAGGAATGAGACAGAGGCATGTTTTGTAACATTTGGGATGTTCTCAAACTGTCTGTCCTGACAGCTTTCATGATTTTAAATTATTTTTTAAATTATTTTTAATTGGATTTTTTTAATTGGCGTTTGTTTGCTAAACATGTCACAAAATATTTATAAATTTACCAGCAAACATATTTATTATTTCAGAAGATAATGGAAAATCATCAGCTGACTCGGGAATTTCAGGATATTGTGATGAAGTGACCTAGAAGTCAGTAAGTATTTGGTATAAGATTGAGTTCTTTCTGAGTATAAGTATTGTCAAGTTTGTAGTTGAAATTGGCTTTTACTGTTCAGGAGAGTCACCTGTTTTGTGACTGGGCCATCAGTAATAGCCCAGAGTAGATGAGAAGCAGAAAAGGTAAAACATTATATTAAAAAAGAGAAAAAAAATCTGTCTGTTATCTGTAGTGTCTCAGTCTACTTGCTTTAATAGAGTGTTAATCCTGCCAGATTTGCTGGATTATGTGTGGTAGTTCCCGGATATGTGTTTTTAATCTGATGAGGACACATCCTTCAATTCTTGATTTGTGGTAGCAGAGGTAAAATGTCAGTGATTTATCCACTATCCTTTGGCTTCTTGTAAGGCATTTGACACACCTTTGCTATTTATTGTTTTGTCAACACTTTCACTTTTGCTGGAAGATAGAAATGCTGACATTCAAACCTTTCTAATTTTCGAAGGTATCTTCAGACCTACATCATATCCTTGACTGGAGTCTTTCCGTGTAAAAATATCCCATTTCAGAGTTAGTTTCAGAGATGAGAGACAATAATCCTTTTGATTATTCTCCCTTTGTCATTGTAGATTCCCTGGGTCCACCCACCTTCTCTGACCCTGGCTGTTACCGCTTTTGGCTTTGATTCTGGATTCTGAAATGGGGTTTCTTGTTTTGCCTTGTTGCCTTAAAACAAAAGGGGAAATGTTTTAGATTACTAAAAGCTGTTTGGTTTTTTTGTTTGTTTGTTTATATACCTTCCAAGGAGACTTAGAGTTTACAAATATGCAGAAGTCCTTCATGCTTTTGCAACGTGCACAGAGCAAGTCAGTGGTTGCTGTATCTTCACAAAAGACAAGTGGTCAGCTGAAATCAGAGAAGGAAATAGGTACAACTCTGCTTTGTTTTCTCTCACATTATTTAATTTTTTTATATCTCTATGAACTCATAATATATGCAGAAGGAAACTAGAATAGATTCATAGATTTGCAGGAAACAGATATTCGTAGCATTTTAGTATTGAATTTTTATTCTTGCACTTCTCATTTTTATGAGGATCATACAAAATCTGTATTCCAGATAGTTTAGCTGTTGATCATGATGAAGTTATTTCTTTTCTGAAAAGACAAGTTTGGTTATAATGGCTAACATGATAAACATGTAACTGATCCTTTTCTAGAGATAACCTTTGCAATGCTGCTACAGTCAGTGTTAGTTACCTGCCACAGAGGTGTGAATTGTACCAGCTCAGGCTGCTCATGGCAGCCTATGTGGGGCTTTGATTCAAATTTGAGATAGCATGCCTTAGGTTAGATCTCTCTCTTGCTTTATGTCAAGTTTGGAAATTGGTTTTGAGTTCATAATTTCTTTTAAATATGCTCCAGAAGGAAGTTGTCTGGTTGCCTTTTTTTTTTTTTCAGCTAAGGCAAAGATGTGAATAAATCTCACAGGCACTTAAGGATTTTCTGTATCAATAAGTTTGTCTGTTTATTGGTGAGTTAATTTACACATGTGGATTTGTAATGGACAGCACTGGGTTTTTCCTCATCATTTACAACAGAAAACAATTAATGCAACCTACCCTTGAAGGCTTAGCCGACCACAAATTACCACTGTGCTGGTGGACTTGATTGTTCTCTCTAAGGTATGTGTGTTTGTTTCCGTTTATATGAGTTGTTAAGCAAAAAGGAAAATTTTTGAGTTAAAATTGAAAAATATTTTATTTAGCAAATCATCACACTCTTCCCAAGTAAAAATCGGTACTTTGTATAGTTTCTGACAATATTCTTTGGACTTAAGGTGATTTTCAGAGATGAATTTTAGGAGCATAAGGCAGAATTTACCTTTTAAAGAACAGTCATTAGTAATCTGTCTACCTCTCAGTACATATTCAGAGATGTCTTCTCTGATTATGTACAAAGAGAAAAAGACCAAAGGAATTAATTCTAATTAAGTCTTCAAAGAGTCCCATAGCCAATAAAACCACAAGAAAGATCTAATCTATGACCAAAGAAAAGAATTTCCCTGGCCTTTACTGGCAAACAGTGGGGTTTTTTCCTGGAAGTTGAGTATATGTGTACTTTCAAAAATATTTGGTTTCTTGAGTCATTCTTCTTCTGTTAGATTCATTTGAATGTCATCTGTAAAATGCCAATTTTTCTATTATATTCCTTCATTTTCTTCAAGCAGAACGATTGCATTTTGTCACCGTGTGCTTCCTTTTAGATGAATGTTTGAATACAGGATTCAGAGGATGAGCTCTGGAGACTAAATTTTTGTTCACACCCTTACATAGTCCTCTGGAGAGTATTCTGCCTTTTCTGCTTTCCAGTTTCTGTCCCATTTTATGGTGGCGAAATCTAACCCTTGAAAACTAATTAAGAGCTCTATGCTCTTTTATTGCTTGAAGCTTTTTATGCTTTTACAATGCAAGTATGTGAATGCTTTATTTTGGGTTCTGGTTACGTAACGTTAAATAGAAATCTCTTTACTGTGTTTGACAATAGCGTTGGGTAGGAGCAGTCCCATGGAAATACATTTAGGTGTCATTGTAAGGCAATCCTGAATGCAATGCAAGCAGTTTTCCTGAGCTTAGACTCACTTAACATCTATTTTATTTTCTGCTCAGGGAAGGACTTGTGTTCAAAACTGCCATGTTAGTGGAAAGCTGGAGATGGAAGAAAACAGATTACTCATAGCTGGTGCAAGGCCACATGATGGGTGACTTTATTTTTAGAGTAGGCTAGCGCAATCTAATCCTGGAATGTTGCTTTGAAGGATGCTTTGCTTCAAGCAGCTACTATATAGGTTACATTCCTACATTATTAATGGTGTAACCGGAACAAAAATCTAACAAGTTTAATATTTATAAAAACCTCTATCTGGAGGTACCTTTCTACCCCAAATTAAGAAGACTTGGTCTGTTGTGGGTTTCCATACAGAGATGTAACTTCCTGCTGTGTTGTCATCCAAGCAGAAGAGTCTGTACTGTGGGATATTACCAGCCCTAAGGGGGCAGTAGGATGTGAACCACTCACAAGGACTGAGCTCTCAGTAAAATACTTCAGGAATAACTTTTCCGTCGAAAATCTTCGCTGTGCATAGGAGATTAATTGCCATTATTTGTCCAATATATCTGCTACTTCATTTCAGTACAGTTTACCTCAGTATCTCTCAAATAAACAAATTGATGGTCATTAGATTTTCAATTATTCAGTCTGTATCATAATTTTCAGCCATTTATTTTCCCTTGTTTTTTTTCGTAATGTGTAGATAGTGAGGAATAACTTCAAAAAGCATCTGAGGTGGTAGTGTGTTATTGACCTTGACAAACTGTTAAGTATATTAAGTACATTTATTTAAGATTATAGGTTTAGCCCAAAAGGTTCAAGTTGTGTGAAAGAAAGTGAGCTCAGATATATGATAATGCTATAGAAATATATTTTTAAGAACTGATTATAAAATGGAAGTTTCTGTTGAAATCAGAATATATTACTTTGAAATTTAATATTTTTTCAGAAATTAATTGAAAGAAAATGACCTGCCTTTATTTTATTTAACGGAACATTTGGCTATATTATGTTTATACTTTGGCAGTATAACTTTATAGATTAAATTTTATAGATTAGACCATTTTTTAAAAGTACAAGAAAGAACTGAAAAAAACTTTACCTTTTGTTGAAACAGTGTTTTCATTTTTAGTTAAACACAATGCTGGAGAGCCTGTAAAGGATGTATGTATTTCTCCATAGCTCATGTTTTTTCATAGGTTTTCTCATAATGCTTTTTGTGTTACCAAAATGAAAATCACAAAACCTTAATACAGTTCTCTATCTTATTCCATTACTAGGCTGATTCAAAGCTGAAACAATATCCAAATGTGTACATTTACTGTGAAATCTCTTTCTAGCTATATTAGCCAATCCCACCTACTCTAGGAATAGAAAGGTGAATTTCCTGTGTTTCACAAAACCTTTTAAAGGTACACTTTATCCAGTAATTAAAAAAGTTTGAAATAGACTTTGCACAGGATTGTTGAAGTATATATTTTTTGATCCCCCCCCCCATCAATTGTAAGACTAACCCACTGTACTTTTCTGCTCTATGAGATGGAAGCATGCAGTTCCAAAGCTGAAAATACTGTCAGCCTCTAGGAGGGCAAACAAGGCAGAAAGCACCTGGAGTCTCCATAAGGAGTATCCAGAATGGTACCACTGCTTTCCCAGAGTGGAATGAGGTACAGGGAGGAGGGAAGTAGTGCTGTGGCTTGTCTTCGAGCTGGAGATCAACTGTTGGAAGATTCATGTCTTGATGAGTTGAAAGTCACTGTACCACTCTCCCAGATCCCTGGATGTTCACAGATGTGGCATATATGATGTTCTGTGGTATATAAAAAAATGTGTTGAATTTTTTCCCCAGATTTTATGCTTTTGAAATACTAAATGGCAGTTGAAATATTGCTTTTTTTGCTTAGGAATAATTGCTACATAATTCTCTATCAGATGAATTTCCAGCAAAATATGTCCAGTCATTAAGTCACACATTTAAAGGCCTGCAGGCTCTTCTCTTTCCCTTGTTCCCTTTTCTGTAAATCTCGAGTATTTAGCAACTTCAGTGACATCTTTTTTCTTTTTTTTTTCATCTTCTGTTTTAATCTAATATCCTTAATTGATACCGACTTGCTGTGTGGTTTTTCAAAAGAAATCTCTCCTTGTTGCATTGGTTCTATGTGCCAAGAAAAATCTGTCTGAATGAAAAATAATTAAAATGGCATAGTGAGTTAGCCTGTTAAGCTGCATAAATTGGCTTCCATTTCCTAAACTATTTTGAGTGACAGTAAGTGTTTCACTTGAATTTCAGGGCTCTGATGACTCACCTTTTATGTAGGCACTATGATGGCACTGTTGATGCCTCACTATGACAGTCTTAATATAGCTGTAATTGTGCTGAAAGTACTCAATAAGTAAAATCATTGTATTAATCTGGATGTTTTCTTTCCAGGCTCCCACAGAAACATTTAACTGGGTTCTTTCTCATGTTTGCTTTATTCTTACACCGCACTTTTGCAGGGAGAGGGGAGTGGAAGTATCAGATGGAGCCAATTCAGAAATCCTGATTCATACTCAGTGGCTTCTCCTTGCCTTCACGCTTTTCATTTTCCTCACAAGAATTTCAGTGATTCAGGTGCAGCAGCCGTTGTGTGGCCATGGAAATCATATCTGTACCTGTCTGTCAGAGACTGCAGGTCAGCTGCAACAGTGCTGGTAACTCCAGGAATAAATTCTCCTGCTTGACCTGCCTGATGGAACAATAATACCCCCTTCTTGCACCCTGTCTAATCTATTCACAAAGCTGCTACACACAGTGAGGATACAGCTGAAGCACATGGCTTTGAAACTTCAGGACAAATATCTTGTATTTTGATAACAGTTAATAATCTGGATTTCATAATTTTTAATTTAATCATTTGAAAGGGTAAAAGTCTTTCATAAAAATTGTGAAGAGTTGATTGCCCTTTCTGTAATTCTAAAAAGCATAAACTATCTTAGTAGAAATACCTTTAATTATCATGCAGGTACCTTGATTAAATAAATAGGCTTGTGAATTTTTTTAATAGTTATTTTTCAGTCTTTTGAGATCCTTGCAACCCTAATTGTTAGGAGAATTATTTAAATATACCAGGCAAATGAACATTTTCTATAATTAAAAAATAAAATTAAACATCTCCAAGTTATACTGATGATTTTAGAGGGACATAGGGTAACAGTGTTAATGCTCTGCAGTATCTTTCATGCAATAATTTCTTTAAGAATGTTTCTTGAAATCCAGTCCAGTAGACTACAAGTAGTATTTTTAGAGATAAGAATCAGAAGTGTCAGATGGGGCTTCAAAAGAGCAGAAGGCCTTGCATGTCTTTCCAGTTCCTCTAGAGTGTGGCTTCATGGTGCAACACATTCATCTTGCTGACTGTAGTTGAATTAGTAGTCCTTTGATTTTCTCTTATAGCTGGAATATTTTTTTTATATCTGTGTCTATTTTATACCAGTCGAATGAACCTAACAGAGCAGTCTGCAAATTTATACGTGCCCTGACCATGGGTACCACAGTTATTTTTTCTGATGTCATATATAAAATAATTTAGTAATTCATTATAAAAGAATCACAGTCCCCTTATGGTCTAGCAGAAGTGCCAGAATGCGGGATCTCTTTTTACTGGTGAGAGGCTTCTATAATTTGAAAACTGGTGTGAACTCCTTAAACTCTTCCTGTGTGATTATAGGAAGTTCTTTCAGGAATCAAAGATCATCAAAAATTAAAAAAAAGTGTAAATTACTTCAAAGTTGTCAGACTGATACATAGGTAAATTTACAAAATGGACTTTGAATCACATTGGCACCATGGCTAAAAATGATTAAGAAGAGGTCTTCCCAAATCCCTTACATAATAAATTTTAAAATAACTATCGATTCTCAAATTTTAGATGTGTGTATAAGTGGCTGTCATTAGAACTTATGGTTCAGCCGAATTTTCTATAGAAAACTCTTCCTATTGAAAACTTTCCGTATACATTGAGATAGTTTTAATCCATTTGAACATAGATATTTTATATTTACATTTCAGCTTAAGAAGTTGTGATGACACTTCTTTGTGGTTTCTCAATTATTAATATATTTCTTACTTTTCTTGTCACTGTTCTTGAATGTGAGATTGACTTGCATTTTCTCAAAGCTTAAAATGTCTATTTTATATGAAGTCTCTGGTTAGGAAGAAGTCCTGCCACTGGTATCTGTGCTTCACTTAGCATTTTTTCACTACTTTTGAAGTGGTAATTCTGGATCTTTCTCTTTTCCTAAGCACAGAATTGATATAATTTACAACTTTTTCTGAGTTACACCTTTATTAGTAAGTATTAAATAGTGTAAAAATATCAGGATACAAAATACCTTTTTAGAATAATTATTAAAAGGAATAAATTATAAAATAAATAAAAGTGAATAAAATATAAAAATCAAAGTATGTTGAATGCAGTGAAGTTCCACATCTGATCATGGCTGGTCATGTGCTGTGAATGACCTGAAAGCAGCTATGTTTCTACTGGATAAAGTATAGTTTGATTTTCATAAAAATGAACTTGCTAATAGTAGTTTATTGATTTGATTCAAAATGTAGCAGTTAAAGAGAAAATTAGTTCAAATAACAATGAGGCTTCTGTCAAAAGTATTGGTTTAAAAAAAAATGCCAGCAGAATTTATATTGTGTCTTTCTGAATCCCTCACCTTGCAGTGCATTAATGTGTTTATACAGTTTTGCTCAGAGTAAATACATTGGGCAAAGTCCTGGCTTCGCTGAAATCAATGTTAGTTCCATTCATTTCATTAATGTTTATTGACTTCAGTAGATTTATTCATCTGCACAAGGTAGACATAACGTTTATTTTTCTTGCTGAATAAACACTAATTTAGAAGGTTTTCCTTTACGAGCCTTAGTTCACACACGCAGCCTCTTCATTTATCTGCATGAAGAAGTTCAAATGTGGGGATCTTAATCTGTGCATGTAAGGTTACAAAGATAATTTCAGTATTTCTGCATTTCGGGCATCATTGAAGCCCATGGGAGCTGGAGGTGCTTTTCAGAAGTTTTCAATGTGGAACCTAATTCTAAAAGGATTGAATAAATTAGCTATTTTTCCTCTGTACAATATGGCTTCTAAACACTGAATGAGCTAAACGATGTGCAAATGTGCTCTGAACATGCCTTAGTTCTAAAATTGGAAAGTATACTGAGCTGCTACCATACTTTTTTCTGATTAGTGAACATAATTATTTTGTGAATTACTGAAGAAGTCTTGAGCGTGGCTTGAGGGAGTCCACCATTGCTGCTGGAAAGCACTTATCCTTTCAAAGGGTTAAATTGATGCTACGAAACCAGAAATTAATTCTCCCTTGTGCTTTTCCCCATCTTCAACATTAGACTAGTCCTGCTGTTACACTTTCACTGCCTGTGTTGTGTTTGTCCTGCTCGCAGTCATTGCCACAATACACTGTAGCTATCTGTTCACAACGAGCTTTTAAAGGAAATTATGTTGCAACTCAATTCAGACCCCCGCTTTTGTGTACCCGGTTAAGGATGAATCATTCAGGCCGTCCTTCAGCCTGTGTAGAAAAATCAGCAGACATCATTTCTCCTGTGCACGGCCCAGCGATGTTTTTAGATCTGTGTCAGTCACGTTATTCCCCATCAGCCTGCGCCTCCCTCCAGCCGGCACTTAAAGGGCTCTTATTTGATCATCAGCATTAACTCTGTCAAATCAAATGCAGACATTTTGACTGTGTCTTGACTTGAAATACCTAAGTATGCCTGCAGCCTTTTTCTCCCTAGGCAGCTCCTCCCAGCAGGCTGCACTCAGCGGGGTGGGATCCCTGGCAGCAGAGCAGGTACACACCTGCCTAATGAAGATGCAATTACCTGTCACGGGTTGATCTGATAGAGAGATTAGTGTGTCCTGTGCTACCCGAAGCAGTTCAGTACAGGTGATGGTTTTATTTCTCTGATTCAGTTAGAGTAAATTTTTTTGGTTTCTCATTTGCTGACTTAGTGTGAAATTGAAAATTAGCATTTCTAGGCCTAGGGTTTCCACCAAGCTTTTGTTCTCACACCTAATTTTAGGGAATTGCTAGTTATAGAAATTGTGCGATAAAAAGTCTAGTTGTTAATTTTTAATGAAAATATCTCACTAAGGCACAAAAAAATCAGTGTTTTTTTTTTTATTTGGTTTTAACACATTTTAATTAGAATATATGCACAAAGTTGTGGCATAGAAGTGATTTGACAGAACTGAAGTTGACGTAGAGGGTGTTGCATATGTTCTTGCTATGTAGCTAAAGGGAATATGTTTATTTTATAGCTTCTTGTTTGTGTGAAATATTCCTTTGAGATTATGTTTTCTTAGACTTAGCTGTCTGGAATCCTGATATAATTCTAGTTACCAAATATCATTTTAATCCCCTCACTGGGCTAAACAAAAGGAAATAAAAATACCTTATCTTTTTTTTTTTTTTTTTGGTGGTGCAGATTTTTGCATACTAATCCATTTGTTCAGGCTTTCAGAACACTAAAAGCTCAAGTGATTTTGCTGAATCCAATTATTGCATACACAATGGGATTATAGATATCACAACAAATGTTGAGAATCGAGAAGATTCATTTCATATTGGCATCTTCAACCTTTCAGCATTTAGTGTCTAAAACCTGAGCAGTATATAGCTTGAAGTTTCATTTTGCAATTTAAGGAAGACAAAATATATTTTTTAAAAGAAAGTCTAATGAGATCCTTGCATTCTGAACATCTGTCTTTGGTAATATAGCAGGATTTAATGACACTACTAGCATGTGAAGCTATCTTACCTCTGTTTCCTTGAGTATCTCCATATATGAAGAAGTTTATGTTGCTTTTGTTTGAAAGCTAAAATGAAGCTGTATCACACATGCAGATGAGATATAAAATATGATATGCAACTTGAAAATGCCTAAAAGTTGGCATATTACGCTAGAAATATGAATATTAAAACTTGTAAACCAGATAAGGTTATCTTGGCAATTTCTGCCTGTATAGAAAATAAAGAATTAATTTATACGCTCTCAGAGATTATAAGCAGAAGAAGAAATGGAAATTGCAGTGCAAAAATAATAATTTTGATCGTTGTTCATGAGTTCCAGGTAGACTTCGTTTCTTACTCAAGCTTTTCTCTATCCCATATTTTCATAAACTCAGAAATGTCTAATGAGGAGTCCACAAATGCAACACAAACAAATTACTATGTTGGTGGGATGATGGGTGCAGTGTTTTTAGGATAAATCAGAGTATTTAAATTGGGTTTACCTAAAAACACCCTTACTGTGTTTGCTGGTATATATTTTACAGTTACATTAATGCTTAAGCTATAATTGAAATTAGCCTAATAGTTGGCATAAAATAACAAACTGCTTATCAGGACTACCTTTTTTTTTTTTTTTTTTGGTATATATACACATAAGCATATCTATTCCTAATCATGTCATACAAAAGAAATGTCTGTTTCTGACAGTTTTACAGTCTGTATATATATATAGATATGTATAAGTACATATATTTATACTGTATATATGCATGCTTTTATACACACTGTATTTGCGTATGTCTGCTTATTTTTACACATTTCAGCAGAAGTAAGAGAATTTTTTCCTCCTAGAAATATTTTTTAGCTCTCTTCTAGTCAGATCTTTAAATCCTTTGTCCAGAATTAGGCTTTGTGTTCGCATCATTTCTATGCAGTAGCAGTGTGTCGAAATAAGCCAGGAAATAAGTGGCTGGTCTGAGCTGCCTGGCATGCAATATTGACTTCTACCGTAACAAATAAGCAACATCATTTCTGCTGTATTCCTTTGAAGTTCCTGCTCCCACTGAAGATTTCCTTGTGTGTGTAATCCATGCTTCTGTATTTCTTGTATATGTTCACTGGGAAATACAGCAATAATTCTTCCATGCATGCATTTATTCTGTGTTAGAGGTCCTGTGTAAATAGTCCTTGAGCTACAATAGGCACAGCATAAGCATCCTGCCTGACTTGCTGTCAGTCTCTAATTACTCTGATCTGTCAGCACTGTGGTTTTCTCGGCAAATTCTGCAGTTCTCATTGACTGGCAGTAAGGTTAGTGGAAGTCAGCTACGGGGGCTGCATTTTCCTTGAATTTGGTTTCAAGTATCTTGATCATAACACAAAATTTTCTCAGAAATGCTTTAAAAATGCTATATATCTGTTTAGTTTATGAAATATTGTTCCTTAATGAAAGCACCTAAATCTGAGAATCTCCTGTCTAATATTAGATGTACTTTCTTGCTTCAAGGTAATATATTTCCATTTTGGTTTTTAAGTTATGGTATTTCTTGCAGGCAACAAGGAGGATTTATCGTGCAAGAATTTTCACGTTTTCTGTCGCATAATTATTTTTCTAATGTATATGGATATGATTTTCCACTTCAGCAGGGTAATAATGTCTCAGGGGAATGACATATGTGTAAATTGAAATTACAGACAAAAAGGGGACACTGAGCTGTTCCAAACATTGCTGGTGAATGTGAGGTTGGATGTGGCCTGATTGCTGCCCATATGTTTGAACAGCTCTGCAGTGGAGATCACCACAAGGCGATCAGGGAGGATTTAGATGGATGATTTCCACAGCTTTGTTTGAGGAGGCAGAGATGAGACAGAGATCTGCCCGTGCCTTTTTCAAACAGTGGCACTGGCTTTGGCTGCTGTAAATTGATGGGACACTGCAGTGTAGGAGAATGGGGGTTACAGTCTGGCTGCAGTTATAATGTGCAGGTGATGAAAGGAGTAGAGTCGTGAAATCCTAGCAGTGATTTGAGATTGCATACACTGTATTGCATCCAAGATTATTTCTCTGCCATCAAATAAAAGATCTTGTCTAAGCTGCTTTAGTTAGCTTCGTGTTTGGTAAGGATAGACTACAAATCCTCACACGTGTCCAGCCTCTACGGCAGAGTCAGGGTAATCAAGATTTGCAAGCTTTTGGAACAAATAAATCCCTTGCATTTATACAGACAGATAGAAATCTCTATGTATATAGCTAGCAGAAGACTTTATGTATATATAGCTAGCAATTTTTTTGTCTCTTAACTAATCTAAATAACTACCTTTGCATTGTGTAAATAACTGTGAAATGTTGGTAAGGTCTGTAAAGGCTTTTGTGCAGCTTTTCTCAGTGCTGGGATGGGAATGTACAGGGAAGGATGCATTCAGTGCGGGTGAACTGTAAACAGTTAGCAGGACAAATAGTCAAATAAGGAACAGTTTTTGGGTGAAAGTGTTGGAAGTAAAAAAAAGTCTCATACTGAAATCAGTCAGGCATACAATTTTCTTTTGAAAGTAATGGTTGAAATGATGTAAGAATTCTTATACTAGATTATTAATAGTCCATTTCTCAGTATATAGAGTTTAAGACTAGTTTCAGAAGAATGGCAGGCCTCCTTATGTTAGTAGCAGTACAGACTTGAAAGTTTTCCTCAAAGTGGAGGTCAGGTCAGAGAGAGAATGGGGCTGACTCCTCCATCTGCTCTGGAGGAGACAGCAGCTACTAGTCACCGTGAAGAATTGCTGTCACTGAGAGCAGCATGTACTGTGATACTGGGTGAGGTCTGTTCTGCAGACCTGAGAAAGTAGGAATGCTATCATTATGTTGTGTGTTAATGGTGACACAAGCCACATTAATAGATGGGATTTTTTTAAAAAATGCTACATAAACTCAAGGTATTCAAACTGCAAGCAATTATGGGCACAAGGTATTATTTTCAAGGGCAGTACAATAATTGGAAAAATTCCTCGTGAGTTAAGACTTACATGCTGTAATTCCCTTCCAAATGTAACTGTTAGCTTTAGAGAGGAAGTGTTGTAAGATGTAAAAATGTGCAGAGCACAGAGCCATTATAAATGAATGTTCTTTTTCAGGTCATGCAAGTTAGAAAATTTCTTCTTTTCAATTGCTTTGAGTGCTGATAAACCCAATTATTTCAGTGCAGCTTGATGCTTCCCCCGCCCCCCCAAATGTTCTGGCTATATCAGTGGCCTGCTTACATTTAATAAATGTCTATTTTTGGTTTGAGATTGATCTAAAAAGCACCTGGTTTAAAAAAAAAAGGTGAGTTTTGAAGGTATTTTTTCAAATGAAATTTAAATGAACGTAGTGGTTCAACAGATATTTGCTAGGGCATGTATTCTTTATTGTGTACAGTATAAGCTTTCTTAGTATGATACTATTGGCTAACCAACTCTGCCCATTATGAGTAGTTTGCTCCTGTGTAAAATTAGTCTACAAAGTCTTATTCATCAAAAACACTGTAAAAAGTCTATGCAAGATATATGATTAGGGTCCAAATGTTGTGATAATAAAGACTGAAATTTTTATTTCCTCTTGTGAGAAAAGGCAGAAGTGAGGTTGACCTGTGGATCACAGGAGGTTTTAATGCAGATGCAGTTGTTAGGGATCAGTCATACTTTAGCAATTAAGCACTCTGGGTAAGATAAGGATTAAGCCTAAAAAAAAATTGCCGATATTAAAATCCTAAGTTATTACTTACTGTTGTAAGAATGACTTAGAGATTCCTGTCACCTAGTAAGAAGAAATAATTTAACATTTATTTTGCCTGTGTTATGGAAAGCACACGAGAAACAGCTGTACTGATATGAGCTGTGCTTTTACAAAATGCTCTGGAGACTCCAGTCTTCTAAACAGACAAACAAAATTAACCTAAAAACCCACATCCTATTTCCTTCTGTCCAGTGTTTTCCCTACTGTTTAAGGAAAATATTCAGAAAAAGAGAATAATAAATCAGTCAGAAATAAAGTAGAAAATTTTGACTTAAGGCAAAATTTCACTAACTGTTACAGCAACCGTGTGTGATGCAAAGTGGGGAGGGAGTGGTGACCTCTTGGAGGATGCCATTTAAAAAAAAGTTCAGTTGTTAAGAATGACTTGGAAACCAGGACATTTAATTTGATTTGCAATTTTATATATTCCATCCCACATATGTACCATCAAATACCTAATTGTATGTAAATAATAAGATAGCAAATTATTTTTAGATTATAATTATTTATTCCGTTTTTTGTGAATGGAGGAAATATTGTTCTCATGCTTAATTATTACAACATTGTTACTGTTTTGAACAATGTAAAGAACACATTTAAAATTAGTTGGTTTATTTGTAAAGTAACCATTCCTGTTTCAGTGTGCTAGCATCTAGCATTTTATTCAAAAGTAAGAAAATGCCTAACTTCATTTAAATAATAACAGATACTCTTTTCTTGCTTCAGGAGAGTGATGTGTTCAGTTAAAAAAGCATCCTTGTTTTGTGACCCTGGGGTACTCAATCCTATCAAATGTTAGGCATCATTTGCTGACATGCCTTGGTGAGGGGAAAGGTTTCCCTTCACCGTGTGGGGCAGCCTGTGTTGGAATACCCAACTCATGTTTGAAATCCCATGGTTTCCTAACATACTGCAACCTGTATGGACAGCTATAAATGCTTCAGAAGGGGAAGATACAACTTTATAAGTGGTGTTCACTTACCCTTCTTGCTTACAAATGGCAGAGGAAAAGCCTAAATGGGACAGCTAACGACAGTGTAGAGTTCAGGTCGCAGAGAAGGTTTTGTATTTGAGTAACCTGTCCTGTGAACATCCTTAGACCATTATTAGCAGAATACTGTTACCAGATAAAGGCCAGAGAACATACAGGATTCAAACATGATTGTTACATCAAAGCTAAGTTTCCCTTACACACCTGCAGTTAAAAAGGCTTCCTAGATATGGAAGAAGCAAGTCTGGAGCAGCGGAAGCACAAAACCTGTCAAGCAATAACTTGGGTAGTGTTTGAGATTATTCTCAAAACTGAGAAGGAAAAAAACAGTGTGACAACTGATCCGTGTTATATTTTTCCTCCACGTTCTCTTCAATTTATAAAGAACATAACTGTCATTTGTCATACTGGTTTTTTGTCATAGTTTCAGTAGGAGACAAGGAAAGGAGCCATGAACAGATACTATTAAAGCTTTAACCACATGCAGAGGTGTAGTCAAGGCATGTACCTTAGAAGAGGACTGAGTTAATGGTCTCGAGTGTCCACATAGTTGCTTTAATTCTGCAATACACATTGCAACTGCAGAAAATGAGTAATTTCACTGAAGTGATAAAAAATCAATGGTGCTATTGACGTGCCCCAGCTGAGGTGTAGGTGGCATTTAAAAGATGAAGCGTGAAGCCAAAGCCGTCGATTTCACCATAGAAATGGCCCGATTTTGCCGAGTTCAAACCTGTTAGTTGGCTGAACTCTTGCACACTGGTTATGTTTCAGGTTATTTTTGAATGTCAAGCACTTGCTTGGGCAGGCAAATTTCTCTTATAGATTTCCCAAGGTTAGTGAGGCCATCCTGTGTTTCTTGTGAGTGCTTTACCAATTCTCACGCAGTGTGGAGACGGTGTATTAGAAGCAGTGCTATTTTCAAATCTTTTTTTTTTTTAATAATAGTATTCTTGAATATTTTTAAGTGGCTGTTTTTGTTTAAATTGGGTATCGATTTACTTCTTCAGTAAACTGGTCTAAAGCATTTTTTATAACATGAGTGTCAACTAAAGGAGATATTGCCAAAGACATTGCTAGATCATTTCCATGTGTCCCACTGATCTAGGAGACAATAATTGTTGCATACCAGGGGGTTTTAAGTGCCATAAGCATGGCATGATGCTAGAGTAAGAATTACTTCATGTTATTTATCTTCAGAAGATGAACTGTCCAATTTAATTTACAAGAGAAATTGAGGAGGATATTAATCAAGAGACAGAGGTAATTTTCAGGGCTTATTTTATTTTTTAGATATATAACAAAGCTAATTCAATATACAGATCTGAAGAGACTATTGCTTTTGTCTTCCTTCCCTGTAGTCTGGCATTTCTGTTGGGATTTGGCTTCCATTCAAGTACAGCTGAACTTTTTGGTGGTGTTTGCAGCAGACTAATTTGTCTCCTCTGGGAGACATCTGGCTAGTTCTCTTTAAAGAGCTGCTACCTGGTCCTCCCCAAACTCTGGTGACACCTGGCAGGACAGCTGCAGAACAGCTTAATGCCTTTCTGGACAAGATTTTGAGGAGGAAAGGAAATCATGGCTCTTCATCCCAAGTTGCCTTTCCTCATGTCAGGTGATGAAATAAGCACAAAGATGTACACAAACTGCTTGTATTTCTGAATTGCTTTTTAAAGGATTGTGGTTGTGATAGCCAAGAATGAGGATAAACATCCACCTCTGGGTCACACTTCTGCAGTTAATATGCTTTATGGAATTCTGCAAACCTCTTCTGCAAAAGGTGGGATAGCACCAATACTGTCATGCTCCTGTTCAGGTGTTTCATGCTCATTTTATTAGATTTGTGAATTGTAGCATGTAAAATATTTATGTAAGGTAAATCTTACAAACCAAAGCTGATTTAATGTGTACAATACAGAAATAATTGATTAGATTTAAATAAAACTATTTGACAGTTCTGAAGTAATGTACAGGATTGTTTTCATTTTCTGATGATTCCTGAAAGAACTAATTGTGTTTTCACAGGGAAGCAGTCAGGTTGTATTATTGGGTTGAATATTGGATGTGGTGAGCTTTTGTGTTTTGTTTGGCTTGTTTGTTTGTTTTTAATAGCAAGGTAAGGTGATGCCTGCACAAAGCATTAATTTTTCATTGAACTATTACACAGAAAAGTGCAGATAGACATGCAAGCTAACAGTCAGTGTTAAATATAAGGGGATATAATTTCAAATTAATAGAGTTGTAAACCAGGACAAGTACTGCTTTTCAGAGGCACTGAAGAAGATAAGTATTTAAATGTTTATAGCTATGATCAGCCACATAAAAGTTAACATTCACATGTAAATGACAATGATGATTGTATTTCAATATTAACAGCTATTGATATGAACTCAGTAAAGAATGGCATTCTCACTTCAAGTGAATTCTCAGTATTTCAATAACTTTTATTCTCATGAAAAGTCAATCCTGAAAAATTTATGTCCTTGAACATTATAAAGAAAAAATAATGATCTTAAAAATGCAGTTAGTATGTTTTCCTGTGTGAATGTATATTTCATGTTTCTAATTTAAATTTAAACTATTCTTTTTTTTCCCCTTAAAATGTAATAGGCTTTGAAGTTTGAATCAAGTTCATAATTCATGTGGTATAGCTTTATTTTTAAAATGTAGAAGCAGGCTATTTACCAAATCAGCCTTATACTGTAAATAGAGTTGATTTAATCCAATTAACTCTTCTTAGTGAAAAGTGTTTGTTAAGAAATACATAAAGGAATATCATACCTCTAGTAAACCCAGGTGCTGTAGGCTGAGAAGGAAAGCTGACATCTAAAACAGCTGGAAGTATTTGGAGTTTGCAGTCGGTGTTTTTTAATTGCCAACGAGACGCATTTCACTATATTCTTGTGATGTTTAGAATTACCCTGTCCTTATTTGCAAGTAAGAAAATAGAGCTGAAGAGAGGACAAGGACAAGATAATCTTCATGTCAAGTAAGACAGGCGTGATGAGTAGGGGAATCATCTCTCCCTGTAATGCAGCAGTTGTGTCCTCTTTAGGGTTATCAAATGTCCAGCCGAGCTACAGATGGCACATTTTCAGGTTCAGAAACTTCTTGTGAGTTCTCTCCCGTTGGTTTGGGTCTGATCTTTGTTTTTAAACTACTTTTTTTTTTTTTTTTTTTTTTTTTTGGTGACTGAAACAAAGTAAACATCTATGTAAAATGTGCAAAAGGCTTTTTTTCCCTGTCTCTTAAACATGGCAAAAATGCGGGTGATAGCTCTGTGGACATGGAGCTGCTCTGCAGTGTCTCAGTTCAGGAATCACTGCTGCGAGTTTCATTAAAAGACTGTCAGCTACTTTTAGCTAAGTTGTCATTCTTGGATTCCAAATCTGCTGCAATAACTTTGCCCAGTTCTTGTTCTTGTTGCAGCTAATCATAGATTCTTGAGTACTTGGGCCTCGCTGGGAGGATACCTCCCTCCACGTAGGGATTATTGATCCCTGCCACAGAATAACAGGATTGACATTTGAGGAGGATGTGTCAGAGTTGCAGAGAGAATCTTTTGCAGTAAACCATATGGTCCTCAGGTCTCCTCTGCACCAAGTGTTTTTAACAAAATATCTACTGGTTTTCTACAGACTGCAAGAAGCAATCTCCTGACGAACCAGAAGGAAATACCTTTCTTCTTGTCATTCCTGAAAAAGAAATAATGATGGAATGAAATGTGACAAAAATTAGTTATATTTGCTGCTATTCTTGAGGAGTACCAGATTTCTTGCAACTTCTGTGTTACTGATAGGGAAAATGAGATGTGTTTTGAAGCCCAGAATATAACTCGTTCCAAGCCTTTACTTTGGTTTCAGAAATGGGTAGATTTTGAGGAGGAAAAAAAGAAGCAAAAATAGACGAGGTATCTCTGTAATTGCTTTCACACCTATCTGCAGATACCCTGCGTGCAAGTAATTTGGCAGAACTGCCAGGTTAGGTGAAGAAACAATAAACAGCTTTTCTTCCACTAGGCCAGACTCATCTACCTAGGAAGAATATTTGCAGATAAAGCTAACAAACTGTAGCTGTACAAACAGAATTAAATCAACCTAATGTTAGTAAAGGAAACCCATGTATGCATAGTGTTCACAAAACTGAGAACATGTTATTGCTTCTGTTTTGCATCTAGGGGTCTACTTATCCCATTACCAGCAGAATTCAGTGGGTGTTGGATGTGGTGGACAGGATGAGTCTGTTCAATACCTTGCAGAATTTACTTTCTGTGTTTGTGTACCTGTTATGGAACCTGATTTAAAAATTCACTGAAACTCCTTTATTGAAAAAAAGATCTTTTTTTGTAGGCAGGACAAACTATAGTGAAGGATATGCTCTAAAATAATTTCTTTGTTGGCATATGAAAAGAAGACTGGAGGTCTTGAGCAGCTCAGGTATGTAGAGAGCAGATAAAGTGCTGACAATTTTATTTAATTCTTGTTTAATCAGATACTTAAATGTTGAATGTATCACTCAAGAACATGACACGGACTTGTAATACCTTGTGGAGGACTGCAAGTACAAAAAAAAAGGATTAAATTCCCAGGGCTTGCCCATGTCATAACAGTATTTGAAGAGCCATTTCATGTGCTGTGCACCAACCCCCATGCAAACTTTTAATGTGATCATTAAAATGCACCAGAGATGAATTTCTGCATCACTAGCATCACTGTGCTAGTGATTTAAAGGACAGTGCTAGACGTTGTTAATGTTGCAGCAGATCTACAGAATGAAAACTAGACTTAAGCAAAACACATGTAGTGACATTTTTAGTGAAAAATGTTTAATTTTCACATCTTGAAGCAACTTGTTAATCATAGTAATAAGCAAAGTTTCTGTACTTTGGGATTTTTTGATTTGTATTTGTCGATTTAAAATTACTGACTTAAAAAGCATCCTGAAATCATTGCCTTGCTAATTTCTTGAGGTCACTACCACTAAAATTACAGCATACCAGTAGAATTATTAGAAGGATTATTTTTTATGGAAAAATAGGGAAATGTGGGTAGATAACCTGGGGAAGTTAATAATAATACTTTATTTGCTAACCATTAGGATTTTTTTCTTGTGTTCTTGTATGTATAAATTTGAATTGATGACAGTTATGTTCAGTTATTTAATGTATATCCAGCAAGCAGGCAGAAAAAAGGGGAAAGGGATACAGAAGGGTCATCCCACCTGTTTATAGACTCAGGTATTTCAAACCATGAGGTATTTTTGTTATTTAAAGGCCACGTCTTGAAAACTTTTATGAAATTTTAGTCACATCTTGTCAGTACTTGGCAATGTGTAGTTTTACACTCTGCGTTTTACTAAAGAGTTGGAAGTTGATGTTAAATCTTAATGATTGTGTACTTATTTCAGAAGGCAGTTCCAGGACAACGGTTTGAAATGTTTCAGAAGTCATAAAAAGTGCAGAGCAGTGGGCAGATGCCATGTAGGCTTTTTACATTCTCCACTGAAAGACACAAATGGGTTTCTTTTAAATGACCACGTTACTTCCTATAGCAAGGGGTATAATCATAGTAATGCAAACTGCCTTTGCATTTGCACAGTCTAACACAGACTTTTGCATATGTCTGTGTTATATGCATATAGTTTACTAAGCAATTTTGATATGTAGTAAGTGGATATGTAGTAAGTGGAACAAAAACTTTCCCCCCCTCATATTTTTTTTCTCTCTGATAAATGGTATCTCCTTTCATTGAAGCTAAATGTACTTGCTTTTTCTCAGTGTCATTATTTACAAAGCAATTCAAAGCTGTGCCACTGGAGTTTTGCATGTGTTGCTGACAAACAGGATGTTAGAGGAAAATAGCCCCAAGACTTAATGAAATATGTTGAATTGCATTTCTGTAGTAAATATATTCATTTCTTCTAGGAAAAAAAGATTTAGGATAGTTCTGTGCACGGTCTTACAAGGCAATGCTAGAATCTAGTCAAAGAAAATAGCATTTGCAAATGCTGGATCTGTAGTAATTTTCTTGTGGTAAATTGCTAACAAAAAAAAAAAAAGGAATTGAAAACAGAATAAAGCCAACAAGTTGAACTTCAAAAAACCCTGAATCATCAGGCTTCTAAATCTTACAGATAGTGGTCTTGGTTCCTTCACAGGCTATATAGGTGAGTTGAATTTTACTGAATTTTTTCAGAAATTCAGGGGAGAAAAGCGGTATAAAAACTTAGAGTAAAATTGTCTGTGTAGAAAACTGCTTTCCACGTGCGTTAAAAGATCTCTGTCAATAACAAGTATTGGATAAGAATCTAAATAGAATAAAATTCATAGAGGTCAACTAGTTATGTGAATTTATGCTGTGAATTTAGTCTTTAATAAGAACTCGATGACAACAGGATCTCATGTAGGGTTTCATTGTATTTAATAGCTTAAAAATGAGTGGAAGCAGAAAACACCACCATTTCTGCAAAGCCTGAACACGTTCAATGTTTTGTGGTTTTCATTATGGTTTGGGTGGGTTTTTTGTGTGTGTGCTTGTCAGTTTTGTTGAGGAATACATTTGGTGCAGGTAGCTTGGTTTGCAAGCTGCAGGTTGAGCTCTGGGTGGCAAAGCTCAGGACAGGAGGCTGTGAACTGTCAACCCTTTGCACAACAAAGGGCCTTGGGACCTGTGGCACAGCCAGGTGACTGGTTACTCAGAGGCACAGCAGGACCGTGGGAGGAAAAGTGAGACTTTCACACACTTGGACTGTAAGGGGATAAAAGCTGAAGGGTTCCTTTGGTGGTGCCTCCGAGGAGGTACCAGCTCAGGCTGTTTCTGTGTTACTGCGTCGTGAATAAATTGCTTTATAGAAGGAGCTATCTGAGGCTCTGTGAAGGGAAACCTGGGGTCTAACCAGTAAGGAAACCTGCTCTAACTGTGCGTGAGGGGGTGTGTAGGGAGCCAAGAGGGGACTCGTGGGGTCACTGGAGCCCACTGTGAAGGCGCTTTGGTCCCAGCACTGAAAGTCTGATGTTGGGAGCACGACTGCCAGAGAGTAGCACGAATGGTCAGACTGGAAAGTTTCCTTAACAGTTTAGGACTGGGAGGAGGGTGAAGGGAAGACTGTACTTGCTTCTCAAGAATAAACACCCTACTTTCCCACTGACACTGTCTAAACCTCCAGCAGGTTTGGCAGTCCTCGCAGGCTTGGTGCTGGATGTAGCACCTGCCTGGCACCGTAGCTTTTCCTGTGTGCCATATGCGGCTGGTGATCCCAGTCGTTGTTTTCCTGATGGTGCCCTAGCACTGGGGAACCCTCAGATGCCAGTCTTCCTGCGAGGGCCCTGCAGGGTGCTTCCCTGCCCAGCACTGGGCTAATGGCATGCCCTTTCTCCTTGTCACCACGGGGAAGGAGTCGACCCATGGGATGTCCCACTGCAAGGGCACGCTGGTGAGATGGGAGTGCTGAAGCTGCATGTGTAGTGCTGGCTGACAGGGGTATGCAGGAGGCTTGGGGTAGTTAGTGTGTGCGTGCTGCAGGGTCTCCTCTGCTGCTGCTGTGTAAGTGTGTAAAGCCACTCCGGCTCCACCTTCCCCTGCTCAAGATCTGATGCTGTGGATTGATCCCACTGTGGAGAGGGAAGGGAGCCAGCCGTTCGCGGTATGCCAGTCATGCTTTCCCATCTCTGACTGATAATGTTTGGCTGATTTGCGAGAGCAGACGCAATGCAGTCTTGGAGGAGGGTGTGTGTGAGTGGGGGGAGCTGGCAGGAGCACCGGCATCCTAATGTCGCAGTCGTTCTTCAGTCTCCCCCAGACAGCAGTCGCTGTCCTTGCCTGTACCAGCCACTTACTCATTCACAGCGCAAATGTTCTTGTTTGTATGACAATGCTAATTGAAAGAGCTGTTCCAACTTCAGTAGCTATTTGTTTGGTTATATCACAGACAGTAACTTCTAACTTAATAAACCAAACAGACAAATGTTCAGGAGTTATGACAGCAATGTTAAAGTGTTTAGTTTTTTTCCCAGTGTGACAATGTGAATCCAAAACACAGTCCCCATCTGCAGCCAGCCTGTAAATGTTTAGAAAGAACAGTTTAATAACTCTCATCCCTGATCTTCTGTAGAGTTAATTTAAATGAAAGGTAGCCTAGTTTGGATTAGAAAAGTGTAGTTTTCAGATTATACAATTTTAACCTCCTGATCTGTTTTTTGCTTTCTTCATCTATTTTTAATACAAAATTCGCTAAAAAAAAATGATTGAGTTCTTATTAACTATCAATTTACTTGTATTAAGCTATCTTGATGCACTGTTTGATTCCATTTAAATTCATGATACTTACAGATTTTGTATTTTAAGCTGGGCTGGATACTCTGAACTAGCTAGAGTGTCCATCACTGGATGCAGGAGAGCCACCAGTAAGAAGGTGTGACTGCAGGGTTAGATTTATGAGGATTATGTGGCAGGTAGAGGAAATATTTGTGCTTTTTTCATTCTGCACATCTTTCTTCAATTCCCAGTGTGCTTTCAGTGCTGCATCTTTCTTGCATGTGAACTTCAGCCATTGATCACCTGCTATTTTACAGTATGAAATCCTCAATTCCAGTTGCAGATTTAATCTCCTGTAGAAAAGGAACTGTGACCGTGGCTGTTTATGTTCGCTTCAGCTGGTTTATTTTAGATTGAAAGAGAGAAGTCGAGGAGCTTGGATTTAGAAATGAATTATGACTACTTTGCAGTATTGTCGGCCACTGTGAGCATGTTTTGACCTTAAACCAGGTTAGAGATAAATCTTATTAGCAGTACTGATTTGCAAACAGCTAAATCCTCTGCCAACAGTAATGAAAACTGGAAAACTGATTTCGCCAGTGTTACTGGAGCAGAAATTTCTACTTTATTGTTTTACAGCATGGTGTTTGAAATACAGTTTTCTCATACCAGTGAACATATTAGTATTAAATCATACTATAGGAGAAGGCATCTTGGTTCTCCACTCCACGTTAGCTGGACAGACAATCTAAAAGTCTGCATGATTTTGTAGTGGGTGCGTTCAGGGAAGGAGTGTCAGAATTAGTCCTGTACAACCTGACCTAGTATCTGTCATTTCTTAATGATTCTAGTATTACATAGCATTTGAAATTTTTTGGTTACTGCTGTTAGGCAAATACATAGATGTTTCAGAGAGATACAAATATTTAATAAAAAAGTTGCTATTCTGAGTAGTTTTCTGTACCATTTGTGTAGATGCTAGTGTTTCCTGTTTGTTTCAAACATTTGTTTGGAACTTATTGGAAGAATCTGGCAGCAGGTGCTGCTTTTAATAAAGGATGTCTACCTGCCAGACACCATCAGATGGTAGGCACAGCCTGTTTGAAAAAGGGAAGTTCTTTAAAGAACAGTTCATTACAGTTTCTTAAAATTTCCACTTTTTTTTTGTAACCACATATTGTCCTTGCTGAACATATGAGAACTACAGCAGAGTGATGAAGTGGATGTTTTGAGGCAAGTCTCTTGTTATGACTTACATATGTGTGCTGGGATTCAGGGATTCATTTGTTCATGTCCTGGACATTGAGGGCAGTTTCATGGATTCAGGTCCAGCATGCTTGAGTGCTGCTCGGGTCCTGTATGAGGGTCAGAGGGAACAAGTGCAAACACAGGTTTTTATAGATCCTCCTTTGATGTGGGTAACTGTGTGTTGCTGTGTCCCCTGATTGTTCTTGGGCATCTTGCTGTGCTTCTGCCTTGTGACCTGTTCCCGGGAGCAGTGGTGGAGCTGCACATGTGCCGAGGCAGGGGGAGCTGCCTTGGGCAGGGAGAGCTGGGCTGGCAGGCAGAGCCTTGCTGGGTGAGCAGCGTGGGGGAAGGATGGCAGCTCTCAGTGGGCTGCTGACCCTGCCAATTCCGAGATGTACCATCAGTGTTGGCCCTGGCAGCAAGGTAGTTCCTTTATGGTCATTGAAAGCCAAGTTTTTTCATCACCAATAACTCATCTGTACCTGGGTGTTTGAACATTGCCATATGTTTGTGTAACCAGGCAGCTGGATTTCTGAGGCAACTTCAGAAGTCCCAGATGAGATGTTCAGCTATGCGTGTGTAATCATCATTTTGGGCATTGTTCTGCTTGCATAGGTAGACTATTAGCTGTGCTCACACAAATTGTTGAAAAAAAAAAAAACTTTTGCTCTTTTTTCAAGTGTAACTATTTAACTTTAAAAAAATACAAACAAGAAAAAAAAGACACCGTACTCCCCTCCCATCTCTTCCCAGAATTAAGGCTATTGCATGTAAATTGCAGAACCAGGTTTTGCAGGTTAACACTTGTAAATTTTCTGGTGATTTTTGTATGCTCAGCAGAATTCCAGTGCAAGTGCAGTTGATCTGAGAGAAAAAAATTATTGTGCCAAAGATGTGATGACAACTGAGTGCAATGAAATGTTCCAATTTCCATCAAAAAAATAATGACCTTCTTGGCTGAGGAGCAGTATTTTAACTACAGAGCAACAATTCATTGTAATCAGTGAACCTATTAGCTGTGAAATTTGATTCTCTCATCATGGACTGTTCACTTAGGTATTTCAGATAAAAATGTGTACTGTTTAATATATTACTGTAGCATTTCTGTGGCTTAGGAAAGTGAAGCCTTAAACACTTTTTCAGGAAGAGTTGCCTCATGACTGACAAAAATCAGTACTTAATGGTGCTGTTCTTTATGTCAGCAGTCTGGTGCTTCAGTGGAAACTTGACTGGTTTCAATTTGTTGTCTGATCAGCAATAGAGAAGCAATTGCTTCTTCCTCGAATGGTTCCGTCTCTTATTAATGACTTTTATCATCAGGGGAACTAAATGGAAAGATATCCTTAATGGAGTCAAAATATTTTCAGAAATGAAAATTATTTGTATGAATAATACTCCAGTCTTGTTAACAGCATTTTGGAAACCAATAATTATGGACTTTCTTCTCTATTGCCAGCAGTGAAGCAAGGAATAGGACTTCTCAGAGACAGACTTGTAGTAAAAAAAAAAAGGGATCCTATATTTGTATTTTGTGTAAAAATTATTTATTTCCAGAATCCTAGACCTGTTTTATGTAGGGTTATGTATGTGTACATCCTTAGCTGCCTGCAGAATCATTACAAGTTAAAACAGTGAAAGCAACAAGTTTTCTCTTACAAGTCTTAAGTTGTTGCCGTGCAGGATTCATATAATCTGAAATTGCTTCAGGCACAAATGGGGCACTTGCACACTGACAGGTCATCACAAATGGTTACTGGAAAAGTGAAGCATGGGGAACATATATAATTGAGTGGCTTTGTGTCTAATTCTATTCCCATTGAAATGGAAAAGAAAACAATTACAGTTTGCTTACACAAAGAAGAATCACGTTTGGGAACTACAACATGACACAAGGGAGATGCAAAGGGAGTTGAGTGCATTTTCTGCTTCTGTGACTTTGTCTTTTGTGTCAGGAGAACAACTGAACTAAGCACGTATTCAGTAATTTGAAATTCTCTACTAAAAACATGAAACTGTAGAATTTTTTGTTGAAGTGTAAGGTAGGGATTTCTTAACTATCAGGGTGTTGCCTGTTTTTGTCTTGGTGAGTGATTTTTCATTGGTTGTATAGTGGAGCAGCTGCAGCTCTACAACTTTTAGATGAGAAGATTTTTCCCTTGCCATGACCAACTTGTATTTCTTTCACCAGCTGCCAGTAGCTCATATTTACGTGCTTGAGATACAACATCCTTTAAAAACAATGATCATCTCTCAATTGACTGATGACTCTCATTGCCTTCAGATATGTATAAAGGTATCCAACTTCAGAAACTTCAATAGCATCATTAGATTTGGTTGTGTCAGGAACATAGCAGATAATACGCTGAAAATTTTCTCAGTTTTCAGATCAGAAGCCATAGTATTGACTAAATAGCCATTTTCTCCAAAACTTAATTCTTATGTAGTGTTATATCATTTTTCAAATTAAGATCTCCAGACTTCTTGAAGGACTTGTTTTCTCTTTTAAAAAACAAACATGGGAGGGGATTGCTTTTTTCTACTTTTTTCAGAGTTTTTTATTCACTTTTAGCTCTGCTGGTAGTCAGACATCAGACACTAGATCTGTTTGGTTTTTGCATCCAGTTTGTTGAAATTGCTGAAATTTTAGAAAGTTTTGAGCAGTTGGAATAGTGGGCTAAAAGGAAATCAATATAGAATAGTTATTGCAGTTGTCCATTTCTCCTGCAGACACAGAAAATTTCTGGCAATGTGGTCAGATGATGATGATAAATCTTTCCTAGCAAAACCTCCCTTAACTGCTGGCGCAATTGTAGCTGGTTTAAGTGCATTTGGGAAAGTATTAGCTCTTCCATTAGATTTGATTCCATTTTAACTGTGGGTAAGCCATGTATTTTTGTAGCTAATGCTTTCTTTTCCAGTGATGATGCATTAACGAAATAAAATATGGTAAACTGTGACAATGTTTTAAGCCCAGGGAAGAAAAACAGAGCTTCATCTCTTACAAGTCCTTAAATTAAACTATAAACTTTTCTGGAATACTACAACTTTTAATCGTGATACTGTTTTAAGGTGATGGACATTTCTGTTGTGTGTAAAAGTGCTCTTGTTTTAAATGACTGTCATCTAGAAAAGCAACACTTGAATTTTTAAAAGACAATCCCAGTAAATGTAGCTGACTAGAATTGAGGTGAATTTCTTGTCCATTATATGTAAGTAACAGATGTCAGTTTGAGCATCACCAGTTGAATTCTGTGGTTGTACAATTGTTGCCTTCAGATTTGCATTTATAGTTACTGTAAATGCAATAATAACTTCCCATTGAAATAAATAGGGTGATATGTGTAACCTCTGGTCGTGCTGCTGCCATCAAAGCCCTATGTAAGAAAAGCCAACTTTTAGAAAGAATACTGAAAAGAAGTTGTAATTTGTTAATCTAAAAAACTTCACAGAAAAGGACAACTAATTGGACCATCATTTTTGCCTTGCATTTTGAGACATTTGAAATGTTTGTATGAAGAAAGGATAGCTCAGCATGGTATCACTTCAACTCTTTAGATTTAGTTTACAAAAATAAGATTTTTGATACAAATACCTTTAAACAAATTTGTCAAATTCAGATTTTCTATACAACTAAAATATGTAGGGTTTTTTTCATGCTATTGTGTTTATTTTTTTCGTACTTACCCAAATGTGAAAAACATGTCCATTTTGTTCAGACTATAAGGGAGACAAAGTGCAGGCAAGGAAATCATCATAAAACTCATTAACTGGAAAAATGTAAATACATTGCATCTTTAATGCATAAATAAGCTATTTTGTGTTCCTAAGGCCTTTAGTTCTTAAGGGCTAACGATTTAGTTTCCTTCATAGAATTGTTAGCCTTTAATATTAGTATTCCTTTTCAAGTCTGGAAGATTCCCTCTCTAATTTCCATATTAGCATCTGGTAAATACAGCATTTATCATTCAGTATGCTGCAAAGATAAGAAAGGGCTGGACAGCTCTGAGGAAACTAGCATAATTGCTTTATATGATCACAGACATATCATTAGAATGAAATTAATAGTGAGGGATGTTTGACTGTAATTCATCATCAGGCAAAAATAGTGAGGTTTGTAATATTAGCATAACATAACAAATTGAGAGACTGCTTTTGAAAATAGAAAGTAATGTATCAATGGAAAAATCACGTTTATCTCCATGGCACTCGATTACCTGGGTGTGCATGTTTATAATGCCCAACCTGCACTCTGGTTTGGTCAGTTCATGCTTTGAAGAAGGAGATTACTCTGCATGCATCTGATCCTTCCAACTGCATCTAGAAACCTGAAGACCTTGCTAACTGCTACTCTGTATCTGACCATCATCCTTTATTGGCAAATGGAAAGAAATTCAGAAGCATTCAGAGGGAAGTAACAATTATAAGGGAATAGAGCATTTCCACTTATAATGATTGACTAAACCTCTGTATTTATTGCACATGTTCGTATAGTAAGTGATAATATTTTGAGTTATGTTTTTGTAAATCTCTTGCTAAAATATTTTTGATCTGTGCCATAAGTCTCTTAAATTCTGCCTTGGTGTAAGTAACAGTAGAAATAGTGATGTCTGGGAGGAATTAGGGAACGTGGTGGGTTGACTTTGGCTGGATACCAGGTGCCCACAAGGCTGCTCTTTTACTCCTCCTTCACAGGTGGACAGAGGAGGGAAAATAGGAGGGAAGACAACTCATAGGTTGAGATAAGGCAGGTTACTAAAAGCAAAAGTTTGTGTGTGTGCACAAGCAAAGAGGAAAAAAAATTATATTCTTTACTTCCCATCACCAAGCGATGTCCGGACACTTCTTGGGAAGCGGGGTTTCAGCACGTGTGGCGGTTGCTCCAGAAGGCAAACACTGTAAATAACGAATGCTCCCCCTTCCTCCTCCTTTCCTTAGCTTTTATATCTGAGCTGATGTCACATGGTATGGAATATCCCTTTGGTCAGTTTGGGTCAGCTGGCCTGGTTGTGTCCCCTCCCAGGATCCTGAGCACCCCCAGCCCCTTGGTGGTGTACAGAGACAGAGCTGGTGCTGTGCCAGCGCTGCTCATCAGAGGCCAAAACACTGGGGTGTCATCAACACCTTTCCAGCTACCAATGCAAAGCACAGCACTGTGAGGGCTGATGGGGGAAAAATGAACTCCATCTTAGCCAGGCCCAATGCAAGGAAACATAACATTCTACGATTAGCATGAAAATAGTAGAATAATTTAATGAAATGACAATACTAGTAAAACATTGCTAATACTAATTACTAACACTAATGGAAAAATGTTGGCTTAATATCAAGAAACACTTGCTGAGGAAAAGGTTCCTGGCATGTCTTCCTGAGAAATTAAAATACCTGTTCTTTACACCACTTAAGACTTCTTTAAGATTCAGCATTTTTTTTAACTGGAGATAATATTTGTAAGTGATTTGGAAAGCTGTATCATTTCATGATAGTACTAAATATTGACACCCACCAAAAAAAATTTCATGCATCCTTCTGTATACTCTCTTACGGGTACAAATGTATATTGGCATGCAAAGGACATGAGGAGAGAGCAGGGAAATGTAAAGATGAAAGAAATGTTTGCTGTCTGTTAAGTTTCAGGGAAGCACAGTTTATACTGCTTTTGTGCTTCCCTGAAAAACAGAGAGTGAAGACACAAAACAGAATAGTAAAACGTACATGTTATCCTTTTTTATATACAATTTTAAAGGTAAACCAAGGGCAATCAGAGAGTCTATCTTGAATATTAGAATTTGGCTTTAAATTTCAGATGTTGAAGAGAACAATTTCCTTGGCTCAATGTACCTGTAAATTCTTTCTGTGTTCTTATTTCAGACATCACACTGAAAAATAAGTAGTTAAAAGAAACTCAAATTTTGGCATTCTAAAGGATTTTCTGAAGTTTTGTTTCTGTCATATCAGTGAGAATGTTCCTAAAGAGAACTAGTATTTGATCAATAAAACATTACTGAATACACTTTAAACTGAAGCTATACTATTACCGGAAAAGGAACACATTTGGAGCTAAATTAATAATTAATATTAGCTAAAATTAATAAATATTTTAACAGAGATAATGCAGAGGGCTGTATAGGAATTTTCTATTTTAAAGTCTGCCTGCAGTCAGCCACTTGTGATTGCTTGACTTTCAGTTGTGAATTTGATTTGCCATATGGCATGGGAATAAGAGACCCAGGCTTACCACAGGAAGATGATATTGATATGCAGACTAAAATGGAAAATTATATTTCCTTCCCAGATCACAGTAAAGAGTGTGTTGGATGTTGACTTAAGACTGTTGTGGCAAGCAAGTGGTACAAATTCTGTTTAATGTGGATTTCATGTTTTCCAACTGTGACTTGAAACCTGCTGACACTGTTAGAAGGAGCATTAATGCTTTTAGTTTGTTTTTGTTGTTGTTGAGTGGTTCCTGTTTTTTTCTGGGCTATGTCTCCTCAAACTGACACAAAGAATCCAAGTGATGCTACTTATCCCTGTCTGTGTAATTAACCTTCCCTGGTCTAGTACGGAAATCATATTTTCAGGGGGGTTTAAACCCTTTTTTTTCTGAGCATTTTTCTCAACTGAAGACAGATTATATGACAGAAATAAAAGGACAAATTTTAATTTGGTGGGACAAGTACATTTGAAACACACCCATCCTATGATGTCATGCCTTTTTAAACTAGACTAGAGACTTGAGCTTAACTCCATTTAATTAATCATGCTGCACAGAGAATCCTAGATTTGGAAAAAACCCCAAAACATTATGTATGGATAATATGCATCAAAGTAGCTTCATTGATAGTCCACTCTATTCCTGTCCTTTGAGTATATGATGATTCTGAGCTATGTGGAGAAGAAAATCACTTTAAAAGCTCTGAGAAGCTATTACAAATGGATGGGCACATCTGGACAAGGCAAATCCTTTGTCTTGGCAGTCTGGTAATTTTTGCAATGAGCCTTATGGTTTTCAGCTTTTCAGTGTCTCGGCATGAGCTGTGTCAGACAGACCTAATGTGATGGACGAGTTCAGTTTTGATTGGATCAGACTCTGTCAGAAAAGGTCCACCTGGAGTATTACCCTAAAAATTAATTTCCAATCCTACAGTTGAGATTTTTAGCATGGAAGTTGACTGTGGTGTAAACCAGCAGTAAGCAGAAGGCCTTATGGCTGGCAGGTGCTCGTGTAGAGGTTCTTGCTTGCTCTGATGAACTTCTCTGGTGTAAAAGTTATGTAGATCTCTGTGTACTCCCAAGCTCTGCATATCGAAATTAAGCCAGCAGACAATCATTATGTTCTTAGTTGTGCTCCAAGGATAATAGATTGAAAACTGCTTTTTTCTCATGTACTCAGACATGCAAATCCTCAAGCGTAGAGGGAGAAGTTCTAAACCAAAATGTATTAGATGTACTCTCTTTGAAATTGGGAATTCTGTTAAGTATGTGTTATACATATATACGACCTTATAAAAAGAGCTGAAACAGCTTTTAGATTTATAAATACATCAGTGTTTTTAAAATATGCTAGTAGTTTCAAAGTTTCTGTATTAGCAAGGAAATACATTTGATTAAGTAACCATCTGGTAAAATGTTTGCTACCAGTGAAAACACTGCATTTTGGATTTTGCGTGTGCCAAGTTAAAATGTGGGTAAGAGTTACAGCTGCATAAATTGAGTGGGCAGTAATTGGACTGTATACCTTTCAAGCCTACTGCTATCAATCTAAATAAATATTGTTATTCTCAAAGCCATTTTGCTTAGCTGATCCACTCCATTTACAGTCAGTTGTTTTACCGCATTTTAAAATTTCTGCAAAGAATTAGTTGACTTTGAGTAGTAGCATCGTAGAAGGGCTGGATAACCTGAGTTTTGGTTGACTTAGCACAGAAGTAATAAGACCCTGTGTTCCATGCATAAACTATCATTTGGGTCAGGCTCATTGTCACACGTGTCAGACCTCATTGTCATGGCATTTGGAAATTTCTCTCCAGTGTGGTTAAATGACTTGTAGATAAAAAGTATGTGCAATTTGGCCTTCCTAGAGCTCGTGCTGTGGCTCTGGCTGCGTGGCATGCTAATAATAACAATGCAACATGGTTTCTTTAGAAGAGTTGCTGTGACTTCATTCAGAATTGTTTTGACCATTAGTGCATCAATGGCTTTGTAGAATGCACTTATCTTTTTTTACTTGTAGACTGGGGAGCATCTGTAACCTTTCCAAGAAACCATCAGCATTCATTCAAAGTACCTCAGCATGTCAGAAAGGTAAAATATTTAAAATAGGAAATGTTAAGATGTGCTGATTCAATATTTCTAAAAATTTAACCTGGAACCCATACTTGTCCTCCTTTTTTATTTATTACTTTTTTTAACAGTACGATAAAGTTTTTGAGGCCTATTCTTTTAATTCCTATAAAATGAAAATATTAAAAAGATTTACTGTTTGTCCTGCATTGTATTATGAGTTGTTACCTGTGGGAAAGTGGGAAGACTAGATACCACTGTTGTTTCTTTAATCCCAAGCAGTTTTGAAGTGTGATTGCCAGAGGTGAAAACCAACTTGTTTTTACAGCAAGAACTATTCTAATGCAGGGAATGCAATACCACTTGCTCTGTTCATAATTTACCATGTACACTGCTATGTCTTCATTTCATATACTCATGGAATGAGTAATGAAGTGGTGGTTATTTTATAACTCCATCTCTTTCTCCCTGACATTAAATATTGAAGCTATGAGCCCTTTCTGAGAACAATGAGATGACGAGCTTAGGAGAGTAGTTTCTCTGATAAACAAAACATGGCACTAAATACAAATTAATTGGAATTCTGCTGGTTGCACTTACAAATTAGAGGAAAATTGTTGGCAAGGTATTTTGTGAATACTGTGCTTCATGAATGTCCTACAACACTTAAAAATTGTTCTGAAATTCATGGAATAAGTTGCCTATGGGTTGCTGAGCTTAGCTCTTATTCAAAGTGAAAGATGCTGTGAGAAAGTGAGAAGAAAGCTGACAGAAAGACACGGCCATTAAATAGTTTCTTTAACAATGTGAAAGAGCAATAAATAGATATATTTTATCTCCCACTGTTAAAAATGCAATTCTTGCTTTCCTATTATGTGTGTTAGAGGTCTGTAATTTATGTTATTTTTCTTTAAGTAGAGGATGATGATAGAATATTTTTTGCTGGCATTTCTGGTGTAATTTTATTGTGAATGTTCAAAATTAGGTCTTCAGGTTTATTTCAGCCAAGCTATACTGACTTAACTTGGAAGTTTGTCTTTTTGTGTTCTCTGCCCAGGGTTGATTCTAGGGCTGAACCTAGATGGAAATCTTGTAGAATACAAAGCAGCATTTTCTGTATTGTGAGGTGTGTTGCTTGCTGTGAACCAGGGTGATTTGTGCAGTCAGTGCATTATTATCCCACGATGCAGGGGATTTACACACTGCACATCAGCCAGGGGCCACTGCACTTGTCAGACTGGCCAGCCAGCTGTCAGAATGCTTTTAGTCCACTCACTCACTACTTAGGTTAAGGAAGTGGGCAAGAAAATAACTCCAGAGAGGACAAAGAGCTATTCCAGCTTACCGTGATGCTTCAAAACACAGATGCATTGAAGCACTACATCACCAACTCACCTAATGTATTACTTTATCATTGCAGAATATATACATTAATTCAAAAGTTTACTACAAATCACAAGCTAATCCACAATTAAGTGAGGTCCTATTAGATCTTGAGTGCTGTACCATGTCGTTTCTTGGATCCTTGTGTTGCTACTTGTTGACTTTAGGTTAGGACCATCTCTTTTTTTATTCTCTTCTCTCCCTTGATTCCATAAGCAGTTTAAGCTCTTATGGAATCTTTTGTTCTGTCTAGTCAATGTCCACCAGAGCTTGCTGACTCACTTCACATTTTCCTTCATTTATTGTAGTCTTCTGACAGTCTCAGTCTAATTCATGTTATCACTGAATTTGGTAAAATGCAAGAACACATCCTTTATTACAAGGTCTGCTTTGCCTCTTCTTCTTGCTTAGCAAGCACATGACCACGTTATTCTGGGAGCTGCAATGTGACTAAATAACAATATCTCCCATTGCAAGTGGAGTATGATGAAACTCGTGACATTCTGCAAACACTGTGAGGAATCTTTAACACCAATATTGGTGTTTTGGTGGTTTGGTTCTTTTTTCGGTTGTATGCAACATTTGTAATAAAGGAAATACATCAGATTAGTGTGTATTAAAGCAGCATTTGCTTTTGGACATAGCTCAAATTCTCAAATTACAGTCACACCCCTCAGGTGAAGTGAAGTACATTGGATCAAATCACATATATTTTGCTATCACTTCACATTAGAATTATAACATACTTTCTAATGTATTTTATATTTCATGATCCAATGCTATATGCACATATACTGTTCAGATACTTTAAAATATCATCAAACAGAATTTCCAGAAATAGAGGGTTGTGGTGGCAACTGCTGTTCACATTTTTGGACACAGTACTTGATAGTGTCCTTCTAGAAAATGGTGCTAATTAAGATCTTCCAGTTTACAAATATGCTTGTTTTTCCAGTAATGTTCCTAAAATATATACTCTGCAGGATGACTACAGGATACATAAGTTAAAATATAATGTAGCCATCTGCATAAATATTAATTAAAAAAATCTTGTGGAAGGGGTGTGTGGGTGGGTGGAGGGAGGACGTGGGATATGTGTGTGTGAGAAATCCCCAAAAGGAAAAATTCAGACTTGAGTTGGGAATGTGGTGGAGAGAAGACCTTGGAACTTTTCTGGGGAGGAAAAAACCACCCAACCCAAGAGAATAAGACATTGCAGCTAATTGAAATGTGATATCCTGTGGCAGTGAGTTCTGTGATAGTTTCAATAACTAGGAAGAAGCCTAGATGGAGAGGGCTTTGTTTCTTTTCTGCCCTAGTGAAGCCCCAGATGGGTTGTTCTGTGTGTCAGCTCAGCATGTCCAGGCCATTTGTGTTGGTGTGTGTCATTCACAGCCCAGGCTGGAGTGTGGCATCTGCCATCTTTTAAGTCATTTAAGCCTTGTTGCCATATGTTGATTGTTCTGTACTGTTTAAGCTTTCTTCTAGGTGTAATATTACACTGCATAGCTACTTCTCTGTAAAGAATGGAGTAAAATTAAGAACTTCTTACTGAAATAGGGTCATTTAAACTCAAGAATATTTTTTTTCCTTCTGTTATTGTTTTTCCTTACCATGCCAAAAATTCTCCTTAGTGTTTTCTAGCCAGACAAGCAAGAGTGCTTGATTCAGACAGAACATCACTTTTTTAAGGTGGATACATCAACAGTGGTTTCATTGTTTACCTGTTTCTATTGGAAAGCCTCCAGCTTTCTCTCTCCTGCTTGAGCAATGCTACAAAGAGATCCTCTATAAATAGAGCACTGAGAACAGCAGGCTTTGTGACAGGAGGGACTTCATAAGTCACCTGGAAGTTCATGCCTCAGAAGCTGGTGTCTCTCAGCTCACTGGCAGATGTGACTAATGGACTGGAAGGCTCCGTCTGCCGGCAGCGTCCACACTTCCCAGCCACCTTCTCTGAGAGGAGATGGACTCTGCTTATGTGTGGTTCCTTGTGTTTAGATCAGATCATGTAATGTGATTTATCTTCTATCAATTCTACTTTCAGTTTGGTTTGGCTTGGAAGTAGGGTTGAGTTGAATGGCTGTAAAGCAGAAAGCTATTGATTGCTGTTGCTTTCAGTGAACAAGGCTGGTATAGAAAATATTTTGCATTTTACGTGGTTGTAGTGGTAAAAATATGTCAAAATGACAAAAGTAAAGAGGTCTGAGATTTTCAAGTGAAGTGTCTGAAAATGGATATTGTCTAGTACTTAGAAAAACTTGCTTTTGAGTGGAGACATGCTAATTTTTTTCATAAATGCTAGATTTACAGGTGGTATTTTAGGCCTTCTCTAAACTTACTTTAAAAGTCAAATGTGTCTTGTCTTCCTTGATACTATTCCTATGCAACGACAGAAAAATAAATTGATTTTCTGTATCGATGTGGCTATTTCTGCCCAGGCTGTAGACGAAGGACATGTTTTTTATTGATTTGACCCTGAACTTCCCTGACTCTTGATGAGCACAACTGAAAGAACCACTCTGGAGGTAGTTCAAATCAGCAAGGGAACTAGTACCACTGCCTTGGCCAGACTCTTGTTTCTTCACTGTATGAATTATACATTGGATTACCATCCCAGTAATTAGAACAGGATCTGACAATTAATGTATGACCTATAGTAAGAAAGCTGTTCCTTGGAGTGCTTGAGCTCTGTATAATGATACAAGAAGAGATTTGTAATATAATTGTAGAGGAAAGTTGACGGGGCTGAATCCTTTAACAGCACTGGAAGTACTTGAGTGTCCAGGACACGTTGTGCTTGTTTCTGTCAGAAGACCAAATGAAAAACTATTATCTGATGTTTAAAGCTATCTCAGGGCAGATTTGTGTAATAGTTTCCAGCACAGTGATGGAATGCAGCTGGGATGCTTGAGTTTTTTAAATTCTGGATACTTCACCTGTAAGCTTATTGGGAACTGACTTTTGGTACTGAGGGGTGGTTTGAAATTTATCCTCTAGGAGATTTGGAGATACTAACAAAGATACAGGCCATCTACAGGACACTTTGCAGGACCAGGCATTTTTATATGGAAAAAATACTTTGTTGCATAAGGCTGGATTCTCTTCTCTGTCACTATGGTCAAACAGTTTCAGTGCTGCTACTCCTGATACCTCACATGGTGTTTTTGTAACAGAGGAAGTTAGTGCTTCTTGGATAACTTCTGGGTTTTGTTTCATTTGTTCTTGGCAGACACACAGGCTTGCATTTATGATAGAATCTTGACTTTTTTGGAAGCTTTTTTGTTGATGACAGAACAAAACATGAGTATGTATTTCAGAAAGAATAAAATCTTAAATAAGGTGCTGTGTCATTCTCCAGAATGCATCCTTCCAGTAACGTGGTTGTTCTCCCTCTTTATGCTAGTAGACAAGATGAACTTATTATTTCAACTTCATTATAAAGTCTCTGGTTTTAAGCACAGCTAAATCACGTTGTCAGCACACTCCTTTGTAATATCATCCTTTAAAAAACAGTCTTGATAGCTTTGCCGTATCCAGCCAAAGGCAGAGATAAGGCTGAGCCATTTCTTGTGTGTATGTAATTTAGAAATCAGCAGAGAGTATTTCTTTCACAGGAATCAATATAGGATGAATATAAAATTGTCAGGTGATAGCAACTGTGTGATGCAGAGATTAGTGACTTGTCCTTTTATTATCAGGCACTGTGCTCAAGCTGAGATACAACAAATCAGAAATAATATTATGCTGCATGGGCTTTAGTAGTATTGAACGAGAAGAGCTAAGGTGTATAATACCCCAGTTCAGCTGGGAAATATTAAGCACTACTCTAATCTCTTGATTTCTGCTCTGATCAGCGATGGATTCTCAGTCTAGTGCTTGGTTGTTGATCACTCTTTACCACCAGAATAAGCCTTCTCCACAACAACAACAAAAAAAATAATTGTAGTGAATTCATACTTGTGCATGTTTATGAGGTAGGAGTACTTCTTTTAGGTGCAGTTCCAGATGGGCTCTGGGCAGATGCATCAATGAGGAAGCCAACAGGGGATGAGCAGCCTCCAGCTGGGAAGAGGGGAGTGTGACTAATTCCAGTTCATTAAGGAGGAAGCCCTACCAACACCTTTCTCCTCAATCTTTGACAGTGGTGGTTGCTATGGAAACCTTCCTAGGGATGACCTCTTTTAGTGTTTAAATAAATAAGCTGAAAATTTTGTGGTTTTTTTTTCTAACAATATCTGATTTTCTTTGAGATAAGCAAACTGTGAATGGATTCAACAGGTATCGATCTAGCCTCTAGAAATTATACATTACATAGATTCAATATGTTGTGTGCATCTCAATAGGTCTGCTTGCCTGGAAAGCCTACAGACAAGGGCAGGTCATGGCCTGGATATCTGAACCCAGCTCAGAGTTGCAATTTTAATTACACTTGTGAAAGATCTGTGAATTACCTTGTGAAGCATCAGTTAATACCTCAAATAATTAGCTTTGATGAATTGAGTGAGTTGGGCACTCCTAAGTAATTGCTTTGTTTCACTTGAGAGATTTTTGCATTTCAGTGGTGGGTTAGCAATTGCCATGCATGATTTCTAAATCCACTTGTAAACACTTTGGGAATGAATACAATCAGGAATAGATAAGGAGTAGTTGCCTTGCAAGAGATTGCCATAATGAACCAGGGGGAGGAAAAGGGTTATGTTAACATGAGAAAGATTTCAGTGGCTGTATTTAAACAAGTAGGTATTTGAGTAAACTATGAATTATCAGTAGAAGTAGAACATGAAGATCTCTACAGCTTGCCAAACCCATTTGAGGTGATATTCAGTTCCACAGAACAATAGCATCTCACCTGTTCTTGTGTAGAAGTAGGCCTTGAAGAGGTGATCCAAAAATTACTTTAGCTCTAGAAGTGGATCACCAATTCCAAAAATTCATGAAGACAGCACTGGGGCATCATCTACCTGCAGGAGGGGGGGAAAATATCTGTGTGCAAGCCAAGGTGTTCATAGTACCAGGCCGGACTTGATGAACAAGCACAGACGTTTATAAGCAGGCTGTAATATCAGACTGATGACTGGTTGCTTCAAGAAAAATATCTCTTCACTCAAGGTGCTGTATTGTCTGGATAGGTTTGTCTGATGCTTCTGCAATGTCTGGCATAGGACAATGCTGATGAAGTTGCATCTATTTTGAAGCATTCCGAGTTTTTACTGTTAAGGCAGTACCTGCCACCTTCCAAGTCTTCACAAAAACATGCCAAGTCAGGATAAATGCAATTAATGTCTCGTGGAGACTTTCTCAAACAACGTGATAGCTTCTAGTTCATTATTCTGGAGATTTACATACAAAAGAAATAAGAGAGCAGTAAAACTGCAGTAGTGCTGACACTAGCATTAAAGATGAATGCTTAGTACAGCAAAGTGATGGAGAGCACATAACTGTGTTCCCAATCACCTGAGCTGAAAGACATTTTTAAGTGAAAAATTCATTCAGAGACATGAATTTTGACTGTACTTCCAGTGTCATGCACTGTACAATGTAGCATAGAAGATTCAATTTATACTATAACAAACTAATTCTAAAACAGATCACTGCACCAAGCACAGTTTACCATATTAAAAGAAAAAGAGCAAAAACTTGTCAAATAGAGTTGACATGAGAGACTTCCATAACCTTCTTTCTCTTTATTTGAATAATTTCTCAGAGACTTGCAAACCTGTTAAAGAACTATTTTCATGTTCAAAAACTGTCAACTGGAATAATAGAATTATCAAGTAAATTGTGCTTTTCCTGAGATTTATGAATGTTTCTATCATGCCAAATTGATCTGCCTTTTTTCTGCACCTGAAAGTTAAACATGTGTTCTCTTGGTTTTTTGTTGTTGTGTTGTTTTCCTGTAATTATTTAACCAAAGAAAACTACTTAACAGTGATCTCTCAGTTCTGGAGGAAATAGCCAGTTTAACAGTTTTAACTTACCTCCTTTTTACTTTCTAAAACTGATTCCATTATTCTGGTAAGGTAGTACCTTTTAAAGATTGAACTAAAAGTGCAATCTCATAAATGGTTTTACATGTTTCCATTACTCCATGTAAACAGTGAGATATCAAGCTCTTAATTAGGGAATTCATGTAAATAAGCCTACTGATACACTTATCCTTCTAACCTTTTTTCGGAGCGGGAAACACTTGATGAATTAAGAAAAGGAAGGGATTGCACAGAAAATGATCATGTGTTCCTCAGTCCAATAAAGGATCATTATAATTCCCTGTATAAAGAGAAAACGGTTGTTCAGCCCCTATGAAACCACTTTTACTCTGTTAGTTTACTTTTGCTTGTTGTTTGTCCATTTGGTGTTCTGTCACCCAGTGCTCCCAGGTGGAGTGCACGGTTCAGGAGGAGCCTGTGCCCACAGCACTGCTGCCCAGTGTCACCCTCGTGCCCATCATGCAGCTTCCTTCCCTGAGAGGGGAAAAACTGTTAAAAGCTTGGCAAAATTTTTGTTGTTAGAAAAAGTATAAAAATATTGATATAATTCCTTTTTTTTTTTGATCCCCAGATAAAGATTCACGATTTCTTCTTTGTGCATAATTAATCTTGTACCTTTATCTGCTTTTAAGGTTTTGACAGGCCTGTTATTTTTTCTTTAGATGGTTGCATTTTTTATAAACTATTTCAGCCAGCCTAAACTTATGTAGCATTTTAAATCCTTCCATTGTACTTGAAGATAATGGAATTGAAAAGTAAACAAAAAAAAACTCATTGCTGTTTTTCTGTAGGCTTGTTTTTTTTATATATTGGCTGTTAAGTTATCCAGGAATTGCTTAGACTATAAACCTGAGGTATTTCAGGGGAAATTGTGTTGTGTTTATGGATTGTAGTTTTCTGATTCCATCCAGGAAGGCTTTTATTTAGAGAAACAACAGAACTTGATAGCACCTGCTTCTGAGTAATTGCTCTCCAGGCAGGCTTAGTCTGATGCTTGTGCCTACTATCTGGAGATCAAAGTCTCTCTTTTTTTATTCTTAGCATGTACAAAAATCTTCATCTTGTAGATTGTTTTGTGCGTTTCTCATACAAGAAGCAAGAATTGAGTAAAAGAGCTAATTAGGAAGAACGTGGTATCTATTTTGGAAATAAGCTGCTTTTTTTGAAAAGTGTTTGTTTATGAAAATGGGAGGGAGGAAGGTATCAGCAGCTTGGTGCATCAATTTCTGTTGGAAAAAAAGTGTTAGAAAATAAGAGTGGAGGCTGCAGAGTAGATTGTGTTCATTGTGTGTGTCCTTATTTTTATTCACAAGTACTGATGGTGGAGAGAAAAATAAAGTTTGTAGCTCTCTCTTCACTGACAAATTCCCTATATCCGAGACTTTATGAGAATTTCCTTCCTTCCTTCCTTCCTCCCTCCCTCCATTTATCAAGTAAACAGAATTGAAAGTTGGAGTTAAACTAAAAGAACATTATATATTCTATCTAGAAGTTTGCATTTCACTGCTCAGCAAAGTCAGCCAGATTTGCATAATTTCAATGAATACTTCATGTCCTTACTTTCTTGATTATTGATAAGGCCAGAATATTGGAGCAAGGCTTTTATTTTACATGCCAAAAAGAGTTTGTTTCTTTGACTGTGGCAGTTGGAGCAAAGGATCCTGGTGATACAGTTATTATGTACATGTACTACAAAAGCATCTTACCTGAACCTGGAGCTTCAGTCCATTTGGGATTGTCATCATTAAGAGACACACACTTTGTTGTCCCATTGCAGTTGAAGAGATGACTGAAATGTTGGAAGTGCTCTCTCATCACCTGCAGTTTTAAACAGCAGGAAAAAGAAAACATGAGGAAAGCATTTGGAAATAACAGTATTGTGAATGGTGATAGCAGCAGATGCAATGTGAGTGACAAACAGATAACTTCTTGGTCTGGTAAAAACAGATGTGTACAGCAAATGCAATCAGTATTCCTTAAGGATCTGTGTACTTTGTTAAAAAATGCAGGAGATGACATGAAGCAGCCTACTGAACCTCAAGCTGTAATACAGCAGAAACCAGTGAGTGCTGTGCATTGTGGACAACGTTCCTATGGATGGGTATTGTGTGTGCTGTTGTATAACAGTAAGGCATAGATGTTAATGAAAAACAAGTATGAATATTGCCTTTTTTCCAACATACACCCTTTATCAAATATTAAGTTTGTTTTTATGTTGGGTGTTTCCCTTCTTTCTGTCCAAACTTCCAGTAAGTTCCCTACCCCCATCGAAGTCTTCTTTCTTTTCCTCTGAATCATTTTATTCAGTTTTTTTAAACATGTAAAACAGGACTAATTTTTCATCTTTATTCTTTTTGTCTGGAATGCATATTCAGAAGAATGCTATAGATTCCCTTTTCCACCTAACAGCTGTTTCAGAACTGAATTAGTGTTTATCGTAGAATCATAGAATTGTTAAGGTCAGAAAGGACCTCCAAGATGATCGAGTCCAACCTTTGACCCAACACCACCATGTCAACTAGGCCATAGCAGGGCCACATCCAGTTGTTTCTTGAACAGACATGGCAATTCCACCACCTCCGTGGGCAGCCCATTCTGATGCTGGACCACCCTTTCAGTGAGGAAATTCTTCCTGATGTTGAATCTGAACCTAGCCTGGTGCAGCTTGAGGCCGTTTCCTCTTGTCCTGTTGCTTGTTACTTGGGAGAAGAGGCCGACCCCCATCTCACTACAGCCTCCTTTGAGGGGGTAGTAGAGAGGGATAAGGTCTCCCCTGAGCCTCCTTCTCTCCATGCTAAACTCCATTTACGTGGAATTTGATTGGAATTGTCACAAAGACACTGAGTTGTCACGTTTCTTTCCAGCATTCATGCCTGTAACTCAGTTGCACCTTTGCTCCTGTGGTACATTTGTGTTTACTTACCATTGTTACTAATCTAAGGTAAAAAAACCAAACCACTAAACAGGGACAGCCAGGACTCCACTTACAAGAGGTGAATAAATAGAGCTGGGCTCTTCTCTGAATTTCTAGTTTTATAAACCAGCATTTATAATCTCTTTCATAAATGTTTAGTAGCTTTTAGACATAATTTTGGACAGATCTGGAGCAACTTGTATATTTTTAAATGAAATGTTGCCTGTTTGTATGCCAGCAAATAATGTAGTTTTTTTTTTTTTTAGGAAATTAGAAATCAGTATAAGTAATTTATTGGAGTTGTGATGCTAGTCAGAGTAAACTGCATTTAATTTTTGTGATGATCAATCTGTATTTCAGTTGAAGGCTCCAAAATCTAAGTGAGCTTAGGGTCACAGAGCTGTTATTTTCTACCAGTGAATCTGTCTGCTTTTTTATTTTTGTCCCAAACTGGGAGTTGACAGAACTGATCAGTTAAAGTGTAATATTTAGTGTAATATTTTTGTTTCATTAACTCAGTTGAAAAAAAACCCACCTTCTCCTTCTCACAGGTTTAACACATTTGATAATGACAAATTATACTAGATTAACTCTAGACCCTAAAATTTACGATCAGTAATTCACCTACTTGTCAGTAGATCTAGACCATTTCAGATTGTTTCAGGAAAATAATTAATTTCTTTACTAATTTGTTGAAATGACTTTAGTTACTGCAAATAATCACACTACTTCAAAATAAAGTAATTCTAGGATTTTTAGGAAGATTAAGGCATATGCACATGTCTATGAAGCAGGAATTTCTTTCTACAAAAAAATTCATAAGAAGGAATTTTTTAGAACATTTGCCTATCTTGAAAAGTACTGCTTGGGAAGCAGTGCCACAGCTGTTCTTTCGTGGACTAATTTGAAAGAAATAATTAAGGTAATGGATTTTTTAAAATCTTTTTGAGCAGCATAAAAATTTGTGAGGGTAGGTTACATCAGCTTGGTTTATGTTCCGTGGCCACTATCTTGTTTTTCCCCCTCGTGGGAGCCGTGGTTTTCTTGAAATAACTTGTTTGTGTGTTTGGAAAACTGAAATCGGTTGAGAATAAAGTGGAATATGGTTTTCAGAGGTGTGTGCTGGATGCTTGCCCTGAGGATCCTGGCAGTACTGTGTGCTTTGATCGCTTCCAAGCCACGCGTGTCTCGCAGTGGGTGTGGCTGTGTCCTCACCCACGTGTTGGCTCCTGGTGCCAGCACAGCCGCTGTCGGGGCTGCTGGGCCCCGCTCTCATTTCAGACAGAATCAAACTAATTATTATTATTCTGTATTCCTCTCCACTCATAAGACTATTTTGGTAGCAATTATCCCCTGACAGGGATCTGCCTCTGCATTTAAATTGTACTCCATCCTTCTTGTGCCCTGCAACCATTCGAAGAGATAATACTCCCCCTTTCCTCAATTAAATACTTCCTTTATTTTTGGAACTTAACACATTGTGTTCCCTCCTGAGATCCTATTTACAAACAACTGCTGTTCTAGATATGATAACGCTAAAGGCAGTTCAGGTTTTCCCTTGCCATAGTGCTAATGTTCCTTAAAAGTCTTAGATATAAAAGATCTGAAAACATGCTGCGGGTTCTGTGTGTGTTTATCCTTATACATTGTTCAGTCTTCCTGCTGGGATTGCCAAAGGGGCTGAGGCACCAGAGCAACTGACAGAACTTTAAATTAAGAGAATGTAATATTGTGACATAGGTGAACCTATTCAGATATTTTTTAAAAAAAGTTTAAAAATAGATAATATACTGCCAGGGTAGAAATGTTTCTCACAGCTTTAGGACCTCAAATGTTACTGTATCACTGTCTCAAAATTTGGGGGCAGGGGGAGGAGTGGTGGTGTTATGATTTGGTCCCCCCCTTCTTGATTGGTTTGTATTATCCCCTCTCATTTTCACTGAATGTTTTCTTCCTCGCATATTATTGGCCAAGGATTATCTAAATATATTTAACTAATATCTCTGATTTTAATGTTACCAAAATCCTAATTGTGTCACAGGGTTTATCTGGGGGAAAAAAAGGTGTAACCATGCAGATGCCTGAATTTTTGCTTTGTAAGTCAAGCTAGAATTCAACTGACTGAGAACTGTACAGATAAAAACTGGTAATTTATTTCTTAAATGCTGAGGAACAACCAAGTGACAAACCTAAAGCAAATTCTGGATTTCTACCTTGGTTTAGCCTGAATATATTGTTTCAAGTTAGTCTGCTCTGTAAAAAATAGAATTGATCTTGGGAATGAGGTTAATTACAGGAACAAAACCAGTCATGTCATTATAGATGCTAAAATTTTTTTTCAGTTCAGTAAAAGTAAAATAGCTACTCAAGATGCATTATTTTTTTAAGGTGAATATTTAAAATTCTTGTTTTGTGCTTTGTGACAGTATAATGGCAGGTGGTTTAATTGCAGAAACATTGTGAGGCAGGTAGAGGGTTTTTCAGGAACTGTGACAGAAGAGTGGCAGACGGTAGGTGGAAGTGTTTTCCAAGTGATGGACATAGTCCAGAGTTATTGTTCCTTGGGACAGGTGATGCTTGTTTTCATAACAAGTGGTAGCATTTATCAAAGGCCGTTTACTTGCTCAGATGTAAAAAAAAATAAATCATGACAGTCAACATATCATGGCAATCCAGTACAGCAATCCAGTTAGGAGGAATAGTGCAGTACGTGCAAGAACAGCTGTGACAAGTGGCTTATATGCTAAATGCAATGCTCTGGGAGTGGCTACAAGCCCAACAGCTGTGTTACACTGTTGATCTCTATTAGTTTCACAGATCCTATTTTCTTAAAGTGCTCATATGCTTGTTTGTCTCTCTGTGCTGGTTACCAGCTTTTTACTGGATTAAACTATTGGACTGCCTATGAAATTGTGGGGAGATTTAGAAGTAATTTGCTTGGTTCTTTTGTAACACAGTTTTTATTCCAAGAAGAAGGGCTTGATATTTGATACATGTTTTGAATTGAACTTAATTCCCTGGAAATGGATTTCAGCTTGCTGCTATGAACTCTGTCTGGTTTGCTTTTATCTTCCAATTTCTAGGAAGGCAGTTAGACATTGCAGTCATAAGGGCCATAAATATGGTATGTTAAGAGAAGAGAGAGAAGGAGAGCTGACACACAGAATGCATCTCCAGTACCATTGCTTGAGGCTCTATGTAAAAATAAGCTTGATATTTTACAGAAGATATTCTTTGTATATACCAAAAGCATAGTTCTGCAGACTTCACCATGGCTGATTTAGTTAAGTTAATAACTAGACTTTAATCTTAGAATCTAACAAGTGGAATTAGTAATAACTATTAACTTTAATCAATGTTCTTACTGGAAAAAGAGTAATTTTCAATGTTAGAAAATTTTTTGGAGCTGGATCAATTAACTGGTTGCACTTTTTTACACTTTTTTGGCCAAGTCTCACTGGAGAACTCCATGCAGAGACTGTCTTACATGACCTACCCCACAAGTTATTAAGGAGCAGGCAAGAAGGGCAGGATGGCAATCTTTGCTGAAGGGCATTGCAGGTAGTCTCTGCTGTGAACAGTCACAGCACAGTGCAGCCTGCCAAGAGGCCACTCTATAACATGAAATTAACTGTAAGAGTGTGAGTAATCTCATCCCTTTTCAGTGAAGCATTTAAGCACGTGTTTATGGTTAATGATTACGTCCAGATGAAAGCAGTAGGATGATCTATGATTAAAGTTAAACATATGTTTATATGATTTCTTGAAGAGGAATGAAATTATCAAATGCTTTAGTGCTGTGCATCACCTCACAGCACTGTATTTTCCGGGATTAACTATCAGATTCTCCAGTGGAGTAGTTTTAAAAATGTTCCATATGTGTGAGGTTCAAATACATTGTTCTTAATTCTCTTACCTATCTGTTTTGGTCTGGATTTTGGTAAGATTATTTGCACTTTGCCCGTAGAATGAATCTGAAGTGCTGATCATTGGGCTTGTTGAGGTCCGGATCCTGGACTCAGAATCTGACCTTGTAATGATATACTAACTAGAACATTTTTTACCAACTTGTTCTTTTCAGTAAGTGCTTTTTGAAAGTGTGATTAGTACTTGCTTTTGGGTGGAAAAAAGCACACAGTGCTTTTATGGGAAAGAGGAAAGAATTGAGGAAATGTGCTGCTTAAAATCACTTTGAGCTTTGAGTTATAGTAATTTTTATATTTCTTATGTTTTATGTCTTATATGAAATTTTCAATATATTTTGTTAAAAAAAATCAGCCTTTTTCTTTGAATGTCAGGCTTACCACCATCTCAAGAGTAATTTCTTCACCTCATTAAAGTTTTCAGTGAAATATGGCCAATCTTACATCTGATCTTCAAAAGTCTTTTCCATCTGCTTTATTAAATATATTGTCTCTTCTGTAGCATTTATGACACAGAGCATTGTTATCCATGTAAAGTGAAGAAAGAATTAGAATGATGTATAAGCTATACTTGTTTGTTTGTTTGTTTTTGTTCTTAGCATAGTGTAGCGTAGTGTAACAGTGTAATCTATAAGATACAGGTTGTAAAATATGGGAATTAAATGGAGGCCTATTCTAGACTAGGAGTTTCTGAAATCCATGTGGAGATTTTCTTCAAAACCTGGATCTTGACAGCAACCCCACAAGGCTATGATAATCTAGAGGTCTGCTTCTTTACTTCTCTCTGTTTATGAACAGGCAAAGGTTCTGCTCTCAGGCTTTGAACAAAACTCTCTTTTTTGACACTAAATGCAAAACGATCCTCAAAGGGGTTCTTTACATAGCTAAGCTAGAAGGAGGGACTAGAGCTCCCTAAGTGCACGATGGGACTTCCCACTGGCCAAGCCTGAATATTCCAGTCTTATATTTCGTCAGTTTGAAATCCCTACCAGCCCTTCCCCAGGTCTAACCTGCTGCAGAGGCCTCCCTCTGTCTTCTGACTAGTCAGAAGAGAAGGTGGAAGTCAGGGAAGCAGAGACTGGAATTTTTGAAGGCATCTGACTGTTTTTGTAAGAATAAAAAAAAATAATCAAGCGACAAATCAATATATAAATACTTTTGATTCCTTATGCTGGAATATGGATAGGCAAGAAATCTTAATGGCTTTGTGGGCTTTTTCACTACAGCTCTGCTGCCTTGGTGCACTGGAGAAAACATACTGTATTAAATAGATTTGATGGAAAATGTGTTTTCATTGTGCATCAATTTAGGATATTAATTCTTATTGCATCACATTCTGTTTTCTGGCTGCATTTGCTAAATGCCACTATTATGTTGTAACACTATTACAGACTTTTATTCTAATGTTACAGACTTTTATGCTAGGTGAAGCTGCTTACACATTATTTGTGATATTTATTTGGACACAGATGATGGGAAAACCATATTAGATAAAACTGAATTATGTTGCCAAGCTGTACACTCTCATTGTTTATAAACCGAGACAGCAGAAAACAGTTTAAAAGCAAAATTCATACTTTAGACAGCCTTCAATTTTCACAGCGTTGTCACTCTCAAAATGACATTTCATATTCCAACACTTAAAATTTGGTTCAGATTCTTTCTCAAATAAACGTATTTTTTAGGTTTCTATTGTGTTTCTTGTTTATTTTTGTGGACCTACTTGTGAATGTTTTCAGCTGAGTATACTTGTTGACATTTCTCCACAGTGGACACAGGTGAATGGCTCCAAAGAAGTCAGTCAAATTGCAGTGGGAGCTTTTGAGGCTCATTTTGAACTGTGAATAGGGATGTGCAGACCTCTGTCCTACTGCCTGGGTATAGGCTTTTCTCACATCCAGAGTTTCTCACACCTAGAGATATAGCTCAGCTTCAGGCAAGGATCTCAGCAGCAGCCTTGTCATGTTCTCGGAGCCCCTCAGGATTTTTTTCATTCCTCCCAAAAGGTGATGCTATTGCAGCAGCTGGTGATCAGGGACACCAAGAGCCTACCTGAGGCCACACACACACACCTCTGTGCAGATCTGGACCTTCCTGTCTCCCATTTCTTTCTGGGGCAGTGTAAACCTGGTATCCTCTCAGGGTCTTTACAGATACAGCTTTTAGTTCAGCATTTCTTGAAATTGTTCAGAGAACAAGAATCATTTGGCTCATTTGCCCTCCTGTGACTTGGAAGCACTCAACTCTTCAGCCCACCTCCAGAAGGAGAAATTAGGCATGTCAAGATTTGGATTTGATAGCAGCAGCTCAGCTGGCTGCTCCAGGGCAAGGAATGCAGAAGTTACTGGTAACAGATATTTACCTAACACAGGAACTGTCAGTAATGAGAGTCAATTAGGAGTTCATCCAGCTCCTGGAACCAGCTGCACTTCTAACCCACAGTCACAGCTAATTGGCACTCCTGGCCCCTGAAGACCTGCATGCTGCTGTCGTACCCCAGAAGCATCTGTGTTTCTGTCTAACTTGGAGACGAAGGTACGAAGTTAATCTAGGTGTGGTGGGGAAATGAAATAATCTGTCTGGCATGTTAGAGACCAAGGGATATATGATGTGGAGTTTTTGTCGCCTTCATTAGTGATAAGATTCATTTTGTGATGTCTCCTTGTAGAAAAATGTTGCTGAGATATCTTATTCAGCAGAAAAGTGGTTAGTATAAAATTACTCCATGAGCGCTTCAGAATGATTTTGAATGAGCAGGTGGAGCCTGTGCTGGATCAGCACTTTTATCTTGTATGACTGTATTGATTTTGATCCAGTGCTGTCAGCTTTAAAGCCAGATTTACTGTACTGTCAAGCCACAAACTTCAAAATCTCTCTTTAATTGAAGGGAAGTGTAATATGATATATGCAGAAGAAAAGTCATTAATCAACGTTGTCTTACATTTGGTCTATGAATGGAAGAACTGTTGTAGTAGAGACTTCTAGGGCTTGGACTTCATTTTTTTGCATCATTTTAGTCCGTTCTCCCCCATACTCACTAGAGGAAAGTTCTGTCAGGATTCCCTTTATGGTTTATTTAAAACTGTAAAACCTGCAGCAAAAAGCATGTAACCTCTAAAGTCAAACACCAGTATTTAATTTAAGGAAGGATTTAATTAAATTAAATTAAAATTAGAGAAGAGGAAGATGGGGCTGAGAAAGAACAAGGGCTGGAAGATAACAACCTTGAGGAACAGGCACTGATATCAGGAAAATAGCCTCACAGAAACAAAGAGAGGAAATCTCAGTCTTATAGCCCTGGCTTGTCATTTTTTTTCTGTCTGCCTGTTTAATGATTAACATAAATCAAAATACAGAATTTATGAAAAAAAATGTTTCAGTTGTGTCCTATGTGTTCCCATTTCTTCTTATGTTTTGTATTTTACTATTATGCTTCTAATGCTATAATTGGTAGGAATCTAATTACATTGCATGAAGCTGTGTCTTTTTGAAGGAGTAATTTACATTTAAACTCTTTCGGAGTGTACGTGTTTTGTCTTTGATGTCCTTGATTAGTAATTGCGGGTCTTGTTGTCAAATGTTACATTTAAAGCAAAGCACTTTCATATTTCTCTGCTTACTTAGGTTTTCTTAGCAAGTCTTCTGCATGGTGAAACATTCTATACCTTGTCCTATTAAGGTAACCTAAATTAATTTTTTAAATATTCTTCTGTTTTTGAAAGTTGAATAAAAGAAGTTCAAATGTGTATGTTTGTTACAGACGCAGATGAATGTGAACCCACTGATAGGAAAAAAAAAATCTGTGATTTAAAACATTGTTCTGGGTGTGCAGATGCTCTCTTTTTGCTGTTAGAATGGTGTGTTTACTGGCTGTGCAACTTTATGGACACAGCTGTCAACTGTGTATTCCATATGGATACTGCAAGAGTATAGTTCTTATTTCTCCCTTCTGACTGGGGAGCAGAGTGGTGTCTCAAAGCAAAAAAGGTTTAAAACCTTACCTTGCCTCTTACGACTGCCAAGTCTGTTCGTTAATGCATCCTGAACATCACTGTCACTCTAAACAAACCTACATCCTGGGGACCTCACTGCTACTGTCCAAGCTTTGCTCGGCCCCGGCAGATGAACCTCAGGACTAAAGGGTGGGCTCAGTTCAGCGCACGCTGTGTCTCACCTAAAAAAATCCACTGCGCAGGCTGGAAGGGTTAATGACCTTTCCCAAAATCTTCGCTCGCGAAGACTGGCCATTATTTATTATTATTACAAGGATACTTGTCTGCATTAACTTTTATTTCCAGTTTATATTTCTGTTCTAGAAATTATATTCCTCTATTACATCTCACTGTTTCCAGATTTGAGGTAAAGTTCGTATGTGAAGCAAATGTGCTTTACATCTATTGTCTTGTTAAATGGCCCATATTTTTATAAAGAAAGACATAACTTGTTTAACATTCTCATTTTCTGACATGACTAGGCTTTCTGGCACGTGTTCTTACATGACAGAAAAGGTATGGAAAAGATAGTATTAATAACACTGAAATATATAGCATTAACCATTTCAGCACTCACCTGACATTTCCCTACTTTTTGTCAGGAGGTCCGTGTAAGCACCAAATGCTGGAAAATAGTTTCTGAAAAGCAAGGGCTATGTTTGTGTATTCTGTCAGAGGTGAAGAAAAAAAGCTCGCCTGAACTTTCTCAAAACAGCGATTTCAAAATTTGATTCCTCAGAGAACAAAATATCCATTTAATATATTGCTGCGTCTTTCAGCAAGACTTTGTGTTTCCAGATTAATTTACATTTTAAATTGCCCTGAAAGCATTAATTTACTGAGCTAACATGGGAAGTACAGACCAAAGAGCTATTTAGTTTACAAATGGTACCATCTAGTTTCAGTGTAGGAGTGCTTAATGGGTTTTAAATACATAAAGAGTAATTGTCCTACAGATTTTGTATCCAGTCATGTTATTAATGTTTAGTTGTACTATTTGCAACATTAACTGTTGATAAACGTGAGTCAGCCATATGACTTAGAATGAAATCAGTCCAGTTGAAAACTGCTGCGCCAAAATTAATGAAATTCTATTCAATGGTCAATTATTAGAACATCTCTGAAGAATAAATTCCTTGCAGTATTTTATGAACATAGAAATCTGCAAATATCAACATCAATTTGAAATTTTTATTACTTTTTGAAGATTGAATTATGGTACAGCCGCGATGTTTATGTGCATTTCTGGAGTACAGTTTTCTATAACTCTGGTGCAACTCCAGTAAATACGAATACATAAATAAATAAATCCAAAGCAATTATAACAGTTTGCTTACATGCAAACATCTTTGCTCCTCCTTTACTTCTGTCTCTGTGGTGCACTTCTGGTGTATGAAATATCTGCTCATCTTTGATCCATGTAGCTTTTTTGATGGGCAGCACACAAATAGTTGGATCTTATTAATCAGCAAAGCAAAGCAGAGAAGAATGAAAATAAAATCCTTTACTCCAGCAAACTCACTGGCAGAATGTCATGTTAGAAACTTGCACGTTTACAGAGCCTAACAGACTCTTTACTAAGGCAATGTCTTAATGTTGCCATGGCTTTAATTTTTATACTGCTTTTTCTCTGTCCTGTGGAGGGTGGTATGAATTGGTGATTTGCAGCAGGAAGGAAGCAAGTTCTTATGCAGACTGTGCCAAGAATGTCCCTTACTGGAACTTCAGAAATTAGTTCCTCCTATTTTTGAGGGGATTGAAGGGTGTAATAGCATTAAATTCCCCAGATATTGTACTCTTTAAAAGACATGATGTGCAGTTAGAAAAAAAAGTGTAATTCTAAACATACTTGAAGATAGAATGGTTTCTGAGACCAGGCAGGTCAGAAGAGTAATGGGAATGCTCAGGAATGGTTTTTCTTTTCATGTGAAAACCCCCAAAAACGTTATTCTGCATTTGAAGCTTTGGTATTCTGGAAATATGGAAACAATCAGATAGGACATTTGACCCTTAAACCCATCAGTAATTCTTACAGAATATCCTGAGTCTTGAGGAAGCCTTTGCCAAAGAGTTCTGTGCTTCTCCTTTTAATAACCTGAACATGACTGAGACTCTTTTTTACCCCACCTCTACCTGGTGTCTCAAGTTTGGGACTCTGAAAGCTGAAGTTAAATGAAAACTGGTTTGTATTTCAGCATAGTCCACATATTGCTCTGGTCCCTCTCTGTCATGTCTCAGATCATAGAGATTGCTTGTGCCAAAGCTTGTATTTAAACAGCCTTCAGTGTGCAGCGAGGAGATCACCTGTCTGCATGCATTTGATTGGAGGCTTTTCTCCTTTCATGGTTAAACTGTGTGTGAAAATTATGCTTAATAATTGATGTGAGTGCCAGAAATATGATCTAAAGGTGTATGTTGGTAGGAAACATTGCAGTTACATGAAATGCCTCTTTCCCATGGAAGCAGTTACTGTTAGGCTGGCTTTTTTTTAATGGTCATTTCTAGAGTGCTCTGTGGGAGAGGTTTTTGAAATTATTCTGTAACAGACCAGATGTCAGAGCTATGCCTAGACATTAAATATATCTGCTGAGAGAAGAGGCAGGTTTGTAATAAACTTTTGGATGAAGTCTCCATCACATCAGAAAATCTAGGTGAGATTTGGGTTAAATCTATTTTCGTTAAACATATGCTTGTATATAAATTTAACACACCCCTCTCCACCCAATATTTAGAAAAATAACATGATTTTTTGAATTTCTGCAGTAAAACTCTTTTAATTCTGCTTGTTTCTGATGTGCAAGAGTATCTTAAATGTATAATTTAAATTTCTGATAATTAATACAGAGGCAAGGAATAGATTAAATTTGTTAACTGATTCAGAAAAGGAGAAAATCAAATGCTGCCTATAGATACATATATTCCCCATTGAAATTTTTCTCCAACTTTGTACTCATATGATTTAAAATTAAAGCTTATATTTAAATTGTTTGTTTAGGTGAAAACGTTTTAGTTATTGGTGAAATTGTTTACTAAATAATCCACAATAAAGTCTGAATGTGTTATTTATTTTTTTATTTATTGAATTTATTTATTTGCTATGAGTGAATTCCATGCAGTTGGTGTGTTTATCTCTAATAACACAGCAGTGCAGTACATAGAAAGTGGTAGGAACTGCTTTGTTCTTCCCAGCCACAGCAAGGGTGTTGTAGAAGAATAACCTGCCCTGGAGTGTCCCCCAGCAGCAGATGCCCAGCATTGCTCCCAGGTGTGATTAATCACTACAGTAAGCACATAGGTTCTTGCTGCTTCTTGTTTCCTGTACTTTTCCTCCAAACAGGTCTTGTCAGGGAGTCTCTGCATTGAAAATCTGCTGAAAACATGAACAATCAGCAAGACTTATCAAAGTTTTGCTCTATAATTTCTTCTCCAGGATATCTATTGAGATGAAAGTTTTAATATTAATACCCATTTTATTTTTTTTGGTGCAAGGCTGAGCACATAGTACCTTCTAAAAGAGACAGCTTTTCCTGACTGCTTGGGTGTGTAAGGACACAGTAAGCCTCTGTGAAGGAAGGCTTTGATGTGTTTCAGTTAGTATAATTAATAAAATATTATTATGTCTCTATATTATATTTCCTTTCTGTTTGCTCTGTAACTGTAGTGTGTAACCTTGAAGGATACAACCTGTTGCAAAATTAAAATCCTCGCCTTCATGCTGAAAATATTTTCTCCCCTGGGCCTTGATAGCCAGTGCTGTGTCAGAGAGCACTGCCCTTTCAGTCCAAGTGCACTCCTGGTGCATTTAAACATTTGAACATTTGTGGAGGGGGATCTGCTGGACTGTGGCCAGCCCAGCCCAGCTGAAGTTGTTAATGACCTTAATTACCTCTTGGTTCCATGGCCAAGCTGCTGAGCAGCTTCAGCTGTGCCTCGTGGGCTGCCTGGGGGCAGTGCCAGGAGACTGAGAACACCTGGGGCAGGGCAGGTGGGAGCATTTTTGCTGACCTGCCAGTGTAGGAAACCGGCTGGGGAAAGTGTGTGGGGACTTTTGGCTTCTCTTGAGCAAAAATTAAAAGTTGGATAACTAAGGATGTTGGTAACCTTGAGTCCTGACCCCATGGAAAGGTTCAGGGTAGGCAATGTGACTTGGGTACTTTCACCCTCAGAGAGATGAACTTGCCAGTTTAAAAATACGTGTGAGGTTACTGATGGTGTTAGATCTGCTGGAACAGCCCTGGCAGAGGCTTACATTGCAATTTGAGTGTCAAAGAAGAGCAGTGTGTGGATCACATTGCAAGTAAGTGCTATTTTGTGGTGTGGTATTGTGATTTATTCTGTTGTTATAGCTGTGCTCATGCAGTGACCCACAGGCTACATTTTATGACTCTTTATTTGTCCTTCAGCCTTCTTTCCTCGTGGACCTTTTATGCTTAAATGAGGTCTGAATCAATTGTTGTGGTAATGCCAGTAGATGTTATTCTTTGTATGTAATTCAGTATGTGAATATGGTCCTGTGCTGGGAGAGGTTTACAGTACAGAGAGGTTTACAGAGAGATGACGGCAGGAAAAAGCAAGTATTTAGTGCAAGTCACGTAATCCACTGCCATTTAAAACCTGGAGATTTTCCAGAAACATGCTGTAGTCCCTGGCAGCAACCATAAGGAGAAAACTTCCCATGGGTATGTGTGTGTGGTGCCTGAGTAGAGGAAGATGCTGCTGCTGGTTCTGCCGGCAGTGTTTCAAGCATGAGAAACAGTGATGGTTGTGTTCTGCCTTCTTACCAGTCCCTGTGCTCTGGCTTTATGTACCTGTTGCAGACAACTTTGTTACAATGTCAGACGTGACTGAAGGTACCTGCACAGCTACTGCAGAGTTGTTTTTGGTAGCAGGTTAGGAAGATTTGGGACCTAGTGTGTCCTGCCGGAGGGTGGTGTAGAAGGTTTGTTGTAACTTGTGTAACATTAGCTAAATGCAGCTCATGAGATCACTAACACTGAATTATTCTCATGATGCTGGGTAAATATTGATGTTTGTAAAATATAGAAACTTAGTGGGTGTTGATATTTTTAAAACTTAGTAAACTGCTAGGAAAATATTTTAATCTCCTTATTGTGTTCATTTCTTCATAAATATTAAAATATTACCATAGTACCCCTTTTCATGGGATCTAAATGGTGAAGAAATTTACTGCACAGAGTCTGAATTTTTATATGTTGTTGGTGAGAGCTATGCAGCTGCTTTAACTTTCATGAACCATAGTCTTCCATCTCTGGGACTCGTCCTCCAACTTCTGCCCAGACAGTGTGCTTCAGTTTAAATAGTGATGATCTGTGAATGTAGAGATGTGTGACCACTGTTGCTGTACATGAGCAGCATATGTACCACCTTCTGTGGCTGTGGATAAAGCTGTTCCCTTCTGTTTCAGCATAGCTGTGTAACACTTTTGAAAATGTAGCTTTATGTAATTCCCAATAAGAGAAAACTCTCTTGTATGTGGATCAGCGATACGGTTTTGTCCACTGACACCTGGAAGTTGGGAAAAAGCAGTAAATAGAAATGTGTAGATCGAGTTTGCAAACTAAGGGGTAGCTTTTAAGCTAATATACAACCCTCAGCTAAGGTACTTGGAATGGCTTAATCCTGGGAAAAAGATATTTTTCATTTTTTAAGCTGCAGCATATTCTCTGCAGCTTTTTCTGAATTTAAAAAGTGTCCATTTCTACACAAAGAGCTGTATAACAGGGATGAAATCATATCTTTACAGGAACTGAAATTTTTACAAAGCCACTAAAATTCCAATGGTTTTTGGTTTAGAGAGAAAGCAAAATGTTTTAACGTTACCCTTTAAGGAGTTTGTGCTCTTCCATTTTTCTTCTCAAGGTAACTTGTTCAGATGTGAAAATTTCTCAGGTGTACATTTAATTCTGAGCAGGACAAATTACCTATGCTTGTAGAGAAAAATATGAGGCTTAGCGAGTTACCTGGTTGTGTTCCTTTTTCTACATCATCAGAGTGTGAATTTAAAATTTATTTTGCTTAGTTGACAATTAAAATCCAGAAAAGCTTTTGTAGTACAAGATTCACTCCACGTGATTCAAGATTTTCTCAACTTTGAATAGTCTAACATAAAAATGGGCATGACTTGAGGGATGAAGCAGAAAAAATTGATCAATATCTTTATAATGTTCTTTATAAACCGTTTTTGAAAATACTTTTACTTTAAAGCTTCTAGTGAGAAAATCCTGAAACATGTCCAATACAATGCTCTGCTAATGTTCACATTTCGTGAAAGTAGGTTTTACAAACTGAATTGCTCTGTCCTCTTTTTTTTTTTTTCTTCCCTGCTCTATCAAGCTCTCTTTATTCATATGTGATAGCTGAGAAGTCAGGGGAAATGAGTAATGGGAAAGGCTGTAGAGGATCAAACTAGCAGACTAAGGGCTAGTTTTGATGTAAGGTACAACCTTCAGCAAGGACAGTGAAAGCAGAGTAATCCTGAGAAACACCTGGAGAAAAACATTCCTGAATGGCAATTTCTTCTGTGCTTCTTGTTTCATTTGAGATTGGCTAAATTAAATTACTGTTCAGAATAGATTATGGAGCCTTTCCTACCAGCAAAAGTCTTTATAAGCTCTGCTTTTACTATCTGCTCTGCAGGGACAGGAAACTATTGGTATTTATGCCTTCCTTTCCTAGGATTCAAAGTTTGCATAAGAAATTCAGATATATAGTGATTTATCCTTCTTCCCCACTCCCCCTTATTTGAACCAATAGAAAAGGCTAGCTGTGTTCAGGCAGATTTTTGGGGATCAAGCAAGGACAGAGAGCATCAATGAAAAGCATGGGTTTTATCTGAAGTTTGGAGTTTTTGAAACAGTGTTAGCTTATGAAACTCAAAACACAGATAAAACTTAATCTTCCCTATGTTTATGAGTATTTGAAATAGCTTAGCTTCACAGCATATATTTAAGTAATATGAAAAAATAAAATCCCTCCTAGAGAGCAGTGATAATATCCTAATAGATGTGTCTAGTATCCAGTGCAGTGCTCAGCATATCAACATAATTATTAAATAGACAGAAATGGATCCTCTAAGAACTCCTTATGTGTGCCCCATGCTTCACTAGATCCCACAGACCTGACTTGTAAATGCTAATTAAAACTCTATTGCAATAAAGGGAAACATTGCAGTAAAGAGATGTGATTCAGTGCTAACAAGTACCTGTTAATGTTATTTCTTGTTTATGATGGAGGGATTTAATCATAATCTAATGTAGTGTCTGTGCTGTCGAACACATCCTGCAGGAGCTGTGGAGATCTTTGAACACCACGAGGAACAGTTCACTTCATACTGATGTGTGCTTTTCCTAAAAATGGGGACAATTTGCCTCGACTTCAGAGGTGTTTTCTGACTGAGTCACTGCATGTAAATTGCATGTCAGTACTGATATAGATTGAAATCTGAGATACTGCCTTTATGAAATGCATGCTGTTCTCTAGTACTCGCCCTGTGCTTAAGTGGTGGCTTAGAGATGGTTTGTGTGACTTAGAGATGGTTTTCTTTGGTAGGTGAACAAGTGTACTGCTTAGGTGACAGCTTAGACACAAGTGTGCAGGTGAAAAAAGCCATCCAACTTTGTCTTGCATTAGTTGAATAAAACCCCAAACACCTGCAATGGCTAATTTCACTGAAAGGAAGCATCACTTTTGTGGAGCTGTCACTTGCCAAATAAGTAGAAACAATCAGGGTTTTTGTTTAAAATTAATTTTTCATCAAAATAGCTTGGAAGTTGGCTCATGCTGCAGAAGCTTATGTACATACTCTCTGTACCCTCATCTAGAATTCAGCTGGTTTTGCCATACGTGTTTCTGAGCATCACAGATGTGCCTATGATTTCATTATTAAAAATAATTCTTCCTTTATTTAAAATAGCCATACAATTACCCTGAAGTGTTTAAGAGAATATGTATATGGATGTAAATGGCCTGTTTCAAGGGACTGTAGAAGATGGAGGAGCTTTTTATCCCTGATCCTGAAGAAGGAAGACAGTATAGTGCTGGATGAAATAAGTGGGTAGTCTCTAAACATTCACGTTTTGTAATTATACAGTTGAGACTATGACAGCATCAGAACATATGAAAGTCAATATTCCCAGTTCACATCATCTTTCTCGAATAAGAAAGATGCAGTCTTGTGTTTTGCTAATAAATGTGTTGACTGGCTGTTCCATCCATTACCAAGGTGTGTATTTTGAAAAAGCTACGGAAACATTACAGGAAGGGTAGAAGAGTTTTCCGAGTCCTGTTCACCGCTAGCTGGGTGATGTTAAGAGATCGCAAGTAATAGGTAAAGCATCAGTCATATGATAGTAAACTTAAATATGTGCCATAAAACAGGGTTTCTGTGGCACAAATAGTGATGCCTAAAATATGGTCGCAGTTCAGTCACAAAAACATGAAAATCAAAATGAAGAAAGTGTATCTTAAATCAAGGAAATAATCAAGCAGTGCTACAAAATGTGTTCTTAACAAACTTGGTACTTGTCTTTTCCCAATACACTAAATCATTCAATGTACATAAGAAAGGGAACACCTTAATCATTTTTAGCTACAAATTTTTAATAGCTTTTTAACTAACTGGAGAGGGAGAGAGAGAGGGAGAAGACAAGCTAATGTACAGAGGTTGTGAATGAGGTATGGAAGGATAGTCTTGTATAAATTCTGTCTGCCCCATACTATAGTGAAATGAACTGGAACCAGATGCAATAGTATTAATTATCTCTGAGAAATGTCTAATTTGTCTACTTTCCATAGGAGACTTCAGGGCCAAAGGAAGCTGAGAGTGTTATTTACTGTGTGAAATAGAAGTGCTGAAATTGTTAAGTAAAATCCCAATCTGGTATTACTGTCCCACCTAAAATGTATGGCTTATGTAGCTGGCTTCTGCTATAGTTGCTTCCATGCTATTTCTGTTGCCAGTTTTTACACATCCTCTTGGGGAGGGGGTTCTGCTAGAGGAATGAACTACTGACAAGCAAAACTTATATGAGACATACTTAAAATGCAGAGAAACCAGCTAGTATAAATTCTCTGTAGTTACCTCCTTTTTTTTGTATTGTTTCTGATACTGTGTTCTTGGCTGTGGATGATGGCACTCGCCTCTTTTGAGTATAATAGCTGAGTAGGTGTAGAAAACGCAGCACTGGCAGATTCAAAGAGCATTTTTTTGTAAAACAGTGTAATAAAATATTTACAAGATTTCATGTAATGAACTAGGCAATTATGTGTGAATTGTACTGTCTTTAGTTAGTTAGAATAGGCAGCCTGCAAGCATTTACAGAACCTCCTTCAGAACAGTTTCAAAGCGTATTTTATGGAGCGAGAATATTGTTACCTTCTATGTAAGGTTTCATTTCATCACATCACAATGGAGCACACAAATATTTACAGATGAGCTTTGGAAAAAAAGGAGGTTAGGAATTCTATTAAGACTTACAAATGAGCTTGTATAAGAATGTGTTCATTTCGAACCTGCCAGAGATGCAAGAATAAGTAACAACCTTCTCTTATTAGAAGGTTGTGGGCAATTTCACATGCTGGGGAGTGAGATGCTGGAAGGGAGTGCTGCAAAAGGGGACCTGGGGGTCCTGGCTGATGGCACGTTGAATATGAGTCAGCAGTACCCTGGCAGCCAGGAGAGCCAACCATGTCCTAGGGGGCATCAGGCAAAGCATCACCAGCCGGTCGAGGGAGGGGATTGTCCTGCTCTGCTCTGCACTGGGGTGGCCTCACCTTGAATATTCTGTGCAGTTTGGGGCACCACAATACAAAAAAGATATTAAGCTCTTGAAGAGTCTCCAAAGGAGGGCAGTGAAAATGGTGAAGGGCCTTGAGGGGAAGCGTATGAGGAGCAGCTGAGGTCACTTGGTTTGTTCAGTCTGGAGGAGACTGAGGGGAGACCTCATTGCAGTTATAGCTTCCTCATGAGGGGAAGAGGAGGGGCAGGCACTGATCTCTGCTCTGTGGTGATCAGTGACAGGACCCAAGGGAATGGCCTGAAGTTGTGTCAGGGCAGATTTAGGTTAGATATTAGAAAAAGGTTCTTCACCCAGGGAGTGGTTGGGTGCTGGAACAAGAGAAGTGGTCACAGCGCCAAACCTGGTAGAATTCAAGAAACATCTGGATACTTTCAGGCACATGGTGTGACTCTTGGGGATGGTCCTATGCAGGGTTAAGAGTTGGACTTGGTGATACTTGTAGGTCCCTTCCAACTAAGCATATTCTGTGAAACCTGATTCTGTTCTAGTATGATACTCCTTTGTTTATTGAGCAAAGGGGTGCAAATCTGGACCAATAGACTATAACGTGCTTTCTATTTTCCACCCTGTAAGTCCAGAGAGAGTGGTCTAACAGTGCAAAAGCAATTAACCAGCACTGCTACAAATTTATTTTTGGCTATATAATAATGCTGAATTTAATGACTAAAATCCATTCATTTAGAAGTATTTTTCTGAACTAAGGAGAGGAGGGACTGTAAATGTTAGAACTGAGTTTGCTGGTTCTCATATGGACTCTTAATGTAAAATTGCCCAAATACTTTAATGTCCAAACTACTCAAAAGAAAATTGATTGATCTTTCATCAGTCTTTGTCTGTATCACTTTTGCTCTAACACTGTAATCTTCTCAACACAGATGGTTAAATGCCTTGATCTCCCTGTCTCCCACTTGTCATTGCTTTCTGAAGTTAGAATCGGCTGCCTTGTGTGAAGAAGTTAATTGAGCCACTGAATGCAGCTTCTTTTTGTGCAGAGGAATTCTGCCTAAATGACTAGTCTGCGTTCTCTCTCTTTTTGATTGTGTAGGGGGTATATGCATGCAAGTATGTTTATTAAGAATATCATGTCTAGCCTTATTTATAAATGAAAAAGGCCTATCTACAACTTCTGTCAATCCTGAGATATTCTGAGATATACTGCCATATTTTTCACTGTTGTAGAATGATCATTAAATGGGACCACTGGTCTATTGAAGTGTATGCAGTTAGTACTGCAAGGGCGTCTTAACTGGAGTTTGATCCCTTTGATTGTTTAGACTTACCTCTGCACGTTGATGTTTTTCTCTTCTGTGGCCTCACTAACTGGGAATGTAGCTGCCAAACAGTAGTCTATGGGAATATGTATTAGGGAAGTACTGGCCTTAATTTAGACTCTTCGAATGCTTATTTGTACTGCAGTCTGATTAGCTCAGAACTTGAGTGTCTTTGATTTGTAATGTATGAGCTTACAATTAAAAAATGGGGAGCAGAGGCTGGTGGCAGACTACCGTTGCATAATCATTTACCTGAAGAAAAGCTAAATTTGTCTGTGAAACCATAGAAATTGGTTCCACTGACTCTCCTGCTGGCCTATTTGAAATCCCCAGCATGCTTGAAAGAGTTGGCGAATGCTCCAAAAATAATGAGAAGTATTTATATAAATTTACTCCAGCTTTGATCCATGTTCTGAAAGAACTGTGCACACCTTCAGGAAAATGTATTCATTTCTTTTGATGTCTCATTGATTTTTAAATGAGAACCTGGAAAGTGGTGGAGAAGCAAAACTTATTCTTCATAAAAGCAAGGAAGGACTAAATAGCGTTACTAAGTTCAGACAATGAGTTGTCACAGGCTGAAGGAAATTTGCTTTTTACTGTCTGTGTTTTTTGTCTCACACAGTCTTATGTTTGTGTTGTATGCAAAGCATTATCAGTGATGAGCAGATTCTTAAACCCCAAAGAGAGGCAAAACATTATAGGTGCAATGACAAGAGATGCAGAATAGCCAAACCATTTAAGGAACCTTCTAATTTCTAAGGGCTTTTGTATTAAAGGAGAAAATAGGCAATAGCCTTTAGGCATCATTAGCATTTACTTGTTTTCGTATATATTGCAAACAGAGAAACTAATTTTTTTTCATTTTACAGTATGAACCATGGCACATCTATTTCTTTCTGAACTCAGTATAAATGTGGTGATTGTAATTAAAATAACTGTTAAAAAAGAAAAGAGTTAAGCCATTCTGTAATGGAGAATTCCCTATGTGCTGTGAATTGCTGAGTCTAATAGAAGCTCCTGAATTTTTTTTTTACTTTGTTTTTAAAACATTAAGAAGTTTCTCTGTAGTCTAACAGATAATATTTAAAAATCCCTTACATTTTGGTTTGTCCCTCTATAGGTTAATAGCTATTAGTACATAGTATCCATGAAAAACAAGGTTATCATGTCATAGTGGCATGGGCTAGGTATTTCTGTTTAAGTGATGGCTTAAGAAGTATGTGTGAAAGCTGACACCTGCTTTTGGCCATTGGTAAGAAGTTTGGTGTTTTTATGCCACATGGTGTGGTTGCAGAAGGCTGGTACAAGCAGTGTAGTCAATCACTGGATTATAGGCTATCAACACAAAGTAAAATCACTCATCATATCCCTAGTCCTTTGGAATATTTGCCATGCTAAATTAGAGAAATATTAAGCACCTACCTGCAGTTTCGCTCTTTTTGATCTTTTTTTTTTTTTTTCCTGCATAATCAGGTATAACCTTTAATTCAAATAGTGACATAAAGGGAACAGATAGACACAACAGTACTTGGAGATTGAAACATCTGTTGCATGAATCTAGCTCTAAAGTTTTGATATAAAGTTCCTGACAACTGATATTGATATCATGGAACATAGAGAGGTTTCTTTTTTACTAGTCATGTTATTGAAAGCATTAATTGAATTACAGCCTGAGAATACTTGTGACATTTTACTGCTTATTTGTAAGTTTGCTTCTTGCAGACAGGGTGTTTTTTGTTAGATATGTTGTATGAAGCAAATATTTGTGCACACTTGCAGTGTGGGCCTGTCTCATGTTTGACGTGTTCTAGGTATTTTCTTATGGTCCAGTACAGAGGTGCAGCAAAACTGCCAGATCTCCCATATGTCCAAAGCAAGGAGACATCCACTCCATTCAGCTCTTAATGCATCTCTCCTTTTGACTAATGGGGGTTTGAGGCTTTGCCTTGAGTTGTATGTGTTTATAAGAATTAATGCAGTGCGACATCACAGCTGAAAGTGGTGTTCTAATGCAGTTAATAGTGCTACTAATAGCTGTGACTTCAGACAACACAACTGTTCCTCATCATTATATTCTGAAACAATTTTTGTCAGTATCAGTTTTTTTCCTTGTACTCTATTAACGTTGTCTATGTTTTTACAGATTTCTTTTCTTTTTGCTAAATGCTACTAGTGTTACCTTACTTAAAATCTTTCAATTCCCCAGTGTAATCAATTTGCTCATAATTTTTGATCTGCATTTATGAGAGAGAAGGTACATTTATGCCACTTCAGTCCCAATCCTCATTTATTTTAATGTTCATCATTCTGTCAGTTTTCCCTGTTGGAATATGTCATCTTCGGTCACATAAAGCTCTTTTTCTTGGGCAGATAGTAAAGCTAAGTTCTCTGAACTGATCTCTCAAAAGATAAAATTAAATGCGTTTCTGAATTGGTGTCTTTGAAGTCTGAGTGTGTTAGAGAATAATAAGATGTACTGTGGGGTTGTGGGGTTTGCTTTGTTTGATGGGAGAATTCTGTTTTGTGTTGTTAAAATGCAGTGGCAAATGAGATGCTGAGGTCTGTCTGTGCTGCTGAGGACTATGAGTGTAAACATACCCTCGCTAAGGTTTCAGGAACAAGCTGGCATAGCAGTTTCAGGCTTACTGTACAGGGGCAAATCCCACCCAAGACATGACTAAGAAACTGTGGCTGTAGCAAATTCCATGGTATTGTAATTCAGCTGCAGCTGTTTTGTTAGTAACTGGAGATTTACAAAAGTGCCCTGGGCAAGGTCTTGCCACCCTTTCTGGTGTCTGCTGAAGCTTAGATGGAGTTCATGCTTTTTTGGCCGTAATTTTTGTTTGTTCTGACAAATCAGGTGACTTAGAACCACAGTATAGTATCCTCATAGTATCCTGAGTTTTAATCAAACAAGGAAAAATTTTGCCAATATGAATGAGTAATAAGAGAATGTTTGCAAGGAAAATAAAAATGTCTGTCTGGGACAAAGCTAAGAAAGCATATTTACAAAATCTTAAGGTTTGTGTTTACCTGAAGGTTGTGGAGGAAGGGGTTATTTGTAGCATGGCAAATTGAATGTGTCCCAACTCTTTGAATGTAAGGATTTGATGCTGTGAAACTGTAAGTGCACCAGTGGATGGATTTCTGTTTCCAAGGGTTTTTATCTGCTCTTTCAAAGCCCATGCATTTATTAACATACTTTGTTAGCAGAAGTAGGCAAATGTTACCTTAACAGTGAGCAGAACCTGCCAATGCAAAATAAGTGTGAATACTTCCCTGCTGGAAAGATAATTCTCTAATTAGCCTCCAACCATTCAGTGATTGAAAATTTGTGGATGCAAATAATTTTCAGATTATTTAAGTCACTTAAAATCAAGGATTCCTGCAGAGCTGGTAGAACTTATTTGTAGCTGAGATGTTTCTGACTCTGGATCACACTAGCAAGAGGAAAATGTATTCATTCTCCTTATTATCTTAGATACAGTGTGTGCCAGACTGATGAAAGAAACACGTCTAGAGGTAATTGTTTCCAGTAGGGAAATGTGTGTGTTTATTGGGAGAACAGAGGGATGGAGGGAGGAAGGGGATGAGGGAAATAATACATTGGCCTCTTACATGTTCCTGTTGTTAATTCTTCATTCCTCTTTCCCTCAAAGCCTCTGCATAGTGACCATGCCTTTTAGATAAGGAAATGTGCTGCTTTGTCTCCCTCTGATGGAGAAGCCACCTGTCATCTCCCAAAGCCTGCTCACAGAGTAGGAGCTGGGGAATGATTTCTTTTAGCTTGGAAGCCTGAGGTTAGTTTTTGAAAAATGTGCTATGGCCAGACTCTAAGTTAGTGTTTTCTGGCTTACAGAACAATGAAGCTTTCTCCTTGTCATTTAGGGTCTGCTGTAGAACACAAAGTGTTGAGGGTCTTGGCAGCCTAAGTTTTAAGTGGCTTTTAAATCCATTGCAGCTTGAGTTTTAATTGTACACCATCAGCAAGGAAGCCAGTTGGACTTGATGGTGGGATCACGTTGCCTACTGTGTTTTGGCAGTTCAAGTGCAGCTTAGGACCACCTTGCATGTCAGTCCTGGGCATGGGATAAGCAGCCTGCCAAAATCCAAGTTGCCTGAGGTAAGAATAGCCCCAGGAGGATAGGTGGTGTAGGATGGAAAGCACAATGAGCTCCTCTCATCCAGGAGAGGATGAGGCTTACCACGTGCTAGGCTACATGAGGCAAGGGTGAGGAATAAGGTCAAAGCAAACAGAATGCTCGGTTTTGTTGTGTCCCCATCGCTGCAAAGGTGTCAGTTTTCAAAATATTCTGTGATCATTGTCTCTTGTCTCAGGCAAAAGTGATTATGACTGTCCTAAAAGATGACAAAGGCAGGTGTTGCTCAATATAAGCATTGTAAATGTTGTTACTGTAGGAAGACTTCTATCCAAATACATTTCTTCCGATTAAAAGAATTTTCCCTACTGTGTTGCTTGTAAATTCATAATTGCTTTTAATATATAAAACATTAAAAGAAATTTGATGTAGTAAAACCAGGTGTAGGCTTATTAAATTAGAAGACTTGAACATTCATTATAATTATATTTTAATTGTTTTTATGATCTTGAAATACCCATGTATGTGATTGAGAAGTGGATGTTTGCAATATTAGATAATGGCAATATTAGATCAAAGCTGTTTGTGTCTTTCAATTACCCTGCGCAGTACTGCTGAATTTTCAATTATGTTAGTAGTACATTAGTAGAGTTGAGTATGTTGCCTCTTCAGTGCACAACCTGCTCCTGTAGTTTCATGTAATCTGCAGTGCAAGAGAGCTCATTTGCTCAAAAGAAGTAGAACTGACATTATTTAACTGAGGAAGAATCAATTTCTATTTACATTGTAGTTTTCAAGAAAGGTAGCATGTAAACCCATCAACCCTGGGTTCAGGTACAGTTATTTGCTCCTAAGTAATTATGAAGTAGTATATAGAACTCAATCACACGGTGTCACACTCTGATCTTGCTTCATTAATTTGCAGGATCTTGTTCATCTTCTCAAGTAAGAGAGAACCCACCTTGGGTTCCTTGCACAGCAAATATTGTTCTGGTGCAAAGTGAATAGCTTAAAATTACTTTCACTATATTCTTGTTTAGTAATGATTTCTTGTTTCTGTATGTGCTGTCCTCAGCTAATAGAGTGAAAAGTCTCCATTTTCTTCAGCTATTTTTTTTTTAAAACTTTCTGCCACAAATGTCAATATGTTCTAGCTTTCACTCACTGTAATGAATGATACAATAAATGTGGCTGCAAGCAAAAAGAATCCATTTTCATCCAGACCACCTTTCCTTCAATCTTACCACGGTGTCTAACCTAAAGACTAAAGCTAGATCAAAGTTTCGTGTTACATACTTCATAAAAGCAGCGTAAGTACTTTAAGCCTCCAATTCTGCAGTAAATATGAGGCAAAGTGTTTTCTCTGACATTTTGTACATTCTCTGTGAGAAATCTCTAAGCTGCTTCCAGGTAACGTTTGACTTCTTGTTAGATATGCTCATTGTGATTCTCTTTTGAAATCCATTAAGAATAAGACCTGGAAAAAATTTTAAGGGTTGATTTGCTCTTTGTTCATGAGAACTCATTTCAGCAGTGCTTTTGTTTATTTAGTGACTATTAAATACACCCTTTATTTCCAGAATTGTATTGCTGTGGTCTTAATCTGTAAAGCTTCAAATCTTTGTACAAAGGTGCCTTCAAGACTAAGTGACCTCTCTCTCCTATCTTCCCATCGGAGTAGTTTCTACCTTTGATCTCATCCCACCAGTGAGGCTTCCAAAATCAGGTTCCAGTGAAGAGGTTTTGTAGTTGTAAAAGGCTGTATGTTTTACTCTTCTTTGTCCCTTAAAGTGTGTTGGTTCTGTGTTCATTACTTCAGATATCTCACCTAAATATTCTTCCAAGGTCACTGTAAGATACATTGAGACAATATTGAATTTGTTGTGTTTTGATGTAACGGGTAAGAGTTGCAAATTATCAGAATGTATGAAGTAAATTACAAGGAAAAATATTTCACAGCAGTTTTCTCATATAAAATAGAATTATGCATAGAGGACTTAGTTAATTTAATCCTTCTTCTTAATCAGTGTCTGCAATCACTAGGAAAAGAATGCAAAAATTATATTTGCATGTACTTCTAAATATGAAATAGAGCAAAAAGGATTAGAACTGAAATGAAGAATGCAACGTTAATGTATATGCTGAACAAAACTTTTAGAAAATCAAGCAGGAAATAATTATTTTGAAATAGATAATTGTAGATTTCTTTTATAACTATTCTCATTTATAACTAGAAAAACTGTCAGCCTTTTAATGAGAAGTGAGTACAAAGCTGAAGTTTTAGCCAGTTTATAAAGATGCATTTTTTAATGTTTCCCACCTTAAGCAGAGTGTATTACTCCTAAATGTCAGATCTGAAAATTCGACTTGTGTAGAGGTAAAAATAACTCAAACCAGCCCAAAGACTGTATTCTGCTTCCTTGAGAATAGGATCTTACTAGAGCTGATTATAAATAAACCAGTGTATTTTTGCCTTTGATATGATCCATGATTTCCTTGCTGCTTTTCTGAATAAAATAAAATTTCACTCTCTAAATATAGTTAGAAACACTGTTGAAATTACAGCTGCCTTCTAACCTAAGTGGATCAATGTCTATACATGTGTGAACCCACAGGTATGCACACATAAATCTCACTGCTTGTCTGTTACGGTAGAAATTCAGCCCAGCTCTGTGGGCTTGCACAGTGTCACGTGTTGGCCTAACCCTTCCTTTGAGGACACTTGCTACACTTGAGTGGTTTTAGGATTAGTGCTGAGGTGACTCATCATCCTTTGTCGTTTGGGTAAATTCAGCACATATCATACAGCAGCTTCCAGAAGTTCCCATGGGAGCAGTTTATGTTACTTGAGGTCTCTAAGTCTAGGAATTAAAAAGTTCAGCAAAGCATATAGGGCAGTTGGCAGTTGACTTACAAAAAAAACTGCTCTGAAAGGTGGTAGAAGCTTGCTGGTGGGAAAAGGGGAAAGTAATTTGTTGTAGCAGCAAGCCACAGCTGGATAGCAAATGGTTTAAAAACATATATTATGAATGTGCTTATTCTACAAAAGTCACGTGACTCCTAATGTGTTATTTTCAAAAGTGATGTGAAATTTTGAGTTTTCCTTATGTTAGTTTAGAAGACTTCTGTTATTATGCACAATATTATATAATGGTAATTGCAGTTGCTGTTTTTATGTAGCCTTTCAAAAAGAAAAATGTTAAGAAAAAAGTCAAATTTTCATTAGAAATATTTGGCATAAATCATGTGTGATATAGAGTGCAATTAACGCATTTTTATGACATTCTATTGTGCTTATTCCATTATAACTATTCTATTAGGTTTTCTGTTTTGCTGAGATGAGCATATGCAGCAAAGGCAAGTTATCTATCCTGATAAGTTTCAAAGAAAGTTATTTGAAGATCATCTAAAAAGCATGATGGGTGTTAAAGGTAATCTAGATGGCATGAGCAAAGAAAAAGGTGTTTTGAATATTGTCATATTTCTCTTAAAAGAGAATTCAGTGATGTGGAATGTTTACTTCTCTTTAGCATGCCCTAAACAGGTCGCATAATTTCCACCAGGAAATTATGAGTAAGTATGGAATGATTTGTAGATACATTTTTGGACTTTTCATCTATTTTTGGAACTTATATTTCTGCCAATTTTTAGTTTTATATAGAAGTTCCATAGAGAAACTATTCTGTATATAACGGTGGGACCATAGGTTTCGTATTTCGTCGACAAAGCCAATAGATACAGTCACAGTTCAGAGATACGTATACTTTATTTTTTTTTTTACCATAAATTCTGTATCTAGGAAATTCAGTGAGACCATGTAGAAAGACATGGATTGCTTGAAAGCAAGTTTGTGATAAGTGTTCAAGTTTAAAGAATTTCGCTGAAGAGATGATGTAACAGTGAGGCTGCATATAGCTCTGGTCTAAGTTCTGGTCTTGTAGACTTTATCTTCTTAGCCATTCGTGATGCTGCCTACATAGACTAGGTAGGTCCAAATAAGTACAACTAGATTTCCTATAAATTTGTGGGTTTTTTTTTCATGTGTACAAGTCCTTGTAAAAGAAAAAAAAAAAAGTGAGGGAGAGTGGGTGGGGAACAGGAGAGGGTTGTATCCTGTTCAATCAGAAGGGCCACAAAACATACCCAAAAGTCTGTTCTTTGAGAAGATTTGTTCCTTAATTATGCAATGTGGAGAAGTTTGAAAAGAAAAAAATGCAGTCACGTGAGCCAAATGCAATCATTCAAACCCCATTAGGTTTGTCTGAAGCTGTTATGAACTGTCTCATTCTTATGTTTCCTTTAAGGATGTTCAAGTGAATTGTTTTGGCCTTTGAGAGAAAATTAGTTTTGGTTTTGATTGTAAATCATAAGATCTTTTTCCTCCTCATGATTAATGAGATAAGCTGCTTGAAAGACTGCTTAATTTAGTGATCTAAGATTTAGAGAACTGCTTTGAGAGTATTGGTAAGTAAATTTGTTCACAGTATGAGAGGTATTTAAAATAACAGCAGTAGCTTGAGAAAGGCTGCTCTCCACTTAAGGAGGTAACACTGCTAATGAAAGTCAGTTGTGTGTGGAGAAACTAGAGCTGTACTGTGTCACTCTCCTTAATTTAGAGCAGCCAGTTATAACTCAGGTTGATTGCAGTCCCTTTTTGCCATTAAAAGCCAGTTTTGTAGTTGTGGTCAGTGTTGATCCTCATATTTTATCAATTAGGTAGTCTCTGAAAGCAATAGGAAAGGAAGCCAAAAATTCCTTCTGTGCCATTTGAGGAGCTGTTTCCAGGTGCAGGTCTTTGGACAGTACAATCTGACTGGATTCTGTGATTTTCACACATTTAATCCTCTTGCCATGTATGGCTTCACCTAGTAACAAGGCTGAGTACAGTTTCCAGAGAGTCTGTCACTGCTTTATCACCTTGATTCTTTCCTGCTTCTGAAGTTTTGTACAGCTGGGTGGGTTAATTTATTACTTTTCCTGTCTTTTGTCTTTTTCTTTGTCTGAATTGCCCTTAGTAAGATATCCTTTTATTGCACACATCCTTGCAAACTGTATATTCGTTTCACTTAGAAAGAAGTGGTTCAGAGAAGGTAACAGGCTTGTTTGTGTGCATGTCCAGCCTCAGCAGAAATGTGCATCTGTGCGGGACTGTAGGTCCCAAGAGCTGGAATGTTTGCATCCACGTCAGCTTTTACCACTTCCTGTCAGCCATTTGGGCTGTTGATTGCCATGGCTCTGGACTTCTACACCTTGTTTCTAACAGTTTTATGCATGTTATGATCAATCTGATGGGGATAAAGAAAAAGGTTAAAAGACTGTGCTCGTATGAATTGCCATGAGTTTTGTGTCTTTTCCAGAAGTTATAGCAGCTACGTACTGGTCAATGCTCAGTATCAAGGACTGTATACTGGGTTTAATAAGACATTGAAGGAAAAATACTGAGTGAGATGATGGCATCTTTTTCTTCTTTTGCTTGAACAAACAATAGGAACAATACATAGGCAGCTTGGTGCTTAATGTTGTTCCGTGAGGTCCATTCAAGCAGATTTTCTGCCTGTCTTGTTGGCCCAATGAATGAATACTGTACAGCATTTGCTATTTTTTAGTTGGTTTATTACTTATTTTTTAGACATGAAACGGTAGGTAAATGCTTTCATGATATGCAGAGATTAAAAAAACCAAACAAACCTAAATCGAAGTAGTAGTTTCATTTGAGTTACCTGCTTTTGGCAGTGTCTCATTTGACTCTATAGTAGTCTGCTGTGGTTGCCAAAAAAATCTGGCAGGAAACAGGAAAGCAGTAACTAAGTCTTGAAATATAATAGCCCAAATACTGCAGTCCCAAGAACTTCCACGTATCTTATTGGTATTTGCCTCTTCTGCTTGTTGCCTTGTAAATGCCTGTATCATCAGTTTTGTTTACATCTTTAAAATAAGTGAAATACAGTTTCTCACTTTTCCTAATGCCTCCCTTGAATGTGAATGTTGTCTAATGCTGTGTTTCTACTCTAACGAGAGCTAGGCAAGTTAATTTGAAAAATTCACCAGCAGCCCAAAGCTTGTAATTGCCCACCTGGTGTGCAAGATATGCCTTTATTTAATAGAAAACTTCAAAAGCTCAGGGAGTTTAATTAAAGTGTATGGAATTATAAAAGTGAGATTGAAAAGGCAGCAGAAATGGAGGAAAAAAGAAACAGAAGACATACAGGGAACTGCAAAAACTCTGTTGCAAACTTTCAGGGAAGCATGTGCAGGTGAGTTCTTGAGCATCAACACAGGAGGTGCCTTAGCTGCAGAGCAGGAGTACAAACACAGCTGTTACACTCTCACACTGAATCCTGATTCCCAAACTTGTCAGAATTGGCCTATTGTATTCAACTTTTTTTCCCTTTCATTGCAAGTGCATAAAATACCTTCCTTGATGTGACATTTCCAGTCCAGCCTAGGTGGAAATTCCTGAGTCTTCAGTGGGTCATTTGAATAAGTGATCTGCTGAGTTGGTTTTGGGAGTTTTTGTCTTCCAGCCCATTTATTCAGAAACAGTGTATCTAATGAAAGGTGTTGAGAGCTTCAGGTATTAAGTGTTGCTGAGGCTTGATTTCTTTCTTACATTGACATCTCCCTGCATGATTCTTATGTTGGTGTTTAGTGTAACAGTCTAGGTAGGAAAACATGAGGAAAGAAATCAAAACTGCATGGAACACCTTTTGAAGCATGTGTGGAAATCCTTCCAACTAACAATGGTTTGGGATTTCTACCTCTTCCTCCTTCTGCACCCCCCACCACCACTGTTTTGGGAGAAGTTGCTTTCCTGACTCTGTGGATGGGAAAATCTGAAATTTTGTGTTGATCATATTTTACATGCTCACAGCATTTATAAGATCTTGGGTATAAAAGGGGTCAAGAGTGCTAGTGTCAGCAATAAAAGGGGAAAGAAGCCTTACTTGTTTCCATAGAGACTGGTTTGTATCCTGGGTCAAAAGCAGAAAGAGACAGGGTTAAAAAGAGTTGTCGAAGTTATCAAGCTGGAAATGTTTGGAACCAAAACTTGGAGATACTGGTTAAAGCTAAGAGACAGATGTAGAATAATGAATATTCATTTGTACAGCAAATCTAAATGTTTACAGTAGAGCTCAGGTAAAGGTGTGCTGTGGGTAGATACTCCCTTCTTCAGGAAAATGGGCAACACTCTTCTTCTTTGAGCTCCAGGGTCACTCAGGGCAAACTGAGGTTTGTTCATACAATTTTATCTCTGTATACGTGTTCTAAAAAGATTCTGAATCACTGGATTCATGTAATCCAGTGATCACTTGCTGATATGGACAGAAAAGGCTAATGTAAAATTTATTAAGTACAAAGAATTAATTATTGAAAGTTGTCATTCAGTATCACAGTTTATACTTTGATATGGAGCTAAAGTTACAGTAGTAACAGCTGTCAAGTCATCCAGTTTGTCTGTGAAATATTAATTTGAATGATGTGGAAATTTTTCACAGTTTTATTATGAATACCAAAACATCAGTTTGTCTCAAGTTCAAAATCCTGTGCTATATATCTTACTGAGCTTGTGTATGAGAAGAAAATCAGGAAGGACCAAGGAAAAAATAATGAAGGAACAGAATTTAAAATAGCTTAACACCAAACTAGAGAACAAAAACTTTATGAAGAAATAAATAAAATTCTGATGGGACTTGGAGATAATGGACAGGTAATAGTTCAGTAAGGGGAAAACTATCATGTCAGATAGCAAAACACTAAATCAAAACGTAAGCATGTGGGTAACTAAAGTCTGCATTTAGACAAATGGAATCTCTTTGTATACTTCATATATGAAGATCTGAATATGACTCCCATTGAAATCATCAGTGACCTGTAGTGTGGGGTACAGACTAGGACAGTGCTATAGGCATGACTTTTGCATCTGCTCTGTTATTCAGTGCTCTCTGCTGTGAAGGTTCAAGTCAAACAAATTGTTAAAACAATTTATAAGGTTCTTGGTCTGTCTTGATTTATTTTTTTGGCCTAGTCTATGTATTTTAAACTGCAGTAATCACTGGTAGAATCTAGCCACAGATACTATTTTCTTATATATGAAATGTCACAGGAATTAATAAAGTGGGATATTTTAAATTTATATTCAAATCTTTACCTTTTTTGGTCACTAACTAAAAGATTTGTACAGAGTTCTTTGTAGTTTGTTGTGATGGCAGCAGTGATTTATCATGATCTTTCAATTTTTCTCCCGTACTGTCTAGTCATAAATAGTTGTCAAACGATTTTATGTAATGATAGTGAATTTCCTCAATTGCTCTAAGACATGGAGTTGAATAATATGTGCTAAAATGGCTTGGTTTACTGACAAGTTATATGTGAGACTTGTGGGGGAAAAATTGAATGTCCCCCTGCCATAGATGTTTAATATTTAAAGGAGAATATTTCTTAGGCAAAAGATTAGGAATTAGAGTCAGAAGACATGTCAAAGCAGTTGGTATTGCTTCAAAATTCTTAACACAAAGGCATTTACCTCTTTCTAAATGCAAATATACCTCTTATTAGACCTGTCTCAGAACATGGCAGAAGTGGTTGATGTCAGTAGTTGCTTGGGCATAGGTTACTCAGCCACTGTTCTGGTTCTGTTTCTGTTCCTAGCTCTTGGTTATGTTGCTGCGACTCTTTTTCTGTAGGGGAATATATCTTTGATCTCCTCAGACTTTGTAGTATATCATTATCTGTTGGCATTGGTGAGACTCCCTTCTATTTTTTTTAATCATTTGTGAAAATGGTATCTGGTTTGTTTTACTTGGTGAGCTGCTTTAAATAATGAATTTAGGTTTAAGCTATCTACAGTTTTTTACCTGACCCCTTACACTTTTGTTCAGCAATCTAATAGACTCCTTGTCTGATGGCTTCTCTGCAGTGGTGAGGGAATTTACAGATAAAGAGAAAACAGGAAATCTGTTCCTCTCCGTGGGTCTGATGGAAGGAGGTCTGCATGGTTTGAAGTAATAAATGACATAGCCTGAAAGATTTAATGTTTGATTCTCTATGCATGTATAATTGGGAACTCAAATATTTCTCCCAGATCCCTCACTAGGAGTGATGGCTGTTCTATATAAGTCCGTAATTTTACTGTTCTGTAAAGATTCATCTGATTTCATCTTCTTTTTCCCTTTTTACACTGATTGAGACTTGAAGTCTGTTCAGACAGGCTGTTGAGGTGAAACCTTCTCAGTATCGTGCATGTTGGCTTACCAGCCTCTGGATGCTACATTAATTTTTCTGACCTTCCAAGCATTTTGTGCCTTCATAAAATGTGAATTGTGTAGTGACTTTTCTCTGCTAATTTACTTGTTGTCTTAATTGAACACCAGGCTTTTTGCTGCAAATATTTATGTAAAGATAATGTATTTATGTCACTATGTGGCAAATACTGGATACATATTTTTGAAACAGCACCATTAATTATCAGCCCTCACTATACTGATTCTTGAGCTGCGCTCAAGTTGACTGTTGATGTGAATTCAGGTGAGTGAATTCACATGATAAATAGTGATAAATGTGATAAAACAGAAGCAGAAGTAACCTCACAGTACACTCGATGTGTCCAACAGAGCATCTTTATGATGAAACAAACCTTTAATTTTTGTAATAACAGATGATTTGTGATCATTTTAGATTAAATAAGGGACAGCAGCAGAAGCTGATGCCTCTTTGAAAGGAAGAGCATAGATTTTTTGACAAGCCGTATTTGCTGTCTGTTTACAAAAGCCATGTTTTGCTTTGTTGCTATTACAGTGCCAACAGGAGGGAAGAAATTACTGTCTTTTGTTAGAGCTGGATGCAAATTGTACTCCTGTTACACTCAGAGAAAGCCATTCCTTTAGAGCCTTAATGTTTCATGAAATTATACTGGGTTTTGATAGGAGTGGAAAGACAATGGAGAACAGTTTTTAAAAAGCTTTAAAAGGTTGTGTTTCAACATCTTTGAAAAGGATTTTGGGTGTTCTGCATGACATAAAGCAAAAAGTTACCATTGAAATGGAATACTTACTAGGGCACTTGCAGTGGGTTATGTGTTTTTGGGTTTTTTGTTTGATTTTTTGTTTTGTTTGTTTGTTTTATTTTGTCCTTGTGGGTTTTTTTTGTTGTGGGTTGTCTTTTTTTTTTTTTTTAATATCCAGTTTTCTCGTTATCTTTAGGAAGCATTTTGATGCTTCTCATTTGGGTTCTTAACTCTAAAGGGGGTTGGGTGCCAAAAGCAATGACTTTCAAAGAGATCTGCAAAGTAATTTCTGGTAATTCACTTCATACAAAAAAATGTTGAAATATTAGGGTTGCAGATAAGGTGCCACATCGTCCTTTGCATTATGCAGTGCTTGTTTGCATTATTCTCTGACTTACAGATTCGTACTTACTAAAGATGAAAATTGGATACTATCCCGTTTTCTAAATGATTTTTGATCTTGAACGTGGGTATATTTCAGCAGTAATAACTGATTACACAGTTTGTTTTTGTTAATTTGTGTGTTGGGGTATTTTAATTCTTGCTTTTGATTCGTTGGTTTCCAATTTTACTTCCTCTGTTAACTCTACTGGAGGGATGGCACAAAGACAGTTTTAAAATCACACAAAGCCAAATGGTGATTTTGTGGCAAAATCACTTTTCTGATGTCATTTATGGCTATAAATAAGATCAAATTATCAGAGGACCAACCTGGTATTCCTGTATAGAATTGCTGCCTTGTGACTGATGCACAAGATTAAATGCTATTTGTGTAAAAGGGAGTCTGTTTACTTTATTTTAAAATAATATTTATGAGCAGAACAAGCATTAGAAAGAAAGAAACACATTAAAAAAATAAATATAGGTACGTATTTTAGCCCTAGAGTATAAACCCTGTCTATCTGGGCAAATTTTTATTGTTTTTATGACATAGAAAGCGAATATATACAGACCAAAGTGCTAGAATAAGTAGTCCAGGAAGCATTTATCATCTAGTCTTTATCATCCTGTTTTCCTTTAACGCAGGAATTTTTTCTGGAAAGATCCATCTGACTCTGTACTGGTTCCAAGTAATTGTTTGTTTTGGTTTGGTTTCGGTTGGTTTTTGTTTGTTTTTGTTTGTTAGGTTTTTTGTTTGGTTGGTTAGGTTTTTTTGGTTTGGTTTGGTTTGGTTTGGTTTTTTTTTTTTGTTTGGAGAGGGTATTCTAGTCCTTATGCTATAGCGTAGTTATTTTGTTACCAGAATTAAAGTGATATTAAAGCTATAGATTTAACCAGGCTTCAGTGTTACCCAGTATTTTCATTAGCAATCAGAATGAGGGAATAGTGAGTCTATCACATCCAATAGTGGGGACAGATGGTGTGTTGTAGAAGAGGGGACTGCAATCCAGAATGGTACAGACAACATAGAGAAATGGTTGGAGACAAATGAAATGCAGTTTCAGGGACAAATGTGAAGTTGTGTGTCCAGGGCAACTAACTCCCTCTTCAGATAGAGGCTGGAGAGAAGCCAGGCAACAGGTCTGCAGGAAGATTTTGGCAGTTTGGAATGGTAACACCACTAGAATAACATCACTGATGCTGAAGCCTTTTTAAAAAATAAAATGTCTAGACAAGCGTTTATCAAAGGTAGTGTGGGTATTGTTGAACTTCTTGGGAAAAGGGTGCATAAATTGTCTTCTGGAGCTTCTTTCCAGGTTTGTCTTCAGTGAATGCCTGACTGAAATCCTTTCAGCTTGTGGTTATCTGTGAAAACCCTACTGCACTGTGGACAGACTTATATAAGAGAAGGAAATATGTATTCCTAATTATGTTTTAACAACCATTACATTACTGTAACATTGTCTGGGAAGAATTGCCATTTAGTAATGCCAATAGATTTTTAGTATTATTTTTTTTTTGTTAGCATATACATGAAAATAGAAAAGTAATCGCTTGAACAGAATGAGCGCGTGTACTTCCTATGCTTACTGAGATTTAATTTTAATGAGATTTTTTAACCTTGCAACAAGACCCAGGTTTGCATATTTCAGCCCTTGTTGGCATCTTCCTTTAGCTATTCACCTAAGAAAGTTTTTATTTTAACATAGTGTAGCACTTCTTTTAGATCCAGATTTTTAAGTAAGTTAGTGGAACGGCAACATTAAAAGCAATTTAATGGCTTTTAATTCAGCACTACAGTAAAACATCAGTGTCCTAGTGATCGCTTCAGAGATCAGAATAACGTTGTTAGCTTGAAAAAAACTCTTCAGGTTTGCCTGTGATTTTGAATCAATCTGTCTGCTTTCGAAGAAGCCACCCTTCGCTGGTCCCTGTCAGATTGCTCGGTGCTGCTTGATAAGGTGAAGCCAGATATCCCCCTGTATTGTGCTGTCGCTGTATCTCGGTCCTCATCAGTATTGACCTTTCTCTGGAGGAGGCGTATCTCTCAGACAACACTACTCCTGCTGTGTTTTGTGTTTTTTACAGATATGTCTTGGATTACACTGGCAGCACAGGCTCCTCATTTGTCACCTGCAGTATGCTGTGCTTTGTCCCAGGTCATGAAAGGGAAAATATGACCGTGTTTAAGTCCCTCATCTGCTGCCTCTCTTTTGCATACCTTTGCCTTTTCCACTGCTGTTACAGAAATTCAGAGCCAGCAGGGTGAGAGCTCTGAATCCCTGCAGCAGCCCTAGTAAAAGTAAATAGGAAAAGCTGCAGAGCAGGGGTGCTGAACCTTTTCATGTCCTACCTCAAATTCACAGTAATTGTAGATAAATGGCTTCAAAGAATAAGAAGAGCTGCACAAAAGTACTGGAAACAAAGAATATAGCATGCACAACGAATTAATTAGTAACTGAGATAACTGACACTGCTAGATTTTTTTAATTGAACAGCAGCAGCAAGAACCACATAGATTCCCCTGTACTGCTAGAGGAGGGGGAAAATATGCATGAAGAAAGCAGATGCTGGAAAATAAGGGGCTCTTTGTTACATCTACTGTACTTTAATATACTTAAGCTGTGTTTATAACCATTAATTTTCCCTTTACATAAAGTTGTTTTTAAAAAAGATACAGAATTGTCCAGTCTTCAGGGAGGAGATGGTCTTGTACTGCTACACAGTATAACAGTGGCAGTTCCTCTGTGCTGGAAAGGTAGATAGCACTGGGACATTTTAGGAGAGTGGAAGCATTGTATCTCTGCAGGTAAGATGGGGGGAGAAGGAATGGTTGAGGTCTTTTGGAGGGGGATTTCCATTATGAAACCTTGCAGACGATATGTTGCTGTTTGACTGAAGAAAATACTTTCATGTGAAGTGTTTCATTTTTGTGCTGCAGCCTTTACATGGTGCTGTTTATCTCAGGTGTCCCTGGGTGAACTGTGTATCACACATTGTGCTGTGAATCTGTGGGATCCCAAACCTTATTTCTGTAGTTTTGATGATCAAAAGGCATAGTAGAGGACTCTTCTTGTGAAATAGTGTTAAATGTTGAAGCTGCACATCATACCCTCTATTAGCAAGAGGATCCAAATCCTATCAGTCTCAAGGATCAAGCCCCTCCTTTGGTACTGGTATTGGTCAAAAAAGGATGAACATAGTTGGTGGTGCTTGTCAGTCCATCAGCACCCCATAATCATGACTGTCCTATTTTAGAGAAAGCTCTAAGATCTTAAGCATCTCAGGTTATTATTCTACTTCCACCATAGTAGCAGAGCACCCAAATTACAATGTGAAAGGAAGCCCTACTTGCAGTGTACTGCAGTTCACAGACACAAATGTCACCTGTCCATTTGCATTCCATTAACTATTGAAAGCCAGTCCTACTTGTCTGTTTAATCATGTTTTTCAGAACAGTCTGTGTTGAAATTCTCTATTTTACCATTGACATCTCTGGAACTGGTTACTCTGCAAATATTTTCATTGCTATTTGCACTATGTTAATATTATATCTCCATGAAGCTGTGTGATGGCAAATACAACTGTAGTTTCATGGTCTCTTCTTATGGTGTTCCACACAAAGAGCAGTGCAACCTTTGGCTTAACCTTTGGCTTTCCTCCTTCAGTCAAAATGTCAGCATATTCAGAAGGGAAGTGGTATAATTATTGAATGGGATAAGGTTTTTGTTTTGTTTTTTTTTTTTAACAAGAAGATAATGAGTCATTTATCCTCAAAAGTTCTCATCATTAAACTAAAAAACTAATTGTGCCTTGGTATCATGGACTTTTTGAACTCTAGCAGAAATTTTTTGAAGCAAAGGCCCATCCTGAAGCTGAATGTGTGAAGTGAGAGTTGAAATGGATCTGAAGGATAGACTTAAACATTTCAGACCACAGCAGTGTATATACAATACAAAGAGGTTTTTTGGAGTGACATTATTTTATTACTTTAGTAATGTATCAATTAAATGAAGAGTTGTATGAACATTTTTTTTTCCCTTGTTCCATATTGTGAATATCATCCATAGTCGTTCTACTTTATTAACTTAGTGCATTTCTTCCAAAATAATTGCTGGATTCCCATGTCACATACAGTCTGCTTTTACAAAGATATATTATAACTTATCAAAGAATCATTTGATTCTTTGCAACTAGTGGTTTGTTTGTGTTTTTTTTTTTTCCTGGCAGATAGTCAGGCTGTGCGTAGATTTTCCCCTAAATGCTTGTAAATACCATAGCTGAAGCTAACTGGTTTTGATTTTTAACTATTAATTAGTTATGATATTATTCAAGATTAATGATAGAATATTCTTCTGAACAGTAAGTGGTCAGTCAAAATAAGACATCACAGCATTGATTAACTCTTATTCATTTTTAAAATGTTCGTTTAATTTTTAGAAGAATGACTGTTACCAAAAGCCAATAGGCATATCTAATTAATGTGAATGATATTTGTTTCTGTGCCTTCGACTTCACTGTGGGATATACTTTGGAATTGGCCACAAATGTAAATGAACTGTAGAGCACTTGCAAAGGTTGTACACAGCAATTCATGTGGAGTTAAGTTCTTTAAGTTTGAAACAAGGATTTGGTGTAGTTTAGTTCATTAAAAAGTCTAATTGAATCAAAATGGTTGTAATTTAGTTTGATGAATTAAACTGTATTAAGGGTTCTGTAATTATGAAATTCTTCATGATGATTTATGAGCTTTATACGGTTCGATTTCGTAAGGGAAACTTGCAAGTAAATTTAAACATATGAAGGGAAATCTTAATTGGGAGCTGCCTCTGTCCATTATCCACTTTGTTTTGATTCCCATCCTTACTTCTGGGAATTTTTTCCCTCTTCCAATCCTTTATCTTAGTAACCTATTTTGTTTTGTAGTTGATTATCATATATTTATTTTCCACTCTTAAAAGGATGTAGCTTATATCACGGTATCAAAGTATATAACAGTAGCACAGTAGTTCACTTCCAAATCTGATTTTATAGTGCTTCAGAATAATTTTTGGTGTTATTGTTGATGCAGGCAAGTCCAACAACTATCCTGTAAAAGTCATGTATTTAATTAGAATAAACCTTTCTTGTATGGTAACACTATATTTTATTACTTTTATAGTAACATTATATATATATTATATACCTATTGGTTTCTTCCCTCTAAATGTGTTCTATAATATGTTTTAGATTTGAATTAGGCTTGGATTTTGCTGTTTTTCCCCTTAAAAATGTGTTAAATCATTGGCTGTCTCAATATCCCCAGGTATCAGAATATTGCTGGACTAGCTCCTAATTTTGAAACATAAATGTAATATTGGATCTCAAAATGCCTTAGTATGTAGGATATACACAGGGTGCTGCCTTTTGTGTGCTTTGTACACCAAAGTAACCTTAGGCCTATGTTTTTGTGGGATTATAAGCACTTCATTTTGTAACTAAAGAACTGGAACTCACACAATGGGACCACAAGGATGAGATCTCCAAATGGACTAAGATTTTTTTCAAAATTTTTTTAAATGCTTTACCTATTAATACTACTGCATTGTTTTCCCTACACACTAACTCCACTACCGCCCTGTTGCTTATTCAACTGCACATCTTAAGTTCTCTTTCTTTGCATATGCTTGAACGTAAAATTTTCTATATGTGTACTGCAGTGACTGCATTTTGGAAGCTCTTAAACTTAGGGGGACGATGATGAAATCATTCTTTACATATACCAATACTTTCAGGGAAAATTTAAGGGTGTTATTTTGGTTTTTAAAGGCTATGCTAGTAATAAAAGACTTAGGATTTATATTTAGTTTACTGTCATGTTTACACAAACTTTAGGAGAAAAGCTTAACTGCATGTTTTGTTACTGTATAGTTTCAGCATTTAAATTGATATTTACAGAAAAAAAAACCATGGTGAGGGGACTAGAACAGTTCTTGATTTGCATAGACTGGTATTTGAAATATTAACTCTGTTTCCCAGACTAAAAATGTTTTACATGTCACTCTGACAGCTGATAAATGCCATTTCAATGGCAACATTTTTTTTTTGTCTTGTTTTCATTTGGGCTGAAACAATTTGTTATATTTGTCTTATTCATTGCAAGGAGAAATTATAACCAGTAAGGCCTGAGCTAAACAGATTGCTCTGCACAACCAAGGAATAAAAAGAAAAATATACATTTTGTGGCACATGGGCAAAACTGCAAGGATTTGTTTTTCAACCACAGTGAATCTATAGTAATGGAGACTGCTGCCCTAGGATGTAAGGGGCTACATAAATAGTGGAAAATTTACAGGGACTTTTTGCAAGTTGCAGAAGTTCTGGAAGTGTCAGTTAAGATAAACGTAAGACTGTTTTAAAAGTCCAAAATATGCGACTTTCTGTCCCTGTTGAAATAATTTTTCAGTAAACAAAGAACATAACCACATCAAGAACATCCCAACTTCAAAAAAGTGCGGGTTAATGGTTTCAGTGCTGTCTTATTTTCTCTAATTACTGTCATTTCCGTATCGATCAGAGAGGATTAATTATTTACTACTGCAGAAATGTACTAAGTAATTCTTCAGATTAAGTATTTATATGGATTCTGACACGCGTTCTGTTGCTTAATATCATATATTTAATGTTAATTAACCGCCTCACGTCTTGTATACATGAAATGTATAGAAAGATTGGCATGTGGTGTTCTGATCAAATATGTAATAAAAGTTGGTAACTTGGAATGGTCACTTAGGAAGTATGAGTTCACCAGTACTTCCTTTGCCAAGGTCAGAGTAGTTTGAGTACATCAGAAAACTTTTATATGTTTTGATAACGCAGTTCCAGTGGCCTGAAACATGGATGTCTGCCCCAGAAATGTAGTTTTAATCAATTAGTAGTGTGGTTGTTCATATTGATTACAATCCAGGGGAAGCATCTGAGCCTAACCATATCCCTTCTGCCTTGCAAGGGAGAGAAGCAATATACAATCCCTTTCCAGATATTTCAGGAAATAAAACTAAATTTGGTACCTTCAGCATCTGTACCAAACAAGAGTATGTCAGGAAGTCCCCTCCCTTGGAAGTACTATTGAATCCTTGCGTGCAATTCTTGCACACAACCCAACAATCTAGCAGTGTGTTTGCTGAGTGTGAGTTACCTATCACTGAACTATTTGTGTAAAAAACTCATAATTATGAATCAAGTTACCCACTGAAGCGTTTCAGGTCATCAGAGAAGCTTTGGAGTTAAAACTGAGAATTTTGTATGCAGCAAAGAACTAGAGAATTCTTATTTTAGGTGTAGTGTTCCTAGTGAAGAGCAGTACTTATGAGGAGTATTTACTTGCCTTTAATCCTAGAACACCAGATTGGAAGGGATTTGAATGTTGGGTACTTATGGTCATTTCTAGAAGTTTAGGCACTCAGTGATGAATGGAGCCCTGTATGCTGCTTCAGCTTCCATTGTTGGGATTTGCTGGAAGACAAGCAGAAGATGGGGAATTAGTTAAAAAGGTGGTATAACTTCAAAAGGCTGAGCAACAGATATTTTAGCTGCTGTCATGGATTTCAGAATAGTAACTGGATTTTCTTGGTTGACAGTGAGAGCAGCTGTCCCTGCTTCCCACTTCTTGTTGAGGAAGAAGTAGTTCTAAATGTGCATGTGTGTGTAGAGGGCAGGGGCACTACTTCTTAAAATTGTTGTTGCTTTACTGTCTTGGAGGTTACTCCTGTAGTGTAGCTCCAGTTATAGTTGAGAGGATTAGAAACTAACAGCAAGATACAAGCTTGTAAACTCTCAATCAACAATAAATGTCTGTGTGTAATAATTAAAACTAAAGATTAGCTACCGAAAGGTAGGAATATCGCTTCCTTTTTAAATAGAGACTCACTTGGTTCATTTTTCCTTTAAGTTACTTCAGTTACAGGATGACTATCTGCCATCTCCGTCTCAGAGTTACTTCACTGATATTCTCCAGATGCTTTGTTCTTGTTATATGATACCTTTCACTGAAAGTTAAGTGGAGAAAGGGAAACCCATTCCAGGGAGCTCACTTAGTCTGTAGACTCCAAACACGACTCAGCAAGTCATTGGCATCATACAGGCTACCTGCTGGGGCAGAGCTACAAGAGCACTTGTAGGAAATGCATGATAATAAATATTCTCTGAAATATCTCCAGTTATACTACTGAGTAATAAATCATTGTTACTTTAAGTAGACTGTATGCAGTTTTTTATAAAATAGGTTTTCGTACTGCATGCAAACATTTTTAAGTGTTCAAATGAGATATGCCTATGCATTATAAAACTGGAAGAAATAAATACATTAGAAAAAAATAAGGGGAGTAACTATTAAATATAGAGAAAAAGTACAATTTTAATGTTTGCTGAATATATTAAAAATAAGTGTAGTGTTGCAGTAGAGAATGAAATGAGATCCAACCTGTTCACTTTGTAATGGTAAAAAGACAACCCCAAAACTTTATGTATGAAATGTCTGTCAACTTGAAGTTAATTTTTTAAATTAAAATTTTTTATTATACCTATGTATAGACTGATGTGGCAGGAGACCAAAATGATGAAGAAATAATACTTTGAGACATTATTTAGACAGACATGTTAGGGAGTATTTGTCTCTGGAGTTGGGCTCTCCAGAAGTCCTGGTTGCAGCTGAACAGAGCCAGCAGGTAAATCATTCCATTGTTGAAGTCACTGTGCTGTGTATGACATATTAGCCAAAATTCCTTATCAAACCACGTGTGATGCTTTCTGGTGTTCAAGAACATATGGATTCATCCTGCTACACACTGTGATGTTACAAAATTAATTCAGAAAGAGCAGCACAGTGTGTCATATTTTCAGTGCATCTGAGGGCAGCATCAGTTTCCTGTGGAAGCAAAAATGAAAAGTTTTCCTCCTATTTTTAATTCTTATGTCAGCGTTACCTTGGATGAAAAGCAAATGAAACGGTGCTTTTTGACCTCACTGCAACTTCAAAGGTGAAGATTTTTCTGGGTTTTAATGAGTTCTTTCGAGGTAAACATAGTACAGCTCAAAGAATACCGACCAGTCTTTGCAAGGAATGCTGTCAGATTGCAACTTTGTCAAGCTGTTCATTGCACTCTGCTCACTGCTTATCTCCTTTTTTTATTTGTTTGGCTTCCATGAAGATTTATTTGTTTACTCCATAAAGAGTACAAAAGTAATAGCATCTATTCACTACATAGGATAAAAGGAAAAATATAGGCAAATATTGATGCTTGCCAACATCTGAAAAAAATCATTTTAGAAGTATTTACAAACGTGGTTAGACTTGAATTTTTTTCACTTGTGAGATGGAAGAAATAATTTGCCAGTGGATTTTCTAATCGCTAAAAATAATTAAGACCTCAGTTGAAGAGAGTAGGTTGGAAAATGAATGAAAGTATCCTATTTGTTGTCAAAATGGATATATTTTAAAGTATTTCTAGATTTTCATTGTGTTTTGTTCTGGAAAGTAAACTAAATAGTCGCTTAAATTTTGAAAGTAACTTTTCTTTTTTTTTTTAAATTCAGTTAAACTAGCAACAGTATTACTGTAAGGCAGCCGTGCCCCAAACATTTTAGAGCCTATTTTAGATGCTCTACCTGGAGATTATTGCTCTGATGAGGTAAGGGAACAAACTTCCTCCAAACTATTGGGAGGGGATTAAAAATCCCAACAGAACAGCAAAAAGAAAAATAATTTAAAGAAACCCTTTAGAAATGCTTTCTTAATGAAGTTGAAGGTTTTGATTACACACATTTATTGTTAAAGAAAAATAGACTATTTTTACTATTCTTATGGTTATTTTATATGCCATTGTTTCAATAATAATGTAACAATCAAGAGAACATCTAGTTTGATGAAGGTGTCAATGGCTCCTCCTTGAGGAATCTATTCCAGTAGCCTACCCTAAGCATTAGAATGTTTTTTTCTCCTAATGTCTAGCTGTAATATAAGCCTGCTAAATCTTGGAAATCTTTCTATATTTATGAAAGATCATGCAACCTAGTCATTAAATTGGACTGTCAGAGATTGTATTCCCAAATTGTCTGGAATTGTCTGGATTCTTCTCTGTATCATATTTATCCTGGTCTCTGTATCTTTAGGAATTACTTTTGTCAGTGTTTTAATTGGGACCTAGACTGGCCAATGGAATGGGCCAGCAGAAATCTTATGAAGTTCAGTGAGGAGAAATCCCAAATGTGCCATGGACAGTGGGAGATGTGCAGAGCAGGAGAACAAATATGGTGGTCAGAAATGTTAATAGGAAGGTTATGATGGAATATAAGGAAAATATCTTGGGAAGTGACTAAGCTTTGGAACAGGTTGACAGGGGTGTTGTGGATTCTCTGACTGTGTTTGAGGTATATTCAAACAAATCCATGAGCAACCTGTTTTAGTTCAGAGTTGCCCCTGTTTAAGCAGGAGGTCGGACCTCCCAAGAGCATTTTCAACCCTGATGATTCACAGTCTGGAATTCAGAGTCGCTATTGCATTCTTCCAGCATTAGCTGCAGCTCTGTTTTGGCTAGAAAGCTATCAGTTTCTTAATGCAGATTACATATATGTGCAATGTAACTCTGACTACTTTTATAAATTAAAACATCAGATTCCTTTCCTACCTCTGGGTTATGTGGAGAAGCTGAGTCAAAGGAACTAATTTGACCAGTGGTTTTTTTCACCCCTATCATTATGTTGCTGTAAATGCTAATGAGCATTTTCATCTGACCTTTCTCATAAGCCTCCTGCTGTTGCATCCTTTTTCACTGTTCTGGCAAAGTGCTGGGAAATGAGCACAGTAGCTGGAGAGGCAATAACTGCTACCTCAGGGTAGTTCTCTGCAGGGTTTAGAAAGTCAGAGGCAAGCTCTGCTTCACTACTTGAGTGAAGATCTATGTGCAACAGAAGAATTGCACTGGTGTTAGAATGACTTGTGTTACTGAGCAAACAACTACTGTGTTTTGCACTGGCTGATGATTGTGGGTTTTTCTTTCTGCCTCTTCAGCTGTTTGGCTGTGTTCCCAAACAAGCAGAGCTGAGTAGTGGTGTTGGTGTGCATGGATCACTGAGGCAAGGCCTTTGTAACAGATAACAAGAAGTGGTCTGCTAACCAGCTCTCAGCAGGAAAGGACATTGCTTGCAAATTTATCTCCTTCCACGTTTAAAGCCTTGAGGGAAAGCAAAGGAGATGCTGAGTAAAGAGGCACAGGTCCTGTCCAGGAGAGGGGGGCTGTAAAACACGTAGACTGGTATTGTGCAAACAGGCAGATATTTACAAAGATCAAATATATTTTGAGTAGCACAGTGAAGGAGTAAAATCTGGGACAGACTGACTTAAAACTAAGTCATAAATACTAATCAAAAGAGTATTTGATTTCACAAGGGGTAAAACTCTGGGAAATAAATTAATCATTCCTTTTAAAATTGGTTTGGAATTCCTTTAACCAGCCTTCTATCTTGTCTTCTTCATAAGCAACCAGTTAATTATTGCCAAATAGATATCCATTCACTGAAGTCTTTTTGAGTGAATAGTACAGTATGTATTTTTTTTTTTTTTTGCGTAACTCTTCAGCAGTTTCTTTGTTCATTTATTTTGGGTTTTAATGGTACACATTGGGAAGCGATACCTCTTTCCTTATAAATTTGATTTTGCAAAGATTTAAGGATTTTCTAAGACAAAAGTAAGAGAGACCAGCTTTTCCTTACTGATTGTAATTTCTTTTCTATCTGATATATATATGACTGGAGTTGAGTTACAAGAGATCTGAACAGTGAATCTTAAATACTAATGAATTTATATGACTAATGCGATGTCTTAGTTATACTTCATACTGCATTTATTTATGGGCTTATGTATTTATTTGGATCTTCTTCATATCAAGAAGACTTCATATGAATGTTTAAAGTCAAGTCAGTGAGACTACTCGTGCATATATATTTTTAAGAGGTATAGAATTATGACAGCACCTGTTCTATGCTCTTAAAGGGCCATTTAAGGCTACAGATTATGTCTGGACTTCACAGGACTTCTCACTTCAATTTGCCTAATTTAATCCATATCAGATACTAAGCATTTATGCCTGAGTCCTTTTTTTGACCAAGATTTTGATACTAGAAAATTTCAAGTCTATTGTGTGTAATGAAAGTAACCTCTAAATTCATCTACCTAATAACAGAGGCCTGGTCCAGGGTTTTCAAAAGGAACCTATTAGCTTCTAAGAAAAAAATTTCTTTTGAATAGTGGAAATAAACTTTAGGTATCCTGAGTGCTTTACAAAACCTACCATTTGGATATTGGCTGAGTTGGAAATGTTGACATAATGTGAATTGGCATGTGTTTCAAAGAATGTTATCTTGGTTGGTGCCTAGGAGTAGGTTGTTTCTGTATCCTCTTTTTAAGTGTTGCTTTCATAGGAAGAGTGATAGTTTATCTGAATTGCTCAAATATGAAACCAAGTACAAAAATTATTCTAAAATATGAACTTGCAAAAAATCCAAGCAAGACAACAACTAAAAAACGTATATAAGTGATTTTGATGCATAGCATTTTGTTAGGATGTTATGCTAAACTAGTAATCATATGCCTGTAGACATGCCCTTCTATTATGGACTGATGCAATTGTCTCACATTTCATTAAATGTTGGATGGTATCAGTTTATTGCTTTTACTTCATGAGGAGTAATTTAATTTCTGGAACAATGAGTTTTTAAAATATTCTGCATAAAAATTCTTGTGTTATGAATGTAAGAAGCCATAGTTGTTATTGAAGAATGTGAAGTTGAAAGATCTCCATTATCTAGTTGTTTCATAAAAATAAGGGCAAACCCTACTATTTTCTTGTCATTTAAACTCTGCTTAGAATAAAATGTATTGTGTCAAGTCATTCAAATGACTTGTCATTAATTTGCCATTAAAGCCAACAACTCGTTTGAATCATGGGAGCAGTCTTGCAGAATATCTATCATGAAGAACGGGAAAGGTTGGGAAGCTTTGAAGTGTATTTCAGTGGCCAATTTTTTTTTTTTTTTTTACAGTGTTGTGGGTGTTTTCCCCTTGTTGTTTCTAGCCAAGCATAAAGAACATAATGAATGGATATCATGCTGAAATGTGGGATCTTAACGCCACTAATTCAATGGCTGTGTGCTGGGCTGGGTGTCATGTGAGATAACTGCAGTTCTCACTGTGATTTACTCTGCAGTCTTGAATAAATTACAAATCTTGCACAGTTCCCTGCTCTTTTTAATTTTTTTTTTTTAGATTAAAACTCTTGAGGAGGAGGGAAATAAGGTTGTAAGCTAAAACACTTAGGTTTTAGCTAACTGTAGGTATGTAGTGTAAACAGCTTGCATCTAAAAATGCTGATTGAAATCAGTCCTGCTATCTTCTCACAGCAGATGAGAGCAGTAATGAATTCAACTAGTTTGCATATACAGCTTGCTCTTAAGCACAGCGGCTCATCACGTGCTGCAGTAACCTGAGAACTGAGTAAATATTTTCACACTTAGTTGACCAGAGCTTCGTGCTTCGGAGAGTATAAATTGCCAGCAGAACATGTACTAATTAGTTTAGAACTCCTTGCAGTCACTGCGGTGTGAGCGTGCAGAGCCAGAGGCACCTTCTGTAGGCTGGACTCAGCCCCTGTAACAGTTTAATCTGTTCCACAGTCTTCCCTCGAGTCTTCAAACCTGTGAATGGTCTGCAGTGGAGACTGCTGCACATGTCCCCGAGGTGGCGTATCTTGGATGCTAAATCCATAGGCAGCGAAGTGAAGAAGAGATGCCAGTATCAAAGCACTAAATGCAATCAAAATATGAATACTAGTGTAACTTAATGATATTTTTGTCGTTCAGAAACTTCTCTGAATATCGATCACATGAAGGCAGAATGCTAGATCAGGACTACCCAATTTTAGGAACGCCGATACAGGTTTTTCTTCGTCCCTTTTCTGCACAACCAGTATTAACACACTGAAAAGGCAGTCCTGTTCTCCAAATCCAGAGACCTTTTAGGGTTAAGACTTCTGTGTTGAAGGTATGTCAGTGAAAGTTAGGACATGGCCCAACACAAGTGACACTTTTAGGAGCTCTGCTTTTGGACAGGGAATAAATATTCAGCTCATCCTCATGTAACTGCCGTGGAATAATTCAGTAAAACAATTTAAAGGGTACTTGCAGCGGCTCAGTAAATCAGACTGCACAAGAGCAAACTGATTAGATGAATCACTGACTCTACAGATGCACTGGAATAGAATGTCATGTGACTTTATTTTTAAAATGAGAGCATTTAAATGTGCAAACCTAAGTTGCTAAATAATAACCTCTGGTTCAGATGTGCAGTGCATCAGCTTTCTGTGTGAATGTTTTTCAGACAGTGGGTAATTCTCAAAGTACTTGTTTCCTTGACTTGAATGGACACTCCAGGGGCTCGTGCTGTGAAGAGGCTAACATCCTCTAATCCAGGCCAGCAGAGGATGCAGTAACACACCTGCCTGCTGTTACTGACTTGCTGGGTATCTCTCTGCCACCATAGGCTACTGTACAGTCTGTACTGTAAAAACCTGTCCAAATGAGATGGACAATCCCAAGTGGCAAAGATAGTCCTAATTTTAGGTATGTGAAATCAACTGTACTGTTCATGCAGGTAACCTAATCTGTAGGCGTGATACTTCAATAAAGATTGGACTGTAAGGTTTCCCAGACTAGATGAATAAAGTTAATTGCTTTATGTAACTAACTGTCATTTCTAGATGCCTTGAATGAAACACATACTACTGAATCAGCAATTCAAATCAAGACCAGACTGATATACAGCAATCTTTGAAAGCTCAACAGTGAGGGTACTCTGTTAGAACTTCTGATCTCTGTGATACATAATGTGAAGATAGATAACTGAGAGTTAGAAAAAAAGGAAACCAGGGCTTCTGCATTGTCTGGAGAAGATAGCATGCCAGCTGGTTAAGAGGAGAAGCAAGAACATGTTCTTTTTTTGGTTTAGTGAAAAGAATTTAAGAGTTTGAGGATTTTTTTCCACCCATCTCTTTTATTAGCATGTACCCTTGTTGCATATCTTCTGATTAAATTTGTTTTTTCTTGGGCTAGAGGGTGGGATTTACTGGCTGGGATGGTTGCTTTGCTTTGCTTTTAAATGAATGACAAAGCACTTCTTATCCAGGGATTTGGCAGAGCTATTTTGCAACTGTGTAAACTGGGACCTCAATAGATGCCATAACGAGTCAGCACACCTTCAAGCATGTCCAAAGGAAAACAGGAATAGATTTCATCTCAGGTGCATAAAAACTACTGTGACAGAGGTCAGAAAAAATAAGATGATGTTCCTGTTGCAGATGGTAACTAATAAGGCTGTCTGATGTGCAGCAAGATTCTGGGCTGTGTGATTGACCCCTTGGGTCGCTGTGCAAGTGTGTGTTCTGCTTTGTTTGCTTGCCTTATTGCTGATTTTTAAGTAAATATTTGGCAGAGTACCTGTAGTAATTAGCGATGGACTGTGCTCAGAATTTATCTTTCATTGTTTTCAATAAAAAAATATTTACTGCTTCATCAACCCAGTTTTATTTCACCCAGGTGAAAATGTATGAACAACAATCCACTTCACAAATCCAAACCAGATGGGTGTAAGACACTGTGCATTTCAGTATGTGGTAATTTAGATGTTCTGCCTGGAAAAATTACTTTATTGAAACCAATCAGAGGAACAAAATAATATTTACACAGACAACATCGTGTGCTTTTTAAAAGACATAAATGAAAATGATTACTAGAGAGAGTTCTCGGAAATAAATGTGTCATTTGTTTTAAGATTTACAGTCCACCACCATTACAGGCAGTTATTTCAAGAGCATGCTTCTTGAAAAAGAAGTTTCTTAAAATACTGGTTTATATTATTTTTATTTTGATTTTGGATAGACAGGAAGAAAGAATATTGATACAGGTCTTGTAGTAGAAAAACTTTGCCTTACAAAATATTACAAAGTACATCATCTTGAATATATTAAATAAGCATAGATAGGCTTAAAGTATTTTAAATAAACTATTATTTCATAGTAATTTCCTTACAGTAGGCTGTGTTCTAGTTATTATTTCAGCGAGTTGCTTTGCCAGATGCTTCCAAGTTGAATGCTTGGAAAACCTTTTGTTGTACAAATATCATAATGTGTTTTTTGGACATAACAGGACACGGGGTATGAATATACATGTTTACATATATACAGAGTGTCTGCTGAAAGAGCTGGTTGATATGAGCCTTCTTGGTCGGGGGGTGTGGCTGTTTTTGTATTTTAAATGGAGTTTGTCATTACATTAAATTCAAATTAAAAAAAAAATATTTAAAGACAGCTTGGATTTATAATTTGATATTCTCTGGTATCTTTTTGGCCTCCTGTTGCCCTCACATGCTGCACAGCTAAGCCGGGTCAACTATTGTGAAGAAGTAATGGGAAATAGCATCATATGTGATCAGAAGTATTATGCCTGCTTTCTTCAAAAGGTGCATGATAGGATATCTCTTCAGGATATTTTCTCCTTGATATATTTAATTTAAATTTCATATTGAATACGCAGTTCTTTGAAGGTTTTCTAGACTTTTCAGCACAAAGCCTTGAGCAACCCAATCTAAATTCAGTGTTTGACTGAACTTTGAGAGGGATGCTGAACTAGCTAACCTCCCAAGGTCCCTTCCAACTTTGATTCTGTGACTTTGTTTTTTGTGATTAAAATGAGAAATAGCTGATTAATTACTTTTGCATTTTAGAAGCTTCTAATTACACCTAAGTCTGGTGTTTGGGGTGCACATTCTCATTTATAAAAGCTGGTGAAAATGAAAATTAATGAGACAGTGGATCTAGAATGGTTCAGGTATACTTGGTTTATTTCCTGTGCTATAAACACTCTGTGTCACATGCAGTGGATCATTGTGTTTCTCTGTGGCTCACTTGTATTTCTGTTGAAGGTTAATAATGATAATTTTCTCTTTATTTTGATGTAGATTACAGTTTTTCAGGACAAAATTTGTCTCTATATATTTTCTTGAAGAAAGGGGGGAAAAAAAGGGCCAAACAACTACTTTTTGTTGTGGTTTCATATTAATTGTGCTGGGGGTTGCCAGAAGCCACTGTCACTGCTGTGACCACTGCTGGAGTGGTCCAGACGGGAGTTTGGCTGAACCTGCTGTTCAAAGGTGATCCCATTTGAGCAAAGAGGGCAGTTTTGAAAAGCTGTTCTTTCAAAATAGGCTGCACTTTCTTCTGCCCCCCCAGCCCCTGAACTGTGGGCTACTTTGTGGGGATTTTTTTTATGTGCCTCTGGGATGGCAGAAGTTTAGTTTTGTGTTTGTAGAGATAGAATTCTCTGTAAGAGATGTATTTGAAGATCAAATTCTATCTTTACCATTTTGAAGGTTCTCCACAGAACTAGGGTGAAAATTAAGATGGAGAAGGCAGGAAAACTGTGGTACTTATGTTCATATCTTTCAAAATTGTCTGGGGCTGAATAGAGGGATATTTGGTTTTGTATTCTTTCCACCCCCTTCATAGTCCTGTAGTGTATCAGTAAATGAGGCCAAGGAGCTGTCATGATACAGAGATTTGTTCAAGGTGCTTTTCCCCCCACTGAATATCTAACTAAACTTTCATCTAGTGGAATAAAATCTTCCGTAGTGCTAACCTAGAGAAATTTTGCCTTCTCTCGTTAAATTGAAACAAGTTGAGAATGTTAACTGCTATCAACAGTGTTTTATAAACATTGCTTGGATATAGTTTAGATCATAGCAAAGAAACCCAGAGAATATTCTGTCTGTGACAAATATTGGATCTTAAAACGTTTCATATCATTAAAGAGATTTAAGATCAGTGACTAATGTGCTCAAGCCTTTAACATACTATGTTTATTGCTGGGATTGCAAATAATGAAGTAGCTCTTTGCTGTTTTTTCTAGTACCTCTATCAAAGTGAACTTGTAGCTCTTGAAATACCAATGTCCCCAGAGGTACCCAAAGTTCCACGGGGAGGGTGGTGCTATATATTAGAGTTTTAAAATACTAGCTGAAGCACAGAATAATTTTTCAGTCTTTTTCATGTTGTTGCCTCTCCCTGGATAAAACTGAAATGAGATGTTAAAGTTGTTTACCAGCAATCCACCCCATAAATCTGATACGTTCATAAACAAGCATGCCAGAGTGCATGTATGTGTCCATATGCATGTATGTATGTGCATGACTGAATTTTGATTAAAAACCAGGTGAATTATAAGATTACCAAATTAATGACTTCAGTCTATCAAGCACAAATCCTGCACGTGACTGTCAAAAGTTATTACTGATGGCACCTGCCTGGTTCCATAAACAATCAGACATAGATAGGAGCACCCACCCATCTAAATTTTCTCACTGCTGCAACCAACCAATATATATTAACAACTCTGACCTCTCTTCTAGTGAAACTAAACAGTGTTTGTGCATGTATAGATTCTTGTATGCCACAGTTATATGAGTGTAAAGCAATGAAGGATATCTGCAAAATTAGACACCTCCAATTCAGAAAGGGATTGGGAAGTGCATGTGTATCTGTCAACAAGCCCAGACGAAAGCAGTATGGAAACAGTGCAATTAAAAACTGAGTAGAGGGAGGAGATAAGTGCTTTTGTGTGTTTGCACCATTAATAAGGATGGTGCTATGGGTTTTTGTTATTGGTTTCGGTGTTTGTTTTTTGGTTTGTTTTTTTTTTTTTTAAATTCATTGGTACGTCATAATTATGAACACGGTAAGCTTAGGTGTTTGCACTGACTGCATATGTAATTCTTCAGTCATAAAGAGTGGAAAGCTGCCTTAGTAGTCCTCTACAGTTCGTGACCCTCTTCACAGTGTATTTTTCTCTTAAAACTTGGGAGAAAAATTTCCTAGGGGAAAATCTTAATTTCCTGCATTTTGTGAAGTACTCTGCATAGCTCTGATGCTAGACAAATAATATGAAATATAGCTCACAGCAATATGGAGAATATTAACATCTACAATGTGAGACTAACCGTTCTTGGTTTTAGGGCAGATTCTGTCCTGATTTGAGCTATACTCTGATTTTTTTGGATAGCTCAGAATGGTAAACTCTCAACCCTTGACAGTTCTCCCTATGTAAAATGTGTCCCAGATATGAAAACTAAAAAAATTGCGGATCTTCAGATTTCTTCCAGCGTTTCAAGGGATGTTCAAAGTACACAGCCTTTGAAATAATGCCTGAATCTGAATTGCTTCCTGATGTGCTCCCAGTGTATTCATCTGTGTAGTTCTGTGAAGAGATGGGAGAGTCCCACACCCTGTACATTGTGCCTCCGGTGCTGAAGAGGGAGGGAAGGGAATAGTGAAGAGGTGGTTGCTGGAGTTGTAAGCTGTGTGGGGGTGGATGGGAGGGTGGGTCTTCACTTCTTAATTACAATTCATTAAAAATTAAGCATCACCCTGAGAGAGAAGGAGATGTGAAACATGAGTCCTTCCTGACTACTAAAGTAGGGCAGCAAAAACTTGCATACAAAAGCAAATCTTGGTAGGAGTGAAGTTCAGTTTGTTTCAAGATGTCATGAACATGGCTGCAGCTGTTAGAACGCTGAATTTCAGCTGGAGTTTTATAAATGGGCAATCTTTCAGCCATTTGCCTGGTTGGTTACTGTCCTCAGAAATCTCACCTGTTTTTGATGGTGCCGGGATGAAATGTGAGCCTGGGAAAATCACCAGAAGTCCTTACATTGCATTGCTGCACGTGGAAGGGATGCTGCAGATTCTGAACTGAGGTGTGATGTATGAATCGAGGTTTCTCAGACCCGTGGCCTCATGATGCATGTGCAGTTGTGTTGGCATGGAAAAATACAGCATCAGTGATCTATTTATTTTCTGAAACAATCATTACCAGCCCTAATTGGCTGTGTTATGATAATGATGGATGCGAAGATTTTTGAAATGTTTCTTGGCACATCCCAAATAGTAACACTATTCAGATATTGATCTGAGTAGCCCCAGATCTGTGGGCTTTTCTGATACCAGCTGAGACTTTATCCAGCCATAGAGGGTGTCTGAAAATCCTGATTTTCTTCCATACTTTGTTTCAGTGATTCTGTGAATTTTTCATTTCTAAAAGTCAGTTCAGGTGTGATCTAGATCTTTGTACCCAGAAGCCACTTTCTGATTTGAACTTTGATATAGCAGTAAAATGTGCAGAGATTTTCAGTAATATCCATATCTCATTGTACTCACAGATAAGTGTGCCACCCTTATGATTAAGTGTATGGCAGGGTGTACTGCTCCCTTTGTTTGATGCTGAATTCCTGCAGCTTATCTGCATTGACAAGATGTGCAGAACTGATGTGCTCTGTGTCTTGCTTTGCTATCAAGTTGCCACCTCAGACAAACTCTACATGCAGTGCGTGTGCAAGTGGGAAGTTGGGTAATAAAGACTCAAGATGTTCATTCTCTCTTTGAAGTCCTTGTCATCTAGTGGGAAGAGAATTAGCTAGCAGAAACTATCATCTTGCATGTTTGACATTACTAAGGCAGTAGCATAAGAAAATACATAAATCTTCTGAATAACCATGAAGCATACTCAACTGGAGAAAATAGCAAGAAAATAGAGTAGCTGGCAAATGGAGAGATACAAGCTGCCAAAAGGGATGTGAAACATTAATTCCACCATCTCAGAACTGATTTTTTTTTTAAATTGTATTTATTTTTAGAGGCACCAGATGCCAGCCTTATTGCTCATGCAAACTAGATGGTCTGAAAATTGTTCTAGCTTGTTCTAGCTTACTCCAGCTTCCAGTGCCCCACAGAGGCTGTTGCAGCAAAAATGAGATCAGCTTGGAAGAAAGAAATTCTGACTCTCTCCTTCTTCTAGACATGGATATGTCTCTGTTCTATACATGCCAGTGACTGTTCAAGGGGACTGGCATGAGATCTGTTTAAACAACTTCTGCACTAACGAAGCGTTTCCCTGTGCAAAAGATGGCTAATTCAGCCCAATGCTCTGTTGAAGCCAAAGATTTTCACTTGCCTACGTGTTAGAGAACTTCTGAGGGTGTACTTTCCCCTACCCTCAAGTTTTCCATGCTTTTGCACAGGTTTTAATTAGGTCCAAACCATCACACATTTTCTGCTGCTTCTGAGAGCATTCAGTCTAAATTTACTGTTGGCAAAAAGAAAGTGAAAAATGAGGCGATGCAAAAATAACTCCTTTGAAAAAGGAAAAAAAAAATCAATAAAATCCCAGATTTAAAATGAACTGCCTTGTAATATCACTCTGAAAGGGTACTTCTAAACCAGGCTTAGGTGTTTGGTTAGACAATGGGGACTTTTCCTCTTTTTAACAAGTAATGTTGGTAACCTTGTTTTAATATAGGTCTAATTGAAGAGAAAGCATTGATACACTTATACCCTAGTTTAAAGCAGTGTAAGTGGACTTGTAAACCTATATTTGTGTATAGATTGAAATGGATAAAATATGTAAATAGATACTGATGTATATTTATATAGGTAGGATATATAGGTAGGATATATAGGTATGTATCCTAACTGTATACCTACTATTTACAGACATAATGTACTCCACTGTTTATTGGGTTATACTCCTTTAGCCTTGAGTTCATCCAAGTTACATCTCTGCTATGTAAAAGGTAGGCTTACATAGAGGTATTAGGTTGGGTTTTGTAATTCCAGTGTTTTTTCCCAAAGGGACCTGCTAACTGTTCGTGTGAGCATGTTTGGTTTTGGACATCCTGAATTTCCAGCATTTTTGTTTGTTAGTTGTCTTTGTCACTTTCCTTCCCCTGCCTCGTATTTTATGTTCCTTTTAATACCTGCTACCCTTTGTCATATATATACATATTTGGAGAAATTATGCTTTAGCACCTGATTGATTTATTTATTCTTCCTTATTTCACTTAGTCTCTCATTCCACATCCTTTCCTGGTATCCTTGGTCAGAACTTGCACAAATAAAACAATCTTTTCTCTGAGAAGATTTACATAGGAGAACAGTAGGGCTGATAGTTTGCAAAGGAAACCATGTTTTCTGGGGAATGACTAAGAAGCAAATGCATCTTGATTAGGGCAAACACCTGTGTCTTGTCTCTCCCAGTTAAGCACTAAACTTGAACCTGTATGAGCTAGGTGAAATATTGCTGTAAAGAACAACTGTTTGAATCCAGTTTCCCCATAATTTAAAACCTTAAATACTTGGGTATATATGTACATATGTGTGCGACCTGGGCAACATTACGTCAGAATAATTTAAAAACCACCATGATTGGAGAACAAAGTCAAAAGTTAACCATTCACTGGAAGAGGGGGGAGCAAAATACTGTAATGAGTAAATATTTCTGCTTGGACTTCTTCCCACAAACATGAAATGGGATGCTGTTAGAAGAATTGATTAGTGGTAGCGTTCATCTGTTGTGAACTTATGACAATGATTACTGAAGCATTTTGAAACCAGCTTATTTATCAGCTGATTTATTTTTTTTCTTGGCCTTTTCCACTCTTCCAAGAGTAGCACTTGTGCTCTCCAGAGGGGATATTACTAGGATTTTTGCTGCTGCCGCCAAAGATCTTCTGGCACAAAATTCCTGTCTGAGTCAGCTTTGTAACATGACAAATTCAGAGACAGCTGCAGCAATGATACATTAGCTGCCTATTGGGCAGCTTCTGAGTAGACAATAAATCTCCTACTAGTTATAAAATATCATTAAAAATAACCTAACACAATAACGGTTGTGAAATATTGTGCTTATTTTTCGGGTTAGCAGGTTGAAAGATGGTAAGTGGTATAAGTTGGAACAGTTATTCAGTTGTGACTACAAAGGTTGTATATATAAGCTTTAAAGAATTAGAAGCCACCAAAAAAGGATAATGCAGTTTTTCTGTTACCTTTTCTTACCCAGTTGTTAATGGCTCAGGTTGTATTCTCATATTTCAGTGATCACAGCTGTTGCTTCTGTATGTGTTTTTCTCCAATCCAGTGGCACTAGGATGGTGTATATGGTGCATTTTCCGATTGAGAGATGTTATAATGGAATTAGGCTGCCATTGGAGATGCTCAATGTTGCATTTCCAGAGCTGGACTTCTGTTGCTGTTTTGTAGTTCTGTTAGGATTATTAATGCTGCAGTTTGTAAGTTAAACTACTAGTTTAATTGGCTTTTTCCTTATTGTACTAATATCTTCAGTCAACCAGAGCCTGCAGTCCTACTTTTTATGTCTAATTATGTTCCATTTCTGTGCCCCAGCCTACATTTAATTTGCACAGAAGTGGAAATGAAGTTGTCAGTGACATCTCGCAATGACTCTCCTCCCCCTTACTTTAGCTATATCAGATGCCAACACTGCTGATTTGTTGAACCTCAAGCTGTTTTGTTTAGCAGTGCAAAGCTGACTGCTTTGCGACCATCAGACTGGTACAGTGAGACACAAAGTGCTTGTGATATTGTCCAAATTTCTCATTGGGAAAGGTAGGAGATATTTCAGTTTCAATTATATACTGAATTAATCTGAGTAATAAAACAAGGACGCAACTTCAGTATGGGAAATTTCATGTTCTGTGCTAGCTAATGCTGATAGATAACCTGGGTTAACATGGATTTGATTCAGGAGTGCTGGAAAACTAACCAATACTTCTGTTTTCTATTTCATGCGAGTTTCTTGCAAAGACAGTTTCATTGAAAGATGACTGCTACAATTGTGCTTAGTCTGAATTATCTAAACCAATTAATTGCAGAGTGGAGAGAACTGAAGGATGAGACTGCATCTTAATGCTTCTTGGAGCAAGAAGAGAAGCTGCTACAGATGTTTTATTCTTTTTTTAATGTGAAATAGGGAAAAATTATGAATATCATAAAAATATTGCAACGGCGCAAATTTGTTGATGCTATTTTAACATCGACTTTACCCTTTCTGACATGCAAGTAGTGGTGGCTTTGTTCTGTCGTGCTGTTTTCATTGTACCTTAAGGTGTGAATGAAGATTGAGATTTGTGTAGCGTTGGAATTTATGCTACTGGAAGCCCACCCTGCAGACCTCATGTTTTCTGAGGAGGGGAAAACTGACCATGTAATTTATTTTTCCCTCCATTACACTGCTTATTCAGGTGCACAAAATTGGAGGGGTGTTGAGTTATTTTGGTATTTTTTTCGTAAGCTTTAATTTTAAAAAATATATACTATTTTTCCTTAGAAATTAAAAAGGGGGGGGGAGGCAAAGCATAAGACCTACTGAATTTGTTTAGTCATGAATGCGTAGAAAATTAACCTGAATGTTTTTGAGAACTTGAAAATTCTAGTTAGTCTTAGTTCTCAGGGACATTTTTAGTTCAAGATCTTCAGTGGAGTTTTAAATAATTGCTGGAATGTTTTTAATCGCAGCTTTCACAACTATTTTGTTGAAGGGTGCACTGTAAAGGTTGATTCAGTTATGTAAAACCGAAAAATCATAACCCGTACCAAAACAAGCGGATTACACCAAAAAAGAGGAGTGAGAGTATATTTATTGCATAGCACTATGCTTGCCTGCAGTAATACTTCAGTTGCTCAAAACTGATTAAGGATGAAAAATACGATGCCCAGAAATATTTATAACTCCCAAATGCCCTGGCAGGTAGAATTGCTGGTGAAATGCAATGCTACCAAGCAGCTCCTGGTCCCATTATCTTATACCACGAGTGCCTGGAAGTGAAATAGCTCCTGATGATCAGATCTCTGTGGCAGTCGGTGCTGATTTTGCCTGGATGTTTGTCTGCAATATGTAATACAGCTCTGTGTATGCAACGAGGAAGGATTGATTAGAAAAGGAGTAGATGGTAGGGTGTTAGATTTTTTTTATAAACCACTGAATAAATGCAGACGTTCAGATTTGAGTGCTCTGTGTGCTTCTGGTGCTGTGGTCTCAGAAGGACTCAGTAGGACTTAAAATCGACGTGGTGACAATGATAACTTATTCATTTACTAGTTTGTCACTGTTGAAAGATTGATTTATATGTCCTCTCCTGATGATTGTAGCAGGATATAGCCACTGTAGAGATTACTAAATATGGTTGGCAAGTAAGTTCCATTTCCTTTTGGTAGCTAGCTCTCATGTTAATTAGGTTTCTGATACTTTATAATCTTCTCAGTAGCATTATATAAAAGAGCTGTGTGCATGTTTCTCTTGCCTGCCAGTCAGCCATGCTCTAAGCTACCTGCACTGCAGGAAGAAAATATAAATTAACTTTTAATATAACATTAAAATTAATGAATTAAATGCACTGCAAAGGGAAATGCAGATTTTAAGTAATAACTACATCTCATGAAACTTAATTATCAAACATTGAGTCAATAACATATGAGACCTATGATACTTCACTTGGGGTGGCTAGTTTATAAAACTAGAACTGTAGAACACAGTGGATGTAGTTCACAGTAAGCAAGACTGTATGTATGTTGGGTTATTGCACTAAGGCTGTCTGTGTGTTAATAATAAGCAGGCAAGCCAAGACGTTTTAAGTGTTTTAAAGTAATTTTGTACCAACATAATAGTTTCTGTTGCAGAGAATTTAGAAGAAAAATCTGTCTCAGTTATTAAACAATGACTTAGATTTGTATCACGGATGTTGAACTCATGATTTGTTCTAAATTGAAGACTAGAGGGGGATGCAACTAAATGTGATTTGAATGTGAATCAAAGGCCAAGGTTTCATGAAATAGAAAAAGATAATGTTTATATTACTATGTGAAATATTGCAGAATATTTGTATAGATGTGATATTAGATATACCTCTGACATCTCTAGTCAAACTTAGCCCTAACTTGGATTTTGTTGACGGAAGTCAACAAAATTTTAGTAGCCCACAGGAGAACCTCATTACCTGGCTCTTTCTTACCACAGTTCACTGACTCTTTGCTGTGTTGGAACAATGTGGATTTAAATTAAAAAGCTATTTGTGATTTACCTAATTACTTGCATTAGAAAATGCTGGCTAATAAAGCTGAGCAGGTTGTTGTGTGCTGGTAGTAAGGTCAAGGGGATTTGCAGCATGTGAACTTCTTACAATTGCATGTCAGAAGCAGATGGAAAAGTGTTCTCACCTGAGAAAGAGAACAAAAGAAATCTTGTAAGGTAATCCATACAGGAGAACAGAGCAGTACAGGATGAGGGAGCTGTAACAAAGGTACTTTACCTTCTCATGCCTGTGTCCTTTCTGTTCTGGAAGACTGAATTAAAAGAATCAAAGTAAGGAAAGGAAATTAAGAAAAAAATATGATGTTGAATATGTGGGTTTTTTAATGAAAGAAAATGTTGAGAGTAAGGTTGGTGTTTCATAGTCTGACTTTGCATGTCCACATAACAAGGATGTCAAAATTATAAATGCGGTAGTGAATAAATTTTAGATTACATGCCTTGAAAATATGCACAAGCTTAGAGTTAAAATTGCATTTCTTACTTCCTTTGTTTCTATTCAATGCATTACTTGACCTATTTCAGCTCCTTGGAGAAAGAGCATCACACTGACAATCAACCAACCTACTCATAGCTTTTTAATAATTAGTATTTTTACATGAAACTGTTTAGTGTTTCCCCATAAAACTAGTATAATTCTTTTATTTGATTAGGTATCTGTCTTTTAACCTACAGTAATTTGACAGTGACTGTAAGAAATGATTTATTAAATCTTGAAAACACAGTTCTGGATGATTTCTGTACAACTTTAAGAAAGTGCTAAATCATCCAGAAGAACTATAAACCACAGAACATAGATGAGCCCTGGTAACCTCAGTCTTGTCAGCACTCAGTGACCAGTTTCCCTGCCCTGTGTAGCCATAGGCCTAGGTTTTCCCTGTGCTACTGCTTCCTATAAAAATCTATGAAATCACACAATACTCTGTTTCCAGAACTTTCCTATATCATAGTGTGTATAAAGATATGCAGATAAAGATTGTTACAGATAGGTTGATTGAAAAAGTGTTGGTGTTCAGTGACAACACTTGCCAGGTACCATTAGTGATGATGCTTTCATTATCAATTTTAGCATTTCTTTCTTTAGCAGTAGCTGGGGAAGCTAAAGCCCCTCTATGTACTAAACAGCAATATTTATCTTCAAGATATAGGGTATCTATCATTACTCTTCTGTGATCCTTGCATCTAAACTCCCACCCCCACATGGTGCTTCACAGGCAGAAGGAGAAAGAAGACAGCTGTGATCTAAGAAAGAAAAAGATTAGGAGAACTGTGAATTGATTTTATTTTTTTTTTTACTACATGCAAAAAGAATTGTAACACCACTTTTATACTTATGTTGTAGCAATATTGAATTATTTAGGTCATTGCACTTCTTGTGTTTTCTTATATTCCTTCTTGATTTGATTCATTAGATTTTGGTGAGGTGGTTTCTTTTTTATTTCAGAGCACTGGTGATTGCAGACATCACAGATATATGCTATACTTTCTTTCTTCTAGCATCTTTTAATCTATCAGGATTGTTCTGGTTTTGGGTGTGTGTCCTGTCCCTGTTCTCCTCCCCCCTCAAAAAAAAAAAAAATTGCTAGCACCTCTGCAACTCTTCTTTTAATTAGTTTACTATTTTGTCTTTGTACTGAAAAGTCATTTCATTTAACAGTATTTCAGTTTCTCCATCTGTTGGAGACGATTTTCTAGAGCTATTTTCACATCCTCAGAAGGCTGCCCCTTTTGGTGCAATAGTGCCATCCAATCTTGAGGCTTTTGGTGTCTCCAGAGATGTCAGCATGCTGAGATGGGAGTGCTAGGGGTCAGACGAGAGAGAAACCTTGATGTGGGTGATGGATCCACTTTTGGCACAATCGTGAGGATACTGCTTTTTCACTGAATTCCGCCATTAATTTCTTTTAGATCAATTAATAAGTCCTACTGAAGCCCAACTGAATACATGTCTGATTGGCAAAAGCACTCTGCACCTAGAGTGCCCATCAGAACTGTCACCACTCAGTTTTCAATATAACTCTTCACTTTGAATGTGAAAACCTTTTAGAGTTTTAGTCACTGCTGTTTCTTTGGCTCCTAGGTATTGAACTTGTGAAAGACCCTGGCCTTTTGTGCCCCACGGGGTTCTCTCCTGAGTCATCTCCCATTTGTTCAGCTTTCACTGGTTTCAGTTGGAGCTGCACAGGAGAATGCAACCTCTGATGTGCAATTCGGATGAATTTCAGTGCTGTTCAGGGTTCAGTATTTGAGTTCTGACAGATAGGATCAGATAATACCTTTCAAAGTGATGCCAGCATTATTTCCTTTTCTCCTTTTGAGTTTCACTTGCGAGATACCATTAGGTGGGCACATTTTCGTACATTGTTTTTGCTTGGTTTGATTTTTTTGAAGTCATGAAAGCAAAGGTATACTTTTACATGTAAGAGTTTTGCAGCCAGCAAGAAGTTCTCTAATAGCACATGATATTTTGCTAATAATGCACTAGTAACTTGAAAATCCTTTAATGTGTTTTTCAAGATAGGTATTAATACTTCTTCATTCAAACTGCGAAAACGCTTAAAAAATATGAACATTTGTTTCTGGAAAAAGGTCACACTTAAAGAATTAATTTAGGAGTTGCTGACAAGGGAGCATGTGCTGTTTTTTGGAGAGACGACTTTTTAATTTCTTCTTCTGGAGCTTGAACTGTTGTTTCTATGCAGTTGTGAATGTGATTGTGCATCCCGGTGATGTGGGGAGGAAAGCAGTCTGTGTAAGGGTGTGCTTGTTTGTACTGACAGAGAAATGTTTCATAGCAATGGGCTGGTTGGGTTAATACCACGTGAGCTTTCTTATATAATCCTCTGAATTAAATACAAAGGAAAACCATTTGTGCCATCTCTCAATGATGATAATTTCAGCTACCTCCACAATCTGACTGTGAAGACAACTAGTGTAAATGATGCTGTTTTATTGCATCTGCTGCTTTATCAGTTTGTTGCTAAATTATACTGATTTGTTCATTTGAATCTGAGGGATAATAGAAAAGCTCCAACAAGTCCCATATCTATAGCACAATTTTGCTTTATATCACAATGCAGTCAAAACCTTTAAAGTGTTATTGGATTAAATAAAATTTTCTCTGGCACAAAATGGCTGAGGGGCAGCTTCTTGAATAATCTGTATTCAGAACTCTATTGCTAGTTTATACAAAACTGTCTCTGTAAATGCAATAAAATTTTTCATATTTTTTATTAAGCTTTTGGTTTTAATCATAGATAAATGCATGCAAAAATTCAAGTAAGTTTCGAAGGAGAACCCTGTTACTATTTTAAAACCCTGAAGTTTTATTTTTTTTAGTTCTCATAATTTATTACTAGAATTTTAAAATTTAATTATTCCAGCACTCTTCCATGGCTAAGGCCATCTACTGTTCAATTAGCACAGACAAAGCAAGTTCTCTGCTTTGCCATTAGAAATATCTATGTCTGGAATGTTCACTTAATAAATATCAACAACTTAAGAAAGAGTTTCCATGAGCTAAGACTAATTCATAACAAAAACTTGCAAGTAAACTTTTAAGTTTTCCCCTCCTTCTCCCTTAATGAATATCATGCTGGGACTCGGTGTCTTCTCCCCCTACCCTCCTTTTGTTTACTTCTAAGAGGACAGAAATAAACATTTTAGGTTTTATGTTTTTCAGGGTTCACTGTAGTGTGAGTAAATATGCAATATATAAACTATTCTGTGTGGAAGTTTTGTTTTTTTTACAAGACCCTTTCTAGTAAGGCTACCACATAATTTTGAAATATCAGGAGAGGAGCAGCAAGTGACTGTTAAGAACTTCAGGGAACCCTGGTTATACTGAGTCATCATAAATATTTTGCCATTGACTTCACTGAACATAAAACTTAGCTCCCTGTCTGCTATTAACTGACCTTTGCTGTTGCCTTTATAGAATGCAGTAGTGATAAAAGAATACATTATAAAAAATGTTGAGGTTTTTTGAGAAGGTATTTTTTTTGGTGACTGGATTTGCATTGTCAGAGGAAGTTGAGTTGTTTGTAACTTGCTCACTTATTTGCAGTGCATTTAAAAATGGGATCGGGGTTTTAAAATAAACATCTCACTTTTTTGATGCCTCAGTAAGCAGTGTTTCTCTGAGAAATGATGCATTATAAACGGATAAAAAGATAAAGGAAAAGCGAGTTTGCGTGTCGATATTGAGTCTGTAAAGCTGGTAATAGCCAATGCTAGTCAAAATATGCAGTATTTTTAAAAAGTCTTTGAGTGTTCGAGCTCTGGCATTAAACTACACATGGTATCTTCATATTTCTCTGTGGCAATGCACCAAGTATTTACCATGGTGGTGTTAATAAATGAATGTTCCTATGTAGTTACAAAATTTGGATGCCTGTTCAGTAGTGACTTCAGAAAACTTAAGCGTAATCTTTTTGTCTCTTGATCTCCTGGGTCATTTTTCCTCACTTTTCCTGCAGCAGATAATGCTGTCTGTTTGGAAAAAATGTTTCCAGTGAGGACCATGTAGTGTAGGTATCATTTAAAGGTGTTTTGTTTGAGATGTAACCAGAAAAATCTGTTTGTAAAGTCAGAATGCTGTGGGACAGATGCGATGGATGGGAATGGCTGCTGCTGCAGTCTGTGCAGAAACAGCTGCTACGAATGCCACTGTTTCCCAGGATATTTTAAATCTTGCATTCTCTCTTTTCCTGCATTTTTCCTCAGTAGTTACAGGTTTATCAATATCAGAGCATAGTACTGGAAACAATGAAACTTCTAGCCTTGATGGAGCAGATAGTATTTCTAGTAACCATATCATGCCTTGAAGATAATTCAATAAATTAGCTATAAAGAGCCATCCTGCGCTGGTGTAAATATAATGAAATATATGAATGAGAAAAGAATACAAATTCACTAACACTTTTTTTAGACCAAGTTTTAGAGCTATACAAAAGTAAAATAGCATGAGTAAACTTCCTGCTGATTTTTATGCAACATTCCCAAAGACTCTCCATGTTTATACATAAAAGATCTTGAAGCCTTCCCTTGAAACGTGAGCTGAATTCTTGTTCGTTTGATTAAACAGTAGTATCTGAGAGCTGGCAATGGTATATCCTTTTCTGAGATATGGGGATCATGCATAAACCTCTGCTGCTATAATAAGGCAAGAAAAAATAGAGCAAGAGTACCTAGAATTTTTTATTCCAATTTAATTGGAAAGATCCTGGCAGAAATCAATAGGCCCTGCTGCTTTTACATGAAACAAAACAAAAAAAGACCTTACGTTATACATGCTGAATTCAAGGACATGCTTAACAGAAGTTCCCTTTTGTTACCTATAAACATTTGAGTCTGTTATCCATGTTCAAAGACTAAAATAAATCAAGGAGCTGTACTAGTAAATTTGTGAATGCTTAGATTTTATCAATTCTTAAAAAAAAACAAACAACTAAACTAAAAACATCACAATAGAATGATGTTGATTTACCGTGTTTCTGAAGCTGTGAAGGACTATTCCACCGTGGAAAAGTCAGTTCAGTATTTGTTTAAGAGTAAAAAAAAAAAAGAGACAATATGATTTATTATTTATTACAAAAAGAATCAGGGAAACTGTAATATTTTCTGTTGTTTTGTTATTTCCATACTATTTAGAACAAGTTTTTAGATTTTGTTTTTGTTATTATTTAATGAAGCTGTAACAGAGTTCGTTTATCATGAATGCAACATGAAATAACAGCAATATTGTAACTTTTCAGAAAAGTCACATATCCTACACGTGAGTATATCCAGCAGAAAGTACCAAACAGGTATATCTAGGATATCAATTAGTAACACAGCTTCTGAATGTTGTGAATGACCTCTGGAGCTCTGATCTCTGCAGACCAGAGGCCTATGTACAGGTCAGCTGTGCATAGTTAGACTTAACTGAAACTTGGCCTATAAAAAGACTATATTTGATGTAAAAAAACCCAAACAAACAAACAAACAAACAAAAAAACCCAAAAAACCCAAAACAAACAAAAAAAGCCCCCCAAAACTGCTCAAAACAAAACCAAAAAGAAACCTAAAAAAATTTATGTACTTTTCAACATAAGGAGTGCAGTCCTTATATTCTTTCATAAGAAGCCACCAGCATCATTACCTACAATGGTTGTGCTTAATTTGAAAGATGAGAGACAGAACCCAAAACAAAAAAAGAAAAACTTGAGATCATGTCCAGTTGGAGAAAATGAAGTGTCACAACTTATGCCTGTTTATAAATAAAACAGAAGGGTTGATTAATATTGAACAGAGAAGTAATTAAAATAAAGCAGAACAAAACTTCTAAAGAATATATTTAATCTAAAACTTTAAAATGCTGACCTTGACAAGGTATTTAATTATGAGAGAAAAGAGGAATATCCTTCACTTCATACACTGTGCTCTGAGAATTCAGTACATCACTAACTCAAAGACATGCTTTGTGATACTGCCTGTCTCCCTTGTTTCACTCTTGTCCTTTGGGGACACCTCAGATTACTTTGGTCTGTGTACTGTAGCTGCCTTCAGAAAGGTATTTGCACAGTTGTTTCTTCAGAGCAAGCTGAGAAATACAAGTGTTCTGTTCTTTAAAGCTGGATCAAGCTGAGTTTTTGCTCATCAAACAGTTTTAGTTACCCTTTGTAATTATCACAAGTACTTTCAAATAACATCCTCAGTTTTCCTTATTTAAAATGGATAGAAATATAACTGATTAGTCAAGTTTATATTGATTTTTTTTTTCCCTAATCAAGTTTTAAATGGTCATTTAAGTGCTCCTGTGTAAAACTGACCTTAAAAAGTAACTGGGCTACCTTTTCTCTGTGTCAAGATATTTTTGTTACATAAAACCTGATCATTCTTGAAGCATTAACAGTGAGATGCTGGTAACTGTTTGCATTTACAAATATCTAGTATAATCTCCAAAATTCAACTTGATACATTTCAGTTCAGGGTTTGCTTGCAATAATTAGAAACAGTAGTTTCTGTTTAGTCTGCAACTTTTTGTAAGTGCTGGCATGGGGGAAAATGACTTGGCCTTTCATTTGGAATTTGTGAAAACGTTTGAAAGGAGTTTATTTCCAGGATTTTTTTTCTCTCCCCTGAAAACTTTGAACTACAATATTTTCTCTTTGGAGAGGGGGGAAAAAAAAAAAAGGTATTGTATACGAAGATCAGGGTGGAGATTTTCTTATTCTTTGCAAATGTATTATGTTAATCTTCTGACACTTAGTCTGGACACAAGAAAAAATTGTAGCACTGTTTTATTTAAAATACACTAAGAACAAAAAAAGTTACTTTGAAATATTTTTGGAGTTATCTGAATTTTTCTTGCAGAACCATAGTTACATGTGTCTTGTGGTTCAGTGTTTTGGTTTTCAACTTTGGTGTTACCTTGGTGGATATTGCCTTCTTATTGAGTTATGAGCAAAAAGCAAGTTAGTGCGCTTGTATAATTCTGAGTTTGCAAGGTTCTCTGTCCATTGGGCATTGCTTCATTCCTTTGACAGAAGACAGCAAAATATTCTGTGGTAGTCTGTATGGTATACAAGGAAATGTTCTTTTGCTATTTCAATATATATTAGATCCCACAAAGTGATCAGGAATTTAAACTTTTTCAATTAAGACTGAATATGAAGATTGAACCGTGGCTCTGTGGAAATCACCATCTACTCTGAAAAATCACTCTTCATTAGAAAAAAACCTTGTCTTAGTGAAGAAAAATTAAAATATCTGTCAGTCAGACATCTTCCTCTGAAATTTTCACTTTATTGTTGATTAATCCAAATGGATTGGAAAGGTTAAAGAGGTTTATTAGAAGACAAGAGTGATAGCTCATCCAGACATGCTGTCAACCTATTCCAAATCTAATTTTCTATCTATATCCAAAGGTACAGCCAAAAGTTCAACCTGTAGTCAAGCCTTTTAACTGTGTGGGGGTGTTTGGATGGACCTATAGAAACCTACAGATGATGTACCTGAAATCACACAATCTCTGGTACATTGCTTGTGTTAAGTTTTAGGCCAGGTTTTGTGACTGGTGAATCAAATTAGCATTGACCTTGAGTACTTGGCTTTTTTTTCTTTTTTTCCTTTCATTTTATTGGTGGGCTTTATGAGGGTTTCTTAGATTGATGCTCTATTAAATACCGTGGCTCATTTTTCATGAAAAAAAATTGTATCTTATTTAAAACCATATCTGAGTGTATTCATATGAAAATATTGATCTGATTAAAGGATACTAAGTAGGTGTCTTTACATTTTAGAAGGGATACTTTGGAAATTGGAAGTGGTTGAAATTATACTCCGGCTTTGTTGCAGTCTAGTTTGTTTTTCTGCATATATTTATAAATATAAGCATCCTCTTGTGAATCCTTTAAGAAACCTGACTGTAAATATTATTAAAGTTGCACTGGGGTTTGCATGCCTTGTGCTTTTGCTTTCTGTTGATTAGTCTGTCAGTTGATGTTACCGAGACCAATTTGATCAAATTTATGTAACATGCTCTAAGAATATCCAATATTTAGCCTCACAGCATTTCTTTCCTTTTTTTATTTTCTCCAGATACCACAACGTATTCCACTGAGCGATCTGAGCACTTTAAGCCATGCAAGGACAAGGATCTTGCATATTGTCTCAATGAAGGGGAATGCTTTGTGATTGAAACCTTAACAGGATCACATAAACACTGCCGGTAAGTCATTTGGGAAGAAGTTGCAAAAAGAGTTTTCTGTCCAAGGGACAAAGCATTAGGAAAAATTAAGCGTTCAGATGGAGAATGTTAGGAAGCAATGGAATTCGTCCCCTCTTTGGCTGCATCCCTCACAGTTGATGAGTTTTTAGTAGTCTGTAATATTTATAAATAGAAATACAGAAATAAAAGAAGCAACATTTTGACTTTTTCATAGATAAGAAAAATCTTCAGTATTGTATTTTTTAATGATATCAGCATGTAAGGATTAATGTTTCATTTTCATTTTTTTACATGTAAAAGTCTTTTGTTCCTCTGCATACCAGAAGCATCCCTTTATTTTGGGTACTGTAAGTAGAGCTTTGACAATAGCTGCAGGCACCATTCATTGAGAGAGAGGAAGGGCTAGTGTTGTTAGGAATAAGGGTTTCTTCAGTTTAGTTACTGAAAGAGAAAATGGACTGTAATAGCCATATAGCTGTTCTACGGGTTTATACTCCTGAACTTCTGTTGTTAGGTATGGACATCTTGAATGTATTTAAAAGAATATCAGAAAAGAAAACCACATCACTCAATATAATTATTATAGCTGTGGTGGCCAATAAAAGGGAGTGAGATACAGAAGGAATACTGTAACATCTTCCTAAAGGTGGTAATATAAAAAAAAATCTGAACTATTCAAGTATTCTTTTAAATAGCAGTATTCCAAAATGAAAACCTGTACTTTTGATGTTTTAATTTACTCCTAAGATATTATGTATGGCATACAGAAGGTGAATTGAAGACTCTCATATGCTGAATTCTAAACCGAATGTCTAAATCTATGGAAAACTCTCAACATAAATAATAAAAAGCATCTAAGACACTCAGAGGGAACTTTCCTGAAGGATTTGGGCCTTGAGCTGCTAAATCCCACTAAAAGTAGGAAGGAAGTCACAAAATCATATGTGCCTGGTTTGAAAGTGGAAATTTATGGATTTAAAGATTTGTGAAAGTCTGCTTATCATCAGAAGAATATTCCTGAGATTTCCATTTTTAATACTGTGCTGGTAATGTTTCCCATTCAGTTGAATATGTTTCAGTGAGCATTCATTTCCCTTCTTTATTTTATGGTTTTTTATGGCATGCTTAAATTAAATACAAGTAATTTATTATGGAAAATTGATGTCTCTTTCTACTTCCATCATAAAACTTCACAGGTGTTTTTTTTTCTCAAAGCAGGTATGGTTTTCAGTCCTTTTTATGAGCTGTTAAGGGAATTAGATCACTCAAATATTTCAGTGTTTTTTGTTGTCAGAATATTCAAACCGGACAAAAATGATTCAAATTAACAGCAGAGAAAATGGATATATATGAGAATTTCTAATTAGGCTGGTAAATTTAGTAGCTAAACAGATTGGTTTTGTAAACTGTATAGATTACATTTTTTAAATATCTGCAGGAGTGTATTTCATAAGAGAGCTGCTTTCTTTTTTTGTTTGATTGTTTGTTTGACTTTCAGGATCTTTCCCGTTGCCTGCCTTTGCCAAATTCTTGTTTATTTACTGTGATTCTGATAGTGCAGTCTGACTAATGGTTAGAAGCTTTTCCATCCAAGCTTTTCCCCTTAACTAAGCAAGGCAGAATGTTGACTTCTCGTTCTTTACAGCAGAGTGAAGTTTTTTCATCACCTTCTCTTATGTTATCCTTCCATAGGGAAGTACCAGTATCATTTGTGGATCTGTTGCTTCCGTGTGTGACAGATTTGCATTGCTTGTACAGGTTTCTGGCATTGGCACGTTCTCTGGGAATTAAACATCTGCTTGTTTCAGTAGGTGCTTTGAACTGTGCAACATAAGAAGACATGTATAAGGCAATAAAATTCATATGGCTAAAGAAGATGCATTTTAAAATTTAAAGGTGATTAGTTATATTGCTTTGTTTAATGCTGTAAGGACCTTCAACACTACAAGCAGCAGCTTGTTTAGAATCACTTCTGTACTGGTATGTATGTCATTAATGAAGAAAAACCTTTAAATTTGACCTACAAAGGCTGTATCTCTACCTTGGTAACAGACTATGTCTGTCTGTCAGGACTGTAGTAGTGAGTGTGATGCAGGTGTTTTTCTATCTGTAGCCTGTAACAGTGCTCAGAAATAACAGCTAGAATGTACACATATAGAAAAATACAGTATTGATGCACTGTATTTGTCCTCTAACTAGTGAAAATGAAAAATTTTACTAGGGTTATGGAATTCCCATGGCAATTAAAAGAATCATTTGAATGCAGAATTATGAAGACAAAATGATACTTTGTTCTCAGAATCAAGCTGCATTGTATATTCTCATTGTGTGTTTGATTTTGCATCTGTTCTGGGAACAGAGCACCAATTTACTGAAATGGGAATTTGCCATGTGGAACAGCTGCAGATAGAAGACCTTGATGGAGTGATGGAGCAAAAAACTTTTCATCCCATTTGTCAGGTTTAAAAAGTGTTAGAGGATGATATGCTTAGGGGGTTGTGCAGTCCATCTTGTTGTGTGTACATATTTAAGGATAACTATGCTAATGATAAAGGGGGAAAAAAAAAGGAGGGATTTGATAGGAATTAATAAATACTGGAGTTATATCCCAGACCTCTTCTGTATCCTCCTGAACCATACTGTCAATGCAAAGAGAATAAACTGCAGCTCGGGCACCTTTCAGAGTTTACAGAATTCATCACGATATTGTTTGAAAACAGGAGGAGATGAACATGTGTCGATGTCCAGCTGTCAGTGATGGCATTGGCAATGGGATGCTGTAGAGCACTGTCTCTGTGACTGGCTTCTGTTCTGTGAGATATGTGCCTTATCTACTTTGAACCTGTAGCTGTGGAGAGTGGGGCTGACGTGCACCCTTGGCAAAGGGCAAGGGGGGGGCCGTGTTGCAGGAGACCACTGGGAATACAGTAAATGAGGAGGCTGGAGGGAGTCCTGATTGTGTGTCTTCCGTTCTTATCCACCTACGGAGGTGGTGTCCTGAAGGCATGGGATTTTTTTTTTTTTTTTTAAACCTAACTGACAACTTGAGGGGGAAAAATAAAAGTAAAAGTGGTTATAGTTCCAAATTATCTAACTCGATTTTTATTCAAACTTGTACATTTTCCTCACTGTCTCTTTGTGCAGAATTGCCTGGGATGTGAACTGGCAAGAGTTCTCCTGCGTGGTTAGGTAACAGATAAGATACACTGGATGTTGTTTGTGCTATTTCGAAGGTGTGACTTCAGTATTTATTTTTGTGAATGATTTAATATGAGCTTGTTTTAAGGATAGGGTAGGTCAACAGTAAGGGAACTTCATATTTAGCTTCTCCATATGCTGAAATTTTTTCACTGTTGCCACCTTGAGAATTTAAGCTGAATGGTGAGAGTGCCTTATTTGTAATTTACACAAGACAAATCAAGTACACAGTCAACACTGATACATCAGCATTTAACTGGGTATTACATAATACAGGCTTTAAAAAAAACTGTTTAGGTTTTCTCTGTACAAGTTTATTTCAAAGACCCAGTCTCAAGTCACTCTGGGATTTTTTTTGAGTTTGCCTTTGTATTTTTTTGTTTGGTGCCTTTTGTTTGTTTGGATTTAGTTTGGGGTTTTTTGTGTTTGGTTTGTTGGTTTTGGTTGTGGGTGTGTGTGTGTGAATGTTTTTTACTTTTTAGTCCCTAAATTTTCTTTTTGTTAGCCATTTAGGACTGGAAGACACTGGATGAACGATTGGCTAAAACTTTTGAGGGGAGAAGAGGATTACACTTTTAAAACTTGTCCTCTCAAAGAAGCCATTAAGACTATTGTGTATGCACAGGAGGTCTTTGCATTGGTAGTGAACTCTGATGTACTCTTTATAGATTTGAGTATATTGGGTGAGATACTCCTTTCATGCTGTGCTCCTGTCCTCCTTCTTCATGAAACAAGCAGTATAAAGCCTGAATAAGTTTTTTTAACAATGGAGAGGGAAAGAACAGACTCACAAATACACAGTAAGCAAAGCGTCATTTCCAGATGACCAAATTACAGCAGGTTATAGATATGCATCCAAAGTGCACTATTGTGGTTACAATCCCAGATTTTTCAGATTTCATAGGATAGTCTGCTTTTAATGCATACATCTTGTTCTGGTGAATAGTAAGCTTGGTGATCTTGCTCATTTTTATTCATAAATTTTCAATTTTTTTGTTTAGTTCATCAAAGAATTACGTGAGCGTTTCTCAGCTGTGTTTAAAATCTGTCATGGGACCAGAAGGATTGACTTCTAATTTAATGAAAGTCCAGTTTGGATAAATATTTATATCCTGCAAGGTTTTATTGTGAGTCTTCTGCATAGTAGTAACTGTAATCCAGGCATAGCCCTTGCTGTCAGTAAAACCAGGAGAAAGGGATCAAACAGATGGGACTTAAGAACAGTTCTGAGCGTGGCATATGATACGTGCACTTAACCATAAGTTAAAAATCTAAAAAGCTAAGAATATAATTTCCCTGATTTAGTTACATGGCTTGTTGTCTAGGCTTTCACAGTCTGACCTAGGTTTTTTAAAATACCAGCCACTCCATTTTGTGTGTTCCCTCTTCTTTTATTGCAGTGGCACTTTTCCAGAGTGCTTCCAATGTGTAAATAAAGCAAGCCCAGAAAATGATTCACTATTGAATAAATTTTAAAAAAAATCATTGATATTACAATATTTCAAGGCTAGTTTTATCAAAAATAATCCATTGTATTAAGCTGACAAGATAACATACAGCTACAACATTTTAAAGGAGGAAGAAGGCTGCACTTGAAATTTAAGATATTTTTCATGTCAAGGGCAATCAACAGACCTCCTGTTGTGAAAATTATCAGTTTATGAGCGTATCTGTAGCACATATCTAGGTTATATTTGCGTAGTTGCACACATCATTATCTGGAAATACCTCTGTCTTTACTTTCATGTTCACTTTAGAAAACCTGAAATGAACTTGAAATACAACATTACAGAGCTCCAAGCTGCTGTTAAGTAACTCTTTAGCAACTTTAATATAGATTTTACATTGCATTATTATTACATCACCTGCTTATTGAGCAGTGCTTTCACAGCCTGTGGTTGCTCTCAGCAGTGTGGTTGTTTCTGTTAGCTCAGATGAAATAGTCTGTGTACCTAAAGTGTTGTGATTGTGTGATCCTGTTCAAAAACTCAGCCTGTAAGAAGTCAGGCAGCTGGAACTCTGGCCAAGAAATCTTTCCCATGGAGTGCACATCCCCAGCATAGAATCAACTCGACTGTGTTCGTATACTCAAGGTAATGCTAGTAAACAATAAATAAGTAAAAAACATTATTGCCTTCAGTAATATCAACATCAAATCTACAGTTTGCCTACCTACGTCTCCCTTTTTTACTGGAAAACATCACACTTTTCTTCTCTAGTTTTAGGTATTTCTTTTCCTTCATAAGAAAAACAAAACCAAAAACCACCAAACCAGAAAACACTCCCAAAACCCAAAGCACTTCTGTGCATTCGCTTTCAGGCTCCTGCCCCTTGAAATTGCAGGAAGAGGTTTCTTGTCTTTGCTGTCAAATACCTCTTTTCTTGTTTTAAACCTTTTTAGATAAGAACTGGGAAGAAAAATGGTTTATAAATATCAGGGTGAAAGCCTTGGTGTGAAGGCCAAGATATCTGTAGGACTCTTACTTGTTACCTTGGTATTCTTGGTACCTAACTTCTTTCGATTATCCAATCTTACATAATTTTTACCAATTGGTCTGAAATTTTTTGCAGTCCACACAGAAGCAATGTGCTCTTTTAATTAGAATCACTTACTCAGAATAAATATTTTGTCTAAATACTAAATTTCACTTATATAAAACCAGTACTTTTTACATTATCCCTACTGTTTTTCTAACAGTCCTTTAAAATGAAACCTTTTCAAATCTGATGCTATGATATAAGAATGCAATAAATAACAAACAGATTTTTAAATTTGAATCTTTTAACTCAGGTTCAATAATGCAGGAACATATGATATTCACATGAAACACTACTGTATTCAGTAACATCTGATTCGTGCTTTCATAATTTAACATTCAGAAGATAGAGGCTCTTGAGAAAGCTTCTTGTCAAAGCACTTCAATTATTGATTAATTTTGGCAGTATCAACACTCCATTTTTACAGTGTTTTTTATTTACAGATTTTCCCCTAGATTATTGCATTTAGCAGATATTTGCCGCCTTCAGTCTGCTGTAACTTCTGTGTGGTAGAAAATACTTTCAGCTTGAAGAATACATAGACATATTTAGTTTTTTGTGAAGATCAGTTACTTTCGAATATCTGCAAAACTAAAGAGTTTCAATGCAGCAGTGTAACAGTCTGCATTTCAAATGTCGTGGTTTCCCTTGATGTGTTTACAAAAGTGCACCCTTCAGCACATGCTTGAGTTTTTGAGTACTGCAGTAAAACAGTGTTTATTACTGTTGTTTCTGTTCAAATAGTATCATTCCTTCAAGCAGCTCTGTGCACCAGAGAAGTCACTGGAAAAACATCTATTATCTATTTATCCCTCTAAAACATTTTCTGAAAACAGTTCTCTATTAGTCTTATTATTTTGGGGAGGATAAATGAGTGTAATGGTAAAAAGAAATACGGAATAAAACAAAGCATCATATTTAATGATAGTTTTAAGTTTCTATTGGGAAGCTGTAGTTTGTACTCAGAGTATTTCAGGTTTTATTTGCTTTCTGCTGAGTACCTTAGGCCAAATTTTCTAATACTTTCACTTTGGAAAAAAAAAAAAATTACTAAATAGTATGATTTCCTAGTTCCTTTTCAGTCTTTTGAAGTTGTGAAAGTTACACTCCTGCTTAAGGTTGTGATGAAGATGCACTTTTCCAGTGGGAGCAATAAAGTAAAAGTCATAATTCTGTACACATAAAATGCATGCCCAGATAATTAAATTACACTCTAAAACACCTGTGATTCATTTGATTTAAACAAATATCCATAAAAGTAAAATAGAATTCTGAGTCTATTTCATCTGATTTGAAATGCTTATTCAAATTAATATTCTTGAAAGAGTTTGAGGAAGGAGAGGAAATAAAGGAGAAATTGTGTAGCTATGCATCCAAGGTTGATGTTGAAGCTTAAGAAAATTAATGTTTTAAACCGGTGTCAGCATGGAATGTTGAAAAGCCATGGAATTAATTTCTCTTTCTGAGAACACTAAAAGACATATATATCTGTTTTCAGTTAATGTAAAATATGGGAAAACACAGTTACAGGCTTAGCACATCCCTCTGCCTACTCTTTTTTTTTTTTTCAAGCCAAACATCTGTAATTAACAGATTATAGTATCTGACGAAACAGTGTTAATTCTTTCATTTATGTATGTACACAGTTATTTCCCAGACATAAGAGAAGTATCCTTTGTTAGGAGAACCAGTAATGTCAGTGAAACAAAAGTGTTTCTGGAAACTTTAAGTAAACTCATCTCCTTCTGGAGGACTGGAAGAGAAAGAGACCAAATTCAGCTCCCTTTGGATTTGGCAAGATCCCTTCAATTGATTGAATCAAGAGTTGGGCTATAACCCTGAATTTTGGTAGAGAGAAGTAAGAAATGGAGTTGGCAGCTCAGCAGCTGAGATAGATTTTTTTGTTTGTTTGTTTTTCTTGAGGCTGCTAATAATTCTTGGGTTTCTTGATTTGGCACCTGAGTGGGAGATTAGGGAGCAGTACTGTGCTAGCATTTATTCTCATGTCTCACTTTTAAGAATACTTAAAGCCAGTGGAACCTTTCATTTTTATCACCACCTTTTCTTGTACCTACACGCGTTTCTGAGGCTGTGTCTTGTCATTTATAGGTTAGCAAAGCATTTCAGTTGTATAGCACATCTCCTCTCGTGGAGATAACTCAAATCCATTCTATACAAAATACAAACTTCCTTTAAGAAAGTTAATCTGTTAATGGAAGAGATTGCCTCTAAACTGCCTCCTGTTTCCTAGTTCTAAAGGAAAATAAGTTGTGATATGTGCAGAAAGCTGTTTACTCAGTACATGCTGTCTGAAACTAAATGCAAGATGAAGAGGTATATTCTGAAAATTAGAAAAATACAAATTGATTAAGTCATTCCCCTGCAAAGGAATATTCTGTTAATTTATAAGAATTGGGGTTTCCCCCTTACTTTCCAAAACCCCCAGTGGAAAAAGGATTGCATGGCTTCTATAGTACACATAAAGTATTTGTAGAAAAGAAAACGAAACCTTAAAACGTATGGGTGCAAATATTGATGGCATATATTGCATCTGTCTTGAAGCTAACGTATGCAAATATTCTGCCATCAAATTCTGCTTCTAAATTAACTTGGAAATGAGTTAGGATTGTTGTTGTTCTTACCTCCCTTAGGCAAGAAAGAATTTGTGAAGTGCATAATGCAGACATCTGATATCCCTCATTTAAATTCTCATCCTTGCCAGTGTCTTAAGTACACTGAAGGCAATAGCATTTCCAATCTAATCCTATCTGCAGACAGTCTCCCAGAAGATCTGCTGGGAAAAAATCTTGCTAGGAGAAGAAATAAACTCTAGACAATTGAGTCCTTTGAATAGAAACAAATGCCAACTGTATCAAAATGCTAAATACCAGAACTTTAATCCACCAGAATTCTAAATTCATCTAAACGAGAAGAACAAACAAAACCACCTGTTTCCTCTATCCTTCACTGCAAAGAAAGCTGTTCTTGCTATCTCAGATAGAAGCAGAGGAAGTGAGGCAAAAATGTGTGGATCGTGTGATGTTATGGAAACTGGGGTATGTGAGATCAGACAGGCAGGTAAACTGTCACGTATGAGGTGTATTAAATGGATAAATATTGTGGTTCTTATCCTGTACCCATTAATGTAGTGTTAAGGAGCGGATGGATTGTTTGAATTTTAAACACGTTCCTTGAAGTTGTTCCAGTGCAGAGGGGTGAACTCTTTAGGGCAACCTGCCAACAGTATATAATAAGAAGTCGATTTATATAAAATGTATTCAGAGATAATGCCAGAAGGTTGTAATGAAACCCCTTTTGGGTTGTGTTTGTGTCTCTTCAGCTACTCTGTGAGACGGCAAACTGCAGTTTTTACAAGAATTGTGCTGTTGAAGAAGGCCAGTGTCAGAAACCTAGAGTAATAACTTCCCTTTTACTTGAGTCAGCATACAAAGCTGTGGTCAAACTCCAAGATGCCTAAGATAGTTGTGCCAATGGTACCTTATTAGTTAAAAATGCAAAGGATAACTAATAAAATTCAAAGGATATATGACAGAGGAGTGCAAAGCCAGAGGTTATCTCTGGAGTTGGTTCTGAAAGACAAGCATCTGCTATAAAGCTATATAAGGCTTTATAAAAATTAAGTTTAAAAACAGTTAAAAATATTTGTCTATTTTGCAGTTTGTATTCTTATGGTAGACATCATGGGAGATTATTATCAGCAAGCAGTTGGAGAAAGCATTTTTTCTTGACATCAAGCTTGTTGAAAGAACAAAGAGGGGATATGTTACTGCCTTTAAATACTTTCTTTTAGCTCTTCTGAAGTTGTAGCTCATGAAAACAGTACAAATGTTTCAAACATAAAAAGCAACTGTCTCTGAATTGTTTCAAAATTTGCAAGAGAAAGGAATTTTGATCACCAGTATTGAAAAATTTTTAGATACTCTTCCATGCTGTTAACAATTTTTCCTGTGTGGCACCTGAAGTTTATGATGTCGTTTATGTGCATAGCTATGACGGGAAAAGTGAGATCTGAAGGGATTTTAGTTTTGGAGGATTTATATAGGAATGCTATTCCAGTAAATAAGGAAGAAAGTTCATTGGTTTTTCCCCTTAAATCTTGATATTATTCAAGCAAATTCAATCCACAGCAGCCAATTCAGAGACAAAAAAAGCAGGAAGATTATCTTTCTTCAGAGACACTTCGATTAATTGCAGATACAATGTCTAATATAGTCTAGGGCAGAATGCTGTTAAAGGGCTATTTATATATTTTTACTGTATTATGTATATAAAATATATAAATTTTCTATTTATATAGTTTCAATGCCTTCCTAGGCACTCTGTGTATGAAATTAAGTATTTATTAGGCTTTGTATCTTGGGAAAATGGAGAGATGCACCATAAATTACGGTTATAGGTTTTGTTTTTGTTTTTGCAGGATGGAAGTCAGTTTGATTTCTAAATATATAGCCTTTTTCTGTTTCTCTACAGATTCCTCCCCATGCTTCACGCCCCCACCACCGTTTCTCATTTTCAATTATATATATGGGAAATTCAAAGGCAGAACTTGTTATTTTCAACTAAAACAACCAACCCACAACCAAACCCAAAACCCTCAGGGCTTTTGGTTTCTTGGCATTTGTAAACCATAGAGGAATAGAGAGCAAAGAGGAAAAGAAAAAATGGTAGAGTTAATTGCTAATGTATGGTATAAAATACATTTCTGTTTTGTCAAGATTCCTAGTAAGTATTTGAGAAAAAGTTGCAAGTTATTGACTAGTGAAAACATGACCAGAAACACTCAAGATTTTTTGTCTTTAAGGCCACTCTTGAGTAGGATGGGAGCCATTCCCAATATCTCTGTTTCAGAGTCCAAATGGAAACTCCAATTTTTGTTATGCATTTACTGAAAATCCTGGTTACCGGTGTCACAGTGTATTAAAAATGTCCATGTGCATTGAACCAGAGGAAGGATTTTGAAGATCATCACTGTGAGAACACTTCTTTTAAGTATCCCTGATTAATACTGAATTTGCAACTACACTAAGGAGAGTATTATATTATTAGAATCACTTTGGTATTTAATTGATGACAGGCATAAAAAAGCAATACATATGGTATGTACCTGAGGAATAAAGCCAACAAAAAACAATCCTTAAAATGTATATTTGTTTGGCATTTTTGAGTCTGATTTTCATCTGTCACCATTATTGGGAAATTTCTTCTCTTTAGAGCTCTGTCATCTTTAGTAGATGTCTGACAGAATCATAGAAAAATGGGCTCAGGAAGGATCTGGGGATGTCATTCGTGGTCACACAAGGGTAGTGAACTTCTGACAGATATTTGTCTGAGTGATCTTTTGTCTTTCCCTTGGAAGGTCTTTTCTGACGTCCAGTCTCACATTTTGTAGCAGAAGTTCAAGCCTGTTACTACTCATTCTGTTCATCGTGCAAACCTCATTGCATTCTTTGTAACTTCTTAATTAAATTTACTGCGTTCTTCACACAATATGCCTTTTTGGAGGCTAACTTTTCCAGTCTTATTTCAGTCTTACCTGAAAAGTGATGCTTTTCAGATCTGGAATTCTTGGTCTACTGAGTTTAAGTAAGTTTAACATATGAAGATGGTTTTACAAAGTTTATACCACTTCTGGGGCAGAATTTGAAGACTGATTCAGTCTCATTAGTGACTGTTGGCTGAAAAAAAAATCCTTGCATTATCATTCTTCAAAATATTTCAAATTGGAATGCTAAAAATTGTTAATAAAGAATGAATGCCTTCAAGTAATAAAATGTTTCATGATATTTTCTTCAAAAGCCCTTGTGAATCAGTTTTATTTTCTCAAAAGGAATTTTCTGCAATGAAAAATTGCATCTATTTAATTAATCGATTTCAACTTACAAAAAGCCCTTTTTTTGGTATCATCCCTCCCCTTGTCCCCTCCTCCCCCAGTTTGTCTTTTTGAACCATTTTTATTTTTTTTTTTGTAGAAGGAAAGCCAACAGTGTTCTGACTGTTAGTTAAAGCTCAGTGGTGACAGTAGTACAGGTGACTGTATTTTTACAACAGAACTCTAAAACATCCAACTTTCAGATCTGTTTTTGCCTGATGGCATGTTCTTCTGCACACCATTAGCTAGTGAAAAATTTCATCTATGTAAAAATCTTATTGTGGAAGGGCAGCAAGAGGAGAAAAGGCAGAATCAAAATAACACCTTTTTTCTAACTTCTCACTGAAGTCTTAAAGCCCAGAGACATGTAATAATGACTTTTAAGTGTTGTGTAGGGTTTTTGCTGTTCCCTCCAAAGTTATATTAGCCACAGGAGGTGACTTGCTTTGATCTTTATGCTACATGTGTTGCTCATCTGTTGTTTTCCAAGGTGATCATCCCTGGAGTAAACGTGTAACTTCCTGTTATATTTTAAATCTCCATTTACACAGAATCAACTCCCATTGGAAGCAAATGTGAGGATACCCATGTATCCTAACATCTTGTCTTTTGTGGTGTAGCTTAGCATGCTGCTTGTGATCTGTGAGTACTCTGATCATGTCCCAAACCTTGTAACTGAGCAAAAATACTACAAATAGGTCAGTGTATACGCTGTGGATGTTTAACACTTGTCAGAAAATCCTTATGGTGTAAGGTCGTTAGTGTGTCTGCTGAAAAGTACTGTAAGACACAGAAGAGCTTTAGTTGGGTGTCTTTAAACAGAGCTTTAATTATGAATAGAGCCATGGTATTTTATTTAATGTGTATATTTTAAATCTCTGAAGAGCATCACAACCAAATTATTTTAATTTATGCTTTCTTTTTTATCAGCATTGATTGTTGAATATAAAATAGAGCTCGAAAGTGCTGCTTTTAAATTTGTATTTTGAACATATCGTTAAACGTTTGCTTATTTATTTGACTCTTGTTGGAAGGTTCAAAGGAAGCACTGAATATTAAATATAAATTGAGTATTAGATCACCACGTTCTTCTAGAAAGATGACAGAACAAAAAATTGGACTTACTATGTCCTACTTTGTCTTCCCTTTGAAATAGATGCAAATAGGAAATTAAGTGTCTCTACACAAATTATTGCCTTTTTAATTGTTGTCTTCTTCTGATGTTAGATCTGAAAGAGAAATTTGTCCTGACCTTGTCAGGTTGTTGGTGTGTGTTGTTTTCTGCACAGCTGTGCTTTATTCTCCTGGTAGGGACCTGCAAATGCTGCAGTTGCCTCCATGGAAGTGCAGAGCCTGCATGGTTTAGGAGGCTGGAGCTGGGATGCAAATTTTCTGCACTATTCAGCTGATTTCAGTAGTCCTGATCAAGGTCTTCTGACTCCACACTACCACAGCGATAATTCATAATAGGAGGAAAATTAAAATTGTCTAGTACACTGTAAACTTTAAATCCACAATAAATCACTGGATTTCTTTTTACAACAAGTTGAAATTACGTGATTTTAATCAGCTGTTACACCTTGAATGGAAACAACAACACAATACGGTGATTGAAATTAAATAAAAAATTTAAAAATTTTGAATTTTTTTTTTGCCCTTTTCAAATAAACATTTTTGTAAAAAGATTAAAAAAAGCAAATTAAAAAATAAAAATTGGTGCATGAAAACTCAAATTATCCAATCATAACTTTCATGGTAGCTATCTTTTGTTCTTGCAGCAAAAATACAGTGAAACCATGAAGACAATATTAAATTTCCTTATAAAGTGTGGATAATTTAAACATATCAGCATATTCAAGGAATAAGTTAGCATTTCATTTTGTAGTGCATGATGTGTCAAGTCTGTAGTTTCAGTTCTTTGGTTGAATACAAGCCATTTAAAGTCTGAGCTGTGATATGATAAGAAGTATGTTGTTGTTAAAGAAATGATACCCTGAAAGCAGATGTAGAGTATAGCTGTGTTGGAACAAAGAAGAACGTTCTGCAAGGTAAATTATAAGACGTTATGGAAGTTTTCTCCAAGCCATATTGGATTGTGTTTTATTTTTAATAAAGCATGATCTGTATTAAAAGCCTTTGTATTTTGAGGAAAGCTGTGTTTATGTGCCAGAATTTATTGTCATTGTGATTTATGTTTAAAACTGTCTGAAAACCTTTTTTCTAACTTTGTTTCCATCAGGTACTCTGTATTTCTTAGAAAACAGCAGTAGTTGTTTTTTTAGTGAGTGTATAAGGTCTTTGCAACAAGTGTTTTGTCTGTCCCTTTCCTGTCTTATGATGTTTTATCCCGAATTCATGGGGCAATTTCCTTTTATTTTTTAAAAGCATCTTACAAAAAAACCTGAAAACAATACTTTTTTGTTGGCTTGATTTTATAAAATGTTTATTGAGGACGGGGGGAAAAACATTCAGAAATGGAATGAAGCCTCAGTTTGATCTTACTGGCTTCAGGAAGATCCCTGCAGACAGGCCGCATTCCTTTGGCTGCATTTCACACAAAAATATGTGAGGTTTTTTTCTCCCCCCCCCCCCTTTTTTTTTTTTGCTATTTTGATTTTGAAAAGTAAAAAGTAGAATAATAAACACAATATCTAAAGTGACAGGAAGCTGAAGTTGATGGGATTGCTGGCAGACTCTTTGATGCTGCAGAGTGGAACTCGGTGTAGGAGCTGCACTTGAGTCAGGCTGCCCCTTTACTTCTGCCCTTCTTCTTTGTATCCCTTTCTATTCATTTCTCTTCTTTCTTTAAGTCCCTCCTGACATTGTTCAGATGGTAGTGAGGTTCTGACTTTCTGGGTCTACTACCATCAAAGTCTGAAGGAGGGCTGTTCTGGATGGAACACTGCTGGTGGACTGTGTTCTGGAGGAATTTTTCAAGTTGCTGTGACTGGAGCTCCCAAAAGGGCTTGTGAGGATGACCAAATCCTAAAAATGAATTTTCTCTAATCTTGTCAGGGAAATACCAGCAAAAGCCTGAAACAGACTTTCACCCCCCACTCCCCTCCAGGGGCAAAAGTTTATTTCAAAGATTGTCTTGACAAAAGAAAAGGTGCATAATGTTACTGGTATAAGGCTGTGGTTGCTGGCTGATGGGCATGGTTAGATCAGCAGAGGCTGCATGCTGATTATTTTTGAGGACTCCAGAAGAAAAGATGGAGAATGAGAATTTTGATTAGTAATCCAGAGAGAACATGGGGAACTAAAAGTAGCATTTGATCCATTAATAACCGAGCAACCATTAAATAAGACTAACTGCCTAAATATAGAGGGTTTTGTATTCAAGCAGCATTGAAGTCTTTATGCACTGAGGAAAATTATGCATAAGAGAGTGTTGTTCATAAATCTGTTGTGTTACTTTCATGCTAAATTGCTGCAGTGTCCATGTGACTCGCTAACCAAAAAACAGTGCAGAAATCATTGGAACTTCATGTTACTGCATTGTCCAGGGTCTACAGAATTTTTTGTCTTTTTAGAACAGTGGTCCATTTGTTTTATATATCATTCAGTGTGTTACAAAAGCTTTCAGCTCTATGCACTAAATCAGTTCATATTACAGAGCAGCAGAAGAACATGACGGTAACTGGTCTGCCAGATTATGTGTCAATGTGAGCTACTGATCTAGTGTGAGAGAGAAAAGCTTTGCCAAAATGGACTCGATAAGCAGAGCATTATTTACATATTGCAGTATTGCTTCAAATTATACAGGATGTTGACAAAAATGATAGTAGTACTGGAGAAGGGAAATAGGGTTTCTTTTTCTCTGTTTGACCATTTTGATCATTGCATTCAGGAAAGAGATGTTTGTCTCATTGTGGGTATCTATAGAGATGAAAAGTCAATACTATTATTTGATTTTTGGAGTGGGGCTGAGGGTTTACCTCTCTACATCGAAACTTTAAAAATGGCCACTGTTCTGGAACTAGGAGTTGCAAACTCAGCAAAACAAATTTCTGTCAAAAAAGCATTAATTTTTTGAACTCAAATGTTTTATTCAAAACACCTCATGCTTACAAAAATTCTTCTAAACTGACAAGCATCAATTTGTGAATGGTTGTGGAGGGCTTATGGTTGCTTTTCCCTCCTTCCCTCAAACATTCCTGGATCCTGGACCTGTTGATTCTGACTGGGGTGTCCCACAGGGCAGGACACCCCTCATTTTGATCAAGTCTTGCTATTTAAGGACAAAAAAAAGACAATACCTGAATGTTTGTGGAAAAAATTTGCTAGTAGTGAATATATCAAAACTTTACTTTGGGTCATACCAATGTCAGTCATTTCCTGAGCTGAACATCAAACTTAATATAAGTAATGATGTTAATGTGTTAAATGTTTAGCCATTATTTACATACCAAATGCCATTAAATATAAACTTAAAATTATTAATAAAATTGAAGTCTTTGAGGCTAAAATGATGAATTATATAGAATTCTCTAGAGTTACTGTAATACCATGTTCTGATTTATGAGTGATTGAGCAAGAAACAACTATCTCCTCTCCCCTCTTGTAGATTTAAGTAGTTACATGTGAGCGTATATTTATCTATCTTAATATTGACTTTGGAGCAAGAGGGTGAAGGATTTAGAAAAATACATCAGTATAAGGGAGGTAACATTTTTCATAGATGTCATTTTCACTGTCTCCTACTTGGAGTAGTTATTACAGCAACCTGTGAAGCTGAATTGGGTTTATGTCTGGTAGATCCAGTGCCTGTGTAATTTTTTTAGGTCACTTGCTTCTGTGTCTTACATCTGCTAGCCCAATTTTGCAAAATTCTCTCCACCCATATTTATTTGGAAATAAAGGCTAACAAGAGGAAAGTATACTGATCTGATGTATTTTGCTGGCTTCGTTCAGTGTCTCATCTGCTCCATCCCATCTCCTCTTCCAAAAAGAGTGTGTGACTGTAGGAACTGTCTTTGATTTAACTGTTGCATTGCTTGAGGAGGATCCATCTTTGTTCACAGCTCTCTCTCTGTTATTTATTAAATAGAGTGGACCTTTAAAAGCAGAGTTCTTAGTCTGATAGGAATGACTGTACCTTACCTGTTGTGCTAACTCCAAGAGTGTGATTACAATGCTTCTTGTTTAAAAGATAATTTGCTGGATGTACAAACCACTTTATAAACCATTTCTGATTAGAAGAATTCTTTTTATATAGATCTTAGCATCTTCAAGTTCTTTGCCTCCTCACAAAATTTGTATGTTTCATATTTATAACCCAGATAAAAAATTTGGTAGCAAGAATGGTTTGATTCAAACCGCTTTTTTCCTCCTTTTTTTTTTTATTTAATTTTGAGTTGGTAGTGTTACAGGCAACACGTGACTAGATATCCTCTTACTTAATTTTAACAGTAATTTAAGCCTAATTTGCTTGAAAACCTGAATTCATGTCAAAAGCTAACAGCATGCATGCAGTCAGTGATCTGCTGCTGTTGTTGCATTAGCAGCATGGTCAGCATCTGACATCAGCCTATAATTAGCACTCACTAATTTGACTTTCTTAGATATTCCTGTGGATTAGTCTTTTTAGGCACAATAATTTTGTCTCACACTTGAAAGAATATGACAAGTATACAAGCTTATTAAGCTAGGAAGAGTAAGAAGTTCAATATAGAGAAGAGTAAGAAGGAACTTTAGATGACAGAAGGTATGATGGTACTACTCAGACTGTATTTTCTACTGAAATTGTTTGCAAGTTTATGAAATACAAAAGCTAATTGAATATATTCAGTGATCATTTGTGATTATGTCTCCTGAAATTGAGGAGAATAACTGGTTAAGGAAATGTACATGTTAGTGAATGCAAGGAGGGGCTAAGTAAAAGAGATAAAAGAATATTTAGGAAACAGCAGCAACAAGTAGAATTTGATACGTTTTTTTCTACATACAGCTAAAGTGAAAACATCACAAAGCAAGAAGCAAAGGTACTCTCTTTTGGAAAGAACTATCAAGTTCTCATAGCAGTGGTTTTAAAATGCTCACTGCTGTAAAGCCCTGAGCACTCTGTGTTTGGATAGCAGTGACTTACAGCAGTGGAAATGTTTGGTACACTGCACTCACTGTAAGGATTTTTATGTCTACCTCATTTTTGCAAGTAATGCACAGCAAAATATTTCCAGATATATGAAAATGGATGAGACAGTGGTGATATATGTAACATGTTAGCAAAAAACAGACTGTATGAATTTTAAATTAAGTGCAAAATTAATTCATTATGAATTATGGATAACTATAATATTTGCAGAGATGAAGTGTCTAGTAAAACTTATTATATGTTGAATTTTGGGTATCAAGATGATTGTGCTCTTTTCCAGAGTGACTTCCTTTCTTTATGTAGTTTGATTTGCTGATGCTGTAAACATAAATCAAAAAACAAGATGCTGCATATTGACAGAAATTGATTTTTATTGTTGCAGACTTATCCCAAATGTTGTGGTATGTTGGGTTAGATGGAAAGACACTACTATTGGTAGTTTTTTTCATAGTTTTCAAAGATAGGCTTCTCTGTTCTGGAGTTCTTTTCCCCCCAGTTATTTTTAAACAATACTCCCTAATCACACTACACGTTTGATGAAACCAAAGAGATCACAGATCTGGCTCAGTAGCCCCAAGTGTGTTCATCCTGTTTAAACGTTCATTTTGGTTCACTCGTCTGGCATTTTGTCATAGACATCTAGTAGTAATCTCAGGCTCATGGCACAGACAGAGTTGCTCCTAATCTTGTAATTATTTGTTCAGTTAAATCCCATTCTGAACTAGGTCCTGACAGTGTATCCTTAGAGCCATAGTGTTTCCAGGGTCATAGTGGGAAAATGGTCACTGTAACCCAGACATTGCAGTTTCACCCCAAATACTTCTCATTCCTGAGTTCACACTGCATATCAGGAAACATGTGCTATATATGCTTTTCTCTCTTGATAAAAGTACTTGTTGGACAGAAGTCTTTTCTCCAGCAGAGAGAATTAATCCAGATTCCCTGCTGCCCCTCCTCCATGCAAAGTGTTTTTACTGTGTGAGCACAAAAAAGCCATGTTCTCCCAGTTATCTCCTGATAATTTCCTATCAGAGTAACAGACTGTCCAAGCATGAGAAACCTGACATTAAAATTTGACATAAATTCTTAGGTAGGGGTTATATTGCTTAATAATTTGCTGATCTTCATAATTATGAAATTATGCTGCAGATGAGCTGCTTTCTATCTGCCTGTCTTTCTCCTGCATGTGAGTAATGTTTAAGCGCTCTGAAAAAAATAATTGCAAAGCCAATAACTGAGGAAAAACAAATAATATAGTAGGTGAAGACAGTGTGGCTCCAAGGAATAAAAAAAATTGTATTTATTTATTTAAACTGTCAAAATTTTACATGTATATATGTAAATATGTAGATGAGTGTGTGCATATATATGTGTGTGTGTGTATAAAAAAAGTCAATCTTAGCTATGCCACAATAAGTAGCAAATGACAGACTTTTGCAGTAGTAGCAAACTGGAAAAATCATTATTACTTAGCAGGGAAGTAAATGATGTACAGTATCTAAATTTTAAACACAGAATATAATGCTCACAAGTAAGCTTACAAATACACATGGCTCTTCAGAATGTTGGGCTCTTATATAGGAAGTTTTTTAGTGGTTGTGTTAACACAAGCTAGAGAACCTGGTATTTTCTTCTGGAAGCTTTGAGGGATTGTTTCCTTAAGCATCTTTTGTTGTTTGTTTTTTCTGAAAACACTTTTTGTCTCCTCTCTATAATTACAAATCCCTTGCAAATTCTTTGCTCTGTGTATAGTTACAGAAAGGACCCAATAGTTTGAAGGCATAAAATTGACTGTGATGAAGTGGGATGGTAAAGGGGTCTTCTCTAAAATTGTCTTCTGTTACTGCTATAATTGATTTTTGCTTAGGGTGTGGTGTAACCTTAAAAGACTTACCATGCTAATCCTGGAACATAGTTTTTAGGTGTAGAGAGAACTGCAGCATTACATGACAGAATGAGCTTACATCATTTGGAGGGAAATGTGGATTCATGCTTAATGAATCATTGTTCACAAAAGGATCAGAGTTATATAACTATGTAGTAAAAAAGAAAAACCAAAATCTCAGCTTTTTACTACTTGAAAATGTTTGCAGACTAGCCAGGAAGAAAGCTTAGTGTGTGTAAATGGGCAGAATTCCAGATAAGCTCTTCCAATATTGCTTGAATTGAAATTCAGCTATTCCCTACAGTAAAAACCAGCAAGATGTAGTACCCATCAGTTGTTCTCACTAACTTAATGTGTTGACATTTCAGAAAACAGGCAAGCCATGCTTGAAAAATAAATGTAAACTTTTTCCCCTTTGTAAATAAAATTTAAAAAGTGGCATTTATAAACTAAGTTTCGTACAAGATACAGGACTATTAAAAAAGCTTAATTGAATGGGTCCTCAGTCAGAAGATTCCATGATAATTTACCACTGTGGGTTTCATATTAATTAGTGACAAATGTAAGCTTTTGCAAGTCTCTTTAACGCTTTATTAGTGTTTTGTGGGGAATAAGGAGAGTGACATTTTTTTCGTTAAATTTCTGTTATACAACAGCATCAATAAATGTCTTTTTTAGAATCATCCTTAAAGTCTGAATATGGAAATGCTGTTGTCCTTTTTATTTGTACTCAGCTGTAATAACAAGGAGGTCTAATAGTCATATGAAAAATTTACAATTATGAATCCAAAAATACTAGTTTGTGTGTAGCTGATAGAAACCGTGTGTTATCCTTATAATAAATAAGTACTTTATTTTTGTTTTTTTTCTTTAAAAGGTGTGCAAGAGGGAAAATTAAAACAGCTTTTTGGAGTTGACATTGTGCTATGTTTCATTGTCATGGAGAACTCTTACTCTTTTGTCCAAATCCAGAGCTTCATTCCTGGGATATCTGTTAGAAGAATCTGCGATGTGCATTTAATATCATTGGTTTGGTTCCTTCATTTTAGGAGTGACTTAGTCCTGAACTTTTCAGGAGTAGTCATCTGCTCCTAAAATAGGCTACAGCTTTTAGTCTCTAATGTTTATTGACCAGATGACATTCAGACTTTTTGTCTGTCCTGTTTTCGAATCAAGAGTCAAAGTTCATTTGGAACATTTGCTCTGCCTTTTTGCCTGCCTTGATATTTAGACTGCAGTAAATCTGGGACTTTGATTCCCTTCTGCTAGAAGTTTGCACTTGCTGTAGGGATGTCATGATCTCATGGGATTTGTAGATCAAGAAAATAGTGTCACAGTCAGAGACTTGCATGTACCTTCAACCTATCCTTGGTTTCTTTGTGTGCTTAGAATACCTTTAAGCTATAACACCTTCCTTATAAAATAGAATATTTTATATTATTATCTCTCAAACACACAACTCCAGTGACTTTGTAAAGTGGGCTTATAAATTAATGCTGTTGCATTGGAAATTTATTATGCATTACAGTTTTGTCTGATGGTGGCGTTAGTTAACTCCACCCCAAAACTGGGTGGAGTTACCCAATATACTTTTTGACAGCCAAGCTGATTGTCGCTTTACCTGATAAATCATTATCAAGTAGGTCTTTGTTTTGTGATTAACTGTGCTGTTGGTTGATAAGGACTAATGCACGTGCAAGTCTGATGGGGGAGCTGTCAGGTTTCTGTTGTCACACGGGGTGGGATGTGCAGGCTGCACTGTGGATTGCTGCAATGATTTTAGTTTTCTCTGATGTTGCATTAATCTGAGACTGATCAGTATCTTAAATACTATTTAATCACAGGGGTAACTAAATAAATAATGAGAAGTGGCTTTTAATGGAATAAAAAGTCTATCTGTATATCTATCACTCACTGAAATTTTGCCTACAGTCCTATATCAGACACTAATATTTTGGGAGTTGTTCTTTTAGTCTGTTCCCATTTATCTATTAGTTTCCTTTTCATTGTGTTATAAACCAGTCTGTCCCACTAGCAAGGTCAGATGTAAATCTTCATGACTGCATTGACTCTTGACTTCAGATTTTATAGATACTTCTATTATCTTCTTTTAGCTCCTGCTGGAATTGAATCCTCTGGGATTGCCATTTTGTTGTCTTAGATGTGATCAAGCAAAAAAGCATACTTTATGCATATAAACAAACACCAAATCAATTTGCTGCTCTTGCATTTGTCTCTTTCAGGATCTGGTTTTAATAACAAACAAAGGAAGACAGGGAAATGGCTTGTTTACAGCTTATTTGAAGCTTGTGGGAGGTTTTGTCAGGGTTTTTGTTACAATTGAGGTCAGTCCATTATAAATGACTTCACTGATCAGTGAATGTACACCAGTTCTGGTTAGTCCCAGGTCAGTAATACTGTTGTATTCCATTTAGTCCCACTTGGATTTCTATACCAAGTGTATGAATACTTGCTTCAACTTAAACACCAGTATGGTGCTTTATAATTTTAACCCCCCCATTGTCAAGTTATCAGTATATTTTGGCATGTTTTACCTTATGCAATGCAGTAATGAAGGTGGAATTCTGTAGTTACGGTTAATCACTTGCCTTAGCCTTCATGAATAGTTCTAACAGTAAGTACTGAATCTTGTGTCTATTATAAAATCAGGCACATGAACCACCTCAAACTAATACTTACGAAATACTTGTTTTCTGCTATCGTCAACTTTTAATTATTATTGCAACTATTTATTACTTGCAAATGGGCTTTTTGGGTTTTATTGTAATTAAACCAAGATAATAGCTTTTTATATTCTCCATGATAAATCATGATGCATTAGTAAACTTATCAATTCTTCTCATCTATTTTTCTTTTCTTTTTGGGATACATATAATTCTATGTGTTCTAACCTAGGTTTGTATCTGCAAAGGAATCTCCAAGTACTGTCCTCAGTTTTGATACAAGCACACAATTCCACATCAGTGTGTAAAGTCCATAGGTAAATATCATTTCAGCAGTAGAACATTTATTTTAAATAACAGTTAGAACTATGACCCATAAGTATTGGCCAGATTCATTTAAGCCAGTGACTGAGAGCACAAAGTTAAGAATATGTATAGAATAGAAAACTGTACATGCTGTTACATGAACACATTAAAAACATTATTAAAATATAGTTAAATGTATTAATCTTATTTTTATATACGGTATGACACTGATAAACAATAAATGGCCATTGAAAAACAACTTCCTTGTGTAAAAGTATTCCACATATTGCCACACTTGGATCTCTGTAATTGGCATTCAACTTTTTCCTGTCATATTCTTATAGCTGTTGACTGTAGGAATTCAGCCTTTCCTGGAGGAGAGGTTGAAGATTTTGTCTTTTAATATCCTCATTGTGGATGCTGAATGTAGCCTTGTTCTCAGACCATCTTTTAGTACTTTGACTTGTATGTTGTCTATAAACACTTCCTAAAACAGGTTATAATCACTAAGTACTGAACTTTGATTAAATCTGTTGCAAGTACTTTCTTGGTATATCTGTTGCCTTCATCAGGTCTGTGGAAGTGTTCAGCAGTTGTTAGAAGTCAGCAGAGCTCTTTCAACATGTTAACTTTACAAGTTTATTACAGTTGAGAATGGTATATGTAGTGATGGTGGTAATGTGTGGCATAAGGCTATATAATAAAATAATGTGTTAAAATATATTGCATGGAAGAGCATTTCCCTTTTCTGAAGTACATATGTGAAGCAGCAACCAGATCTCATATGAAGGAGAAAAATTCATCCACTAATTCTATAGCCATCCAAAAGTGATCCAGTTATTTTTATCACACTTTCTCTGCCAGAGTTCCTTATCTGAAAAGTAATTCCTGTATTTCAGACTCTGAACACTATAGAGAAGTGACAACATACTCCTACTTCTAGTAATTACTCAACATTTTAACATGGAGAGGGCATGAGATTAGGTTTTGCACTTGATTTTTTATTTGTATTTGGCAAATATGTTAATACTTTGCGTTTCCTAAACGGTAGGAAAAGCACTAAAGTAGATGTTGTGAAAGGTGGCTGGTGAAGTGCCATGTCTGTGTGCATGTGCATTCATGTATAACCCAGCTGCTTTATAAACACAGGGGCTCAGAGCAGCCTCTTTTGACATGATCAGTTTTAGGTAAACACCCTGCAGACAATTCCGTGCTATTTACATTCCTGCTTTTGTTTTCCTAGGTGTTTTTGTCCAAGCCGTTTGCCAAGGGTGGGTCCTGCAGGCACCCTCTTTGCTATTGAAAAGATAATCATTTAATCTGTCCTTTGAGTTCAAAATCAGTACATGCTCAGAAGAATCAAAGCCTTGTCAATTATCAGACTATCAAAGTGTACTTCTGGAAGATTTTTCATGCCAGGTACAATATTACAGGTTAGGGTTTTTTTTTAACAGAATTAGCAACCAGGTAATTAAGCTTACATTAGATCAAATAAATTAGCTCTGAGACTGGGGTTAAAAGCTGAAAGTTTGTCAGCCTAATTGTAACAAATTGTTGGTTTGACATACAAGGTTAACAGCAGCTAAAAGCTTAGAAGGGGAAAAATATCACTCAATCAATAGGGAAATTCTTTAAAGAAAAGCTTTGCTAGGCTTGGGTATCTGAGGGAAGCAGGGCACACACTAGAGGACAAAGAAAAATTTTGACTTAATATTTAAGAACCTTTTATAGATTGAAAAAGCCCCAAATGTACAAAATTTAATTAGAAGCTAACGATTTGGTGTTGTGGGGAGCTGAAAGGAACAGAACTGGGAATGGCTTGTTTGAAATGACCTTGCTGTCAGGGTTTCACATAAGCTGTTAAATGTATGCAAAGAACTGCCAGGAAATCAATAAAATAAAACATTGCGGTGGTCCAGTATGGAAGCGTGGGACATAAATTACCATTTTAATTTTCAATCAATACGGAAACAGATATCCCTGAAGCAGTAAAACATGACCTGCACACAGATCTTCATTGCAGGACAAAAGAGAATACAACAGATATCCATAAAGCTCTCAATAGATGTTTTCAAGAATGTTACTGGCTGTATTGGTTCTGTATAATTGATACTTATCTGTTCCTGATTGGGAATATCTGCTCCCAGAGTAAAGAAACTTTCTTCGTAGTTTATCATTTTACAAAGATTTTTGACAACTGGCTTTAGAATTTGCAGGATGGCTTTGGATGTCCTGGTTTTGTTTTGAAGTTTAAAGGTTTGATCAGCATTTGAGAAAAGTGTCTGGTATAGCCATGAACAGGGGTCAGAGTAGTGCTGCCCAAAAGATACTAAGGAGGGAAATAAAGTAGTACAGAGAATTTTATTGTAGGCCATAGTTTTATAAGTATTCAGCATTGATTGTTGCCATAACCTATTAGTTTATGATGGTCTTTCATGTCTGTTTGAATGAGTTAAGTAGACTATTTCTTTTGAGAAGGTAAACTTATTAAGTAAAATCCGATTGCTTTTCCGTTTGAATGTGGAAGTAAAGGAGCCTGAAGATCTAATCCATTGATACCTTTAATTAGCTTCAAACCCCATTTTTAGGACAGTAACTTGAGTAAGTTTGTAGTGCTTTTGCTCATGTTTCCAGATGGTCAGCACAAGGTTTGAAATGTGGAAGGTTAACTGGGAAGGACTTGTGGTTGACTGGAAGGAGTCATGGTCTTTATCCAGCTTCTAACTAAAATGAGAGGAAAACAATTGATATGCATAGGAGCAGTTTTGCCATCAGGTGCTATCATATGGACTTGAAGTTGCTGTAGTTTCCATAGAACCAAGCCCCTTCCATAGATTGTTTAGTTCAGTGACAGTAGTTCAATGGAGTGATATAATCAATAGTTTTCTGCTTATGCTAAACCAGCAAGAAAACATTTATGATACGGGTACAGGACCTCCAAAGGACTGGGTCATTGGCAGGCCAAGGGCATCTCAGTGAAATTGCTTTGGTAAAGAGAGCTTTCTGAAATCTCTTAGTGGGTTTTATATTGTGTGATTGTTTGTGTACTATAAAGCAGCTCATCTCTATGAAGTTTTCATTGAATTTCAGATTTGAATGAAATCAGAATGAAAATAAATGCAAGTTATTTCCATTTATCTGATTTTTGCAGCAATTCTGTCCAGCTGAGGAGTTAGCATAATCTCTTTTCTGAGGCACAAAGCTGTCCAAATAAAACAAGTCAGTCATAAACTCACTGAATGGTTCAGTGTGTCTCTTCCTGACTTTATAACAAAACTTGAAGCAGAATGCCAAAGATGCACGTAGTTGCATATCCTGGAATTCTACCTATAATCGGATCGTGTGGTTAATGGCTACAGTAGGTCACCTCTTTCTTCTGTCAGGAAAAAAATGCTTGAGAACTTTGTGTACTCATTTTTTGTTTGTTTGGGGTTTTGTTTGGTGGGGTTTTTTTTTTGGGGGAGGGGTGTTTTTGGTTTTTTTGATTGGTTGGTTGGTTTGGGTTGTTTCGTTATAAGGAATGGCTTTGTTAGTAGGAGGTTAGCAATATCTTCCCATTTCTAGGACCTCCTCATTAAAGAAAACCTCCAAATATAATTAAGGGAAGGGGAATGGGTATTAATCAGGTTTTGCACATCTGTTGATGCACTCTGCTTTAGAGCTATTACAGAGAAATGTTATAAAAAGTAGATGGCTGGAAAAAAACAGAGGAGGTCACTAATTATGCCAGCCTATTTGTAATTTTGAACATCCTGCTGGCAAATATGTGATTTTGCTCCCCTTCTGAAGCAACTCTCTTGTGTCCCATGTGAGGTAACTTTTATTTTTGCACCTTGTCAGATAATTTCTAAAGCTCAATGTTCCAGTAATACACAACCATAGGCGTTTGATGACAAGAAGTTTCTAAACCCCTTTTTTCATTAATCTTCATAACTGCAGTGATTGTCTGCAATTAGTAGAGTGACTGAAAGACAAACATCCAGTCTTCAGCTAGAGAACACTTCAGTAAGTTAAATGTATTCAGTTGGTTGAGTAAGTACTTAAACAGCTGCTAATAAAATCTGAGTTCCATTGGGAATTATCTTTGTTAACTCATGGATATACTGAACTTTAGAAAAGGAGGGACTTCACACTTCTCTTTAAAAGGCAAAAAGAGATGGAGGTGGAAATTGCATATCAATTTAGTCAAGATATTGGGAGGCTGGGCATGAATATATTTTATAGATAGATATTTATGTCCTTTTTTGGGTTTTATCTCTCAGATTTGATCTTAACAATTGACACAGCGAGCAAGTGCTCATACATAATGTGAATACCAGTGAAAATACACCTGCAAAATCTCTCTTCAGGTTGTGGGATCAATTCTTTGCTCTTCATTAACACATTAACAAAAAAAAATAAAAGTGGAGAGGTAAGCAGGAGGCATGTGACTGGGTTTCACATTAGAGCAGAGAACAAGTTTATCCATTTATCTAAATTCTATTAGATTGATACTTCTACAGGAAAATAGTAGAACTTTCTTTGTTGACTAGCAGTTTCCAAAAATGTTTATTGTCTTCGTAGACAGGTTGAAATGACACTAGCTTGGTTTTCAGGCCATAAATAAGTATTAGTCTCCTTGTGCATGTGTGTGCACAAGAAGTTCTCAGCACTCGGGGCCAGCGCATGCTGTGGTGTTCCCCTAAAAACAATGAAAGGAAAGGTTCTGCTTTCCATAAATATGTAGCAGAACTGTTACTGCCTTCTGAAATTGCAGAAGAATCACACATCAGGTTTCTACTTTGGAGGAGGAACATTACCATGCAAATAGGTTTGATGCTGTTTTTATTCTATGGCATATCTCCAGAGACTGGGCAAGTCATTTGTTGTAAAAAGTAGAGGTACAAGGGATGTGTTACAGGGTGTCGAAACTGGTTTGCAGCTTTTAGTTGGCAGTAGAGTTTTTCTGGGCTGTTTGTGATTCCTGGGGAACTTGTACAGTTTGTTCTGCCCTTTCTTCTGCAGTCAAATAAGCTCTCCCTTTGCCTAAGGAGATCTGGGAATTTGGGGGGAATGGTGATTATAGAGAGAGTTTTTTTTACTATTTTTGGTTATGTTTGTAAAATTAAATAATTCTTCTGTATTAACTATTATTATTTTATTTCAGTTACTGATTCCAAACTCATGTTGCATTAATGCTTCCCAACTCTATTTACTTAATGACCCAACTTCAATCTCCCAAGGAAACATAAAAAACCTTATAATGGATTGATATCAATGTTGTTTCTTAGATACACATCAGGTAATCTGACTTAAAAGCCAAATACTCTGAAAGGATAACTCTGGATTTGACTACTGCATTCTCAATCTCTAATCCAGGTCTTTGGCAATTAGTAAGGTAGATGCAGAGCATCTAAACTGATTTTAGCTATTAGGTCAAAAGAAGCCTGGACAAGCTTTTGGTTACTATAAACTATTGTTAATAACAAAAAAGGACACAATTTATATGAATAAATGAATTTTTGCCTAATTTCAAACCTAACGCTTAAAAAAGGAGAGGGAGGAGACTCTTGTTCAGCAGTTTTCCATATTAGGTGCTAAGACTAGTTTCAAATTCTCACGGACAGATGAAAGATGATAATTTTGCTTCAGGAAAACAAGCAAATGTACATGAAGAACGCGATGCCTGCGTGAGAGTGAGGACTCCTGATAGTAGTAGTAGCGTAAACTACAGCAGTATTTTAAAATGGAGCAAATTCCCCTTTAAACCTAAAAATTATAAAGCCTCTATTAGTGTGGTATTTTTATGTTCAGTTATTATTTGAGGTAAGATACAAAACTACTTGCCTAGTATAGTTTTCTGAGTGTATATATACGTTTCATAGGCATATCTGTGTAAAGTATAGAGGGAAAGAGAACTATAAGATCAAACATGTGGCATTATATGCAGCTTTTATTTCTGACATGTATTAGAGTTCTGTCTATGTGTAAAATATTTGTGGAGAGAAAGAGTACAAGGGGGATAGTTTCATCCAGGGGTAATACTGTTTAGTTTGTTGAAAAGACATTTCATTATTTTCTCTATTTTCTTTCTTGGAAAAAAACCCCAGTAAGTGTATCTAATTTGAGGCAAAGAAATTAACATTTACTTTGATTTTTTTTCCCTTGGTATTCTTTGAACAGCCAGACACATTGACTACTGATGAGCACATAGGACTTCTAGGTTTTATTTCCTACTCTAGCTCCTAAAGAAATCTAGTGTTTATTGCTAATTAACCTCTTACTATTACTCTTTTTCTTTGTAAAGTAGTACTGGTGTTTCAAAAAAGGAAACAGAAGTACTAGTAAATTTGAGAACAGCATTATTTGAGTTTAAGATTTCAAGCCCTTTATAACGTAAAATGAATTTTTGAAGTTTCAAAAGTTTTGTAATCCAAAAATTCTTAAATTAGATGTCTCACTATGGTGTATGAAATAATCTGATGTTTACAAGATAAATATTCAAGAAAAATGGAAAATGCAAATAATTTCATTTTTTTTTATAAAAGTTCCTACACTTGCCTTGTCTTACTTATATCACTGAAAATACCATACATTTAAAGGTAGTTGTACACTTCTAGGCTTGACTGAATCTGACACCTTCCTAGGGTCATTTTTCTTTGGAGCATTGCAGAGTTTTTCCTTAAAGGCAGGCAGAGTCCAGCCCCCTGATCCTGTTTACATGGAAAGGGATAGTTTTTGAGAGCTCTGTGCACCTACCTGCCAATGCTGGGTTTAGACTAAATGCATTACTTTGCAGAAAAGGGTATTTACGCGTGATGTCCAACATAGTCCTGTCTGGGTAAGATATTTTAAGAAACCATACCACTGATGAAAGAAATATCAGAAGGAGTAAACAAGTCAAGGGTATAAGAGGGATGCAAGTTTATGACCTCTTGCCACTTTGCCAAAGCTTTTTTTGTTACTTTTTGTTGTTGGAGGTTTAGTTTGGGGGGATTTTTTGCCATTTTTTATTTTATGAAAGAAATAGGTAGGATTATAAATGTACTTTGATCACATCTGACAAAAGTTTGATCTCCTCTGAGTCAACAGATGCAAATATGTATTGCCACTCTTATGCAGAGAGTGTCCAAAGCTTCTGAATATTAATATAAAAATCAAAAATTATGCATAATATTCACTGAAAAGATGAAAGAACAGAAATCACTAGCTAACAAATACTGATTGCCTCATCCTATCCAGTCTTCTTAGAAAGAACAAAGAGAGCATTAATACAAAATTTCTGCCTTGCTGCTCGGTGCCATCACGCATAATTTGGGTGTATTTGATCAGGTGAATCTCCCTGAGAAAACTCATAAAGGAGCAGCAGTTGCCTGTGAAATAAATACAAACTCTGCTGTTCTAGTGTTCACTTTCTTGTGCTTGCACTGCCAAGGCCCCTGCATTTGGCCAGACCTGTGGGCAACTACCTTTGAAAAGACCATGTTCACTTCAGGAAACTACACCTCTGCTTTTAATGGTATCATTCATTAAAGAGAAACCACTTATTTGTTCATTATTCAGGGTGTAAATTTAAAAGCATTACAATTTTTTTGTTGTTTTTTTAAGGTGAATTATGCTCTGTTACAGTGGTGGTTGCAGTTAAACCTTTAATTAGATTTACTGTGAAAAGAACATACAGGCTTCATAAAGTGGATTTATGGTTTCAATTCGTTTCTAATTTTGAGTTTGTGGGTTTTTTGAATTATAGTATCTTTGCATCTCTTGCAGAGGCATCACCGCATGGTGACATTTAGTCAACATTTAGTTGTGAGGTTAAATGTTTTAGCAAAGTTAGTCCTAGCTTGCCTCAAATAAATTGTAGGATTAATTTAGAGTACATGAGTGTGTTTTTGTATTCCAGGGATAGACTAAATGGCAAAATTCTCCACAATTATGTAGCAGACCTAGCTGTTTTCACATCTCTTCCATTTGGCCAAAGATGAGGTCTGGAGGAATGCTTAATGTTGAGTGTACTGTGTATGGTCTCGTCCTTTTCATGCCGTTGTTTGAAATGTCACTCTCACAGTTGTAATGATCTTAATCTCACCACTGTCTTCTTTCTAGACCATTTAGCAAGGACCTTTAAAAATTTGTGCCAGGAGTTTTATTTACAGCAAAATATTTTCTTTCTTTCTCCCCAGAATTGACTTTTTTAAATTCAATTAGACATTGTACTATACAAGATAATCAAGGACTGAGGCCTTTTAATGTGGAAAATACTTCATGTTTCTTAAAATTCTTTTTTTCATTCTCATTTTACTGTCTATTTCAGTGGTGGGGTTTTCTCCTTTTTGAAAAAGCACTATCTTGTTGATCATGTTGTATGTGATAACCAGATATGTTGCCACTGCACATAGTACTGAGGATTTCCACAGGAAGAAATTCTTGACAATTTTTTTCTTTTAACTTATGTAAAATGCACATTCAAAATGGACTTCAGGTATCAATTATGAACGTGTACCTGAATTCTGAACATGCTTGTTATTGCATGAAGAGTTCTTGATTGGATGTACTATCGAAAGAAGTCAAATACATGAAATTTTAAGAGGAGAGATCATTTGGGTGATTTCCTTTCTTAAAGTTTAATCAACCTAATCTACTTCTGAAACTAATTCTGATTTTTTGCATTCCTGTATACAACGCAACTAATATGTATGTTCTGCAAAAAAAAATTGTATGTGAGCCTGTCGGGTCAGCAGTAGATGTATCTCCACTAAACAACAAATCTGAGAAACAAATCATATCTTTTAATGGTAAGTATTGCACATGTGGGTTTTGTTGGTGTTTCTTCCATTAAGGAAAAAATAATAATTCTTAAATGTGTCTGAAGCTGCAAACACATGAAAAATTTCATTCTGAAGAGCTTTACTCTTGTGACAATATGTGCATCACACATATTTCTGTATTGACAGCTTACTGATGTGCATGGTATCCTATCAGAACCTTCATCTGTGTTCCCTTACCAGCATAACTAATAAATTGCCCCCCATGGTGGCCAAGAGCATGTTTGAAGATCAGAGGCTTTCTTTAATCCCTGTAATACCTCTGTACCATCTTCCAGCCTGCGTGATACATACTGTGTGAGAGAAACAAATGGTGTCGTTTACAAGGGCGGAGCTTGAACCTGTTATTTGGAAAAGCAGGAGAGTTTAAGAATTTACATTCATTATTTTGTAGGCAAATTTTAATAAATTGCTATAAATGTGTAATTTGTAACCTATAAGCTATCTTCCTCTGGCAAGTTCAAGGCTTCAGAACAGTTAGTTTCCTGTTGCCATTCTTTGGTGCAAAACCCTGATGTGGTCTTCTGAGTCTTTTAGACCCAAAACTATTATTTTCCCTGTAGGGTTCTGGGCTGTGTGCCAGTTTGTTGTGTTTCTGTGCAGTATTGTATCTGTTGCTGCCTAGTAATTTGCCTCTGCTGGGTAAGTGCCTGCCCCTCTTTCAGAGCTCATAAACAATTCTGGAGAAGAAATATTAGGTTAGATGACTTATATTTTCAGCCACGTACAAGTGGTGTGAAGGGTCAAGAGAATATCCTCTTCAATAATCCACCCTTTTATCAGAGGCCGAGATGTGAACTTCAGATCAGATGCTGCATTTCAGTCCTCCTGGCCCATGGTGCTTTATTCAGTAGAAGGCATGTTTGGGCTTTTATCCCCTGGCATTGATCTGAATTACTGCAAGTAGGAGGAGGAATCAATTCTCTTTGGTGCTTGATTTGAACTGCCTGAACTATAGAGTCACATTTTAATTTAGACTTATTTCACAGTGTAAAAGATAAGGGCTCCTTCCAGACATACTATTAGATCTCAAGGTTTCTGTTATAATTTCAACACTTATCCACTTGTCTCATGAATAAAAGGTTTCTGTTTTAATTCTAGTAATCCCCCATGTGAAAGCCCCTAGCACAAGGAGATTCATTGCTGAGAGCACAAAAGTAGCTACAGAATTCAGTTATATTGATTTCTTCTGCTTAGGTAAGGGAGGGATGGGCACCCAGCTTTGTTAATAGCACTGTACCTGCACTGCCCTCATCTACTGTAGCTCTACACAACGTTCCCTAGCTGACACCTCTTGCCTGTAGTTTGAGTTACTGATCTTATACAGTTGAAAGCCCATAAATGGATTGAACACTGACACTGAGGCTGACATCTCAATGCTTTGCAGAGCTTCACTGTAGCAACACGGTCTTTCCTCTTGAGATTGTTGTGGTTTGACTGTGATGTTTCCTATGCCAACATATTTCAAATAATTATTGTTTTTCAGTGCTTGCATATCATTCAGGTTAAAGGGAGAAAATCTTCCCTTCTTTATTTTAAGTGCAACTGTCAGAGGATTTACCATCACCTCAGGTTATGAGCTCATGGAGTTTGAATGACTGAGTTAGTTGTTGCTCCAGATTATGGTTCAGTGAACATCTGTGGGTTAAACTCCATCTCGTTGTCTGTTTTCAGGTCTTTAGATGAATTGCAGCCTTATTGTTTTTTTCCCAAACCTTTTCAGTCTGACAAGTCAAACTTGAAAAAATGAAGGTAACAGATTATATCAACTCGTTCTCATATTTGCAATTGAACCATAAGAGCCTCTGGAAGAATTAGAAGAATTTTTGGCAGCTGTGCTGCTGGTAGTACCTACAACCTAGAAGCTGGATGCATATGAAAATGAAAAATAATAGAGGTATGAAGGAAAGGAAAGCATGGTTATCTTTCAGGTAAGAATGACAGTACATTTTGGTTTTTATTCTTTCTGAGTTACTGAGGGCTTGATCATATGGATTTTTTGAAAACATGTGAAGTGAAAAACCTTGTTTTGGAGGTTGTGGTCACTGAGATTATGTGGAGCATTGTGTGGAAAATTCTATCAGTTCAGAATCAGCCAAGCTAGCTTGGAATTGCTGAGGGTGAATTTAGCAAAGGTAGATGACTTAACAGAGAACTTGATGAAGAGAATTGCACAGTTACATTAGATGCATGAGCTGTAGCACTGTGTGACCTTTGATCGTTTCTGAGGGACAGTGGCTCGCGTGGTCACATTCTTACTCAAATCCAAGTACAGTAATGAGTAAGGATTGCTTGACTCAGGTTCCTAAAGTCAAAAGTACCCTGTTAAAATTCTGCTGAACACACCACTAGCTCAAAACTAAAACACTCTTGCTTCAAGAAAAAGGTATGTTAAGCAATGAATGTGAAGTAAAAGTTACAATTTACTGATATACTTTGCTTTTTCTTACCAAGACTCAATTTATTTGTCTGATGAACTATGTGGCAAGACTCCCACCACTGTTTGCTGCAGTCTTGCATTTTTTAATGGATTAAAATCAGGCTTTGACGTGCTGATTATGGTTCAATCCGGTGTGTTTCAGAGGTGGCTGTCCAGGCCATGGAGGTGAGCACATTCATCTGCTGAAACCAGCAATTCTGACGGACCAGTGATTTCATTTTAAACACTATTAGCTTGTTCTGCGCTGGTGAAAAATAAATCAGCTGTGACTTGCTTGCCTTGGGGTATTTTTTTCTTGTAGCTTTAGCATTGCTAGTCATTGTGGAGATTTTTATTTTATTTTATGCTGTGAATAACAAGAAGTTTGATTTGTTGTAGAGCTCCATGTAACTTTTGGTTACAGGGAGGAAAGAATTTTGCCACAGGGAAGCATGATGTGATAGACAGCACATCTAACTTTTCCAATGTGTAGGATGGTTCCATAAACTCCGGAATTTTGTAGTGTTTAACAGCCACTGTTTTGCCACTCTCTTGAACAGACTATATGCATTCTCCACAGCCTCTTCAGGAATTATTCTAATTATAGTTTTTCAGTCACAAGTGAAACTATATGACCTGAAAGTTTTGACAGCTCTGCATCCAGAAAGCTGTGCTCATGACGTATGAAGAAAAATAAGAGCATGTAGGTAATGTTCTTTTGTAGAGAGTCAGTTAATTTCCTCATTTTGGAGGTGATATAGTTTGGTAATCTGTTTTATTGTCAGTTCCTGCCTCTTGAGCAGAGTTTCAAATTATATTTATTGGCATGATACAAGAATCATGTTAGCTTACATCATTTATACCTGCAGTATTAATTTGACTTTTGATTTTAAAATAAAAATGCATGTTTTCAAAACTTATGCATTATTGGCCACAATTAATTGTCGTAAATCAGTGCACTATCTCTCAGTGGATTTTTACCGAAGTTTTGTGCTCCAGAAAATGAGCTCTTGGACACCTGTGGACACCTAATCTCAAAATGTATCTGTTTGTCTTGTATAAGTATTAAGAAAAAAAGGTGTGTCTTCAGTTTGCTTAAACTTTCTAATCTATTCCCTGTACTCTGTACTTTTTTTAAACACAACTTGACAGCGTATTATGCAGACATGACACATAAAAGGTCATCTTACATTTTTACATTTAAAGGTATATGTTGTAATGTTCCAGGTTTAGACCCTTTGGCTTTCATCCAAACCAAACTTATCAAGAAATAGAGCCCATCTGCTACCACAAACACAAAATATTTTAAGCTCCAGGCTGCATAAGTATTCTACAAACACACCAGGAACAAGCAGAATAGGGTATATTTGCACTAGAAAATTTAATGAGGTTTTGAGAAAGGATAGCTTTGAAGGTTAAAGATTATCTAGGGCCATCAAAGCCTCTAACCAGTGAGCTGTAAAGATACCTTGTTTAAAAATTGCTCTTGTAAGTAATGTTGTCTTTCTCTCTTTCCTTCCCTCCTTTTAGATTTAATGCCTTTCCTTTATTGTTTCATGCCTTTTTCACATCCTTGTTCTCACAAAACAGTTACACTTTTTATATGTGCAGGTCTCTGCTGATACTCCATATAATAAATTCACCATATATCACTCAAAAAAAAATCATATTGAATCTTCATTCAAGTTATCTGACTTCTGTACATGTTTATATGTTACTTTGCATTACTTAATGTGTAATGTTTGCTGCAGATGAATTATTTGGCAGTGTATAAATGAGATCTGAAAGGAATATATTAGCCCTTAATTGGGAAACCTAGCTAATATTATGTATGTTTTGGTGCCACCTATGGCACTGGTGTTCTGGGTGATTCTTCTGTAGCTGTAGTGTCCACAATTGGACACGATGTCCCTGTTTCAGGGATAATTTTTACTTACAGTGGCATTGGGACTACGTTTAGTGTTTGAGGTAGTTTACAATACAGTGGAGCTGAAATGATAGCGAGGGCTTCACAGGTACCTTCTGACTGGAAGACCATTCAGATTCTGAGCCCGTTTGGGAAGTACCAGACTTTGGAGCTGGAGTTAAAGAAAGAAGGATGCAGATTCTATGCCCAGAAGGGAATTCTGCAACATTGGGTTCTGAGGATATTCAGCCTTTTGAAGTCTGATCAGCTGAAGTGTAGTGCTGGCTAACCCAGTCCTTCCACACGTGGAGTTATTTCGTCTCTGACTTGCCTGGGTGTGTGCATACTGGGCTCTGCTGGTTTCTCTGAACAGGCAACATAAAGCCTGACAAGACCAGCTTGAGTGCAGCTCATGGTGCTTAACCTTGAGGCTTCAGCTGTGAAGCTGTGTTTGATCCTTCATGAGAAATGGATTTCATTCAGGTGATTGTTATCCTTCTCTGTCCTGATCTGGGATCATAGGTAGGTTCAGCAGTATGCCCTTGAGCAGTGTTTGCTGTGGAAAACTTGAGTACCACGCATTTATTTATCACACGGAAAGGGTAGTATTACTGTTGAGGGTTTTCTTGCTTTCATATTTAAAGAAAGTCAAGTTACCCTTAAAGTTCCTTGTGCGTCTGTGTAACTCTGCACTGAACAAAGCAAATAAGCAGGAACTCTTCTTTTCCTGTGAGGAAATAATGGAAATCTCAATTAGCTGCCTGCTATTTCATTTTCCTCCATGCACTTAGACATTTAGCACTGCAGTGGTTTTAATTTTCTTCGATTTATATTAACTATTTTTTAAGTTAGCTACTTCAAGAAATTTTTACTGTAATTTAAAAATATATATTGTAAGCAGAATTGAGATTTTTTTTTTGTTAATCTCAGCAGAACTCTGCTTACTTGTAACAGTCAGAATTGTGGTTTACGGATTTCAAGATAGCTGTAGGACTGGGATAAAGTACTACCTCACTGAAAGGAAAAAAATTGTTAGGAGTTCCTCAGATGGGGGTAAAATAGTAATAATAAAATAAATACAATGAAAGAAATTCTTGTAAAGTGATCTGATTTTGAGTAGGTGCTCTCTGATAAAACAAACAACAAAAACTGGTTGGGGCCTGTGGCTGTCATCTGAAAATCCTTTGAGTGGCAATAGGCAGTTTAAACTCTGGCAGTTTTATGTGCTAGCTGACAAAGTAGCAATTCAGTTTCTAAACAGTGTAATAATGTGAGATGGCCCTTTTTGATCCTTTCAGTGAAATACCACTTTGCTTTATAGTTGCTTTCTAATTATAATTTTGAGTGCTGCTTTGCTAACAGAGGGCTGCAAAAATAAGTGATGTTGCAATTCCTGATGAGGAGTGCCTTGCTTCTAATAGCTTGCTTCACTTTGCAAAGCACTGTCTAGTAATCCTCTATGTGGTGAAAGAATGTAAATATATATACATACAAAGTGATCAGAGCAACTAATGCTCTGGACCACCAGTGTGAGGAGGAAGAGGACTCTGAGTCTGATGGCTAAACTGCTTTTGGCAAGTTTCTTTTACCTTTAAAAAAAGAAAAAGTAAAAAGTGTTGTTTTTTTTTTTTTCTGTCTATGAATAGATATTATCTAGTTATGAAATATTTACTAAAAATCATATAAAGAAAACTAAATGCCAAATCTGTAGAATTATTTGACTCTGAAAGACATGTAAGCTATCTGTTAGCATATTTTTTTCATATTAATTTTTTTTTTGGCTAATGCGTTACCAAGGTCACTGACAGGCCAACACATGGGTTTGCTTTTAGCAGACAGATTTAGTGAAAAAAAAATGCTTATGTTTTAGAAGTACAAAATAGAATTAACAGAACCCCTTATTTCTGAAGCGCTATAAAAAGTAGAATTAGAGACCCCAGGAACATGTCTGCTGTCCTCCATAAATAGAATTAGGTACACTTGCCCGTAATGAGGAATGAATATGCTCCTTCTTTCTTAAACTGGCAGAATTTTAGGGTGTTTACCCTTGTCTAGGTGCTCAGCTTTACTCACCAGGGCTTTATTAAATCCAGAACAACTTTGTAATAATCTGAGGATGTATGTCAGGGCAGAACAGTCTCATATGTAGTAATGGTATCAATGAATATCTTGATACTGGCACAGGATATTGGAATGGGAGCCTTATGGAAACCTTAAGCAAATTGTGTAAATCTTCTAACTTTTAGATCCATGAATCTACACCTAAGGCAGTAATTAACCTACCAGTTAAGCAAAAGCAGCTTCCAGTTTATTGTTACTCAACCTTTTACTAGTTTCCCAGTTCTCATAGTATATTAATGTATATCTATCCAGCAGAGTCAGAAACAGCAGATTAGAAAATTAAGGAAAAAAAATTAAAGCAGACTTAATCAGAGGTTGGTTTCCTTTCTTTAGTGGTTGGAAGTGACTTGTGGTTTTGTTTTGTTTGGTTGTTGGATTTTTTTTAAAGCATCTACATTACTTCGGAAAGGAACTTGACTTTTTTTTATGGTTATTATGTAGATTATTTTGGGAGATTGCAGAATATAAAGCATTCTGGTTTTTGGTCTCTTTGGAACATATAGTTCTGCTTTTTCTATTAGTATGATTCCAACTGTGTGCTTTGTGTACAATAGTGACAGCTATTATATTGTCTATTTAATTACAGCTTGCTCTGTAAGAGTGGCAGGGCTGGCATTTAGTAGATTTGTGGCTGAAAAGCATTTCAAGGGGGTATTAGACACATCCCTTCATTTCAAATAGAATGTGTTTTAGTATATGATTTGTAGTTTAAAATAAAGCACTGGAAAATACTGATATTTACTGGAACTGTAATCAAAACTTTCTGTTGTTTTTACTTGAACAGAGCTTGACATGAATGCTTTGAGTAATTGCTTTTTCACTGGGAAGGTGCTTAGGAGAACTTTCCTAGCATTCTGAAGTCAGAGACATCTTGTTCCACATCCTCTTCAAAGGAGGGATGATGTAAGGTTTAAATCAGGTCTCTTGTGACCCTTTTCCAGTGGAGTTTGGGTGACTGAGGGACAGAGATTTCACCACCTGATCTGAACGGCCTGTTGTGGTGCTCAGTTGATTTGTAAAAGTGAAATGTCTCACAAAAAATAAAAGTTCTGAGCCGTGCTAGGAGCCTGACATTTGAAGACACCTTCAATTTTGTCTCTTCTTAATTTTTTAGTAAAGATGTACATTGTCTTCAGCAAGTTTTCCATATGTAATCTGGTTTCCATGCTGTATTTATCTTACCTAAAGAGCAGAGGTTTCCACCTGCTTTCCCAGTTGTGCCTTTTCAAAAGGAAGTGTGTATCCTGCATATTGCAAAAAGAAGTCTCTGAGTGTAGGCAAAATGTGCTGAATTTTATAGTTGGAAACAATGCAGTTCTCACCTAAAATACTGCTTGACTCTTCAGTGTAACTAAGGCTGTTGAAAGTGTCATCTTTTAAAGTTGCTTTCATTAAATTGGTGTGCATACATACAGGGTGATCTAGCCAGGCTTGAAAGCAATATAAAGCTTAGTCCTTACATTTGGGAAAGAACTGCTTTGGAGTGCAGGGTAAGCCACAAAGGGGTTGGATGCTTGAGATGATAAACAATTGTTGACTTTCTTTGTCTGTGTTAGAGCATTTCCTCTTAACGGAGCTTGTGTCAGCAGTGTTAAATCCAGAAGCCTTTGAAGAAACAGAATGAGTATCTCAGACAGATATCCAGGATTTCGGCCATCTGAAAGGTTACCCTGAGGTAAACTGAAAGTAAAAATGTTGTTTGATAAGAAAATTCTGCTCCCACAAAAGGGAGATATAATAAACATGTATTTTTCTGCAGGTGCACTCTTTTTTTTTTTCCCTTGGAAGAATGAGGAGAAAAGTACAGTGTCAAAATCTGCATTTAAACTAAGGTACTTTATGTGAGAAAGTATGGCAAGGTGAATCTTTAATTAGCGAAATAGTATAGCCATCTTTTTTTGGAGGATGGGAAGGGAGAAGGAATAACTGTTGCATCCCCTTCAGTGTTTAGGTTGTGTGTGATTTAATGTAACCAGTGGGAGACCGTCTTAAAATCTTGTTAACGAGGTCACAAATGTTTTATCCTGTTTAGACATTTTCTTGTGCATAAATTAATTAAGAACAGTATAGGAAAGAGTTGTGAGCATAGTGTTGGGGAAAGCGTAGATTTCATAGTTGAGAAATAAACACTCTAGGAGTTACTTTCCTTTGTTTCACCTTGAGCAGTGATAATGTGGGTATTTTAATTGATGATGATGGCTTGTATTATAATTTAAAAGTCCCACTGGATGGTTATCCTTAGATAAACTTAAAGAATTCATTCCATTATTACCATTATTACTTTGCTTCTCTGTTGTGAAAGCAGTCAGAAATCTGTGGTAAAATAGTAAAAAAATAAGGATAAACCAGTCTAATCAATAAAATGACAATATTCAAACAGCAACATTGGGTTCTTTGGTCATCATGTACTCCAGTTTGCTGTGTAGCATTAGGCACAAGATGCTGACTTCATGCAGAAGTTTGCATGAGGTGAGTTGGGAATAAGATTCTGCATCTTCTAGGACCATCTAGAATTTCAAATACTTGAAGAATCACTTTCTGACTGTTATTCTGACCTGTAAATATAAGAAGAATATTTGACAAACTCAAGCAGAAGTAGTTAGCCATTCTTATGTTTACTAACCAAAACTTCATTTTTGAAAAATATCATTGTATACAAGAAATCACACAAAAGAGACCAACTCCATAAAGGTGTGGTAGGAAAAGCTGGTCAGGTTGTTTTTTCTAACTGCTCTCTCTTATTTCTACTGTCTGCCACATAACTTGTCATTCAGGGTTTTTTTTAAAGTTACTATAGTGATTTATATTTTCCCAGCAGGCCCTTGAATTTCATGCATTGTAATTTGCATTTTAAGAATGCCTATGAAGTGTTCAGATACATCTGACTAAAATATCATGTCAGTTTTAGTTCCTCTAAAACTTTAGTTTTAGACATTCTTTAGTGGGATGTCTGCCAAAATTGTTTGTCAGCTGTGGTGTTTTAATTCACATGTCTTCAGGTTTCTGGGAGAATTCAGAAAGAAAGAAGGGATGGTTCTAACAGCTGAAAAACAAAAACTAGAAGTCTTTAGGATTATCCAAAAAGATTTTATTACCTCTGCACTAAAACCCTCCTCCGGTTCTCTTTAGCTGTATTTATATGTAAATCTTTCTGCACGGAGAAATAGCTGAATAATCTGACCATGAAGTGGGGTTTTATGTTTGTCAGTAATACACAGAAGAAGAATCTGACTGATTTTGTTTAAAAAATTTGCAACCTTTTGAGTGTTGTGAAGAGTCTTGCCAATATGGTTAGATCATTTTTTATCTTCAGCAGAAAGAATCATTTGGGAATAATTGTAGGCTTAATTGGGTGGAATCACACTGTGTGGTCCCATCTTAAGTTCTTTAGTGTCTTCTTTTCATCCTAGATGAATCTATCAGTCTATCAAAGATGAGATGATTTTGTTAATTTTCTTTTTTGAGGTCTTCATACAATTACTTTCTTTTTGTGAATGTCATCTGCTCTAATTAGTTTGTGCAAATTTTTGCTTTTAATGTCTTGAATCTTTTTAACAGAGTTAGTGCCTGGTTTTGACTATGAGATATGTATATAATTGCTTTTAAAAAATGTATTTATCATATATAATACCAGTTTTCAAGTGTATATTTGGCTTAAAAGAAATAAGATGTAAGGATCAGAATGCTGGAAATTAGTACTTCAAGTGTATTGAATTACAATATTAAAGCTAATAATTATAAAATAACAACCTTCCAGTAATGAGTACTGAGTGCAAAATGAGAGCAATGCAAAGCTCTGTTTGTTGCCAAATCTGAATAATGCAAATATTTATATAAAATAAGGAAAATTTTAGTGATTAGTAATGGTAAAAATTTTCAGCAAAGAGGGCAAATTTCACCCTGGCAATTTTAAAAAGCGAATAAAAATGTAACTTTTAAATAGTTATCTCCCACTGATGTACTTTCCAGTCTGTGATGAAGGTGACTTGGTGTATGTGAACAGGCTGGAGACAGAGCAGTAACATCTGCCCTTCCAGCAGTGCCTGACCAGTCACCAGCTGTGGTCAACAGCCAAGTGATGGAAGATGCAGCAGGGCTGAAGTTTGTCAGCTTTCTTACTCCATCACTTCTGGGGTTCTTTTCCCATCAGTTTTACTTGTGGCAGAAGGAATCATGGAGTTAGAAAAGCAGGTTTTTGCAGGCTGCTAGAGGAAGATCCTCTATAGCCTGAAAGCAGCAGAACATCTCCCATTTTGTGTTCGGAGGTCCCTGAAGCAAGGAGTTTGAAAGACTTCAGAAGTTTTGGTACTTAGCGGTTTTTTAGATTTTTTTTAAACATTCTACAAATGTTATTGTAGTCTGATTTTTCTCTCTTTAATCAGTAAAATTGGAAGGTTTTGTTGGTGTATTCTTTTGCGCAGCATTTAAGTAACAAGCATGTTTTATGGAGACCACGCTATTGATTTCAGGGTATAAAATGAAATATTGTTTGCTGGTTTTGCTTGTGGATTTGTCAGTCTTTGTGTACTAATTTGCTCTGAGTTTTCTACTCAAATAATGCTTTGGATAGAAAATATGTTTATGATTTATGTTTTTATTAGTATAAATTATTTTCATTATATTCAGCTACCAAAAATATTTTAGTAAGTATATTTTTCCTTTTAAAATTTTTATCTATGTGTGGATAGATGGCTAATCCAATCACTGGAAAAGTCCTTTTTTGCAATAATGGAGTGAATGTCAAACTTTTCCACGTGGCAAAGAGTTTTTCAGCTGTGACAATCTTCAATCTGTGCTTAGTCTTATGTACTGAATGAAACTCCAGGTGAATTAGCGGGCAGGGGCTGCAAGATTGAGTAATGGTGAATTAACCTACCTGCTTTACTTTTTCTGGTTACTAAAATGCAAGATTCCTATCAACTCCAGTAACTTTAGATATAGAGGGTCTTCGTTGTGTTGATTTTCCTCAAAGAGCATTACTTTCATACTTAAAAATAGCTTGAAACCCATTACATATAATAAAATATATGAATAGTAAAACAGTAATTTGGACTTTTTCGATACATTTAGCTTTTCAAAAGCATCACACATGACACATTAATAATACAGTGATTGATTTGGCAGTTGGGATGGTTTGTCAAATGGCTTTGAATGTATAAGAACAGTAATACTTTCATGCCATTACCTTTACATTTAGACAAGCATGTTAAACTGGTATGCTGTTTTATATTCCTCATAAAAGCTAAAACATCCTTTTGAATACTTTGCATATTCCTCATGAAAGCTAAAACATCCTTTCAAATTTTTCACATATCCAGTAAGAATGAAGGAAATAATCTCTGTAAAGCCTTTCTGTTCCTATGAGCCTGGAAGTCCTGTGGCCACTGTTTAGTGTTAGCATCTTGCTAGTATTTTTTAATATTCCTGTTTGTTTCCTTGGTGGGGTTTGTTTTGTTTGGGTTTTTGTTCATTTGTTTTAGTTTGGGTTTTTTTGTTTGTTTTTTTTGTTGGTTGGTTTGGGAGTTTTGGGGTTGTTTTTTTTTTGTTGGTTGGGGTTTGTTTTTTGGTTTTGTTTTGTTTTAATGTAGATGTGTAATTCTGTAAGGCAAAGGAGATTATTACTAGTGTTTGGGGAGTTTACCAAGAGGGAATTTCATTCTAGGTAACTGCTGTTTTTTCATCCTAAGTAGACATAGTTCTTTTGAAAGTAATAGAAATACGTGATTTGGTATTCAACTGAATTGGTATTCAACTCATCCATGTGAGTACTTAAATTTTCTTTGACAAAATATTTTAGGTGGTTTGGGTGTTTATGAAAAGGCATATGGCAGCTGTTTCTTTGCTGAAGCAAAAAAATGTTTTCTCATTTTTTTTTAATATTTTAACACAAAAAAATAGAAAAAATCGTAATCCAGGTAGTAATAAATATTAAGATCTGATCTTGCATTTTATTGACCGTAGTGCTGAAAGTTAATTGTAATACAATATTCTTGCTTAAACACAAGCTAGTGTAACTACATTTTCTGATGCTTTTTTTAGTGTCCGTATAGAAGTCTTCATCCTGGTTGTGGCATGTGTTTTCCCTTTACCTTATTAGCTAAGAAAACCTGTTGAAATGGGTGATGTAGCTCAGAAACTGCTGGTCCATATGTATAAGAGTGTGTTTTGGTGTTGCATTACTATTCTTTCCAATAGACAGCATTCACTCCAATACACACAGCACACAATGTAGTGGAGCAAAGGCCCCAGAGTAGATTCCCATGATTCTAGTGCTGAGACAGAGCAAACAAACCAGGTGGGAACAGGAGCTAAACAGTGTCATCACAGTTCTCAAGACGATTGCAGAGACTTTGGAACTGATTCATTCATGACATCTCCTCTTCTGAATAGCAGAATGGAACTTTTTGTTTCTATTAGACGTGTCTTTGAGAAAACTGACAGTAATTTCCCAGGAAAATACAGTAAGAAAGATATGTTCATACTGTTTTGATTTATTGGCTAGTTGTGTTACTTGGTCACTGCTTGTCTAATGTAGTTGGCAATCTAAGCTGTGTTATCAGCACAGATCTTTCTTTATTTTCTAACAAGTTGTGTCTGAACAGCTGGAAGTTTGCATATGACCATCATCTGGAATTATACACCAAATATGCTGTGTTGTAACTGAAGAGCACTGGCTAAAGAGCTGGAGGTTAAACATTTCAATCTTTGAGAATATGTTAGAATTTTTTAGGTGTGTTGGTTTTTCTTTGGTATTGTAGAATCAAAGAATACACTGAGTTAGAAAGGACCCATCAGGACCTTCAAGTCCTGCTCCTGGCCCTCACAGAACACCCCAACAATCACACCATGTGCCTGAGAACATTGACAAAGTTTTTCGTGAACACAGACAGGCTTGGTTTGGTCTGGTTTGTTTTTTAAGGCTCAAGACTTCTGAGGGTTGTGCCCAGCTGACTGTCGAATATCTGTAGAAATGAAGACTCCACAGTGCCTCTGGGCAACTTGTTCCAGTGTGTTAGCAGCCTCAAGGGGAATAAAGTTCCCTTACATCTAACTGGAATCGCCCACGTTCCAACTTTTGTCCCGTGTCTCTCATCCTGTCACTCTGCACCTCAGAGGAGTCAAGTTGTATACCCTCTCACTGCATAGCTGGAAGACAGGAATAAGATTTTCCTTGAAACTTAGGTTTTTAGGCTCCCTCAGCCTTATAGATGATGTGCTTGTAGCAATCTGACCACTTAGTGGCCCTCAGCAAGACTAATGTCAGTATATTGTGGCTTTTAGTGAAAAATTGTCTCTGTTGCATGCAGTTAAAAGGAAAAGAAGAAAAGTTAGCTTGTTTGGGCTAATACTTTTTTAGTTTTCCCTGCTTTCTTTGAATTACTTGGTCTTCAGCATTTTGGTTGCAGTAGTTTCAATATCTAGTTCTGACAAAATCATTTTGTATCTGTCTGCCTTGCTATCCATGTCATCCGTGTTCCACATGCCTAGTGCATTTCTTCATATTTTATTATCATTCAAATATTCCAGATTGGTTTTTACTCTTTTTTTTTCCTGCAAGTAAGATGTATGGTTCTCATGTTGAATAGCAAAACCACAGAAACCTTGATCTGTCGTAATTCTAGGACAAAAAACAAACTGTTTTCCATCATGTTAAAAAAAATGAAAAAGAAAAGGGGAGGCAAATAAAATTTAGGATAGCTTCAGAAGAAAGTCCTTTATTTAGGAGCTTATTTACAGTTTGCAAGTTATGAGAATTACCAAAGCTTAGAAGAAGAGGGGCTTTCTGGGGTTTCATTCCCCTCCTTTGTCAACTATTTTAGGCAGCTGGTAGATAAAAACACTGTTACCTGTCTAGTGATTTATAGCTTCAACACTGAGAAACTTATCTCCAGAAAGTATCTCTGACGTGGATTAATTTTGTGGTGCTACACTTTGACTTTTTTTGAATGTTTGCAATAAGGTTATAATAAGGTATTTTGAGCTGAAAAATGAATTTTTTTCAGAAACATGTAATATTTGTCACCATGTTATCTAGGCTATTTATAAATAACTTGGATGCCTCAGGAAGATGAATCCTGTTAGAATACACTAAGTAGCATGATTGTAAAAAATGATACATAGGCAAATGTTGCTCTAACCAAATTTAAAATTGCCAGCTAAGGAAAACAGGGCTCTTCATTACCTGAGATACACAGATCAAATCTCTTTGAGTGTGTCTGTGAAAAGCTTTGTCTGAATTTTTTCACTTACTGTGAGATACAGTCGTGAGAATATTTTAGGTAGGCAGACAGATCCTCTTCAATATAGAGAGTAACCTTTCAGCCTGCCATGCTGGGTATTTCTCAGTGGCTTAGATTTTTTAATAAGTGATGTGTGACTACATAGAAAGCAATGTGAAATATTTTTATATTCTCTATTTCTAACTGTGCTTTTTTCCCTAAAATTGGGTAATATTGGCGTTAATTTATAAGATAAATAAATAAAATTTAAAACCCAACAAGGAAAAGGGAGTTGTGGAAGAAAGAATCCTTCCCATTGTCATATGATTTGAATAATTCTGCCACAGAAGGGGTCTGCACCCAAGTATTCCAGTAACTACCACAACAAGCAAGGTAGTGAGTTACAGGGTTGTTAGGGTTGGAAGGGACCTCTAGAGATCATCTAGTCCAACCTTCTGCCAAAGCAGGGTCTCCTCTAGAGCAGGTGACACAGGAAAGTGTCCGGGTGAGTTTTGAATGTCTACAAGAGAGGGAGACTCCATGACCTCCCTGGGCAGCCTGTTCCAGTGCTCTGCCACTCTCAGTGTAAAGAAATTCTTCCTCACATTGAGGTGAAATCTCCTGTGGTTTAGTTTATGGATGAAGCTGTCCTCCTCCCCTCCACCCTGAGCCACCACCTTGCTAGCCTGGGAGCCTGGGGATTTCTTTAACTTTAACGATCAGCTGGTTTCTTAAAAGCATTTTTATGTCCTTCCTGGTTTTTTCTGCTGAGAGAAGAGAAAATTTGCATGTGAAGCATGTTCAGTTCCTCAGACTACCAGTCTGAGCAAAATGTTCCTTTGTGTATGTTGTAATGATTTGGGGCATTTAGGCTGTGAAGACAATTACAGTGAGATCAAAGTTGTTCCTGAGTGTGCACGAAGTGTGGGAATGGAGCAGGGAACAGAATTTAATCACTGCGCAATTTACAGCTATATGCAGCGACAGTTCTTATCCTTTCCTGAGCAGGTTCTTCTCCAGAGGTATCCACTTGTGCTTTTCTCAGGTCTTGAGATGGTCTCTGAATCCAGTCATCATCCTGCACACTAACCCTACTCTTCAGCTCCATAGGCATGTGGCTGCCTAAGGCACAATCTGCTTAAAAATTACAGTAAGACTTCAGGTGCATGTGTCTCAGTTTTATCACTGCTATAGAACCTGATTGGTAATGCAAAGAAATTGTTCTCACTGGAAACTTTGCCATAAAAATATTTCTTGTGTTTGTCTGGCTCTGAGGTAGCTTTGCTGACATGATTATTTCTCTCAGTCTGTTATGACTCTGCAGTAAACTGATTTACCATCTGCTTTCAGGATGTGTGTTCCTGGCTAAAACATGATGTTTCCAGCTGTCACGTGCCTGATAACGTTAGGTAAAGAAAATAGCAACAAAGAAAAGAAGAAAAGCCATTAAAAAGTTGCTTCAGTTGCTAAAGAATATTTTTCAGCATTCAGTCTTGAAGTTATTAATATGTGAAATGCTTGAGGCCTGGACAGGCAGATGGGATATTATCCTTTGCATCTTAGTGACTTTTGCAAGAAGGCATGATTTTGGGGGAGATATTTTTCTGTGTTCACTCATTCCTCCACCCAAACATAGTGTACTTCATAAAAAAAAAAAAAAACAAACATAAAAAACCCCCCTGATGTTCTGAGTTTTGACATACTCCATCTATTTTGCTTTGTTTCTTCGAAAAATAAGTTTTTTGCCTTTGTCAGTAATTTATAAAGACCATTCATTTTTGCTGCAAAAGTTAGAATTATGTACAGGAGAAGAGTGGTCATGGAAGATTCACATTTTTGTTGCACCTTCCCTGTCCACCCCATCATCCCAACATCTACCAGATCACAGGAACCAGAGATGTTGCTTACAAAATTTAGAAGCAAATCTCTAGTTTTCTCCTAAATGCTTCAGCTTTCATAACAAGTATTAAGTGAATTTTAGAATTAACATTCTATTTGTGCTTCCAGAAGAAAATTAAAATATCAACCTCCTAAAATTAATGTCCCTGAACTTGGCCCTAAAATTCTACATTTAGAATGGCTGTGGAATAATAGAGCAATATAAAATTCTTAAATACGTGGCAAAGATTTAACATTTGCAAATACTTTTACAGCTGCAGCTTTATCAAGCTGTTCAGTATACCATAGCAGGTTTTTTGTTTGCTAAATTTCCTTCAATAATACAAAAGGATGTTAAACCTTTATTGTAATACTACAATTTTATATCCAGCATAGCATCAGGGTGACCAGCAGGTCTGTCTGCAAGTCCACTTAATTCCTTATTCTGTTTACAATGATGGCTGTAAAAAATGGCTGAAGTATCTATTTTACCTTTCTAGCTCTTTTTTGGATCAAACACTTCAGGGCTGGATGTGGTTTCTATGTACTTATTAATCTTTAAGAACCTTCTCCTACTCAAATGTGTTCAGTCTTCCTTAAATCTAGATATAACCTTTACCGCTCTAAACATCCATTAGGAAGGAAGTTCACAGATCAACTGTTTGTTGGGTGATGAGTCACGTCATCTGGTTTTGAAGCTGTTTCCTCTTAGTTTCAGTTGCTGCCTCCTGCTCCTTATTTTGGCAGACACAGTAAAGAATCAATTTTTATCGCCTTGACCTTGAGGACCGTGGTTTTATAGGCGTTTGTTATTTTTCCCCGGAGCTATGTCTTTCTGGAAGGAGACTGAAGTGGTTTTTTGCTTTATGAAATTCTTGCACAGAAGTTCTTTTGACTTTGTCCATCTTGAGTTTCCCTTCCTTTCAGTTCTACTGTATCCTGTTTTGAGATCAGGGACCAAGATGACACACAGCATTGATGTGGACAGACCATGGATTTATACAATAGCAAAACGAGTTCTGTGTTGTTTTCCTGAAAGTTCCCAACTTCTAGTTTACTTTTCTGAACAACTACCAATACATAATTCTTTTTCCGCATTTGTATTTCTTTCTTTTTGTCCATTTTATCTGTCATTTATTGGCCACTCAGTGTCGTGTTGTCATATGATTGATTCTTATCTTTTTTTTTTCTGAACAGTTAGGAGAAGCTTGGTACCTTACTTTTCAGCTTGTCTGCCTTTGGTCTTTTTATGGTAGCACTCAATGTCACTGGTACCAGCACAGACATTTGCACAATTCCATTGCTAGAAAGCTCCTCTTGCTGGGGCAACCAACCATTCACTCCCATCATTGTTTGCCATGTTTTGCAGCAAGGGCAGAGAATCATTTTTTTTTTTTTTTTTGCCTGGATGCTGAGTTTTCTGAAAAGTCTTTTAAAAATCAAAGTTAATTGCTGCCTTCCAGCTTTTATCCTTATACTTCTGTATGCCAAACTTCCTTGGCATTCTAACTCACTTTTATATTTTTATATATATATATATATATATATATATATATGGGTGACTTTTAAAGATCAAAAAAGTAAACCAACTATTAAAATTATTTTTTAATTATTTATTGAGAGGTTATGTTGGAAAGCAGGAGCGTATGTGGCCAAGTGTCTTAATCAAAGGTCAGGCCCTTTATTATAGCCATTGTTATCAGTTACTGAGAACAAGAAATCTCTCTGACTTAGCTGAAGATGGTGACAGAATCGATGGAAAAGTCTGAGGCTGAAATTGGAGCAAGTGGGTTTTTTGACACTTGATCACATGTTTAAATCATCAATTCAACTTTGTTCAGCTGTGGAGTAACCAAAGTACACCCTCTGTCAAAATGAGCAGGTCTTCCCCATCCAAGTAAATGGACTAAACCATGTTTTTCAGAAGGCATCCAACTTCAGTTCAAAGTTTTCACTGAAAGGAAAGTGGAGTGGTTTTGTCTTGGTTTAAAAAGTGTGCCTTATTTCTGGTTTGTATCAGGATTGTCTTGCTATCCAATCTGGATTGTCCTTATGAGTTGTTTTTTTTTTTTTTTTCTTTTAAACTGAATAGTAAATTGGCCTCTTCCTATTAAAGTAGTTCAGTGCTATGACATCTTTTCAAAACAGTGGATTAGGGAAAAGATAAAATAAACCCCTCAAGATACTATGCACATTAGTTCCTGTTATTTTTCTCCTTATTAACAGAAACAAGGATGTTAAAAACAGATGAGATATGAATCTGTAGGTACAGTCAGATATGTTTAAAAAATTGTGGGTGATTTTTTTTTTGGGTGTGTTTTGGTTCCAGTCCTGCTCTTTGCATGCAGTCCATACATCTGTGCCCAAAGGAAGCCATGTAGATCTTAATACCCATGGAAAGCTGGTTTGTAAGATTGGTGTCCTGATTTGCATCTGAAAACCCAGTGATTACTGTCAGAATGCTGCAATCAGAGATGCAAGTTGGAAGTTCCACCGTGTCTGTCCTATGTAATTTCAACTTAGAAAATTAAGGTGCTATGCATATGCACTTTTCATGCAAAAATTATAAATAGGTCTTGAAATTGTTTGTTAAAATTGTTAGACAAAAATTATTAAACAGCCCTACAACTTCTGAGAAATCTGCATTGAACTTAGATGAACTCAGCTCAGGATTAGTTCATATTTTTAATGATAGATAAGTTTTATGAAGTGTGTGATGTGATGTGAAGTGGCACTGTGTAGATTGAAGAAATAGATGAGGGGGTTGATTCCAGCAATGTAGAAAAGAATCTCAAGTTTTACTATGACAGGTGAGTCAGAGCAGAGATATTTTGTTAAAATTATATATAGCCTATTTTGAATTGGTTATTTTACTCATCTGTAAAATTTCCATTTGATAAATGCTGCCTGCACTATAGTTATTTTTCCTTGGGAAAAAAATTGAATTGTAGAAGACTTTGATTGCCTATAAATTCATACCAGTGTTTTCCATTCTCAGTGGTTCTTCCTTCCACCTGCACCCACCTTGAATCAAGCTTTAGAAACAAAAAATGGTTTTATTGATGTTCTGTGTTATTGTATTAAAAACATTCCTTTAATTTCAGATCTGTTTCCATAACAAAATCCTTGCCCTGCAAAGACTCCATAGAAGTCAACTTGGATGTTTGTGTCGGTATATGTGTGCATAGGGTTTCTTAAATCTGAGATGAAATATATATAAATATATATATATGTATATTCTAAATCTGATGTCGCTTCTAGGCACAGTAAACTCACATAAGTCAGAAATCCTTTTCACTTCTTCCTTACAAATATTAAATTTTTAATCTACTGTTAGCCCTTGCTATAATTACTTGGTTAACAAAATTAGGATAGGACTTCAGTGGTTCACTGCAGCATTTCCAATTATTACTTCTGTTTTCGGTTATAGAGTATGCATCTGGATTGTGTTTAATGGCTTTAGCTCAGACTCTCTAAACACTCTAGAAGGAGTCTAAAAAAACCAAAAAGAAATACTTGGACTGAAAGACTACTGAATACTTATTTCTTAAATGTTTGAGATTTTTTTGTTGTACATTATTTTTTAATGCATTCCTGCAACATACTTTTTACTTCAGGGCATGTTATGGTATATATTTATAATGAGGCTGACTCTGTTCTTTCTTGCTCTGGTGCACATGACTCTTGTGAAGTCAATGGGCTTATGTGAGACTTGCTAAGATAATATTCAGGCTATTAATCTTTACTTTAGTCTCACATGGAAGACTAGGTAATATTTAAGACTGAACTTATGGTTATTGCTACAGGTTCCAAAGTTATTTTATTCTGTTGTTTCATATTTTTCTCATTTTTCCCTCCTCCTTATTTTCTTCCTTTGGAAAATTATTATTTCTGAATATTGAAGACAAATCAGGAGTAGAATATTTTTATATTTATATTAATATACAACATGAATTGGTATTCATGCCATATAGGAAGTCAAACCTCTGGAGAATTTTTCAAAGGGATTATGTGGAGTTAGATTGAAAGGGTAAGGAGAATATTTCAAGACAATCTTCCTGCAGGGTAAAAGGCTCAGTGCAAGATTAGATATACATTATTTGTGTTGTTGCTTCCTCTAGAAGGAAAGTAAAAGAATTCTATGCAGAATTCAAAATGAAAAGTAATCGAGAAATTGAGTAGATATTGAATTTTTTTCAGAAGTTATTCTTCTTAGATATCTGTTGATGCAGAGTATCAGGCTGACTGGATGTAGAAGAGTTTCAACACCAATTCTACTTAGGCATTAATTAAATAATCCCTTAGTTAATGGTACCTGTCTCTTATGTGTTGGATTATAGGGATCAATGCTTATGGCACGCTGTGGATGATAATTTATGAGGGATTTCTTTTAGGTAAAGCTATATGGTAAAACTACAGAGATGGCTGAGTCATTATTCAGAGAAACCCTCGGGAACACTGGACTTTTTGAAGAGAGAGCAAAAGAAGGTGGTGCAATACAAAATCATGTTTGCTGTTGGCTTACACTGTAGGGAGGAATGGACAAGTAGGAGATGAAGGCAATATTATGTGGATAATTAACAAAAAAACCCCCTGACTATATTTTTTATGTTTGAATTAAAGTTGTAAGGAGCTACTACGTGGTTTGCCCAAAGTTGACTGTTTTTTAGAAGTGCATAAAAAATGTAAGAAAGATGCAAAGATAACTAAAGATCATTTTTTAATGAGAAACCTGAAAAAAAAGAACCATCTAACATGCATCACTTCTGGAAAATGTGTGAAAATTGCTTGTCTCATCCTTTGAGAATAATGTGGTATTGGTTTGTGCTACAATTTTAATGGCTTTTTTGATTCAAGTCAACTTTCTCTCTGGCCCTTCCTGCCAAATCTCTGCCTGCCTTCTCAGTTTGTTGGAGTGAAAAGCCAGCAAACAGCATAATAGCATCAGTTTACTGCTTACCTCAGCTGCACTCAGATCCAGTGTAATATGTATCGTACCATCTGTGTTCCAGCCCTGAGTGGCAGGTACAAAATAAATTGTGCTCTCCACTTCTGTTACATCAAGGTCACACTGCAGCCCTGGCTCTACTCTGAGCTTTCATTTCATCACGTCTTCCAATAATCTAATCTCTTGTAGTCAACTAAACATATGGGACAGGGAACAAAAGAAGAGATTGTTCTGAGGAGGGCAGGAGAGAAGGAAACCTGTTACAGTAACAAAAATTTAAATACTCAAGCTTGATCACTGCCACAGGTTGATAGAGTGCTATCTTTGGAAGTGCAAAGAGCTTTACCTCCAGTGTTATATTGATGGGGATAACTTCTTATGTACAATTCCTGTTTGCAAACATATGTTCTGATTTTGAATAGTTAACAGCATCCGTGTAATTCAGTTTATTGACATGAAACACTGATGTTAGTGTTTGCATTTTGGTTAATCTTTACAGAATGGTTGCAAACCACAGGAACCATACATTATCAACATACAGATACTTTTGTATCTCTTCTTCAAGTATTTTGTATCTCTTCTTTTGTATTTGTATCTCTCCTTCAAGAGAAGTCACAGTTTGACCCACAAGCTGTATCATGCAGTATTCACTAAGGACAATATAACTGAACATTACAATCCTGCTGTCATTATGACTGTAGCTGCTGTACAGAGGGTGCAGAATTTAGAAGAATACTACATTCAGCCCAAACTGATAGCCCAAATAAATTAAAAACTGTTCATTCATTGAAATTATGTTTATTTGGGTATTTACATTCCACAGACATCGTTAAGAATGTTCACCTTGAGCAGAAGTGTGAAACACCCAACCAGTTACTATGCAGAACACGTAACTTGTGAAACCTTCCTTGTTTAATAAATGAGACTGGAAAGTTTGGTGGGAAATACACCAAATACTCCTTGTAGCTGACCACTGAATTTTAGTAGACTGCTTTGTAGAAAGTGAATGGGAAGAAAACACCATTTCAAATTCAAAACCAAAAGGAACTCCCCTGTTGCACTTATCAACTCTAAACGCATTCCTAAAAGGTCTATTTAAACATGTTCAAGAGCATAAAGGTGATATACCTAGTCTTTTTACATCATTCAAGGAGAGCAGAAATAAAAAAATGTGGTTGCTTTCCAGTGATGGCTTCACTTCCAATTTTTATTTTGGTTCTCAATCAGTGATGTCATATCTTAAAGAAAGTTTTCTCGCACTGATTTAAAGAAGGACGTGCACAAAGGATGTCGCTTCTGTTATGATGGATTGTAGTTGGATTTGCTTGTGTAATGCTCTTAAGGGGCATATTTTCACTAGGTCCATAAGAACAGATCAGTAGTTGTTCAAAAAGTTGCCTTGCTCGTATAAAATAATTTCTATAGAGGGAAATGCAAATCCGCAGTCACATCTTCAGTTAAATTTTTCAAATTATTTTTCTCGCTGTGCAAAAAACTGTTTGCTTTAATTCTTGACTCATTGTTATAGATTGATATTGTGATTACCAAGTTTTGAATGCTGCTGCTTCCCATGTTTGACTAAATCTTGTAATTTCTCTTCTTTGGATCCTAGAATAGTTTTTATATCTTTTCCAGCAAATACAATGTTTTGTCTTAGCCTTTCCATGCATGGAAAGCCTTTTGGGAAGCTGTCCTTACGTTACACACTTTTGAAATGCTCAGAGCTACTATTGCATGAAATGTTTTCCAGTATCTGTAAAACTCAGTTTTTATCACTTTAATATCAAACAAAACTCTATGCCTATGAGATCAGAATGAGTAATGGCTAAATTTTGAAGTTTATTTTAGAGTAGCACAGGTTCCGGATGGAATAATCTTCTTATCTCTACAGATTATTTTTTTCCTTCAATATAGAACATTTATTCTCCATCACTTTTACATTATAACTTTTCCATGATATTTTCATTAAAATGAAGGAGTTAGAAAATGGGCTTTTTGTCAGCTCATCCTTTATCTGTTTTTTTTTTTTTTTAGAGATGACCGTAAATCACAGTTAATTCAAATGCAGTGCCTCTCCTAGTTCATCCTCTCTTTTCTGTGTTTGTAATTAGCAGGATTTTGGTTTGTTATTGTGGTAAAACTGAAGCAGTACATCATTGCATTTCCCCAAAGAAGTAGGTGTATGCCATCAACTTAGTGCATTCAGTTTAAGTGTTCAGGCATGTAAGAGAGAAGGAAAGATGGAAAAGAAAGCTGATGACTGCTTGCTTTTGACAGTTTTATCTTATGTTCTGATCAGCAGTCTACTGCCTTTGGAGGCCAATTTCATTTAAAGCTCTGCTCAACTTCTAGTGCTTTGAAAAAGTCTTATTTTTGCGATATTTTTAATGCTCTTCTGTTGTAAAAAATGGACTCTAGTGTCATGCATCAATTATATAGGCTTCTGAGATGGGAAGGGAAAAGGAAAATAAGATGTTTCTGAGACCTTTAAATAACCTACTCAAAATAACTTTTTCCCTGAATTTCATTATTTTGTTCTGACCTATATAGGTTAGAAGCAAGAGCCGTGTCCTAATGGAAGAAAAAAATTCTAATGATATGAAAGTAATGGATTTTACAGACCATCTGTTTAAAACTGCTTGAAAGGTTTGGGTGAGTGAATGAGGGTGTGCTTGTCATGGGGCATGAGCCCCACAATGGTGATTCATTAAAATTTTATTGCATGGCCTTAGGATGCATATAATTTGTTAATGCTGCAGCATAGCTATGACTAAGTTTGGAAAGATGAGACATTGATTAATAAATATTGTATTACTGGACGGTATATTTATGTTTTGCACTGTTAATTGAGGAGCCAAGTTTATTGTAATAAGCCTTATTTCATAAGTTAATACAGAAATGAAATGGGCAGATAGACTTCTGTGTCACTATGGTTTCAGAATATTTCAGGTCATACTCTTCACTTAGAGTTGTATTTTTTTCCCTCACTTTGCAACCTGATAAGGGATAACAGCTTTACCACCCACCCTGCTGCAATTTTTGATGGGTTTTGTTTTCAGCTGTGAAGCAACTTAAGGACTACTGAGAAAGTGGGCTTCATAAATTCAAAGCACATTTTAAAGTAATTTGTTGGGTTGGGGGTGTGCATGTACACCCTGAAGTCTAGTGTTTTTAAAAAATGAATTCCAAATTCTGAATATTTTTTGAAGTATTGCATCTTGTAAAATACTTGTGTCTTTACCCACTTCTCTTGGAGTGTTCAGTTTTCTGGAGTTCTTCAGTCCACTAGGGCTTTAAAAACATAAAGGTTTTGTGCTTCTGTATTATATGGATTCAGGTATTGAGCATTTGATGCCCAGTCTCTTATCTTCTTGTACAGGGAATTTTTGAATGGTTTGTAATTTAGTTTTGTTGTTTCCCGTTTCCATACTGAATTCTGGTTCTTATGTCATGTTTGTTACTGAAAATAGCTTCCCTCCCCACCCCCCCTTTTAAGACTACAGTGAAATGGTGTGAAAATCACTGAAACTAATGGTTCATCTGAAAGAGTTTATTGTAGATATCAGTCTGGGAAAAATAAACCACCTACTTGTTCATTGCATACTTTTCTATTTCATATGAGTTTTCTAACATTTCTTCTCCTCCATTTTATAAATCTCATTACTGATTATATCATGGAGAATCCAAATATGCAATGCACAAAAGTTATAGAAGAACACCCAAAGCACTCTATAAGAAAAGGTCAAGTTAGTGAAATAATATAATAGCACTGATTTATTTTTTTTTTTCCCCCATCACAGATGTGAGAGAACAAAAGTGAAAAAGAACATTTCAGGATGAATCATTCAACAGATATGATACTGTGGCACACTGTCACTCAAGTAATTTCTGGTTCTTTTCATTAACCGATATTTGAGTCTTTGTGGACTTTTGCAGTCTGGTTGGTGGGGATGGCAAAAAAAGTTATCAGAGGCCCAGTTGTCTTCTGTGTTAAAAAAGTGTGAAACAAGTCCTGTGTGTGAAAGGAATGAAGACTGGGAGGCCATAACATTATTGCTGGTAAGAGGAGACAGCAGGATTTTTTCACTCCTGAGGGCATGACCCATATTACTTGCAAATAACCCACATTACTTGTGTCTAGTCAGGGACTGAGGTACTGTTCAAGCTTGGCAGCTTAAAACATTGATTTTATTTACAATGTTGCTCCAGTCTATTACTGGCTAAATAGCATTTGCTTCTGGTCACAGAAGAGGAGAGAATGTGATAGGGAAATAGCAGTAAGGAAAATATGGAAAATGTCTGAAGGGTATTAGAGTGAACTAGGATGGCCCACGTCTCACTCTGTGCGTGTGGCTCTGTACAGGTGTACTCAAAATGGAAAATATTATCATTCAGATAGTGAAAATAATTGCTGACTACTTTTAACTGTTTTCTTTCCATGCGTTTTTATATGCAGGCTTCCTGTGCCTGTCTTTCATTTTAGTACTGTTTGCTGTCAAAATTATTGTTTATTGCTCTGTATTAATCAAGCTTGATTTGCATTTCACATGTGTTTTCAAAAGTATGTTTATATACTTCATACAACACATGCTTACACACACATTTAGACACTGATTTATATGTATATATGCAGGCATACACAAACACAGAAATATATAGACCTACATACATAATAATGGTTTAGAATGCATCAGGATATAATGAAACCTGCTAAATGTGTGCAAAGAATCAGATGCTTCCACTTTTTCGTTCGGCGAAATGTCTGGAACTTGAGAAAACTAGAATATAAATCTCCACTTTATTCAAGTGCTACAGCTTACTTGAGTAAGTAGAATTGTGCCTGGGAATAAAGTGCCTGGAGAAAAAAAAAAAAGTAAGCTTTTTAATCTTTCTCACAGTTGTTAATCAAAATAGAGAAATTAACAGTACTTGTTATAATAGTTCTTGAAATAAGTATGTCATATATTTATGAATTTTAAAAATGCATGAAGCTTTCTAAATAATTTAGGATTATGTTTTATAATTAATTATATAGAAAAACAATCGTCTTTTCATTTCAGAATTTTGTTGAAACTTTGGAGCATTTTATTCAGGGAAATAATTTTTCTCTATACAGCAGAAAGTTTTGTTTTGTTTTCATGTAATAAAATGTTACTATGTATCAGATGAGCAGCTATCGTAAAAATGTAATCTTTTACATGCAAATACTGTCTCTCAAAATAACTGAGATTTCCACCGTGTTTTACACATGAAATCATCACTTGGTTCTTTACAAGCAACAAAGTCCTGCAAACAGAATCGAGGAGGCACAAGAAAAATTTGCCAAAAACACATGTGGAAATACAAGTGGTTTGGGATTTGCTAAGAAAAGAGAGCAATTATCACCAGGGTAGTCTTGTTCATTTGCGTTGTTTCCAGTCTGGCTGAGATGGAGTTAAATCTCCACATCATAGCCCTCCCAGAGCTGAACTATAAAGGTGTTGCTCACACACCAGTGTTTTGGCTGCAGCTGAGCAGTGCTGGGGCAGCATCAAGGCTGTCTCTCCAGCACTCCCCTCTTACCAGTAGGCTGGGGGTGGGCAGGATCTTGGGAGGGGCCATAGCCAGGACAGCTGACCCCAGTTGACCAAAGGCATATTCCATGTCTTAAGTTGTCTGCTCAGCAATAAGAGAAGGGGGGCAGGCTCATTCTCCAGTATTTGTCTTCTGGAGTGACCGCTGTGTGTACTGAAGCCCTGCTTACTGGGAAGTGGCTGGACATTGCTTGTTGATGCAAAGTAGAGAGTAGATAATTTGTTTTCCTTTTTGCTTCTGTATGTGGCCTTTGCTTTTATTAAACTGCCTTTAACTTGACCCGTGAGTTTTTACCATCTTATTTTATCCCCCCTTCTCCACCTTCCTGCTGAGGACAGGAGTGACAGAGCAACTTAATGAGCACCTGCTGTCCAGCCAAGGTCAACCCACTACAGGCAAAAATATCAAGCCTTTTAGACTGACATGTGGCTCATTCACCTGCAATTCATTTCTGGTTAGCTGTCAGTGCATAAGGCTTCTGTTTTCATATCTGTTATTAGCCATATTTATTCATCTTGTGCTCTCAAAATACATTTACATGTAGAAATTTGATTGAATTCCATTTTACCTTCATAACTGTTTCATTAATATGTGGGATTAGGGAAGACCTACTGATGTTTTGTTAAGGGGCAAACGTATTATGTCTTCCTGTATGAAATGAAAGCAGATTTTTTTTCAAAAAAGCTGTCCCCAAATAAAGCTTTCTAGAAGCTTCTGTTTACTTACATAACAAATTCTTTGTATATAATTTAAGCTATTCTGCAGTATTTCCTTTTAAATTACAATACTGGTAACAATACTGAAAATTATTGACTGCTTATTGTACTTGTAACTGTCCTGCTGTTCTGATTGAAATGTTAGTCCTGTGTAATCACTGGTCTGATCATGTACCAACACGCACAGTTAACGTTAATTCTTCCTTATAAGAACTGTAATAAATGTGCTGCTCTGTGTCCCTTCCCAAGGTTAGAGCTATCTTGAGCTTTTTTCAGTTAATAGACCTATATGTGTCAAAATAACTTATTTTTCAAACTCACTGGCAGTGGCCTGAGTATTCCTAGATCAGCTTTTTCGTTAAGCAGAGGAAAGCATTTTTTTTTGGCCTTGAGAGAGAGAGGTGTTCTCCATCCAGATAGTAATTTTTCCCTCTTCTCAAATGAAAAGTACTTCTCAGTGTGAAAGTACCTCTCCTAACTCCAGAGCAGGAAAGTCTCTCTCGTACATCCAGAGAGGAGGAGTCTTTACTTCATTGTGTATTATTGGATAATGTAGTGATGAGATGATGTGCTGAACAGAGCATACACTGGGATGGGCAGTGCTAAGGCAGCTTTTCACATTTCTTTTGATGCTACTGACTGTGTTGATGGTAGACAATAAATACTTACTGTTTTCAGTGTCATGTATGTAGCACTTAGTTCTTAATGGTTAAAGAAGCAATAGAAATTATTGTTTTCACTATTAATATTAATACATTTTTGGCTAAGAATGCATTTCAGTGCTCACATCATTGCTAGGAATGTTAGATATTGATCACACATGAACTGTTAGTCCTTCTGGAGTAACTAAAATGCTCATAAAAGTCATTGGTTTCAAAGACTACTTCTGAGGCAAAGAATACAATGGCAGAAAAGATCGGATTATCTGACTTGAACCCAAAATTTTATTTCAGAGCTACTCATGTCATTCTCCTGAGAGAAGACAAATACTGTGCAGAGAGCTGTGTTCTGAAAGCTGCTTGTGAATCAAAATTATTTGAGTCCTACAAAACTGATGGACAATTCTGTATCAACTTTATCATCATTGCAAGTCATATTGTTCATTAGCTGCTGATACATGCTCTACTCCTACATGTAGTTATGAGTACTCTTGTATGTAATTTACTTTTGATTCCTGCAGTAGAGAAGAAATAGAAGATTTTTCATTTTTAATTGCTGATTCAAATGTTTATAAAATTCTGAGTTTATTAAGTACAAAGCATTGTAGGGGTTTTCTCATAGGCAATGCATGTTTTATAAACTGTTTTGCTTATGATCAGGACACAGCCATTTTTTTGACATTTGCAAATCCCAAATCTGGTCTCCAGTCATTGAGGATATTATCTGGATTTGCAATGATACATGGAAATATATGCAGTGGAACACAGAAAATACTACGTGCTGTTGACAGGTTTTGACAGCCTTAATCCTGATCTCATCCAGTATGTTTCATGCTGTTGACAAGGAAACTATTCTTTTTCTTTCTGTTCATGTGTAGCAGATATTTGAAGCATTCTGAGGTATTTGTCATATTATAAATTTCCATTTTAAATGTACACAAAGATTAGCTTGGTATCACCGTTTGTAATTTTAAATTTCAGGGAGAAGAAAAGCAGAGGGTTTCTTTGAATTACAATACTGTATGCTTAAGAAAATGTAGTAAAAATGGGACATCTTCAACCCCTTTCCCTGCCCAAGTGTGAGGTTATATCCACTCATTGTTCCTGTCATGTAAAAACTCACCTCAGTTGCTATGGGCAGCTGGGGAAGAGATGGCTCGCTGTGCACAGTGCTCTCCTACTCTTTTCCCATTACACTCCAGAGTTCAAGGAGATCAGGGTATTAGGAGGACTCATCCCTGTCCCTTCTGTATGCTTATGAGGACAAGTCGTGAATTTGGAGCAGATTTCACAGAATCAGGGAGACATCTCTCAATTTTCTTCACACATAATTTCGCAGAGACTTATTTAAGACTTCATGTCAGTGCATGTGGGACCCATTTTGGAAATGCTTGTGCTTTTCATGGTACTGGATATCTTAATAGGAGAACCATGTTACACTGCGTATACCCCATGCTGTCACGTGGACCTTATTTGCTACAGGGCCTGTTAAGTAGAATATTTTGCTGTATAACATACTCCTAATCTGCTATTTTTATCTTTAGAATTTTGTAAAAAAATGATCCTTCTTTGTGAAAAGATTTTCAGTATTTTTGGTAGGCTACCCGTCTCATTGAAGTGGAAGAAGTGTTGCATGCAGGCTTTTTTTAGCCACATGATACTTTTCATTCACCTAGCATATGCTTAGGAGCTCAGATATCAAGTGCTTTACTTTGGAACAAATACTCTTGGTGAGAGTAAATATGGCTTGATGGAGATAATTGAACAGAGGAGTAGCATAGTGTGAATTATGAAATTTGGCAGAAATATATTCCAGCAAAATTTTATGTGAAATACATCACAGTTTATCAATTACTGAAATCCTGATTTTTTTTTTTTCTCTTAACCAGAAGCCATAAATTCTTCTTACTCAGGAAATAACGGATAGATTTGATCTGTTAACTGGAGGAATTCTTCTCCAGGACAACAGAGGAAGAAGCTGAATAGATGAGCTTACAGCCTGTAAAGGTCTGAATCTGGGCAAGTTAGGAACAATTTTTACTTGAAATTTAGTCAATTTTTCTTCCTTTGACTAATCCATAGGGGGACTTTAATATTTGCAAATACATTTCTTGGAGATTCTTTGCAGTCTGTCAGCTATAAGCTATAGAGTTGCTGTGCTCTCAGACTGGAAGCAATTGTGTCAAGCAGGAGGATACGGATTCTGCAGCCATAAGGGCCAGGTGCTCGTTTGGTCCAAAACTGTTTGGAATGGTTCAGAAAAAGATGTGCTTTACCTTTTCTAATGTGAAATGGTGTGACTCTGAAATGGTTTGGTCTGCAGATTATGCCCTTGAGCAGGATTTCCCAAGAGGAGAGACAGTGCCAGGTGCCATACCTTGTATCTTACACCACAGCTTCTTGCACTGGGTCCAGTTTAAGGCAGGACAGAAACTGGCTCACAGCACTGCAAATTCATGTTTGGGTTTGAGGATAGGAGGCATAAAATGGGAAGCCTTGTAACAGCAATACCAGTCTCATCAGACTTGCTGTTCCCTGTACCTTGTGAGTAAATCAAAGGTAGATGGTTATGCTGAAAGTCAGAGACGACCATCCTGTCACTGACCATTGTCTCATGTGTTTGGATAACCACAGATCAAAGAGAAGTATTTTGATTAATTTACAGTTCTGTTGGAAGTCTAGAAAATGCAGCTGTCAAGAATAAGGGGAAGATGAAAGTGAATGAAATTTTTTATTCTCTTCATTAGTGTTCAGAATATGTTATTTGGATATAAAGCTGTCTCAGTCTGTTAAATAGTTGCACAAAGTTTGTGACATCTTAAACCTCATTCTGCATACTAGGCAGTAAGTGCATTGAGAAGGCACAGAATAATGCAAAATGAGCAGCTAATGATGGTAACTGCATAATACTGTGGACCTTTTGCCTTCCCATGCAGATAAACTCCAGTAGAGTTTGCATTCTTTATTGAATATTTCAGTTCTCAGGTAACTCCTGTACCTAAATTGATGCAGTGGGAGTAAGAAGTTAGCTGTGGCTTTATCCACCACGTACATATTCCTTGAAGGGTGAAAAATATATCTGAAAAACCTGCAATTATACTTAATTGAAGTCACTGCAGCAATTTGTTTCCAATCTGTTCTTATGAAGAATGTAGAAGATAGATAGGTAGAGACTAATAGATCTCAACTGCAAATGAATAATAATCTTACCAAATATTCCAGTAGCATTTTAAAATGCTCTCCAGCATATCATCCTTTTTGCTTTTGTGTTGTCTAATGAAAGGACTGAGAACTTACAAAAAAGGGTTTCTGAGGTTTTATCCTTCCTTGCTAATCTCTGTTTTTATTCTTACACCGTGTGACATGATCACAGCTATACAGCCTTCTAGAGTTAGATTTGATTGTCTACCTGTGAAATGTGAAGTAATTCAAGGCAAAAGAACATTAGTAACTTTTATTTCAGTTGGTAGATTTTATTAGAAGTGGTAAGTAAAAAACTTGGCATGTAAAGACATGCTGGGATTATTCTTTTATAAGAACAAATTTGGACTGGGGTCTCTGTTGGTGAAGTGGGAAGAGTATTTTAATGGGATAATGAAGCATCCCAGATGTAGTTTATTTCCATTTTTACGTTGATATACCATTGTATTCCTCCCTGGCACCTAAAAGAATCTTGTCCATTGTCATATTTTTTCATTTAGCCAAAATAAATGAAGTATAACCTTCAGCTGATGAATAAGGCTGCCCAGTTTATAGTTGGACATGTAGATAATACTTATTTGTTCTTAAAATGCCTGTAAAATATAGGTAATGAGCAATATTTGTGTCATATGAGTTTGAGTCGATGAGTAGAAGTATTCTTTCCTTTATGCTAAGTTACTTTCCCTGTTAAAAATGACACCAGCTCATATAGACATAATAAATGCTGAAAGCTGGTTTGCTTGTAGTGGACTTCTTTATTAGCATGAAAAAGAAATTTTGCTTTTATTGAGTTGAACATAATAGTCCTGATAGCAGAGCCATTACTGTCAGCTCTTTTGGTGGAGCTTTGGTACAATTGTGTTTCGGGGGAGGTAGATTAATTCTTTTTCCGTGCTGGAATATGTGGTCTAGAGAATACGTGTGTGCAAGAACCTATGTGTCAGTACCTCCGTTTTGATAGGGATCTGACTGTTTTTCTTAAGCAAATTAGGGTATGTTCCAGGATGAACCATGAAAAAGCAAAGATACATCTGGTTGGAAAATCAATGTCAAGGAGTAATTGTCAGCAGTTTTCTTTTGCACCAAGGTTAATATCCTGATCTAGTGTCTTATTTTTATTTTAAAGGCAATAGTGGAGCTTGGCATTTGTGAAAGATGCTAATGTGGAAGGAGCTGAAAACATTTTTGGTTATGGGAGAATAATTTTGACAAATTGGAAGGACAGTCCCTGAAAATACAAAATGGTATAATTGGGAAAATGAACTCTAAAGTCTAAGTAGTGCTGAGTAGTAAAATCATTCTTTATACTTTATGTCTGACTCTCCTAAATAAGTTAATAAGGTGATAGTGGAAAATTAAGGTAATTGCCTTCTAAGGATATATTATCAGAACTCCAGTTTGCATTTAGCTTGAAGGCTTTGTCCAGATTTCGAGCCCCCTTTTTAAAGAAAAATCTGGTCAGTTGAATGAATTCCATTGAAATACCAAGAAAAGTGACAGGCAGTTTAAATAAAGTAATACATAAGGAAACATTAATGGATTACAGTTGTTTTGTTTTATGTAAATGAAGACTCCACAGAATATGAGAAGAACTTTAAAAATGCAGAATAGTCTTTTAAAGTGTTTGATTGTTCTCTGAGAAGGCTGTGTGTGGGATGGGAAGAAATCATCTGTTTGCACTAGCTCAGATATTTGGATATTAGGAGAAGATTCATTCTCAACAACAACAACAACAAAAAAAGAGAAAGGAAATTTTCTTGTCTTTGATATTTTAAAGTAGTTACCCACATATCAGGTATACAATTGATGTAGTTAATCACTCATGATCCTTTTCTGGTACTAAACAATGTATAAAGGGATGAATTTCTGGTACTTAGTCCTTTTTTTGCCTTTAATTTCTTCCACAATCTTATTTCCCTTTTTTAGTGACAAAACGTTCATTAATTATGGTTGTCAGCATTACATAATTCTAATGTTATTTAATGTTAGCATTAACATTGGTCCATAAATCCCAGAAAAGCAATATCAGAGATGTATGCTTTGGGGGTTGATTTTGGTTTTGTTTTTTCTTTTCATTTTGCTTTAAGATTTTATGCCGTGATATTTTGGGGGAGGTGAAAAAGTAATTGATACAAAAAATACTGCCACCATCATTAGTCAATTCTGAAACATAACTAGAAAAGGACAATATGTCTTAAATTATATGCTTAATATATAAAACCATTGTTATAGTAAAGATTGTGATATTTATCTATAATTTTTCATATATACTGTTGCTGTGGAAGATGCTATTTTATGTACATTATAGATTTTTTTAATCAGCTTGTGAAAAAAATTGAATATATTGTAGTCTGGTCATTCTGATGTTAAATCAGAGGGAAGAATCTGACTGCTTATGATCATCACATTTATAATCAATTAGAGATATTCAGTACAACAGTTTTAAGAAATCATCTTAAAAACTACCATATTACAGGAAACTGTAGTTAGATCCACTACAGGTCACAAATAAAATAGACAATCATACATCCTGCAAAACCTAATAATAGTAATCATCTGCAGAGGAGTAGCTAAGTAGCAAATGTTAGGGCTTGAGCAGAAAATCTGAGTGCTGTGCTCCATGAGTACTCTTAATGATTCATGAAAATGGAAAGATTTCTCAGTAGGGTCTGAAAACTCAACAGCTACCTTCTTAAAAGCACCAGACTCAAACTTGCCTTTGTAGTGTGGGTCAGATGTGTTTCTCACTGTGGACATCACCTGCATCTGAGATGTGGACTTCGGCACAGATAAATAAAATTAAATTGACATTGATAATGCTGTAATTTATAAATCTTTAAGTTATCTGTGTGACTTTCATAACTGTCTTGCTGAGTTGAGGAAGCAGTAAGTAAAAGGCTGACCAGGACTGTTTGCATGAAGCTGACAGATATTTATATACTTTTTTTCGGCAGGCACATAATGCAAGTGTGTTTCTTTCAGGAACTTCTTTAGCTTCCAGAAGAGATTAAAAGAGGGAGAAAGATTGATTCACCTAAAAAGTAATCTGGGGAGATGTGAATTAACTCTTCAGGTTCAGGAAGTAAAAGTCTTACTGACTGAACCACATTTGCCATCCTAACTTTGTTTCTGTTATAAACGTTGTGTTTCCACAAGAATTCCACCAGAAGCTGGAAGAGCAGGGCAGTTACTGTGTTGTGAACTCCGTGGTTGCTTGATGGGATTCTTAATTGCTGTGGTTTGGGCTTTTTTGCTGGAGTGAGTTGAGTCTCTCCAGTCTCCTGCTTGGTTTGTGGTTACAGCTCGAGATGTGAAAGATGCCAGTTACAGCCTGCTGCAATGAGACCAGTCTCTGAAGCCTCACAAGTTTCCTGTGGGCCATATTTTCACCAGGATTTCAGTGTCTTTTCCAGTAGCATCACTGTCAGTGATTTGTGGAGATTTGTTTATTCTGACCTTTTCTGTGTTGAGTAAAGGGAAGCCTTTGTGAGACAGCTCACAGGTGTGACCTGAATTCTTTAATGTGCCACATAAAGCTTTGATTTCTTTGTCCACTCCCATACTAGCATTGTCCAGGGATTGCAGGTTTGCATTCTTACGTATCTGCCCTTGAAAATTTTAATGGGGATAATTTTTAATTAGTGGAATATGAATATTTTAATGGTATTATCAAATAAATACATTTGCCTCCAACATTCTACTAAGAACTTTGAGGATATAGCAATTGTATTAATTTAGTTATTTGCTCTGCTATTTCTGAGCTGTTTCTTATTTTATGATTTTAAAATATCTTGCGTCTGACATTCTTGACCTTTCTTATCCCCTTAGAATGCAAAACTGAATCTGTTCAGTAGAGCTCTTGAAGTATCCAGATTGAAGACTCCAACAATCTTACACTGTAAAGAAACAGCACTCTTTATAATTATATCTTAGGAAGAAATAGATCCTTGAAGGCTAATTTGACAGAAGAATCCCAATGAGTATTCTTACCTCTTCTGGTAGAAATGATGATAGGGATTAGGAATCCTCTGCAGGATCTCTATATAAAGTCTGAGCAACTCTGCAGGATTCCTGGAAAAGACTTTATATAAAGCCTTTTCCCTGATTTGTTTTGGGTTTTTTTCAGGAGTCTCCTGTTCTATTGCATCTTGGCTCAAGTGCCATCCTTTATTCCTTGAAATTCTTTATCTTTCCTACTTTCCTTGGCTATTAGAAGCTCTACTGTTTGCTTTAATCTACTTCTGAGTTTTTATGATTTCCTGAAACATAATTAAGTGTATCATAGTTTTATGAAAGCCTCAGAGACCAGTGGCTGAAATTATCAGATTTTTACACAAATTAAATATCTTTCTTGAAAGCCGTATGCTTCCAACATTGTATGAGACATTAGATATACCAGACACTAATTTATTTCTCTTTTGGAAGAAAACTGCTATACACGTCTGCTGGGAGGATCTCAATGCAAATTTCTAAAGACTACAATAAAACTGCTTCTAATAAAAAATTGTTACAAAAGTGGAAAAAAACTAGGCACTGTATTCTTTGGAGTGGGGTGAGATCTCCTGTGTGTTGAGTAACTGGGTGCATTTATGGCAATTATGCAGCCTAAAAATAGATTTTTTTTTTTAGCACCATCTTTTTTTTTATCTTAAATTTAGCTTTAAACCAAATTTTAAAGAATAGTTGTATTTAGGCCAATGTCCTGATGCAAGGGGAAAGAGTTTGCAGTGCAAGGTCTCTGAAAGGAGGCCTTAAAAAGAACCTAGAAGCAGCAGAAAATTTCACCTGAGGAACGACCGAGTCCTCTGTTTTTCTAGTTTTGCTTCCAGAGTTCATGAGGCTGCCAGAGGAGATTTTGCAAATGGTCCTAAGATCTCATCTCTGATGTATCTGATGTCCCTAGTTAGTCAGAGTGCTTTAAAAATAACCCCTTGATCCTAGTGAAAAGTGGCTGCACAGACTATGCAGTGGGTGAAGAGATCTGAAACAATAGGCAGAGCAGGGTCCAGGGTTTTTGCATTGCCTTGATTTTTGTATAGGAGAAAAATCCTTTTTTTTTCCACCTATAACTACTGTTAACATAAATTTTGCTTATATCCTGACTCATGTGGTGTCTCCGCCCAAGGGTCACGTGAAGGATGTGTTGGTGTTCCACATTATTTTCATTACTTTTTTTGTCTCTGGAAAAGTTCTTCTTAAAAATCAGAATAGTCCACCCCAAATCATCTTTAAATTTTAATACATTTGAGATGTTTATTTTTAAAAATTTATAAATACGTCTTTGGTGTTACTACCTAAAATCTGTTTTTGAAGAGTATAACTTCCCTAATCATTTTCGTCTAGGTCTAAATTAATATATAGAACTAACTTTAGAATTTAAAATGCTTGTGTCTGTTTTAGTATGTATAAGAGACATATATACTTCTGTGCACTGTCATTAAAACTAAACTCTCTGTTCTCCAAATTACATTACACTGTGTTTAAATTACTATTCAAGCTACCATTTACTTTGACTAATCAGGTTAATGGATTTGAAAATCTACTCCAAGGATGACAGGTAGGTGGAACAGAAACATCACACTGCTACTTAAATCCAAATAAAATAGCGTAAAAGTAAAAAGACCGGAATATGAGAGTAAGGTTTTCTTCTGCATTAATCTGACAGTTTAAGGGTGTTTCTGCCATGTATCTTTAGTATGGGTTCTCTAAAATGTTAATCTTTCTGCATGTTTTACAAAAGGAACAGGCGAAATTAAACATTGACATTACACATTTGTATTTAATAATTCTAGCTATACATAATTGTAGCACGTGATTACTGCTTATTACTGGAGGAAGATTATTTGGAAAAACACTTGAAATTCTATTATATTTGTGTTCTGATTAGATGAATTTATCATCTTTATAGACAAAAGTGTAGTGATTCCATGAAAAGGGGAAAAAAAAAAAGTCTTCTTTCTTGGGTAATTTTTAGACCATTTGTGGTTCATAATTAAGGGCCCTTTAAAATTTGGTTCATCTGTAGTAGCTGTATCAGGATTTGTATCTGTGACTCCAGATGTCAACAATTTGAAGATGATGCCAGATATTCTAATTCCTTCTTAAAGGTCCAGATAATTACCTATCCTATAAAAGTTCTAATTGATTAATATATTATTCATTAGTTTTGCTGGCAGAACAACCTTCCTTTATCTTAAAGTGCACTAGCAGTTATAGGAATGCATCTAGAAGAACTGTCTAGGACTAATGCAGTGAACACATGATACAAGCATGCTTCTGAAGTAAGTCTCTCTAGACACAGAAGTGCTTTAGCCTGATACTCTCCAATCCCCTAAATGTCAATGTGGAACACTCAGCTTATGTCAGCACTTTGATATGTCTTTAGTGCCCTGGAAATGCTTCCTCACTGGTTCAGAACAAAAATTCATGAGGAACAGCTATGCCATTTGAAGCTCAGAGAGCAAAGGCATGGAAAAGCTGCAAGCTCCAAATTTTTCTCCCTGATTTTAGGCAGCACCCCAACAACAGAATCCAACCATAGGAAAACCAAAAATTGTTACCTTGTTACCAAAGTCTGACCATTGTATTTATCAGACTCTACTGTGTTTATCCTTATGAGACTTCTGTGTGACTGAGCCAGTAAAGATGCTCAAATCTAACTAGTGAGGACAAAGTAGGAAGAAATGACTGGCAGGCTTTGGAGAGTGTGTAGTGTTTGCAGGAAAGTGCCTGTTTCTGTTTTGGAAACAATACTGGTGGTTTGGGCATTCAGATGGTAACTTTTTACAGAATGAAAACTTAAACCCGTACAAGTTGGCTCTGATCTGTAATGTTATGCTTCTGTATTTCATCCCTGGGCTCGGACCTACAGACTGAATTTAGCTGGAACCACCTGCAGGTGGGGAAGCCTGAGGTCTCTTATTGCCTCAGACTTCAGTGCATGGCTCTTGTTTGTTCTTAGGTGCTGGACTCATCTACTGCCTTGTAATACAAACTGATTCAGAGGTGCTTATGCTAGAGAGAGAAGAAAAATACTAAAGCAGAAACTCCAGGGAGGAATTGCTCTAAGTTTCAGTCATACAGTTTTATAGTATATGGTACAGATGTGAATCTAGATTTCTTATTTAGCACTGAGACGGCCTTAGGGAGTCAAATCTTGTAACAAAGCTTTATTTTCAGGGGCACAAATTCAGGGGGAAATAAAAAGTTAATGCTCCAGAGACACCGTAATAATGGTATCAATGGATGCATTTTCACACACATAAACAACCCTACCTTCTCCTTTGCATTTAAAAGGAGCTCGACCAGCAGTCTCAACATATAAAAAGATGCAAAAAATACACATTGGATAATAAGTAGCATAGATAGATATTCTGCATAGACCATTGGGTTTACTTTCCAATGTGAAAATCAAAGGAAACGGTATTTTTTAAGACCTTTGAACATTATCAGGTACCAGGTCTAGTACGGAAGTTCTTTCTGTGGTGTTAAAACATGGCAGATGCTTTAAAAGGAAGTACAATCAAGCATATCTTTAAAGGGTAGGTTAATCTTAAGTTTATATATATTTTAATGTCACCCTATTTATTAATGGCTGGCTTAAAGCCATTGAAATGTAAAGTTTTTACTTCTCATCAGAACAGAGTAGATGTTTGTGACCTTGCTTTTGAATTCTATGTCTAGGTGCTGTGGCAATGTGTTTCATTACTACTGAGTTGTTGTTTCCTTCAGTATTATATTTGCTTGTGCATTATATGTACTGCTTGTCAGTCTCTTTGGATTTTTCCTTGGTATTGCCTTTCACAAGAATAAAACCAGAAATATTCCTGAAATAATATTGCTGTCAAATTATATGGCTAAAAGAGGTTTGAGCAACAGGAGATTCATTCTCTCAGGATCATTCATTTTGCATTGAATCTAAAGGGTAACCTGTTTGTTATAAATTGGAGAGGCTTTCATAAAATCGAGGCCCGTAATGAGGAAGAAAGAATATGCATGAGTAATTTGCAGTCTTATAATGAAAGATTGCCATGGGAAACCAGTTAGATCAACAGATGCTGAAACCCTTGTTATGATTATTGGCATGTTTTTCTTTCACTTTCCTTCTAGCCTTCTGAGTCATGTTGACCTGAGATATTTGGAGATCTCCATGTATTACAATAAAATATTAACATTGCTGCAGATATTCAGTAGTAATAATTTAAAATTAAAATAATATGCATTCCACGTATCAGAAACCTGAGTTTCTGGTGATAATTGAATAAAATTAATTGAATCATCTTTTGTGACAGTAACACTCTGTTCTGTAGTGCCGAATCCCAGCGGTTTGACCCAGTCCGCTAGGACTTAGCTAGTGTGCTTTGATACAAGTAAAAGCTTTAAGGAACTCTTGAAAAGCTTGTGTTTTGAAAGAACAGTTTTTAAGATTATATGATTAATACCCATTTTTAAAAAAGGAATTTAGGATGACCTGGGAAATTACAGGCCAGTCAGTCTCGGCTCTGTGCCCACTAAGATCATGGAGCAGACCCTCCTGGAAACTGTGCTAAGGAACATGGTGTGGTAGGTGCACTGGAAAGAATGGATACCATCCATAGGGACCTTGACAGGCTTGAGAGGAAGGCCCGTTTGAACCTCATTAAGTTCAGCAAGGTCAAGGTCCTGTACTTGGGTCAGGACAATCCCAAGGACAAATACAGGCTGGCCAGAGGATGGATTGAGAACAGTCCTGGGGAGAAGCTCTTGGGCATGTGGGTAGATGCAAAGCTTGATGTGACCTGGCAATTTGCACTTGTAGCCCAGAATGCCAGCCGTGTCCTGGGCTACATTGAGAGCAATGTGGCCAGCAGGTCAAGAGAGGTGATTCTGTCCCTCTGCTCTGCTCTGGTGAGACCCCACTTGGAGCACTGCATCCAGCCCTGGGGTCCTCAATATAAGGAGAACATGGATCTCTTTGAGCAAGTCCAGGGGAGGGCCACAAAGATAATCAGAGGGCTGGGGCATCTCTCCTATGAAGTGATAGGACAAGGGGGAATGGCTTTCAGCTGAAAGAGGGTAGATTTAGGTTAGATGTAGAGAAGAAATTCTTTACTGCAAAGGTGATGAGGCACGGGAACTGTTTGCCCAGAGAAGTTTTGGGTGCCCCATCTGAGGAAGTATTCAAGGCCAGGTTGGATGAGGCTCTGAGCAAGCTGGTCTAGTGGAAGGTATCCCTTCCCATGGCAGGGGAGTTGGAACTAGATGGTCTTTAAGGTCCCTTCCAACTTAAACTATTCTATGAAATAGAATTCTTGAAAAAGATAGGCAGCAGTAAAGGTGGGAGTATGGTCTGAATGGTCCTTCAGCATATGATAAATAAGCAAACTTTGTAGAATTTCAGCTGTAAGTTTACACAATTCTTTTAAGAATTGTGTTTTTAGCACATGTGGTAAGTTTCTTAAAAGTATTTGCAATAAGCTTGGTATTGTGACTGTGCATGCATACTCTGTAAAATGTGGTACCTTTTTTCCTAATGAAGACTCAAAAAGCATTAATGATATTTCTGCTAAACCAGAATTTAAAGGCACTAAATACAGACTCAATTAGTTAAAATCTTTTGTCTTTTTCCCTTTTTGCAATCTTGACTTTTTGGATTCTGGTTGGAACAATTGTGTTTGTTCATAGGAAATCTTCAGAGAGGTCATCTTTTCATAAAATGTCAGGGAAGCAGCGTGACTGCTTTCTTTATTCAGCAAGTCCCTTTGAGCTGTTTGAGGAGGTTTTTCTTAGTTATTTCATCTGGTTTCTGACTGTACAGAAGATCATTCTACTCCTCTGTTCTCTTGACAGAGATGTGCAAAGGTAACTTGCATCAGACCCTACTTCCTAGTTTCATTTTTATATTAATAGAACATTTTTACCACTGACATGGGAAGAATAGGGAAGCATTGGAAGTGCTTGGCTGTCTAATGGTTGACAGCAAGCAAGGAAAAAAAAAACCAAAAAACCACAAAAAAGCTACTTTTAAATCTGGAGCTGACTGAGGGGGCCCTCTTTGCTGTGGCTTAACCTCACAGTGTCTGTTGGATCTTTGTAGAGAAATGAAATCTGAATTGTTAGGAGAAAAATTGTTGCTTTAGCTCCAGAAACAGTGCTGGGCTTTTTTTTTGTTCCATTTCAAAAAAAAGTATGTCGGTGAGATTACTGTTGTCACTTCTGTAGTATGCTGTAGCTCATGTCTGAAATGAGAGTTTCTGGAATCCATTGTGAAACCAGAAAGGAAAGTTCAAGGTACAAATTCAAAGATTTAACAACATAAACACTTCAAAAAGAGTATGAATATTCCCAAAAGTATATATTTGTTTTGGCCAAGTAGCTTGCAATACCTCTATTTTTTGCTGGTTTTTAGAAAAACTTGTGCTAAATCTCTGCAAGGCATAAGGCAGATCACAATTTTTGTAATTTAAAACATCTGCCATGAGTTTTGTAATTATTATGATAAAGAAGCAGCCAGCCTGTCCAAATTGTTCAAGTCTGAATGCTGTGAATGTTAGACTAAGCCTCTTCTGAGACACAGAGCCAGATTTAGTGTGCACATGTTAGTGAGACTCTGCATCACACTTAGGAATAATGGCCCAAAGACAATGACCTTGTAGATCACCTTAGTATATCCTTACCTGCTTGAGAACAGATGAGATAATAAGACATATTGGCATTTGTTGAATTAGTAAAATTTTAGTTGAAATATTCAGTGTTAATCCTCCATGTTGCAGATTTTGGAAATTTAATAGCTATATCCTGTACCATGAGCAGTCTTTCTTTACCCATCCACCCTTAGTCACCTCTGGAAAATGGTACCCTATCTCTGTTTGCAAGCCCACATACAAAGTTCCTTTGGCATTTCTTCCTGCAGGAATATTTTGGTGTGACCTCCTGATTTACTGCCTTTTCATCAGAATTTTGTACCTGGAACTGAGTTCCACAGTTGCTTTTGCAAACACCTATCATTCTAATTTCATATAGTTCTTTTCTCAGTTGAATGTGTCTTGGTTTTACTGTGTCTTACTGTTTAGAAATGTATTCATGCTACAGTTTATGAGTCATCTCCAGAAATTTTGTATTACTATGACTGAACATTCTATAAGTAGGAATGTTTTCAGGCAAACACAGCTTATCTTGAAGATACTGAGCAACCTAGTTACCATTTATACTTTTTTTTAACATGAAGCATTGTTAAAACCCCATGTTAACTAAGTTAGGGAAAGAGTAGAAGTCAAAGTACTAGACTAAAAGAAAAGCTGGTGAGGAACAGAGTCAAAAAATGTGTTGGAAGTCTAGTTAGAGACTGAGGGTATGTGCATCTCTGAATTAAAAACTATTGGAAGACAATGGAGCATTCACTTCTTGTGCAAAATTCTTCTGAGAGCAAGTTCTTGGGAATATAAGCTGCTTTTGGATAAAATGTTTGGAAAAATATGTCAAACTCTGAACAAGATGATTGCCCTGCTTAAGTGCTAGGGTTACAAACTTAGACTGTTTATAATTGCATGTGAGGTAACAAGAATAGACACCATCATCAGTTCCTAATAGCACACACACACATTGTGAAGCCTCAAATATATAGCATTCTTGAGGCAAAAGGAGCAGTAGCAGCTGTATCTAAGCCATAGGAGAGAGGAGAATCAGAAGCTTCGTAGTTAATTAACCTGAAGTTTGGAAGCATTCTGGTATGTCAGTATGGGACCTAGTTTTCAGTTTCCACTCCTGCCAAGCATGCTGATTTCTACTGAAGAAAACAAGATGGTGCTGGACAGTGCTGTGCTGCAAGTGAGGTACTCTGCTGCAAAACTGATCCTTCTTACCCTTTCTCAGTAGCTGTTCCCCTATCACCCTCTGAATCAGTGCATTTCTGTGTTAAGCCAGTGCATCTAAACATGAAATTAGAAAGGAGGATTTTTTAACGACAACAACAACAAAAAATGTATTTGAATCGTGTCTTTGAAACATGTCTCTTAAAGTGACAGGACAGAAAATTGTGACATTCTCATTAAACCAGTCTTTTCTAGGGCTTGTAGGAGAAGAGAAATGCTCAGTCTTGTTCTCTCTCACTCCTGTCAATCTAACCTTCATCTATCAGACCAGATGTAACCTGGAAAGAATTTCATGCTTTTCAATCACATTTGTTGCACCGCAGGGTCAGTCATTTTCGTGCCAATTCATATGGAACAGATGTGAGACAAATCTGAAAGCATTTATAAATAAATTATAAAATAAAGTCCCATCGCATTGGAGATGGTTACCAAGTACTGGTCTATAGCAGTGTGTCCTGCTATTAAGAAAAAGTTGACAAAAAGCACATATGTAGTTAAATAAATCTGTACAGAGCACAGATTTGTTAGAGAGTCTCATTGCAAGGACTGAATGAAAGAGATATTACTCCAAATTTAGCTCAAAATGCTGCATTTGAGTGCCATGTAGAACTATGGTCTTCCAATTAATGGGGGTAGAAAATGAGGAAAACTGCTGTGGTGGCTTGTTAATGGAAGCAGAGAATTGCTAGGGAAATACCAGAGGAAGGGTTACAGTGAGAAAGAACCTAAAACCAGATGAAGAATAGGAGAATGAAGCATTGATAAATAAAAATACACAAAGGAATATGTTTACCTTTAGTAGCTAAGGGCAGAAGGCAAAAAAGAGACAAAACATCATTAGAAATCATTCAAGGAGGAAGAGGGCCTCCTCAGGCAGTAGTTCATATATTATTACACTTCTTATGGAGTTACTCCTCTTGGTTTGTTCAGTTTTGGAGGACAAAGAGAAGAGACCATGTTTGAGACTGGACAGGGAGACAGGCAAGTGCCAGTATAATTTGCTTTGTGAGCAAAAGGAAATTGTTCATTATTTCAGTTCATTTGTAGTCAGTTAACTTTGCCGTACCATTATTGAAATAAAAGTGTAGAAGTACTGCAACAGAGTATTAAGGAATAATAATATCTGTTGAAAATGAGCTCCCTTTGACACTATAATAGCATTTAATTGACATTAAATAACTCCTTTGGAACCATTAAGAGTATGATGTGAATACAAATGTATGAAACATTTCCATCATATTGAATCAACATCTTCACCAGACAAAACTACATCATTGGAGCTTTGAATACTTTCATTTTTGCAAGAGAATTTAGTACTTAGGAAAGTTCTGTGCTTACATTTCTAAAGACTCAGGTTACACTGTGTGAAGCTTGTTTGTCATAGCAGTTGTGCTAACAGGGCATGAACTGGAGGAGCTGATCAGTGTTTTGTGCAACTTGTCTGGCTTCTCCTTGAGACTGCTGGCACTGTCCTCAGCCATCCAGGGATGGACACAGTACAGGAAGAAATAGCAGCTAGGAAAACAGATGAGAAGATCCATGAATTGTCACAACATCATTTAATCTTCTCCATGCTTTCTTCAGTAATAAGAGTTCTAACAATCATGAAAAACCAAAACTTGTTATGTTTTTGACTCAGTTTCTCAGGGGATAGAGGAGTCTGGGTGAGAGCATCATGAGGTTTTTATGGGTTTAGTGTTGCTTTCTTCTCACCCTACTAATGTATTCATCTGTCCCTCTTCATCTGGTACAATTAAACCTATTGCAAGTACAAGTGCACCCTGTGCCTAAGAAAGAATGGGCTGGATCACATTCGCAAGAGCTCAAGTCGTTCTGAGATGCAATAAAACCAGCATGGAAACAAAATGAGGCTTTAACTGAGTAAACTGTTGGCATTTGAGGTCTCTGCAATTCGTAGTTAATTGCAGATACTGGAAGGCAGTGCATGGCTTTGTTAAGCCCATTATGGTCTGTGGGTCTCTGTCTGGATTTGCCCATAATTTGCCCACTAATAGGCTAACGCATGTGGTACAACAGATTAAGGTATTAGATATGTTAATTTTGGCAAGATACTTCTCTTCTAACAAGCAGATTAAGCCATAGAAATCTACTGATCAGCATAATAGAAAGCAGCTCTTTTATTTGTACTCTCTAACTTTTTGGAAGCCTACTGAATTTTGCATTTGGTTCTTAATTGGGAAAGGGAGTACTTTATTAGAAGGCATATTCCACTTCCAACGGGATGCCTTTGGGAATCCTATCAGTGCACACTGGACTTTTTAAGGTATTTTGAGTAATTACACGGTGTCTTGTTCTGAAGTAAACACATGCAGATACTAAAGCAGCCTTTTGTACAGTTAACCTATAGCAATTAATCATTATTTAGGCCTAGTTTGCTGTGGACATGTAAGGTATTTTAGGGAGAGAAGTCATTCCTGCAGTGACAGATGGAGAGTTTCTTTATATATGCTTTGGTGCAAAACAAGAGCTAAATTAAATTTGAAGATTTGAATGAGATTGTGATGTCAACACTTATTATTTAAGAAAAGCATGGATCTGTGTATGTCTTTACAAATGCAGTTGTATTTATGGGACCCTGCTAGTTTGGGACTTGGCTTTTCAGAAGAATCCACAGCCTCTCAGTGGGAACTGTGTGTCAAATTCCTTTAGGTTGACAGTCTAGTACAAAAGCTTACTTTAGAGAGATGTTTGTAAAGTGTTGTTTTCGTGCTGGAAAGGGCAATAGTGATGTAGTTTGTTCAAGGAAAAATATCTAGTAATAGATAATAACTTATTTTGTTGTTGCAGTCATAGCAAAGAACTGCTATGAATATTTGGAGTAATTATTCCAAATGCATAGCATTTTCCAAAATAACTGCATATGGAAAACAGCTGCTGCATAACCTGAGGGCAGGAAGGACAGCAGGTTAAGGTGCATATACCTACACCATTGAACTTCCATTACTCTTCAGAGTTACTGTGGACAGTAAAGAAACACTGAAGATTATTTATTTCCCTATTTTTCAAGACCTTTGGATAAGTGAATTTCTCTGTACCTTCTCACCCAGCCAAACCTTGTAATTCCCATGAAAACTGAGCCCTGTGCCCAGGGCACAGATTGCTGGTAGGTATTGGACCTTGGGGATTTTCAATATTCCAGTATAAGGAGCCAGAGGTTGTAGAAGTGATAAGAAGTACAGGGACCATTTGACTCAGCAGTGCTACATATGGAAAACGTATGCTTCTGAAAATTAATGCTTTTTCCTTGATAGCATGAATATTTATACTTATATACTTAAAAATATATTTATATTTCTACTTTCCAGTTGAGATCCCAGCTTTTGGAAGGGTGGCATATATTGCCAAAGAAGGCTAATGAACCCCTTTGAAACATGATGTTTCTGGAGATGAAGAAGGTCTTAGTTCTCAACTGGGGAGAGGTGGAGTGGTGAAAATAGAGAATGGAGAAAAATCACAGCTTCACCTTTCCTGGTATTATCTAATTATCAGGATTTAACTGCAAGTAGGTGTGATTTGATATAGAAAGGGACCATGTAACCAGTGTCAGTTTGGAGATGAAGTTGCCTGCCCCGAGAAGCATCTTCTCAGGTCATAGGTAAGAGCTATGCCAGCATTGTGTGCTAGGGTTTGGATTAAATGAGGCATTTAAGCTCATAACTCTTATTTAAGATTCTCAATAGAAAATTGAATATTTTTTTTCTTGGGGCTTGGAATGAATTCTTTTGTTGTTTTGAGTTTTTTAATATCTAAACCTAAGGTATTGAGGACTTCTTGGAATAATATCATTTTTATTGGATGAATACTGATTTGAGAGGCAGATACGTCAGCCAGTAACATTATACCGACTTATACCAGAAACTCTGTGGTTTTAGGTCCCGGCTCCACAGGTTCTGTATCATATTTGGCTTCTGATGTTTTGGTTCTTTTGAATGCTTTTTTTTCCCCCCCTTTTTCTATGAGGAGTGTTCCTCTCAGTGAAAAAGTTCTGATTTAAAGTAGGATATACTTGAAGGGGTTATACTGCATTTAGAGACATCTTTTTCCAGGCAAATATTTTTAAAATGGGTAGGTATTTGCCCGATATTTTGCCATATGTCCAAAGCATTTGGCAGTTATATAAACCACACTTGCTCTGTGTTTTCTTAGATTGCTGTCCTATATATGGCTGTGTGTTTTTAATAATACGTTGTTATCTCATCCTTATGTGTGCTTTGAATAGAATGGTGTGTTCTCAGAACACTTACCTGATGCACCTTGCTTTGAGGCACAAACCTGATGGTTTGTGGGGAGTGCTGGAGCAGATGCTGGAGCAGAGCAGGGACTGGCTGTGCAGTTTCATTCTGTGACTTGGGGACGTGTGTGCTCCCCTGGCCTGCTCATGGCAGACCCTGGCCTTTCCCTCTGCTCACTAGTGCCTGGGCCACTATTTTAATTGCTTCTGGGTATGATTCAAGGTGATGAGCTTCACCTGGAAAGCCCCCTCTTGCAGTGCTTCACATATTGGAAGTAAATGAGTTGCTTTCAGTAGCATCCTGTAAATTAAAACACATACAGACTAAAGGAGAATTTTCTCAATGGAGATGAAATTCCATCAGCTCTGGAATTCTTTCCTCCATTTACACTGTATTTTAGTGACCTTAAGGATGTGCCATGAGCTTTGTCTATTCACTCAAGCTTTTATCTATTGAAGTGAGCCTAGAAACCACTTGCCATGAGTCACCATTCAGATTGATGTTGTTTCAGTTACTTATTTTTAATACACGTTTAGAAGCACCATTAATGAGGAAAAAATATAGTGATGATTAATTATTAATTCTTTGCTTAGATAGCATGGTGCTTACCTCATTCAATACCTACAATGAGTCTGAGGAAGCTCTGAGAAAGAACTGATGCTGTCACTAGGGCACTGCTTCGTTTCAGCCAGTGTCCATGGAAACCTTTGTCAGTTTTTATTTTCTTGTGTGGGTATCAGAGAAGTACAGCTTCCAGGGGGAAAGGCTTTGGCCACTCGACCTCCTGAAGAACAGCCAAGGTGAACTGTCTACTTTTTGCAAGCAGGCCATTTTTGGTGCTCAGGGAACTGTACTGCTCAGTACAGCTGAAAATGTGGACAGCTTATTATGCTGTAAATCTGGGGAAGAAAGAGTACTGTCACACACAATTCCTGCCAGTTTATGCTCCTCAGAAGCCTTCCACAGCCCTTCCCTGGTGTCCTGTTACAATACTGATGATGATGAGGTATTTTACTATGTCATCCTCTAAATGCAAGAGTTTCTTGAAAACAGCAAGATATTACAGGGAATCAGATATGGAGCAAGAGAAGCAAAAATATTCCTGGCATCTTCATATGGAGGTAATAAATGCAAATTTGTACACTGAATGCAGAGCTGAGTCTGTCAAAAGAGACTCTCGTCGATGGTGTCTAACACGTGTGCACAGTTGTCATCTGGCATGTTGGGTCCTGAGCTTAAAGCTTGATCTACCTCAAGGAGGATGGTAAAATTTTAAACCCTAGAACAAATGCATATATAAATGCAACTTAATATGCACAGATGATGTGTACATAATCTTTGTGCAGGTTTATATATTTTTGTTATGTATTTTTAGCACCCATACTTTTGCTGCCTTACCTTTGAACTCCTTGGGACAAGAATTCAACTTTGGTTCTAGAAAAGATCTAACAAGTTATTTAATATAAAAAGGTTTTAGCAGCTCTCTCTTTCTTTTCTTTAGCTAATCAGTCATTCTCTGTATTTCTTAGCTTTTGTGTTACAATTTAATTTTTAAAATGTAGAATTTGCTTTTAGTGCTCTGTTTAAATTTCTCCAGTCAAAACACCAATCTAAAGTACACTTAAATTGGGGGAAGGATTAGATAGCAGCTGCTGTTGTACAGAGCAGAGAAGGGCTACTAGAATAATGCCCAGCTGACGAGAAAAGAGATTTCATATAAAATAAAATTAAAAAAAATAAAAATACCCCCCCCAAACAAAAAAGGAGAATTGAACATGAAATAGATTGAAAACTGAAATGAGAAAATTAATTTTATAAAACTAGGCAGAGGTAGCAGAGCCTTTTGTTAATGAGAATAATTTGTACATATTTTTGGACAGTTGCAAAAATGAAAATTGGTTTTAAGTGCTTTGCAAACCCCCCCTAAGTATATTGTAGGTACTTAGATGTGATGAAGAGTAGCCACTGGGTGCCACTGTTGAGTTTCAGAGCACTGGGCAAGACAGAGTTTCTGTGGCAGCCAAAATTTGTAGCTGAGAAAAGAGTGTGTGGGTAGTAGTTTTGCAACAGAAATAAATTATTTCTGCAGTTTTAGGGTTTGTGAAATAGAACCACAACCAACATTTTCTTCTCGCTGTTTCACCAGATATTATCATATCTGATAGTAGATCACTGTGACAGGTCCAACATGCCTCTTTCCCTGCATCCCTACCTTGCAGTGCAGAGCAGAAACAGTGCTAAATGAGAAAGGACTATAAACTTGCTTTATTCTTATGAAGCATTTTTTCTCTTATTGCAGACTTTTGGACAAGCACATCTAGCCAGCCTGCAGGTCTTTTTAAATAACGTGTTGTCACGTATAGAGTGGTGCTGAAGTGTAGAAGACCCCAGTTTTTGCATGGCTTTCCATCAATGATTTTCTTGGTCAGCAGAGTGTAAATATGCTTTGGATACAGCTTGTCTGTGCTTAGAAAAGCAGGAAGAGTAATGGTGACTCACAGTGTGATCGTCTTCTGAGAGACAAACTTCTACAATGAATGTGGTTCTAAATAGTTTTGGTTTGGGGAGTAGATAATTAGAGCTTGCTGAATCACAATCAATTTTAATTCCTGCAAATGGACAGTGTTGCATGAAACAAGATTTCTGTGTGGAGTTACACATTTCATTCTGTCTTGTCCAGAATAGTAATGTTGTGCAGTCTGTTTTTATGATCATTTACTTTCAGCCAAAATAAAGAAAAGTTAGAAAGGAATGTGTATGTGATATGCATGGCACGTAGAACTAAAGGAAACTATATCTGAGTTTTGAGTATATTTTGAAGCTATGGAGTGGGATTTGGATTTTAGGTCCTGATACAGGAAAATTACTTAAAGAAAATAACTAGTTCTCTTGAATTCACAGGCTTGAAGTTAACACATTTTGCTGGGTTTTGTTAAAATGAGGCCTCACACATTGTAATACTTTTGATAAATATTTTGCTCATAGCTCTGATGGGAAATCTGTCAAGCGTAAACAAGCTGATTTGAGCTGCCATAGGCTCCACCTAAGAACCAAAAGAAAACTCCTTATTTATAATTTGATATAGAAGTCCCTTTGTGGGGGATTCTATATATATAATCTATAATAGGATTTTAACCTATTACTTGGTCAGTTGTACAGCTGCATAAACTTTCCAGACAATGATGTGCAGACAGAAAGTGAGTTTTAGAATCTTTAGGTTTAAAGATTGATTCCTTTCTGCTGATAGGGAAGAATTCTACTATGTCCTTACAGTAATAACCTGGCTTTGGTTTTGGGGGTGGGTTTTTTTACTACTTGTTCCAAAGATTTTTTTTTTTTGCCTCATGACCATTTCTCTAATAAAAGAGCGAATTTAAAAAAAAAAAAAAAGTAGTATAAACTCATCCATTTATTCTTTCTCATACTTCTCAATATGTTACTTGAAAATATTTGAAGTGTTTTCAATTTATTATGCTGAATTTGAGAATTAGCAGGACTTATTTTTTCATGTATTTGGTGAACTGGAAGGTGTTTGTGGCAGGTAGCTTATTAAATATCAACACTTAAAAGAAATTTTGAGAAGTTAGTTAACAATTTTGATTGTATAGCGTTATAAATAAAATAATGAAATCTCTTCCACACCTTTTATTCTGTGGTTGCAACTGAGGTAGGTCCATTTCTTCAGCTATGGGCAAATCAACTTTCTGGGCAGGTCTGCCCTTAATGCAGTGAGTATGGGTATGAGGCCAGCCTCCATCAGGCCTCTGGATATAGGTAATATCTTGATTAATTATATGATTGCTATTTATGGTTGTATGAGTGCCAAATGCTTAGACTGATTTGCAGTGCAGTTGCTGTCCCAAATATGTGTGATGTCACTGACTTTGGAGCAGCTCTCCCCAGTTTGTGTTGCCATAAGGGAGCTACAGACACAGATACAACTTGTGAAGGTTTAGAAAAGGCAAATGAGTGAACAGTAAAGCATAGTCCATAGTCAGCTACACAGTTCAAAGTACCCAGGATTCTTTTTATTCAAGATACAGATTTTACTAATTACTTTAAGACCATCGCATAAAGAATGGAAATGACTTTTCACAGAGCTCCATTCTCCTTATTTTTCTCTCATTTTGTACCGTTGCTGAAATAAATCCTACCCAAACCTTTCTATTTTTATGTCCTCACCAATTTTCAGGCTCAATTACACCCAAATTACATTGCACAATTCTGTTATCGTGACATTTGAATTTATTCCTTTTATACGTATTCTAGATTTGCATTTGTATTTTGCTCTGGCCTTGCATAAAATACCTCACTGTGATGCTTTGGTTAATTGATTAATTCACTTTTTAAAGATCTTTGACATCTGTAGTGAAAGCTGCTGTAGAATTTGTAAGTTAAATTTATCAAGTCAAGGAAAATCATGGAGGAAAAAAGCAGTAAAGGGACAGTAAATCATGTTATCATTTGCATGGCTGCTAATGTTAGGATTTTAAAGAATAATGATCATGCAAATACAGTAGAATGTGTGTTGTACTGGAGTGAGAAGTTCTGTATTCATTTACTTTTCAGTTAAGTACCCCACTTAAATTCTAACACCAATTTTCACTGTTTACTGATCTGTTGAGTTAAATGTTAATCATGCACTGTTACTGAAATATTTTTTTTACTAGTACTAATGTATTCATTTCATCATAGCTGAGGAAATATATAGCAAAGAATTAGCACTGTGTGTGCAAGAATTTATAATAGAAACTAACTTCAGCATTCCAAGTCTTTCTTTGACTCTCTGGCACTGTTGTGTGAAGATGAAGGTTTCTGACTCCCTCTAAAACTTCCCAGGTGAAATATGATTCAGTCAAAGCAAGTCTGGGAGCTGAGATTCAGACCAAACTTTTAATCTTTAGAACCTGAGATAAAGTGTCCTAATGTCTGAAAGATCATTCTTAAATGGTCATTTCCAGCTAGCTTAGTCGAGTCATTAAATTTGATCCACATGCCTATCTGTATTTCAATAAGGCGGAATTCCCATTTTTATCCTTGTATTTAACTCCTATCTTCTTTACACGTCAATTATAAATTGTCTTTTCCTTGAAAAGATTTTGCCATAGTAATCCAAAGTTAATTTCTTTCTCCCAAATTAAATGTAAAGTAACCAAATGTTTTCTGAGAAGTAAGGTTTGCTTTTTCAAGTGTGTTTAGATACATAAGATCTTCAAATGTGAAACAAAGTAAATGTTAAAAATCATAGAGAAAGCCTAGTATGCACCATGATGAGAGCACATTCAATTGTCATAATTTCTCACTAGGACCAAGGGTTTCCTGCCCCTTCTGGAAGTAATAAATACCCCCAGTGATCTGTCTGCAGCAGCAGCAGAGGCAGAGCAGATCAAACTGAAGTGTGCCCTCTATTTCCTCGTCAACGGGATGGTGGAAGACATCACTTTTGCTGCAGCAAGCTGCACTTTGCTGGTCTCAAAATAGTTGATTTTCATGGCAGAAGCAGGAAAAGTAAACTGTAGATGGAAGTGTAATTTCTAGAACGTTGTAATGCTGTGCTTTAAGGAAACTAGTCTCCTCAGGGCTCTTCGGTTCCAGCAGCATTGCTGTTAGCAGGTGTGTTTCAGCAGGGGTGAGGCTTGTTTCACACACAGCCATGGTCTCTCTTCAGGGTTACTGCACCATATGGCAGTATTGATCTGCTGAAATAAACCTTAGTGTGGTGTATAAGCTGGTGTAACCATTGACTTTGTCCCAAATAAACTGTGTCCAAGCACTAAAACAATATAAACTGCAGAAACGGTGTTTGTTTCTACTTATTATGGGCAGGTGTTACAGAAAGGATGACATAAATACAGCTAAACATGAACATTATTCATAGCTACCTCAGTCCTCAAAGATCAATGGTTATAAAAAAAGCCTGCACTTCATCGGCTCTGTAAAAACAGACCATTTCCTGCTGATCTGTAAAGATTTTTTTTTTTCATTGTTTCCTATTACAGGAGGAAAAAACTTTTGGATTTTAACAACAAAAAACGGATGAAAAACCATGTAAAGCGAAACTTTGTAGCATTAATCTGAGGTGCTTGCTGAACTTCATAAGTTTTTTTCAAACTATAGTTCCTTAGTAGCAGTTTTATGAAACTTAAATCATTAAAATATATATTGGAAATGTATGGTGGGAAGAGGGATAAATACTCTGGAGGCTGCCTGTTTCAGTTCCTTACAAAGTCATACATTCCTTGTAATACTGTTAAGTCTCTCCAGTGGTCTTAGAATATTCCACTGGTCTCTCAATTTCTTTTTCATCAGTTATTACAATTGCTCTGTCAAAAATGATGCTTAGATTCAAGTCAGTAAAATCATATACACACACACAGGGAGCACTCTGTCTGGCAGAGAGAGGTTTGAGAGAGGATGTTGACTGAATACGAGGAGCAATAAATCCCAATGATGTGATGGTGCCTTGGGTTACTGCAAGGTTGAACTATTCAAAACAGGTTTGAAACAAGTGTAACTAACTGGCAGGAGCTAATGAAAAGGGACTTCATCAGGAGAGACAGACCTAGCTGGGGTGCATCTCGGTTCTCCAGAGGCAGATGAGGTCCTGTGTTGTGCTCAGCCATAGATATCTGAGCGTCCTGTCATGGCTAGGTTTCTACATCTTCTGGATGTGCTGCGGCATTGCAGTGACATGGAGGAGATCTGAATTTATTATAGCTTGATATTCATAGTGACTCTCCCCACTGAGTTATTGCTATGGTATCTATGCATGCCTGAAGCAAACAGTGTGTGGCAGTGGTGGAGAGGGAATTGGAAATTGAGCTTGCTAACTACTCAGTTACAGAACTGAAAATAGCTCATGTTTCCACTCATTATTTCATGGGTTGAATGTCCTAAAGAGAAATTATGTCCAAAACAAGAAGGAAATGGCTTGAAGTGGATGCTATGGTTTATAGATGTGATTTAGACCACCCTCTCAATTACTTTTTAATGTGTCCAAATTCCCAAGCACCCTACTAATTTGTAGTGGTGTTATTAGCAGGTGGCTGCCAGCGAGCAAATTCTAAGCCGTAAAAAAAAAATGTTGCCGTTGACAGAAACAGCCCCACAGAGACATATTCATCTGAAACCTGAAGGCAGACTTAGACACTTGAAACATATGTTGCCTGAACCAGGCAACAAAAGAGGATTTACCTAATTAAAGATTTACTTTGTTTTTTCTTCATTCACTTTGTCTTTCCGTTTTAAGATGATCTGCCCTTTATTCATTCAACAACAGAGAGGTCGAGGCTGAAATCTTAATGAAATCACTCACAGAGCAAAAAAATATCTGTTTTGCTTGTAAGTGCTGGGAGTTCAGGTTCTTGGTCATATAAGGTTACAGTTAAAGACAACAACGTTATATTATTTGGTTCATAGTCTTGCCAAATAAAACCTGCTTTTCAGTCCTGTGGTTGTTTTGGTGTTTTGTTTGTTGAGTTGGCTGGAGGGGGTTCAGGTGTGGTGTTTATATGTGATATGTATATAATTCATGTATGTGTTCTCGTTCAATTAACAGATTGCTCTCCCTGGGTTGTATTTTCATTTGGATAAGCTTAGCAGTAGACTCATTCTGTGATGTAACTCCTTTGGTCAGGGGCAAATAGGTCTTGAGTGATGAATTTTTCACAGAATTTTCCTCTGAGTACAGTTGGATTTGATCAACTAAGTTTTCACCCAACTCCTTTTTTTTTCTGTTAGAGCAATACAGAAATGGAATTTGTATTAAAATTTGTTAAAATATTCTAGTCAATGTCACCATATGTTCAGTTAAAAACCTTTTCTTCTTTTGTCCCAATGGGATTGACAGCATTGAGTGTTCTTAAAAAGATAAAATACTCCTTTTACTGAAAACTAAGCTGCATTATATCAATCAAATAGGATAATCTGGCTGAACTGAGGCAGCAACTCACCAGCATGGCCATAAATGAACCTTGATTATTGTCTGCAGGAATGCAGTAGGAGGTTAATAATATCAATATGATGACAGTTGATGCAAATCACAGAATTAAAAGTTGGAGCTGATTTTTTTTTCCCCCAGAAAAAAAGATGTGATAAGGCAGAAACGTGATAAATTTGAAAGCCAAAGCATATTTACTTTTTTGTGCCATGTAATTATGTAATTTTGTTTATATTGATTGATTTTTAACATTTTTTCTATGATATCCTATTAAAAAAGAAAAATCACATTCTTGATTTAAACAGTACAGTACTTTTTATCAGGCCTGTCAGCAAATCAGTAGGATTTATAGGTTGCTGTAAGCCTGCTGTTAGAGTAGCTTTTCTACTGAAGTTCCCCCAGGGAACAGACTTGCTGTAGCAGAGCTTCAGTGCATAAAGAACCTGTCCCCTCATCAGCCTGTTCCCCACCGTTTCTGCCCCCAGAGCAGAGGTGGTGTTGCGATGCTGCCCCTGCTGAATTCGTGCTGCCACCTGAAATGATCTGAGAAACCCATTGCTCAGCCACAGGCTTTCTCCAATTAATTTCTGTGTTTCTTAGCAAATGGGCAAGGTGCAGCTGTTGAATACAGGCAGTTGTGGATGCCACCAGGCAGATGGCAGCTCCCGTCCTTTCCTGTCCTTGTTATCCTGACTCCAGAAGCGAGACATAGAAGGGTTTGATCCCTGTTGTGCCAGAACAGTGATGAGCTTTTCTCAGGAAGAGAATATGAAAAAAAAAATGCTTGTTGAGATACCGTAATTAATGTTGAACATCATATAGATCTTGGAGTCAGAAGTGTTTAAAATGACAGCAAATTTTCCTTTGGATTCCCAAACTCATCCTGACTTACAGCTGTGCTACTGTGATGCATTTGGGTTGAATTTGTGTTTCTCGTTTTCACTCTTTCTTATAGTCAGGATATTTTTTACCTCTACCAGGTTTTGTTTTCATGCCAAAAAAGTACATTTGTTTTGGAAACCTTGGAGCATTGTTGCTAAAACAGTGTTTTATGAGTTTATTGCAGTTTTTCTGAGACTTTTAATATCTGTTTGTTATTTTCATGTCAGTAACTCTAAAAAAACCTAAAAGCTTTATTGAAGTGTTTTAACAACTATTTTGTAAAAACATGGTTTATGTTTTTTCAAAAGTCCTAAATAATGAAGATTATAAAAATATTAAGAGACTGATTGGACAATAAATGATAGCATAAAAATGTGCCTTTGAGTATCAGCTTAGAAAGAAAAATTCAAGAATTGTGATGTGGCACAAATACAGGTTTTGAAAGAAATTTTTTGAAAGAAATTATGATGCTTAGAAGTGATCATACAGCACAGTCAAAACCTTTGAACTCTGTATTACTTTGAGCTAAAAAATAAGAAAGGTATCTAGCAGAATTGGCAATATTACTCCATAAGGTGTTACATGCTCAGGCTATGAGATTGTAAATAAGAAGGATTTGGGGAACTATGAAGTACATTTTCTGAATCTTACATAACGGCTTTCTGAGCTTTCATGACAAAATAAGATCTAAGATGGATCCATTTTTATGTTATATCCTTATAACACGTTTAATCCAGCATAGTCATAGCTGTGCAATACAAATTAGAACATTTAATCCAGTATATATATATCACTTTTTTGTTTTATTGAATATCAGTAAGAAAGGGAATTAAACCTAGACAGAACCATATTCTCTTATATGTCCGTGTTTTTGCGTCTGTTGAGATTATTAAAGGGCACAGAAATTCCTCTCTGGCAAAGCTGGGCTGCAACAGCAGGGGTTCTGTAGGAGCCAGGCTGTTCTTATTTTTGTACAAAAATCTTGAGCTCTTTTATGTGTAATGGATAGGAAAGAAAAAGCTTTCTGCACCAGGTGGTCTTAAACTCTGTTTTGAAAATGGATTTTGTACCCTCTGGAAGCTTCATTCATTTTGCATACCAGTGCAGGGAATAAGAAACATGAGTCCATGGAGACTCCTGAACTCCTGTGCAGAGTGCTCTAGGATGACCCACTGTGGTCCCTTCCAACCTTACCCATTCTGTGAGACACTTGACTGAAGCACTGATCTTGCAAGCAGTTTGTATTCTGGTGGAGGTGGGTAGACTGTGGGACCCATCTACATTCAGAGAACTGGTACTTTTATTGGTTTCTAAATAAAAGTATTTCTGAAAGCAAAATAAGCTATTTCATAGAAGATCGCTTCTGCTTAGGTTTTACTATCTCTGTGCAGAGGTCACAGTTGTAGAACTAATGTAGGACTTCATGATTCTTTTTGGTTTTAACAAGTGTGGTCCTTGATGCTTCTCAGCTAAAAGTAAGGCTTTATCTGTCTACAGTCCTTGGAAAATTGACTTCTCATTGATTACTGCCTCTGTGTGTTGCAATGGATTCCTTTTTCTTCTTTTGTTATTAAAGTTCAAATTTTATTTCCTTGTATTTTCATTTCTTCTTCTCACATATTTTTTACCACCTCATTTTCTTTCTCTAACATAGAGATTCAATCACAGTTTTCCTTTGTTTTATTAACACATTACCTTTGTTTCCAGTTCCTGTTATCTGCTAAGGTTTGTGCCTCCTCATGTGCACTTTCTTCCGCACCTGTGCTTTCCTCTCCAACTTCCACTGCTCTCACTGAAGCTGATCATTCCAACTTTTCCTTCCTTGGACTGTAAAATGTCACAGAACCATTCTTTTTGCCATTTGATGCCAAGCTGATTTAATCTGTCAGAAAGTTGGCATGTGAGGATTAACCTTTTCCTTAAGTGTTTTAACCTTAAGTGAATTTACCAAAAACATAGAGAAAATAGTAATGTGCTAGGGGTCCTTGAGTAAATCATAGTACATTAGTCTTCTCTTTTAATTTATATTCACTTAGTAAAGCATTTTATTTTAAAGATACAGGACTATGTCACCGTGGTTAAGTATGTTTTCACCTTTAGTTGACGTGACAGATCAGTAGTGATCAACTCTGATCAGTGGCTTTTCTTATTAACAGATTAGACTTTTTTGATTCTTTGACTAATACTCTTGAAATTTCTCCATATCAGATTTGACTTTCTTTAGGGATTAGATTTACTTCTGTGTGGAGTCTGCTGCTTTAGAGTAGCTGGTGACACTTTTTGTCTTTGTAAAATTCTTGTTCTGAGGGCATTGACAACTAAAACTTTAATTATAACCCTTCTGTGTCTATCTTCTGTAACGTCCTCAAAGTGTGATAATGAACAAAGCAGATTATTTTCCAGCCATTTCTCTAAGCCCAGTATGAAGGACTAATTCTGATTTGCAGTAACTGCCAATTGCATACCACTGTGGCCAGTGCTGTGCCATGAACATGCTTCTTCAGGTTCTCTAATAGACTGTAAAGACATGGATCTTTTAAATTTAGTATGCTGAAAATTTTAGACTAGTGTTAGCCAAAGTAAAACTGTGAATTTTTTTAAGTGTAACTTGTGCATAGGCATCTTGTTACGTTAAGACCCATTTTTTCCTGTTTTGATTTAAAAAGACACCTCTCCAAACTGTTCTGTCTTACACAGTGTTTGAAAATAAGTAACAAATAGGTAAATTTAGCATAGCCATCGAATTTTGTGGAGTGAATTTGGAAAATATTGAGGTCAAACAAGCTCTGTTTTCCCTGTTTTAAAGAATCCTACCGGTTTGCTGTAAGGCTTCCCTGAGTTCATTGGTCATAAAGTCTTAGCACCTGAAGAGTCATTTCTTATATTGTATAAATAAGGTTAGTATTTCTTCCTAGAGACTAAATTAGGGAAAAGCAGCTTTAAGGCAGCATTTTATGTTTTATGTTGGCTAGGTATCGAAGGTGTATAACCCTCAACTAGTAAGTTCATTCTGTATTTGAAATTAAACAAGATGAAATATGTCTAATGTGGTCAGTGTTTTGGAGTATGGAATTCATGTGACGTTTAATCTGTATGACAGAAGAAGATGAAGCAGTGCCTGTTAAGATTCAATATTTTCAAATTAATTTCATGTTCCAGTTTTTTAGATTGCCTGTGTGGAGATCCTTGGACCATGGCTTATATGTTTTAAAAATCCCGCCTGTGTTAAAAAGCTACATTAGTAAGAGCTTTTCATTAAAATTTCAAAATAAAGTTTAAGCAGACTTAGACACAAAACTTCTATGAGTTTAAACCTGCTTGCAACCACAACCAAATGTTTGACTAAAATACTATTTAAATCCACCAACTGCATATAATAAAACAAACAAACAAACAAAACCAAAAGAGCTGCTGCTTGAACATCTAGAACTGGAATAAGATGCATCAAGTAAATGTCTTTTAAATATTTGAGTAACTGTAAACAGTAGCTAAACTTCGGTGAGATTTGTTTCATTTTATATGGCAATAGATAATTTTAAACATTTCTATAAAATATAATTATTATTCTGTCTTGTTAAACCTTGTACCAATTTTATGAATTCGTGCAGTACAGAACTTAGAGAAACTTACTGGAAAGAAGAGAGTCATTCCTCTTGTAGTTTTGCCATTATTTTCTACGTGATTTTATGTAAGTGATTTCTTTCATATTTCAGTAAAATAGTTCCAATGTAGAGAGCAGGGTTTTTTAATGCTATTATTTTCTCCTTCAGAGCTATAAAAGGGTTCATTAATCAGAATTTAATTTTTTTCAGAATTGAAATTTATTAAAATCTTACTATTCAAACAGAATTAAATTTTTTTATAATTTCTTATTAACCTAGTTTCAGTTTCCTACCTCCTGTAATCCTGCCTTGCTCATCTTTCATCATGAAAATTTTGAGTTTTTTTTTCTTTTTTCCAAATGCCTCAGTAACCCCCTGTTTTTCCCCAACAAGCTGAATAAGTAAGAGCCAGCCAGAAGAAGACTGAAGTGATTTTGCTTACTGAAGTCTTAGAGGCAGCTCTTGATTAACCTAATATATGAGTAGCTACTTCCATGTAATAGAAGTTTTAATTAGCATGGCAGATGCTATTGCATAAAATACTTTGTAGAAATCCAGATATATAATAACTTTATTAAATAATTCTGTAGTATTGAAAGGGATTGTTCTGCCAGGATACAGGATCGTCTCTCAAAAAAAAAAAAAATAATACAGCTTCTGAATCTTTGTTAATAACATTGAAATATAAAGAAGTCTGAATACTCATTTCATCTGAGAACATTTTTATTTTTCTGATCAAGTGCATGGACAATAGAATGGGGTATTCATTCTCCATTCAGGATATTGTTGCTCTGACTGTAAGATCTATTCTTTGCGTGATTACAGCCCTTTCTAACCATGGGGAATTATATTTTTCACTTTACACATTCTGTCCTCTTAATGCTGATTGTGGTGGGAGTTTTGGACAAATACACTCCCGTGGTTCTGTTGTTCATAGCTGGAGAAAGGGCATTAACTAGGTCCATGTAGATGACTTGCCAGGCATTGGCAATTTTGTTATCATCATTACCATTTGGGTACTAAGTGATAATCAGAAGCTACAAGAAATAAGATTTTCTAGGATTTCCTACTCTGAGGTTCATCAATCCCTTTATGTTCTATGAAATACCTCTGTATGAGCAGGCAAAGAATAAATTGTGAGGGCATGAAGATGCAACAGTGCCTCCATCAAATTTAATAAAGATTTAAAAGTAGCAAACTTTCTTATTGCTGTATGCTATATATAAAAATATATATGCTGTATACATATATAAAAACTATTCTAGGGTAGGGATGTATCAGTCTAAAAAACAATAGGGTGTTTCTTTATAAACATACCTTAGTATCCATATATAATTTTTTATTATTTCTACCTTCTTTTAGATGATATATTTTCCCAAGAAGCAAAATTCATCAAATTGCCATTGGCTAAAATGCTGTTGTAGTTAAGGAATAAGGATCCCTCTCCTATCTACAACACTGAGTATAAAAATGAGCAGAATAAGGAAAGTTTGGGCTGCTAAAGTTAAGGCAGAGTCAGTCTGAACGCTATGAAAAACCTTATTGCACATAGCTGAAATATATGTTGTTTGCAATTAGCATATATAATATCCCTGAGCATATGGAAGTAAAGCTTTAGCTAGTGTTTCATGATTAAACTACGAAAGTTTAACAGCCACCCTCAAGTCAGCAGTGTGTTTTATTGATACTTTCAAGTGATTATCAATAGAAATTGATAAAAGCAGCAACAGGAAAACAATCAGATATTAAATTTTTGTATCATTTTTATCTGTTTATTTCATATTTAAAGTGACAATATTTGGGATGTTCTAAACTTCCATGGGTCTATGTGTTGGCAGTGAAGAAGAAAGTTATTAATGCATTTCTTTGGATTAATTAATTACCCTGAAGTATTGTTACTTTTTAGCAGTGTCATGTTGCAGAGATGCCAAAATGAAATCAATCTGTGTGTAGTGACAAGGATTCACCATCATAATCTTTTGTTTCTCTTATATTTCTGAGAGCTGATGGAAAATAATCTTTGGGGAAATTAAAAAAATGGATAAAATAGGGACCATGAGGTGATCCTCAGAGTAGGCTAAGACTGAAATGAATCTCCCATTACTTGCCAGTTAGTCTCCCTCTCTGCTTTCTCTCCTAAGGCTGCAAGTATATTCAGTTGAATACTGCTTCAACCAAATGTAATAATTTCATTTTCTTGTAAGTAAACTATGATTAGTGCTCTAGCATCAGCCTTCAAGAAATCAATTAAGCACAGTTCTGTCATGGTGGTTTGTTGTTTGAGCCTATACCTCCTTTAATAAAGTGTAGTGAGGGGGAGTTGTTGACAATTTTGTTTTGCTGAGTAAGTTGGGAGCACTTTTTCCTTATAAAGTGTTTTCTTCAAGTAGAAAGAATACAGTATAGGATGAAGTATTTTTATGTTTTACTGAAGATAATGATACGGCAATATTTCTCAGTTCCTTCCTGTGTGTTTTTCTGATTCTTTTGTATCTGAACCTGTATCTGAACTTGCTGCAAAATTGCAGAAGTCTTTAAATGATTTACAGCCACTTTGGTGGCTTGCAAGCCAGAGACATCTAAGTGCTTTACAGGAGGGATTTTTCTCCTTTTCCAGTCTTTGTGAGATATATATAAAAATATTTCAATATGTAGTGTATATGTGTGTGTATACATATATATGGATATACATATATGTGGATATACATAAATATATATGACAGGTAGTTCAGTTAGAACTGGTGGTGAAAAAGGTACTTCTTTTGCCATAGGCATTTAATATTAACTGTTCAGTCTGTTTATGTTTAGTTTAATTACCATGTAATTGTCATCATAGCCAAGCATGCAAAGCTCTTTTGTAATCCACTGGAGGCTTGGCTGCCTTGGGTCTGGTGTGAAATTCTAGGGAGCTCTTAGAAAAAGGCTTGGACTGATTGCTGAGTGTCAGTCTTCCAGTGTTGCTGGTTTGATTTGCATTCAGTTTTCATTTAATTTACCTCTAGTGATATGACACTGTAGTATTTAGAGAAATTATATTTTATCAAAACTTTTACTTTCCTTTAATTTACACAAGTTTTTGGTTTTGTTTTTTTTTTAAATAAAAAGCGAATGATAATTTTAAAATGCTCAGAGACAAATACGAATGCAACATTTTATTTTCTATCTCTTATTAATGTTAGAATTTAGGACATAGCTAACAGATATTTTAAGTGAATAGAGTTCAAGTTAGGCATGTAGTTTCTTTTCAAGTCCTGTGTATCCATCTAGAAATTACATTGATATAATGGTCTTGCCCTCAACATTGAAATACCTGAGTCTTAAATATATTTTTATATATCGCTATACTGCTGGCTGTCAGTGTATACATATGATATAATTTTTAGGTCTGTTACATTGTCAAAGAACTTAAAAGAAAAAACCCAAAGCTGAAGGAAAGCACTGACATGGTTAAAACTGGTATTCAAGTAGTTAGATCAGGAAAACCAGTACTGAAAAAAGGAAAAGAAGATGGCTCTTGTGACCACATCAGTCCTTCTGCCAGCAGCATTTACCTGTTTTGTCTAGTGAAATGAGTGGTTTTTTTGTCTTCTGCTATCCAGATTGGTAACTTCAGGCTTTCAGGAACCCATAAAATCAGCCTGTTTGCTGTTGCCTTATTTTATGACTCTCTACAAAGTCTTCTAGAGCAGGAATAGAGTTAAATTCATAGTTGGCCTGGGGAAAAAATTGAGAGATTGTTCTCTAGCCCAGTACATAGGTGGAACTTCTAAATTTGAGACTTCTGATTTTAAAAGTTTGTTAAAAATCTGTGAGGCATATTAGAGGATTTATTGTTGACATATGTTTTTTCTCAGGAAGCATTTTAAAATGCAACTAAATGTGTTCCTAAAACGGGGTCTTGTAATAAGGGAGTAAATGACAAAGTGTGTTTTCTTTCTATACAAATGATACTTTTAGAGTAGCAACGGAGAACCTCTCTGTGCAGTATTTTTCACTGTGGTTCCAGGTTAGTGCTGAGACAGAGGGGAGAGAATCTGACTCTGCGTAAGGGGATAATGGTCTTTTGGGAGTTAATGAACAAGGGAATTGCTGCACTGAGGTTGGCTCCTAGCAGAATATAGAATTAATTGAAATCAGAATGAGAAAAAAAAATACAGGAATAGCTACTGATAAAGTTATCTGGAACAGGAAGGTCTCCTCCTGTTCTTTCTGGTTAGATAACCTCCTCGATGGGCTAAATACGCACTTGTGTGTATCCATATTGCATTTCGAAAGGAATAGAACACAGCAAATCTTTCAGTGCTCTAAATTTGGGGGGGGAAATTCAGCTGTCTGTGTCATGATTTTTTATTTTTTTTTTTACATTTAAGATTTGAGCGTGTATTTAAAAAAACCCAACAAAACAAAACAAACAAACAAACCCCCCCTCCATATGAATACTTGCTTGAATTACTGGAAATGTTTGGGTAGCTGGTTTTTATCCAGCTGGTTTTGTGACGTGATCACCTGGAACTGGTCCAGATGGTTCCCAGCCCATGATAAGACTAGCACTGAGGCATGCTACAGGAACCTTCAATTTTATTTTTTTTTAATTACTGTTTATAAAAGTCAGACAACTGTGCAGCTTGTGGTTGATTGCAGCTGAGAATCATAGACCAGTGTTTGATTGTATTTTCCACCCTCATTCTAGGTATTTATGTTTTAATATTCTTATTGTCTTTCGGTATGTGTCTAATGAATGACTGTAGCTTGTTTCAGGATATAAGCCTTTATGAAAAAAATCTGTCAATACTAATTGTTGGGCCTCTAATATCCTAGAAGCCACAGTGGCATGAACCTTATGATATGCGACATTTTAATTTAATATCAACCTGATGGCAAATCTCACTGTTGCCAAAGGATGCAAAAAGTGATGTTGTAAGAATTCTCAAAACCCCCCCAGGTTTTGTAAATAGAACGTTTTATAAAAAACTGTAGTATTCTTGGGAATCATTTTTTCAGTATTGTCTCTAATGTGGTGTAATTGTAGGCATTTTATATTAAAGGTACTCCGTGAAATTCTCTTACAGCCCAAACATAATGTGCACCTCTGAGCTGTTTTACTCATGTAAAGCACTCACTGAAATGAGCTTCACTGAATTAGTTTACAAGACTTAAAATCCTTTGCATAATGTAAATTTGGATATTTCAAACATGGTGGTGTTATCTTGATCCTTTTTCAATTAATACACCTAGTATTTCATTTAAAACAAGCAAACCTGACTTTTTTTTCCATTAAGAAAAAGATTACTGATTAAGCACTAGAAAGTGGATGAGGTTAGACTACAATGATGATGATTCTCTGGTTTACCTGTGCAAGGTAAATTACACATTATGTATTTGAATAATAGGTTATTTCCTGCTCTTCTTCTAAAAGAAAACCCAGGAATATGAGTCTTAGACTGAGGACCTAGGATACAGTCCACCTAGATCCTAGATTGAGTATAGGTCCTGGATGTATGACTGGAATTTTACTGTGGCTTCGTTATAATATTAGTCTTGTGCAGCCTCTCTGAAGCAGTGGGAACCTCCCTCTCTGTGTAAATATGTATGATGCACTTCTCGGGATGAATAGATCCTGGGCACATTTTCATCAAGTGTTGTGAATTTGAGAGTTTTTGGAGTTCTTTTTCCCCCAGGGAAGCTCTATAATGTCCAGTAGAGGGTTGGAACATAGTTAATAATTGGGAAATATTTTGTCATATAAGGGAAGCTGCCTGTCCAGCCTTTCCAAAAGTAATTTAAATTTTGGATGTGGGAGTGCTTCTATTGAAACTTCACACTGAAAGTTAAACATGGTTAAGGGCTTCTTTGGAGCAAGGAAATAAGCTCAGAGTGTGACAGGATCAGCCTCTGAGGTTCCAGTTTCATTGACTGTTAGACCTTCACGTATTAGAGCTCTGAAAATGAGGACTAATTATTCAGATGCATAAAAAAGGATCTTTTATTGTGCTTTAAATAAACAATTTTGAAACCATCATTTTGGGACCTGTTGTGATATTGGATATTTGAAAAAGACATTTATGCAATTCCTGTAGGCTCTGTCACTAAGGAATAGTATTTTAGGGATAATGAAAAGTTCAGGTAGGCTATAGAATATCCACATCATTGTAAAAATTCAGTTTTTCAGCTTTGGAACATTTATAGGACTTAAACATAGTTGAATTTTATGAATGTCTTGGAAAAATTGTCTCATCTTACTCGTCTGAATTCATTTGTTATGTTGTGCAGTCTAACATCTGTTCAAAGTTTTAAAATAGTTAGAAATGACAGCAACCCCCTTCTGCTGGAGCATCCACAGGAGTATTGAACTGCCCCAGGATCTGTGTTTACAGAACATAGGCTGCATAAAATGCAGAAGATTAGGAAAATGCAGAGGGAGTTGAAACTGTAGACAGCAACATATTTCACGTATGTTTTATTGATAGTTGTGAAACCTGTGTTTACTGAGAGCTCAAGTAGGTGCATAAACAGACGAACAAAACTGATAAAGTACCAAACAACGAGTATAGTGCTAGCATAAAAAGAGAAGAAAAAAGAATTGTAAATCTTTTGTTCTCTCTACAGTTGTGGTTTTCTTTCTTAAACTTGCTTATTGCTTATGGAGGAGGCACTTCTCTCATGCCAAGTAGGAAAGGAGCCTGATCCACCCTGCAGCGCATAAGGAAATCTAATGCAATTAGTGAGAAGTTCTGAGTGGTGTAAGTGCTCAGCCTCTTAACACAGTGTACAGGCTGTAGGAGAAGGTATTAAAATCAGACAGTAGTTCTGGTGACTCCATCAGCATCTTTGCATTTTTATTGGATCCAAAAACTTGATGTTCCTGTGAGAGGTGTGGGTCCACAATCCACACTATGCTTTCACTTTTAGACTTCATTCCATCTAAGACACTTCATTCCATCTAAGACATATGTGAGCTGCAGGCTTTTTGAGTTAAATACAGTGGTCTTGGTGTGCCAAAACAATAAGGTGGCCATAGTATGAATTCTCCTTCAGAGCAGCCTGAGCTGTTTCCTCTCAGGAAGGTCTTTCCAGGCTGCTTGACAAGAAAAGTGAGTGAAGAACTGGTTTCACTCAAGAGGCATCATGCTGGTAAGTACATGTGGCTCAGCTGGGCACATTTCCTCTCCGCCGCAGCAAGGAAGTTTTATTGTCTCAGCAGATGGCCAGAAAGCCCGAAACATTGATTTAATTAACTGAAATCCCACCACCAGACGGCAGCTCTTGTGGCTGTATCCGTATGTAGAGCAGAAAGCTTAAGGGGTAATATTGTCCTTCTAAAATTAAATTAAGCAAATGTTGGAACATGTAGGAGTTATGTAAACATATGTAGTGGGTTGGGGAGAGAAGAATAAGTGCTAAACTGGTAAGGGGATTAGAGTGCAAAAAGTCTTTTGAGAGCACTGCTGTTTGTCCTCCTGAAGGTAGGTGAGGTTGTGGCGAGTTGTTGAGTAGTTGTGGTAGCTGGAAGTCAGCATGGGTTTTAAAAATTTTACAAGTGTGGTAGGAAGATGGGCATGAAAAATAAATTGTGGACTTAATGCATGTGAGGAGACTTGCCTAATGTTAGCATTTGACTGCTAGGCAAGCTTCAGTTTAATCAGAAAGAGAAGTAGTTTTACCAGTTACCTTTTGGTCCCACTGTATCTAGGTGAGCAAAATGGTGTATGGTGCCAGCTAAAACCCAGGTGTCATCACATACTATCCACATCTATGCACATACACCCTCCTTATGATAAACTGTGAATGGAAACACAAAAGTTAGTATCCTGTCCTCCTGGGAATACAGGAGCAGTAGAAAGGCTGTGCAATAGATTTGATTCTCACTGTATCATTAAGATAGTGGTTGGATGTTGGCTGGACATTAAGGTGGTGATGAAAAAAACTGAGGCTCTACTTTGATGGAGCAGTCCTGTGACTAATTCTTAATTTCATTTCCACTTGCTCTAAGAAACCTTTGTCCAGTGTACATATTTCTTCTTCCCAAGGAAGGCCTAAGGCTTGGATAAGCTTGGGTATATACAGTGAACTTCAGAGTTGTTTTTACTGTGCTTTTGCTGTAATCTAACTAGTGCTGCTTCCCTTTTGTGAATCATTTAAGGCCCTCCTTTTTCTGAAATCCATGGCTCTATATACCGAGATGGTGGGAACATACAGAAAGGTTATGGGTGATTGTTGAAATAAGTGTCTTGAGGAAAAATTCAGTAAGCCTCTGGCAGAGGTGATTGGAAAAAAAAATAGGTGTAATGTTTTAGAAATGCTTTTATTGTACTGATGGTTTTGGTAGTTGCTTTCCAGTAGTGAATTAGTACAGATCACATCAGCTAGACTTGAGAAGAATGGCTTGTATTTTTACAACAATCTGCTTTGCTGTAAAATGCTTTCTCCAAGCTGTATCCAATCTTTTGCTTTGCCTCTGTCTCTGATTTAGCTCATGCTTCCTCTTTTTTGTCTCCTCGGGGAGCAATTTACTCTATCAATCAAAACAGGATAAAAAAGGTCAAAAGTCTTCAAATGTTTCAATAAAAAAGAGGTAAAAAATGAAACCAATATAATCATCTCATACATGGCATTTCATTTATGCCATTTATTCTTTAGCTCAAAGTCAGGTGAGTTACTTTGAAAGCAATGATGATGAAACCAGACCTCAAGCTCCAGGGCATGGAGGGGAGAAAACAATATGTATTTATAGAGCTGAGATCTTTCTTTAGTAAGTAAAGGAGCCTGTATGACCGATTTCCATAATTCATATGAACACTTCACTTAGAAAGCAGAGAATGCTTTTTTTTTCAGATATGGAAATTTGTTTTCCTCTCGTCTGCCTCTCACGATGCTGAGTGATTGTTAACAATCATACTGGGATTTAGGAAATATGCTGGACTTAGTAAACTTTGCTTCTCTTGAATTGATGGCATTTGTGGAGATTTTGTTCTGGGTTGGGTGAGAAGGGGTTGATGTGATGTTTGGGGTTTTGTTGTTGGTTGGTTTGTTTTTATTGTGGAAATTAATGTAATTCTCAGATAAATGATCTTTCTGTTTATCAGAGAATTGTTAAGGTAGGAAGATACCTCTGCAGATCATCTAGTCCAACCCCTTTTCAAGCAGGTCAGCTACAGCAGGCTGTTTAGGACTGTTCTCTTGAGTTTTGATTATTTCAAGTGATGGATACTCTGAGCAACCTCTTCCAGTGTTCTGCTACTCTCACAGTAAACCAGAGGGGTTTAAATGTTTAAGTGGAGTCTTATGTATTTCAATATGGTCTGATTGTCTCATGTCTTTTCACTGGATAACACTGAAAAGAGTCTATCTCTGTCTTCTTCAGTGTGTGTCTCCCCCCTGGCATTTCTGCACATCAGTAATGTCCCTCTTGAGCCTTGTCTTCAAGCTCAGTATTCTCTCAGCCTCTGCTCGTGCCAGACACACCAGAGCTTTAGTCACCATACAGCTGCTTCTGGGCCAGATCCAACGTGACATTCTTCCAGGAAAGCATCTTTGAGAGTTGAGATCCTGGATCGACCTGAGCCGTGTGGGTGACTGTGGCACTTAGAGGATAAACTGCTTCTGAGATGGGGGGGGGTTAAACCTGTAGAAGAGAAGAATGAAATCTAGTTTGCAAGAAGTAGAGCGAGGGAGAAGAGTTCCAAACCTGCTACCAAGGACTCTCCCCAACTGTAAGAACTGCTGAAAGATAACTACAGATAGCTGGAGGGAAAGGAGGAGAGAGAAAGGCCTCAGTCTTCCAAAAGCGAACTCCAGGAAGGTGCTGGAGAAGGCTGTTCTTCCCTGTAGCACCTACATTGTTTATCTGCTTCACTGATTCCCTTCCACAGAACTCTGAGACTCAGGTTATTAGCAGTGATAGATATGCAAAACTCTTCTAAATACTTGAAACTTTTTTTCCTGACTCTGGTAGATTTCAAAGAAAAGTAAAAAAGAAAAATACTTCTCAGGATTGATGGATTTAATTTTCTGTGATACGACTCTGGAGACAGAAGTCTTTATATTAAGTTGTAAATCTTTGCAGGTTGAGTTTGTTTAAATAAGGAATAATTCTGTATTTAATATCTGGGAAAACCGTTATTTATGAAGCCAGGAAGATGTTTTTGTAGATGATGAAGATGAACAATTTTCTTGTGTTTATGATTACCATCAAAAAATGAGACATGAGACTTTTGAAAAGCATCATTTGGAATACACAAAAATATTTTTACCTGTGTAACTGCTAAAATTAATGCAGATATGCCTATTATATTATTTTTGTGTAGTATTCATATGCTTCAGAATGCAAGAAACATATTCCAAAATTAATGGAATAATGTCAGTTTCTTGTGTATTAGAAGCCAGGATGGGTTTAGGTTTCTTGGAGTTTTTTAATTTTTTAGCAGTTAAATGCTGAGTTGATTGATAAAGTCAGGAGCTGACATGACAAACCTAAGCACTTTATTTGATGCATTACGTTAGATTATGTTACCCTGAGGCTTTAAAATGCTGATTTCTAGCTCAGGTTTAACTGGACTTTTGCCCCAGAGATATCTGCTTTGATTCATTTTGGGTTTTTTCCTAACTCCAGAGAAAAACTAGAAACAAATTAAGGTGAATGTGGATTTAAAACCCATGGGTTTAAATCAATAGTGCAATCTTTAAGAAGTTCAATAAATATAAAAAAGGACAGCAGTGTGTATCTTAATGTTATTTTTAAGACTTCAAATGTTCAATTGTTGGGCTAACTTCAAGTTGGTAACGCAACTGTATTATTCTCTATTGCATCAGGGTACATTTTTTAATTTTAAGTCAAGCGAAACCATTTCACTGTAAATCCCATGTGGATGCTTATAGGTTGTTTAGCACAAAACAAACTGAAAGGGATATGAGGTTTAAGTGCAGTTGATGTTTCTTTCTTTATACATCTTGAACTCGGACTAATATGAAGTAAATGAAGAGTGTATTTTAAACTACAAGTTTAAAATTCCCCCACTTGCTTGATGCTGGTTATCCTTCTAGTTTCTTTAAAGTATTATTTGTAGTCATATATTTTGAGAAGTTCTTTTCCCCACTAAGAACTTGGTAGGAACATATTGGGGCTGAAGAACTGTGGGTTTCAGCATCAAGTGGATGAAATAAGGTATTATTATGTTACTGAATCTTTTCCTTTCTCTGTAAAATGGAATAGCTTAGCTCTAAACCAGCTTTTACTCCCTTTCCATTTTTCAAAGCATAAGCATTGCTTTCTATGCAAAATATGTTATAAATCATCTTAGCAAGATAGAATCTAAAATTAATTTACCATGTAGATCATTTAAGTGGTGGAGGGGAGTAAAGGGGCGAAAACTTCTAACAGAAAGAGCCAACATATTTTGGCAATAATTAAAACTTTATGAGGATATTTTTCAGAGTGGTTCTCTTCTGTTTAGAAACATACTGAGTTGGTAAAAATAAATGAAATTAATGAGCATCTCATTTCTAATAGACTTGAAAGACAGTAAAGATAACCAGCAAGGAAAAGACTATTTGGTATTATTGGAAAAAGCAAGCCTGGTCATTTTTTATTTTCTGATCTGATCTGTGTACTTACTGATCTTTAAAAGAACTTACTAAATACTTACCACTGGGGGGAAAATTCACCTCATCAGAGGCAGAGATAAAATTATAATGACGAGTTTATAGAGTAATTAGTGCAGTCATGGTATAAATATTTTTGTATATCAATTCCATGCATAAAAGTGAGATAAAGATATTTTACTGCAGGGCTGGTCAGACTTTTGAATAATCAATTTATATATAAAGGTAGTTATTTAGCTGTGCAGTTACAAGGAGAGAAATACTAGTAGATAGCAATGGTGTGAAAATATCAGGTATGGTAATATGTTACTTAGAATAGTCTGTGACAAAGGGAATGAAGAAATGTCCATGTTAACCTTAGAATAATGACAATTTAATCTGGAAGCAAAAGCTGTGCATGCAAGCAAAGCAAAACCAGGGATTAATTTACCACTTCCCATCATCAGGCAGGTGTTCAACCATCTCCAGCAGAGATGGATCCAGCACGTGTAGTGGTTACTTGGGAGGCAAATGTCATCCCTCTGAATGTCACCCTCTTCCTCCTTCTTCCCCCAGCGTTTTTATATTGCTGAGCATGACATCATATGCTATGGGATATCCCTTGGGTCATTTGGGGTCAGCTGTCCTGGCTGTGTCCCCTCACAACTCCTTGTGCATCCCCAACCTCCTCACTGGTGGAGTGGTGCAAGAAGCATAAAAAAACCTTGGCACTGTGCAAACACTGCTCAGTAGTAAGGAAAATATCCCTGTGTTATCAGTACCGGCACAAATCCAAAATGCAGCCCTGTACCAGCTACTATGAAGAAAATGAACTCTATTCCAACCAAAACCACTCTACTGTTCTATATCAGAAGGAACCTTTATATCCTATTTCTAGAAAGGGACTCATATCCTGCATGACAGTGGATGCAAATGCCAAGCTTTGCTTTTTAGTTCCTTGGCATATTGATATTTTAGAAGTTAAATGTAAAAAATAAAATTAGAATATCCTAATTTTCCTTACAGCCAAATTTTAATGCCTGTTTCATTAACATAGCTTCACTTCTTAAAAATTCTCAGTATTTTTCCCTGAAGAAAAACATACTGAATGAGTGAGTGAGCTTGACAATGTTTTCAGCAGAAAATGACAAAGATGTATTTATTTCATTACCTGCATAGCTTTAATGCTTACATTGCCAGCATTATTGCATGGTTTTTTTATAATTTCTCCTCACAAAATTCCAGCTGAGGGGACAGCTGTGCTGATCCTACTACACTGCTATTCCAGCAGCCTGGGGAGTGGTGCTGCTCTTTGGTCATGGGCTGAAGGTCACATAGGAGGAGAGTGGTGTGGCTCCTGGAGCAGAGCTGCAGAGCAGGCATCCTCTGATTTCTTCCTCATAAAGGCTTTAGTATTTAGAAATTATTTCCTTTGAAATAAGAGTGAATAAGATCAGAATGACCTGTTCTGCTCTTTTTGTGTGTATGTGACGGGAAAAATTTGGTAGCACTGTCTACTGGCAGTGTGAGCTGTGCTGCCTTTCTTTCACCTGAATTTAGAAGAGAATTATTAGAAATACATAGCTGAGTTCAGTTGATTTATGATTAGGAATTCAATAGAAGCAAATGTATTCCTCAAATTTCATAGGGACGTCTTGTCAGAGACTAATTCTAATCCACAAAATGTTCTTAAATGGGACATAATGACTTTTCTGATTGTTACTCTCTGCTCCCATTATTTTGAAAATGGAATCAAGAAAGACTCTTGTATTTATGACCAGGATTTTCTGGCAGCAAGCATGTGAGATTTGTGCTACTTATTGGAGTTACCATTATTTCATAATATTCCAATTCTCAAAGTTTGCTTTTTTGTTGGGCTTGGCAGGTGGTGGCAGAGCATGGATGACTTTTCATGAAACTGCCTAGTTTTAAAAAAAGTATTGAGAATAAATGCAAATAACTCAAAGGTAGTAAGTCCTTTTGTGAATGCTGTTCTCTTCTATGCATAATTATTTTTCATGTAGCTTCCATTTATTTGCTTGAATTCAAGCATAGCATCCTAGACCATCCTTAGTTGAAGGGATCCACAAGGATCATGATGTCTAACTCCTAGCCCTGCACAGGAAAGCCCTGTAGTTTATATGTCCTAATGTAAGAGATTTTGGCATTTTACAAAGCTGAACTGCTAGGAAGGACTTAATTGTCTCGGTAGTGTTGACCTGGATGTAAATATTGACACAGTTCTTGGGATCTGTCTTGTCTCTAATAATGTTTCTGTTTCTGCTGTTCTTCTTACAGGAGCTGCAGGAAAGTCAGCAAATTAAAATGTCCTGGTTTTCCTACTTTCTGCCCACAAGTAGCCATGAAATTACATGTTTAGGATTTCTGTGAATTTGCAAATAGCTGGTAGTGGGAAACATGGCACCAGAGAGCTGCTTTGGGTGTTGGGCAGTTATTAAAGCAGACACCAAACAACAGAAATTTGCCCCTACTTCTTCATATCACGTGTTTGGGTAGCTAACCTACTTGGAACTTTTGTATTAAAAATAACTTTTAAAATATTTGGATCAAAAATAAATACCATGCTTGCATCTCTGCTATAAAAACCACTTGTCACCCTTTAAAAATGTTTTCTGTTAACAATATTTATTATATTAGGTCATTCTTATTCTTAAACTAAAGCATACATTTCTTCAAAATAACGCATAACTTGTGTTCACCGGCATACCTCCAACTATATCAGTGATTTTAGGGTTCTTCAAGACTTACCAGGTAACTGAATTATTACTTCTAAATAGAAACTGAGCAAAAAAACCTTTATTCTGACTTTCTTTTAGCATCACAACATCCTTGGGCTTTGGTATGGTTCAGTTCTTAATTCTGAAGAAAATCTTGGAATTTTTGCCTGCATTCCTTGTTTTCCATTGAAAAGTTTCCATTTTCTACAAATAAAGAATGGTGTCAGGTACTGTCTGTAGACAGATGGCATTTCCTGCAATTAATACAAATCCCATAGTCTGAAACATCCAAACCCTCCTATATTACAAGTACTTTGGCTGGTGAAATTTAATAAAGTTGCATTAATAACTTATGGGCAAAGCCACTTGAATCACTGGTACTTTTTTACCGTGTGGGTTCTTTTAACTCACAAACAAGAAACTCATTAAGAAAGGTTCAGGTCAAGATTTCACAGTGGAACAAAGAAGGGAGTTTTTTCCTTGTTCTAATAATGTCATTTCAGCTTCAAGTAATTTTTCTGCTTATTTAGTGTAGTAAGAGTCTTACCCTATTGCTCCTGTGGAAGTCTGCCTGCATTTTATGCAGATGAGAGGTAACAATTATTTTCACCCCAAGACTTTTTGCTCACTGGTAAGCTCTTGATCCATTAGCAGGAGAGCTTTAGCTGCCAGTTTTTATCCTAAATCTATGTATGCCATAATGTCATTACAATACACACAATTGTCTTTTCAGAAAAAAATATTCTACACAAGACTAAACCTTTCTGTATAATGGGGCAACTTTAAAGATTCAGAGTTTCTTTAGGTAGCAACTTTAAATGTCTCCAGAGAGTGGCTTGTTTGAATTCTAAAACTGTTCTTTTTCCGGCTTCTAAATTATGCTCTAATATGCTAAGGAAGAGTTATTCTGGAAAATTTTTCTGTATTTGAACTTTGCCAGGCAATTACATTGTATGTCAAATTGTTCTTGTCTATAAAATGTGATGTGTGCAGATCATATAAAATGCAGGAGCAGAGGAGCAGAGGCATGTTTGTTTCCTGCCATAAAGTGAGAGGACATCATTTGTGCAGGCCAGCTGTTGGTAGTTAAGGGTATTTTAAATGACACCTCCAGAGTGGCTTCAGTTATTCTTTCTAAACCAGGCATAAAAACAGGTACAAAGCAAATAGCTCACTGAATTACTGAGGGGTTTTGAGTGTCTGGCAGAGGCACTCTGTAGATAAGCATTGGCTCGATGTGACCTTGAGATTTTTAGGAAAAGAGTAGTATTGCATGTAAATATTACTACTAGACAAGCGTCTGAGTTCCTGTGTGTATTTCAAATTTTTTCAAAAATATCGATTAGAAAGTTTTACTGAAATTTAGTCTTTTACTGAAGAATGGTCTTAAATGTGCAGGGTTGGATTAGAAATCTTGCATGACTCATTGTAAGCAAAGGGTCCATTTTACTTCTAGCTTAGGCTTGAAACAGAGACTTTAATTTCTCTATTTTTTACTCTTTTTGAATTGGAAAATATTCAATTAAACAAAGTGGAAAACGTATTTGAAAGTTCTGAAGAAAGTCCAGGGCTTTTATTAAGTAGCTGGAAGCAAAAGACTTCAATGTTGAGCTTGTGATATTTGTGGGGAGGAAACTGGGCAAAGACACATCCAGCAAACCTGTTATGCTACTTAGCAGTGAGTTTACACCTCTCTTCAGACCTGACTTAGTGTTTTAATTGCCATCTTTAACAAATGGCCACTTGAAGGGCAGGTAAGTTCATACCAAGTACTTCCATAGCATCTGTAAATCTTACCTCATTCAGTTCTTTTATTGATTTTTTTAGATATTTGCTTTTCTACAAAAGTCCAGTCCCTGACGAATGTTTTCAAGAACAATTAAGAAGGCCTTTTGTTTATAAAGGTGGTAATCTTGGGCAGACATAATGTAAACCAAGGGTCTCCTTTTCATTTGTTTTTTCAGTTATTGAATGTGGCTTTCCTCTGGCTTTAGCTGTGTGAGACTTTGAATATAGTATGAAATCACTTCCCATTTATTCAGAAGCTTTCTCAGCTGATGAATTCCATACATAATGGAAGACTATGTTCATTTCTCATCCATAGTAAATAATTTATCACAGAGGTATATTGTGGAAAAACCTAATCAAAGTGTTTCAGTTTTTCTGGTTGGTTAAATTCAAAATAGCAGAGAAATGATTGCTTAGTTAGTTAGTTAAACATTTTGTTTATTATACGAAATTCAAAGATGGTTTCTAATGCTTTTTGTGGTTTATAGATTAAAGTTGTTGTTAAGGAGAAGATAATTCTTATCCCTTGAAAAGAGTAAAACGTGTATTAGTGTGAAATGTTCACCTACCTGTGGATATACCCCAAAAAAATTTGATAGCAAGTAACTATCAATAATACATTTATATACCTTTGGATACAAAACCTAAACTGAGTTTTAAGTGAACACTCTAGTCTAGAACCATTATGTAGCAATTCTGCATAGGCTATATGCACTGATCAAGAATATGAAACTTTCTCCTTTTTTTTTCTTTTATATGTATAAGGGAACACCTTCAAATTAAATAAAATTGGCCTGTTGTTGTTGTGGGGGGGAATGATTATTAGTTCAGATGCTGCCGTAGGTCCAGATGAATTGAATGCCTTTACTAACACATCATGTTAATTTTCATTTCTTTTTCTGACCTACCTTTTATGAAAGGCAAGGAAGGAAAACCATCTATATCAGAAGAGGAATGATAATTCAGTAGTTTCAGCATGATTATGGATGAGGCATTTAAGTCAAATCCCCATAACTTGTTTTTAAATGTTAAAAGCCTCATTTAGTTCAGTGGTTCCTACAGAAGATTTAGAAAATTCTTATTTTACTACAGTGTCCCCATTTAGTTTCTCCAAGTCTTGAAGGATCCTAAAACACTGGAGTCAACAAATTATTTGAAAGTTGTATTATATAAATCTGGGCAGTGTCTCAGGGTCTTGTAGCTGTGACCTTTAATCTTTATGCCATTTGCACCAAGAGCATAATAGTACCGTTTCAGAAAGCTGCACTGACAACTTACATACTGAAAAATATAGTGATTTATACCAATCATAAACAGGATTTTTTAAAAAGTCTGACTCTATAATTTCTCTATTGGTGTTAAAGTGATTCAGCTGGCCTGGTTCTACAGAAAATGCTGTAGAAAAAAACCTTTTCTTACTAGTCTTTTTCTGCCTTTTCAATATAATTTCATTTCTGGTTACTTGCTCTACTTATTTTTAACAACTACAACATTTTAAAAGAAAACTTAAGGAAAATTGATTTTTTGGGGGGGTTTTATTTGGTTTGTTGTTTGTTTTTTTTTAAATTTGATATTGTTCATTCTCTAAGAATTGCACAATTTCTTTACACAATAGTCAAGCTTATTTATTTAAGGAAAGAAAAAGAAAAGTCAGATGTATATCTTAATTCAATCACATAATAGATTTCAAGGTCTTAAAAAAATAAACTATGTTCAAACCCTGATAGGAAACCTTTATTATACAGTAAGTTGCATCTCTGTTGTGGGGATTATTTAAAAGAATTTTTTTGAAAGATGAAAAAGGAAAATAGGAGGAGAGTGAGTGTCCAACCCACAGTTACCCTCACAGTTAAGAAAAGCCTTTCTCTTTTTCAGTTTGCTCATAAATCGTTGCATTGGAAAAGTCATGCCAACTTGGAAAAGTCTTTCCATTGTGAAACTATAGGAACAGATTTGCAAAGAGAAAAATGTTGTCTCTGCCAGCATTACTTGTCTCCCAAGTTCTGCAATTTCTGGAAAAACGTCCAATAATCATTAGCTGATTTGCAGTAAAAATGTTACTTCTGGTTTGTATTTCATGATAAACTCTTGGTGTAAACAATTACCTGATAACAACAGTAATTCTGTCCAAATCTCAACCCATGATTGTTTCACTCATTTATGCATGGTGAGAGCTATGTTGGAAACTTTTTCTTCCCTTCCCTTCCTGCTCTCCCATCTATTTTGAGCTGAAATTGAATATCTGATTTATTTTTAAGACAATACAAGAACAGTCCTTCCTAGAATATACAATACCCAAATGATCAGGACATTTATGCAATATAGAAAACCTGGCTTCAAGTCTTTAATCCTTCATTTTCACACCAAAAACTGAATATGAATCTCACTTCTCAGGTGAGTGCCTAACCATCAAACTACAAACTGTTGGTTTTTATGAAGGGTTCATTTCCTGTCCAGCTTTGAGCATGTTCTCAGTTATGATTCAGTGGTCTAATCTGTGGAATCTAGGAAGCCTGTTTCCTGTTACAGTGGCTGCATGTGTTAAATGACAAGACATCCTGTCTAACCCATACTGTTAAGGTTGCTTTTTTTCTTCCTTGCGAATAAATTCTTCACCTAATAACAGTCACCAAATAATAAATACAAATTTCCGGTTGTTCCAGTTAAGGTCATTCTAGTTGCAGACACAGAAGCCTGTATTTAGCTTACCTGCAGAGCAGAGGAATTATTTGTCATTGTTTACAGCACATTTCAGGCTAGACTGTGGGACAGCCCAATGGCCTGTACAGTGTCAGGGCTTGCTACTGTGTATTTATTGATAACTGACTCTCTGACCCAGAATAAAGTGTGTGGTATTCTCTGTGTGAAAATAAATACTTGATCAAAATTTATAGACTATTAGAATATTTCTTTATTATGAGCTCAGATTTCTCTCTTAGAGAAATAATAGAGAATAAGAGATGCAGTATGTTCTCTTATTGGCATCTGATCATTAGTACAGTGGCTGCAATGGTGTCAGGAGAAAATAATTTGCGACTGAGATTAGGAGATGGATCATTCTAATTAGTAGCATTTTTGAGACTGATGATTTCTAGTTTTACAAGTGAAAGGAAATGTGTTGGTCTGCATTCACTGCAGAAATTAACTTTCATTTTTCATAGGTGCTAATAATTCCATCTTTCAAACTCGATTACTCTGTTTAAGAGACTAGAATCAGATTATAGGTTTATATAAGTTAATATTTTGGGCACTGTGCTATTAAGACACTTCTTTTAAATGTCACAAATCACCTTTGGCTTAGGATATGCTTGTTTTCCTGGTGTATAGTATTACAGCTTTCTCTTCTGGCAATGTCTGTCATTGAGATCCCAAATGCCATTTTCAAAACTTTCATTTCAGATGAACTCACATATTTTATGTTTGCCAAATTCTGGACTTTGTGCAAAGAAACTATTTCATGCATACTTCTTCATGTGGTCAGAGGCAATGTGATCACCACACTTGAGGAAGGAGAATTATTATTCCCATTTCAAGTGGATGGATATCATGTGAAAGGAGGAAAGAGATGGGGATTCACACACTGTCATCTTTCATTGCCTCTGCAGTTTGCTGGTGCCACTCTCTCTCCTGCATTCTGTACACTACCATCCCTTGAGAACTAAATATTTAGGTTTAGTAGGGATGTGGAGCTCTATATGGAAGTATTTGGGGAAAATGTAAATTGTGATGTTAATGGCTTCTTGTCCATAAGTTTTGTAAGTCCTTCCTTAACTCTTCTAAGTAGGTTCCCCTTTTTCCCTTTCTGCTGACTTAAATATATTTTATTCTTCGTCTTTGCTTATTGTGTAATTTGCCACACCCTCACCCCCATTCCCTTTACTTATTCTAATGTGTTCAGTCTGAAATCTAGGAGATTGAAGTACTGTGTTAATCCTACAAGTGATGCAGTCATCTGTTTGAAATCTCCTTTGACTCCATAAAGTCTGAATACACAAAAAACAGTTTGGAAAAATATCCAGAGGAAAAGTGTGTGACGTCTTTGACTAGAACATACGTGTATTAGTGCTATTTAATATGAACATTGGGGACGAAAGGATTGAGTACAGGTTCCTACTCTACTTACTTTGTAATACTTAAGTGCAAATATGCTTAAGTAGAAAGGAAAAAAAGCTTAGCAGGAATGAGAGATGTGTTTCTGCGTGTGTGTTCTCACACAGACATCATTGTGGCTGACTTCACAAAGTGGAACACACAGCACAGTTTGTCATTGGTGACCTTAAAAAATCATATAGAAGAAAGTATGTTCCCCAAAAAAGATGTAAAGAACACATGATAAAATAATCCTGGTTGGATTTAGCAGATAACATTTAGGCATGTGCTGTTTGCAAGCATTTTAGCAGCTGCAGATTAGCTCTACCTGTGATTCTCTTTTCATACCATTTAATCAGAAGGATTTAAATCATTCCGCTTCTGCAGTACAATTTTGTTGATATTTTTGGTCTAGAGCCTAGACAGATACAGTCATTTTGGTGAAAATCTGAATGCAAAATAGGGAAGTCCATTTTCATATTTACTTTGCAGAGAGGCTGTAATTAACACTATTTATGGAGCCCTTTGCCATGATCTGCACTTAAATGTGTGCCCAAGCCTGCTCATACAGTGCAGTGCTTCAGCACAGGAGGGATTGCTGGTGCTGGAATGGACCTTAGGCTGTCCTTTACAGCCTTTGCTGTGGGGGCCCCATATAGAGATCAGAGCTTTTGCTTCACTACAAGCAGTATCTTATCCTAGGTTCTTTTTCTTTCTTTCTTTCTTTTTTTTTTTTTTTAAGGCCTGTCTAAACCATGTTTGTAAGTGTCACATCTACATGCCTTTTAATTACCTTCAGAGATGGTGACTCTACTCCTTCCCTGGGCAGCCTGTTTCAATGCCTGGCCACCCTTTCAGTGAAGAATTTTTTCCTAATATCCAACCTAAACCTCCCCTGGCATAACTGGAGACCGTTTCCTCTCACTGTGTCACTTGTTACCTGGGAGACCAACCCCCACCTATCTTTACAGCCTCCTTACAGGTGGTTGTAAAGAGCAGTAAGGTCCCTCCTGAACCTCTTTTTGTCCAGGCTGAACACCCCCAGCTCCCTCAGCCGCTCTTCATCAAACTTGTGCTCCAGTCCCTTCACCATCTCTGTTGCCCTTCTCTGGACACACTCCAGCACCTCAGTGTCTTTCTTCTAATGAGGATCCCACAACTGGACACAGAATTCGAGGGGCAGCCTCACCATAGTACTTATTATCTGAGTGTATGTTATTACGTTAAAAGATTATGTCTGTTCTTTGATATATCATCCATCTCTGTACTAAATTTCAAAAGTAACAAATTCCTCTCATGGCATGTTTATCAGAGGGTACAGGTAAGTGAATATGTTGCTCTAAAGTCATCCAAGTCAGTCAATCAGCTGATTACTGTATGCTCCAGTTTCACAGTGATGAAGAAAAAGTATTAAAAAGTATATGTATTAAAAAGTCAGGAGAAGAAGATATATGGTAGCAAATACATTTTAGGAGAAGAAATCCATCCCCATCATTATCTCCAGACTGCATAGCATATTTGTGGCAGTGAGCAATTCAGTCAGGTACCAGGGATGCTGAGTTTTACAAGGGAGGAGTTGTAAATCATGTGACTGTGATACATTCTGTTCAAACCCATTGCTCTTACAATGTCTGGAAAGAGAAAGACACGGAGGTACATCTAACCTAGTGCCTTGTACTGGGGTGATACTTTGCCAGGTACAGGAGTCTCCCTTCAGATTATTTTTGAGGCCACCAACTTTATTGGCCTCTGCTGTTTTTGCAACTGATAAGATGTAACTCTTGAGAACAACATTAAAAGGAAGGTGGAAATATCCACAGCACCTTTTTCCATTTATACAGGATACAAAAATATTTTCTGATATAGACTGATATATATATATTTATATGTGTGTGTATATATATATATATATATATTCTGATATAAAGACTGATGTTTTGTTTTGGCCCCTGACATGGTAGGATTTGGATTGAGACACCCAAATCTACCTTAGCAGTTAGTAGGAGCAAAATTTCTCTCCTTGAATTTTGTCATGAGCAATTAATTAGCTGTACTAAAATTAATTACAGAACTGCAGAATCATGTAGGTTGGAAAAGACCTCCAAGGTCTTTGAGTCCAACTTTTGACCAGTCTCCACCCTGTCAACTAGACTATGACACTAAGTGCCATGTCCAGTTGTTCCTTGAACACCTCCTCCAGGGATGGTGACTCCACCACCTCCCTGGGCAGCCTGTTTTAATTACCTGAACCATCTGACAGATGGAATAAACGGTGCAAACTGTTTCTCTTCAGTTATGTGAAAAATAGAGTGACAAAGAAAGGAAGGCAGGCGAGCTTCAGGCTCAGATGTGCCCAGCTGGCAATCAGAGAGGAAGGGAAGGGGTTGCTCCCACTGGCTTGAGGGTACTGATAGCATTGCTCTACCTGCTCCTGACCAGTGGGTGTTCACACACACTGATGAGCATTCAGTACAGCTCCTGCAGGAGATGCTACTCTGTGACTCTTTATCCTCACATGCTTTTATGACTTGCAGACCAACAGTTTAGGATAGAGAGTTTTAAGTCTGTAGTAGGGTGTTTACGACCAAGGCAGGTGTAAGTGTGTCAAAAAGTTAATAGAGGATGCTAATGCAAAGGTAAGAATATCCCCACTTGTGTAGGTTGTTCTTAAGCTTTGGAATAAGACTGTGGTGAAGAGTTTCTGTTTGATGCGAGGCAACTTCTCGTGTTCCAAAATCAGAGGCAAAAGATGCATGCAGCAGTGTCTGAGTATATGTTGACTTCTTCAGTTTTTCTGACTAGTGGACAATTTTGATTAGTAGAACATTTTTTTCTTGACTGATAAATTATGACCACTGTCATATGATCCTAATGAAAAAAACCTTAACAGTTTTTTTAAGGCAGTTATTTTATAGATAGATGAGTGCTGATAAGAAGCTGATCTGCAAAGTAGCACCCAGGATCTATCAGGGAGAAAGGCCAAAAGGGAGGTTTTGAAATATGTGGGGGGTTTAAATCTTTTTCTTACTGTAGTTTTTTTACTGCATTTTTGTGTCTTATGGGAGCATAATTTGCATATTTGCTCACAAATGTTCTTACTAATCCCTGAATCAATGCTGGCGAGATGCATTTCTCATTGAAGCATTAATTTATTAGACCAAAAGCATTTTAAAAGGCAACTTTTAGAGGAAGCCTTAGTAAGAACATTGTGAAGAAGCAGATAACTTCTTGTCCTGACATTATCACATCATTCAAATTGCAGTTGTCAACCCTAATGAAAGGTGGTGATGCTGATTTGAGCATATTGCTTATGAGATGTACAAGAGCTTTGGGAGATAAGAAATCCCTGTTGCTATCATTTATAATTAAAGTGTCCATCACTTTTCTCTGAAAAACTGCTTGACAAATAAATAATTAAAGGTCTGATTCTGATATGCTTAGTTGAAATGAGACTTCTGAGAACAGTCCAAATGCAGTAAATGCAATCTCTTCAAAGTAAGGTTTCAAGATAAATAATAGCGTTACAATCTCAGTCAAAGGCAATTCTTATTTGTTGAGCCAGGAGGGTATTCTGTGTGCTTTAAAATCTAATCTCACAGGCATCTGAAGCTTCCTGCTTACAAACAGTGCCTGATGTTGTTTATCATGTTATCTTTTAAGCACAGTAGAAACCGATATTTAAATTATTGGGTACTAACTGTTCCCTGCTTTTTCAAACAGCTGAAGATAAGTTGTTTATCTGATGGTTTGTACAGTATGAAGCTTTATAAAGCCTTATGTTAACTAATGAGTTTATTTTATTGCAAATATGTCTATTTCATGGAGCATTTTTCTTTGATTGTTTCACCGAATTGATATTTAAAAGAATAGTTATGCAAAAACGATGTTTCTTGTCATAGTTTCTAAACTAAAAGCTTTGAGGGAATTTTTTTTTTCAAATACAAATGATTTCACCTGCTTCCATTGTGTTCCAGTAATAAGCTTACTCCCAGAATAGTTGAAATAACTTGCATACTGTAGATATGCAAGCATCTCACAGTGTTGGCAGGGAGAATTTTAGTTGATTTGGTACCTTAAAATTAACCTTTTACTACCGCATGCGTATGTTTGTCATTTATCCCCTTTTTCTCAGGTGCAAAGAGGGCTACCAGGGAGTCCGCTGTGACCAATTTTTGCCGAAAACCGACTCAATCTTGTCAGATCCAAGTACGTCAAATGTTTCTCTTATATTTTTAATCCACGCTAGAGGCTATTCTTGCCATGTGAGATGACCCTTTGCCTGTTGTCAGAAAGTCCATACTATGGACCATTGCAGCTGTTGGTGTTGCTCTTGGGGATAGGACAAAACCACACCATTCAGCCTCTGTTCCTATAAAATATATGCTGCTCCAGCAGGGCAGCCCATCAGGGGACTTGATTCCTTATGCTTTGGGATAATACTGTCCCTGCTTATAGCAAAAACATTCATGTTTCTCTGCTTTTGACTCAAGAATAAATAAAATGACATAATATAAAAAAGAAAACAAATATAGACTGCAAAGTGGTTCCCTCAAAAGAAAATAAATTCATATTGTCTGGCGCTGCAGAGATTATAATCTCCATGGAAATACTTTATATCAGTGTGCACAATACTCAATTATGTTTCACTTTGACAAGTAAATTTGCTGTGAGTTTGCAGAGTAAAGGTCTACTTTCAGGTAATAATGTGGAGACCAAGTAAATTTCTATTATACTGATCAATATGTCAGAGTAAAAACTGCATGTCTCTGACTCCACTGTTGCCCTTTCTAAATAGTGTAGACTAATAAAACTATGTCAAAAATATTATTCAAGATGACTCTTTTGGAAGTGAATCCATTTACTAAGTGACATACAACAAAGGGTCATATCCAATCTCTCGGTTTTGTTCTTATATCTGGAAACCGTAATGTATTAAGTCTTCTGGTTTTGAGTGCTCTTTAAAATTTGATTTGAGTTGTTTTGTTTGTGTTTTTTGAAGAATAATGCTTGTTTTTCTAGTCTTTTTTTGTGCTTTCTGTTTATTTCCCTGTGCTTTTCCATGTGAAAACCTGTTGCCAAAGGCACCTGTTGTTTTGTAGTTCTCTATGTTGTACAGCTCCCATTGTAGCTTGCTTCGTGTTTGGTTTAGCTTTTCCTTTTGCTTGACCTTTAATGATAAAGAGCAGAACTTAAAGTGAATAGGCAGATTTTACCTCTGCCAGGTTTTATGTGCACCTGTCAATATGTGTCAAAGAAAAAGTTAATTTGTATATGTGTATATGTCAAGGAAAAAGGTAGTTTGTATCCTAAAAGTGGGGGCAGGGGCAATCAATTAACAATAGGACGGGGTGGTACCTGTCTGACATGGTTTTCACGGGGAGCTCTAGCTTTAGTCTCTCAAAGTAGAGGTGAAATCCATATAGATACTATACAAAGACCAGAAAAGGCTCCCAGATTAAGCTGCATCTAACAAGACCAAAAGCCCCACATTGTTTATCTACTGCAGACAGTGTTGTTGTTTCTTTGCAGCATTGTGTTGGTTGCACAGACTGCTTCTCTTTACTTAGGAAATGGTTGCTTACACTGGTGGGGTTCTGACTGCAGTGTTTCCATAGCGTTTTTCAACCACCTGATCCTGCTAAGCTTTAGTTCTGCTGAAACATCCTTTTTGCACTTTCTGACAACAAAAGCTTTTTTTTTTTTTTTTTTCATTTTATTGAGTTTTTCTTTCAAAATTATGTAAGAACAGGAGACTTTGCTTTGATGTTGCAGTAGATCCACTGGCCACACCCATGGCCCAAAAGGAGCCCCTCTTTCAATATAAATGAAGAAGGTTAATGTGAGTTAGGTACTTTTCCAGTCAGTTTTGAAATTTAACTTATATTTAAAAAGAGGAAGAGCTTCTGTTCAGGTGCATTTCTGTATGTTGGCATAATGTGATATATCTCTGTGTATGTGTGTGCATATGCACGTGTTCTAAGCATGCTGAGCCTGAAAGGGAGGTAATTGACCTTTCTGCTGCAATTGGACAGTGATAACATTTTGTTCAAGAGTTACATCAATAATGTGTTTATCTTCCTTCTGGAGAGGAAAAAAAAATTAATACCACACTGATGATTAGCACTCAGTGGCAGAGGTGTTTGCTATTTGCATAACCTGAGGAGTGTAAAAAGTATTTGACACAGTAGCCAAGCACAGTATGATCATCTCCAAAGGCTCTGGGGTTGCTTTGCAAAAACTTAGTTTTGTGGTTGAACATGTATTTGGATTAGGAAGAGAACTGCTGAAGGGTGAATTCAGAGATGGCTTCAGAGAGAAGCAATTTTTTAAATGCAAGGCTTAATTTCTTAAAAGTTGAGCACTGAGATGGGGGCTCTTGTGTCTGGACTGCACGTAGCCAGACTGACACCGCTGATTGGTGTCAGTCAAGCTTTATGAACAAGTTTTATGGGATTGCTTAGGGTTTTCCTGGTGGTTAATGTGTTGCTAATGATGCATCTTCTAACACTTAGCTTATTTGAAGTTTGCATGCATGAAATAATGAAGCAATGTTTCTATCTTACCTTGCCTGTGATGGCACAGGTTGCGTTTTCACAACATACCCTTGTCATTAAATGGGAAGTGAATCTGGACCACAGTCACTTGGAAAATAGTAACAATATTGTTATAAAATAGTTAAATATTTACATGCGCCAGAGTGTTTTGATTTTTCATTATTTTTGTTATATTTTTTTAACTAGCCTGCTAAAACAAACCAAGGTTTTTCAACATAGCTATTATCTGCATATTATTTGCGTGGCGACATCAGTGTTTTAAACACCAGCTTCTTACCTAATTTTCGATGTATATTAGGTAGATCTTGACTTTACATCACAGATATGAATACAAATTATGTAATACTTTATATGGATTAATATATGCTAGATCATGTACAGTTAGTTTAATTAAATGAACTGGTTAAGATGTTTAGGATTCTATTTTCAGGAAACCTCTTGAAACTACCTGGTGGTGTTTCAGAGTTCCTGAATTGCCATCTATGGCTTCTTACAGTCAGATCTGCCACCTACTAGGTTCCCTGAGCTCAGAGTTAGGATTGAAGTCCTAAGAAAAACAAATGTACAGCACACATAAAACAACATCAAAACACTCCAAGCACAGGCCCTTCAACTGGACTTTTAAACATCACTTCCTTTGATATCTCCACTCTTAGCAAGGTTTTCTGGCTATAAGAGAAAGATGTTAACAAAAAAAATCCAAACATAAGTAATTTGAGAAGTTTGTTAATCTTGGAATATGGGAGAAGCCTGCCTAAACCATGGGAGCCACAAACACATGGGAATCTAATGAAATTAATGAGGGAAAAAATGCTGCATGGCAATGCAACCCATACTCACAGTCACTATCAAGAGGAGGGAATCTGTCGGCTGTGAACACTCTCTGTCATCTTTTCTGTCATCTATGGATGATGTAATATATCATGATATAATAATGGGACAAAAAGAACAGAAAAAGCAGTCGCATGCTGGAAGGAAAGGACAGGAATATATTTGGAATGTTGCTTCAGCTTTCTTCATTTGTGCTAACTTCTCTATAAATACAGTTAATGGCAGTGGTAGAACACTTACATTTTCAAGATTATAAGTACAACTTTAGCATAATTTTAGGTAAAAGTAGTTTTACAGGCATGTGTATCTGTAGGGTTGGGAGCTTATATACAACATTAATTGTACAAATGTGGTCATGTACTATCCTTTATAGTGTTCTGGATTAGACCTGCCTGGCCCAACGAGTCTTGAAAGGTAAGTTGTATGTAGGCTGCAGATATTTCTTTCAATTGCTTTTTGTACTGAGGCAAAGTGTAACCTTTTAAGCTTTGACTGTTTTGTGCTAATATTCCAAAGTGGTTAACAGGGCATTAAAAATGGGTTTGTCACGTTACCTCATTTTACCAAACAGCTGAACTCCGCCTTCAAGTGCTTTGTCCTAACGCAGCAGTGACAGATACTTTCCTTTGCAAAATGTGTATTTCAGCTTAATAATATCCAGTATTGATTTTATATTTGCCATATCAACCTTCAAGTTGTTCCATTTGACTCAGAAGCGTAAGTAAAGAAGGATGCCCTATCAAATACTGGGTATATATTGTTCTTATTCACTCCTTTCTTAAGTGCATTATTTTCTGGAAGAAGGAAAATAGGACTGAAACCTTATAGGTCACTAGGCCATGCTCTACTGCTGCAGTCAACCCCATCATGTAATTCCTTCCATAAGCTGATCATACTTCATTTGTAAGCCACTTGTAATCGAGGTGAACTAGCCACTCGAAAGAGGGTTTGTTTATTGTCCCTGCTCTGAGGATTTCAAGACTTTTTTGCTTCCACACAAATCTTATGCCCAAATTTATCAGTTATGTTCTTTGTTAAAATGCTTTGTTTCTACATTGATTTTTTTTTCCTCTCAGTTTGCACAATGTTGTGCTCTGGGTCTGTTAAACTGGCTTTTTCAAATGTCAGAAGTCTTGTTCCTATGGAGTTATGTATAGCCTGTGGTCTTATAATCCTTTAACCTGTGACAGCACAGCACACATCATGTTTCTCTTTGAATCTCATCAAAGAGAAACCTGCAAGTGTCATGTCTGGAATCTGTGGTTACTCATTCCTGGATTACCTTTTCCTGTAGCAAAGGATCAAAGCCCCTTTCCTGGAAGATTGGAACTGTAAATAAGTAAAAAAACTCCAGATAGTTTGCAAAGGAAAAAAAAAAATTCCAAAAAGATATTTGAAGCCCTAAGACTCCCACTCACTTCCTCAAAAAAAGCTCCCCCTCAAAAAAACCTAAAAAAAAAAAATCTTAGGCATTTTGCCTTTTTTTTTTTATTTTTATTTTATTTTTTATTCCCCCCATCCAGTTTTATATAGGTAAGATCATCGGATAGTTTAAGTTGAAAGGTAAGTGTAGAGTTCTCAGGACAACTTGGGTGGTTCAGCTTCCTGCTTTAAGCAGAGCTGGATTTGGAGTCTGTGCTAACTGCACTGGACACTGCAAAGGGACTCTTACTAAATGGAGGATAAAGAGCATCACAATTGTGAAATACCTGTGGAATTTGTTTTCAAATAATTGGAATACATAAAATGAAACTCCTGTGTCCCTCACTGAATTACTGATTTTTTACGTCCTGAATAATTTTCTTGTCAGCTTTACTTAACTTTTCTGAATTTGTCAACATTCCTCTTGAATTTGTTTTTTCCTCCTTTTTTGATTTCTAAAAGGCATTGGAAAGAATAGAATTTTGCTACTGTAAAGACTTTGAAGGTGCCATGTAGATAGGGGCAGTTAGGAAGAGATACCCAAAGGTGAATATCTGAGTTTTGTGGGTGACAAGTCCTTCTAAAACATAGACTTAACATGGGACTTATTTAATCCCAGAGAGAACTTTTGAAATCTAAATCTGAATTTTGTGACTTAACTTTTTCTTAAAAAGGAAAGGTTTTTAAGCCCTTCTGCATTAATTATTTCTTCTGTTCAAGACTTTTATTCAGAAAAAGCATATAGAGGGACCAGACTTCTTTTCTAGTGACTGTCATTTTATGCTGTCTTATGAGAGTAATGGCAGAGTGCCACATCACCTGTGTGTTCACAGAGTAAAAATTATTAATATTGCTCTAGGAAATTAAACTTTTATAAAAGTGAAATAATCAAAAGGTGTGATTTATTGCCTTGTAAAATTAGATTTTAATAGCTAAAGATGTGGTGACCACAGTCAAGGGAATTCCCTGAAAAATGACAAGTCAGTATAAGATCTGTTAGGCTCCATCAAGTGGATATGACAATTCTCTTAACTACAGTCTCTTTATAAGGATGTATAATCAGAGTTCCTCCAGTTCACATCCATCACAAATCAATCTAGATTAGTCCTGATGCATTAAAGATTGGAAAGAAGGGATTGATTTAATAAAAATAGTAATAAAGGAGAAAAGCAACACAGTCATTCCAGAAGTTTTAATGAGTTTAACTATAGGTGAGAAAAGATGCATCAAATGAAAGACAGGCTTGGGAATGTGAAAACTCAGCAAGGTAAGATAAGAAAGAAAATATATCCCTGGAGCTATGAGGGACATATTTTCCCTCCACTTTGATCAAGTGTGTGGAGACCTCAGGATACCATCTGTCAGTGATGACGTGTTTTCAAATTTGAGTTGAGTTGAAGCTGTAAAATTTTACTTTGTGTGAATAGTATGAAACTTCTGGATTTGTTTTGTTGTTGGGTTTTTTTACTTTTTGGTTTTGTTTTTTTTTTCTTTCTTTAAAATAGGAACTTAAGCTTTATTACGCACAACTGGAATGAAATGCTGAAAATCAGAAGTGCAGTGTTAACCAAGAATTAGTAAAAGTGTTTGCCAGTGATAACTGGAAGTGGGAATGTGTTCATTGTCAGAACATATTGAAAAATTAAAGCCCAAGAGAGATTAATCGAAATCACAAATTTCTCACTAATGCAGTGGGCAAAGAAAATCACTATCAGTTTTGATAATATGGTTTCTTATAATCCTAAAAGCAAAATTTAAATTCATAGGAAACAACTAGTCGTATTTGTTCCTACAGACAAGCTAACGGTGACTTGTGCAGAATGTGCAGTATAAATGTTATTCAGTGATTTTCTTTTTCTGACTTATTTTTTTCTCTGAATAGATTTCAAAAATCATAAGATTGATGGTAATACTCATGTTTCCAATGGGGAGGTGACTATTTTAAATTAATTCCAGAATTCTAAGTTTGTGTTGCTCTTTTCAAGTCAAAATGGCAACAAAAAGGCACCCAGTAGTCTGAGAGCTGTTTCCAGGTAACATTAAGTTGAATTGCTTTCATGACTTTTTTATGCAATAACAGAGGTGTTTTTTTTCCCCTACTTTCATTGAATTATCGGTCCTGTTAGTTGTCCTGTTTGCACAACTGCTCCCCACACCTCCTACCATTCCTTCTGGAAAAATCAGTTGGGGGGGTTACAATTTATTTCTATCTAATATTTCAACTTTAAATGAAATGTCAGCCTTTACTAAATTTATATATATATATTGAAGTAAAAAGTCATACAGGTTTATTTGGAAAAACAGAAAAAATGAGTCTGAATTCGACCAAAATCTTTTTATTAGTTTTAAAGGAACATCAGTTCCTTATTCTTCTCTGTTCATCTCTTCTTCCTCTGAAAGACAAGAATGTATTGGCATCTGGTTAGTGAACAATGTTTTATTTTCAAAACTTTTCATTTGAAGTATTCAGTTATGTCTGGTTTTCCCATGGGTTTTAGGCCATAGGTGGTCTTCTAGAATTCAGCTTATCAAGACTGCATCTCTGTTGAATTTTTTTGAAAGCTAGAATCAGGTAGATGCAGTATCTTTGACAGCAGAGGGAAAAAAACGTCCTTGCTAACCTCAAAACCCCTTATTTCCTCCTTCTTCAAAAATTGCCTGTATGTGGAAGGATAATAATGAAATTGAAAATTCCTTTTATTTGGTCTCAGTATAAATCCCAAGGAGGAAAGAAAATGGAGATATCTAGCAATACCAATCCCAGTCAACAAGAAGTTTTCATCAGCACATCTTTTTGTAAGCCATAGTTGCTAAAAATCAAGCAGGAAGTTAAAAGTCACCTTATGCACAGGGATTCAAAGGGTGCCTCTCCAAACTACCATTCATCTGTGAAATTTGGGACTTGCGTCTAGTTAAAGAATTTCTAGGGCTTTTGTGTAGTGATTTTTGCACGTGTATTTTGAGGAAGTTTACCATATGATGGTAGAAATACTCAGCTAGGGCTTGTTACACAACAGCTACAGCAGATGGCTGTGGATAGAGGTTACAGTCTTACGTAAGTCTTACTCTCCCGCTGGCTCTGCCACAGCTTTGGGGACACCTCGGAGCCCGAGTGAGAGGCGGTGCAGTGCTTCCAATAAACAAGCACCTTCTGAAGTGATGAGCCTCTGAAACATCAACTTCTCCTTTCCCTTCCTCTTACGAACACGTTATGATTTCCTAAATCTGCTGTTGGCCATTCCGTGTCTGGAAGACTGCAAGTATAAATATAGCTTGAAGTATATGTTCTTTGACACTCTGGAAGCATCTAACTTAGCCCAATGCCCTAAGTAACTAACTTTTCTGACTCATGTGCTCTTCATACTGACGATATGTTACTGTTGGTGTCAATCTCCCACTGTCTTTTGGAAGGACTTCTCTGATTTTGCCTGGATGGACAAGGTGCAATCAATCATTTGACTTGTCAGATCACATTTGCAGACCTTGTAAGAGGAAAATTCAGCAGTGCAACAGCCATAGTTCTTCATGCTCAGGCAGAAAAGTATGAGCAAAGATGGCTCATCGTGTGATGATATGTAGGAAAATGGCACAAAACCTGACAGTTATTTAGCTGAAAAGCATTCATTTGGTCAAGTTCTTGTCTTTGTAAATTAGCTACTCATTTGTCCAAAGAACATTTCACTTTAGCAATACTATTTCACTTTATATCACGCTTTTGATGTTAAATGCTTTATGATTGGTTGAGATGGTATGATATAGGTTTCATAAAGATGTCATAACCTGTTGCAGGAGCTAGTAAGAACACATGGAGAAAAGAGATGGATTTCTCATATTGGCAGCTAATCTTATACCCTTGAATGTATATGTCTGTGTTAAATCTAAATCTGAACTGGATGTTTTGCCATCTCCTATGAGTGGTTCTGCATTAAAATGATTGCAGTAAAAAATGCAGTAGTACATAGGCAGGTACTACTCCAGTACATGTGTCCTGTCCGTAGTATGGTTATATGACTGAAAGTAATAAACAGCAGGAAGACAAATTCTGCACTGCTTCTTACAGGCACAAAGCTCAGTCCAACGCACACTGTCTTTAGAGTAAAAAAACATTTAGGGGCTCATACATGAGAGCTGGAGTTTCCTCCAGGAGGATTTCTGCTGAGTGTGCTGATCATTTTCCAAAAACTAATTCTTCGTAAGAGCTTCTGTGCTCTTAGCTGATCTTCACTCTTTGCATTAAGTCCATGCTCTGCTACAAGGATGCTTATTAAGGCAGTTATTGTTGTTAGACTTTTCAGTTCACAAGGAGCTTTCACCAGTGTTAATTCAGCTGATTTGAACAATTTCTGCTTTTTAAGGAAAACCTGTAATAAGTGTATTGTTCAGATTAATGTAGTGAGTGCTCTGTGTTGTTGTGAAAACCAGATGCTTTGGGGGTAATGTATGTATATCCATACCTTCCTAGGAGAGTGGCAGTCTTACTGAAAACATTAAGGGTCAGCATTACTATGAGTTAGATTACTGCATCAAAGTAATTATTTTTTCTAGGAATAAAAATAGTACTGAGACTCCTGAAAGTATTTCCAGGCTCAATTCTTAGGCCTAACATAGCACTTACATTAGACAGCAGGGAATAGCCATCTCTGGTTAAAAGTTTACTGTGCAAACCCAGCAATTTATGAAATTATAATTCCCTGGATCAGAAAGATCCAATGGTAAAATCTTGGTCTCAGTGGGACTGGTATATGTTTTGTTAGTGAATCATTCAAGGTTACGTTGTCCTCTTTTGACTTTCATGCCATGTATGACTACTGTTTTGCTAGAGATTTTTGTTGACCGTTGAGGAGTTGAAATTGCCAACCATGAGCATATATATTCACTTTCTTCAGTGATAAATTTGATCATGGAAAGAGTTTCTTAAAGACAGAACAGATCGGTGTTGTCCAAGGAGCAAACCAAAGAACAGGCAGTTCTTGATGAGGCTGTTTATAATGGGAGAACTAGATTCACTTCCAACCCTGTCAGAGAGCACCCTGTTCCCAGGGCTCCTGGCTCTTTGCTCTCACTGCAGGTACCAGTTTGGTGTAGAGACAATGTGTCCAATTGTTTGCTGCTGTCAACAGTTGCAGGTTAATAAGAGGCCTGGCAAACAGAAAGTTTCTCTTGTGACTTCAGTACACAGCCTGAGTAACAGGTTTGACAATCAAACTTTGAATGGTCCTATGAGGAAAACAGAACTGAAACACAGAGTGAGTAAATGTAATAGCAACCTCTGCTTGTCTTTGCCCATTTCCTTTTTACAAGTAGTTCTGCTCTTTGATCTTGTTTCTGTCTTCCCCAACCATTTTAACATCTCAGCTGAGTTACCATCAAGAGGAAGAGATTTGAGGGTACTACATATTCTGCTAAGATACCCAGTTCTTATTTTTTTTCCACTTCAGCATCTGAATTGTATTTCTGTTAGTTAGTCTTCACTCTCTGCTAATCTCTGCTACCACTCATTATTTGCCACGTGCTTTTGCTGTGATTTCTTCCCACGTTGTCACTGCATGTGGCCTTTACTCCCTCTCCAAAACCAAGGTGTGAATCTTCTCTTTCCCATCTTCCATACGATTGCCTCAATCACAAATTGCTTTTCACAGGCTATCTGGTCTGTCTCATTTGGGCTTCCCTTTCTTCCTTATATATAATTTTTACTTTTGTCCCGTAATGGAATAAAAATTATAATGTGCAGTTTAATTAGTATCCAAAATGTTCTTTAAATGCTTACAGTGAACAGATGTCCACATTCCATTTTATTTCCAGAGGAGTTGGCTCCAATTATCTCTGAAGATACAGAAAGAGGTTAATACCTGATGCTTATCAGGAGAAAATATCCTCTGTGTGGGCCGTTTGTGAAAGGCAGCATCTAAATTTAACCTGGATTCTTGTTTTGTTTTAATAAAACTGATTTTTTTCTTGAAAATGGTTGCATTTTCAATACAGAAGCTTTTTATGTGTCTCAGTGCTTTCACTGGGAAAACTTCAGGTTCAAAAGAAAACCATTCTGATCTGATACAGGAAAAGAGGCCCAAAATTAGCAGAGAACAGAATATTTGTCCATAACAGGTGAAGCATAGGTTCAAGTCCTTGTTCTACTTGACCTGATTTTCCTCTCTTGCAGATGAATGCCTAGGTCACAGCAGAGAAAACAGAGTGGGTCGGAGTCTTCTTGAGTTTGTGGCTGTAGGGGTTTTTTAAAAAGAGAAAGACTAAGCTGTTTTTGCTGCTTTCCAGATAGCTCTAGTAGCTGGTGGACTTGAAATCTCTAGTATAGTAAAAAGTGTATTTTTACAGTATTTCCCCACCCTAGAGAGAGCACAAGACAGAATTTTGCCTTGATGCTCATCTATATTATAGAAGGTGCTAGAGTTTAAAAAATGTAAGATGCTAACTTAGGTCTTGATCCTGGAAAAAACATACTGATGCATATTTTTCTCAAGATAAAATTTTCATGTAAAAGATATTAAGCAGTTTTGAAGCATCTAACTGAATTATTTGCATTAGTTTGTGGTTTACATCACACATTTGGCATTTTCTTGATGACATGACCTACCACATTTTAACTCTGGGATTCATGAGTCCTTCTGAAAAGACTTTTTCTGGAAGCTGAGCCGCTCCAACGTAGGAGCATGGCTTCTGCTGGTGAAGGAGCTGCCCCAAATGGCTCCATCTGAATCTGGCAGACAATTCAGTACACTGAATTCATAGTGGGAATAGTGTCATTTTGAAGGAGCTTGTTGGTCTGTGGAGACTACAGTTCTAATTATAAATATGTGTGTGTGTATATATATATCTTAATATATATAAAACTAAATGGTATTTTTTTTCTGTAAAGACTTTAAATATTCCAGTCTGATCTAGCTGTCTTTTAAAGTTTCAATCTCACATTAATAGCATATTAATTTAATGTTTTTATCAGTCTCCAAGTTTTAAGCAACCCACGTGGTTAGGTTTTCTTTAGCATTCAGTAAATATTCAAAGACTTAAATGCTTCAAAAGCCTTAAAATACTGTCTGTACACTTTTGGAGAAAATATGACTTGTTCCAGAAGAACCTTGGTTAAGCCATATGTGTAGATTTCTGAACAACTCCAAGTAAAAATGCTATTTACCAATGTAGTCCTGCTATTCTCAGTAAATTAATACTAATTTTATAGACATTGGAAACACCATGTCTAAAGAAATTCAGATAAACTGATTCAATCTTCTGTGTAAATGGTGAAGGTCTTAATCCACTGAAAAATGGGAATATTTGGCTAATTATGTATTTCAGATAAAGCCAATCAATATAAGTTCATCATTTATTTTGGAAGGCAGAACAGACTATTTGAATATCCTAGAATATTGCAGATCAAAGATCATGTCCAGTTCTGCAATATTGTTATAACTTTTGCCGCAATATTTAAAAACAGGTGGCAGGGGAAATTAGTTTTTAGTTTAGGTTATGTCTCCATAACAAGTTTGTGCAAGTTACAGTGTGGGTTTACAGTGCAGGCAACTACTCTGTGGTAACTGCTGCTCGTGGGATAAAATCCAGCCAGTGCCCTGCAGTTGCATTGAGAGGAGGCTCCCACCAGGACTTCACAACGTGGCTACACCCAGTAACTTGCTTTGGAAAATAACAAAGTCCTTCTAGTTTGGTGGTGGGTGGAATTAACTGAAGCTACTCTGAGTCAGGTGCCACATGGAGCAAGGACAGCTGGTTGAATCATCCAGGAGATGACTCTTTGCCCTTATGGCTCTTTATGTGATAGTAGTAGGGTTTTTGACAAAGATTTTACTTTCTGTGTGCCTGCAGCTGTTGCAGTCTGTACTTAATTGACCTGCTTTGGCAAATTAGTGCTGTCTTGTTTGTCCAAAATAGGATAGATTTAAGCTTATGAAGTAGGAGCATCCCAAGAGACTAGAAGTTACTGTAAAAGGAAAAATGGAAATCCCTGCACAACAGGAGAGGCTGAGGTTTATTTTAACTGGTATCTTTTTGTGTATCAAACATGTGACAAACAGGGATTCTTTTTGTCAGAGAACCATCAAAAAAGACTAATATAAGATAAAGCCTATCCTTGCATGTCTCTATCTGGTTGTAGTAGTGCAAAACTGACTTTTCTGTGGCCGAGCACATGTGCTGAAACTTCGTGCTACAAACTGTGTCAACTCTTCTGAAGTGTTCTGTTAGATCCTGGCTTCTCAGTTTATTCACACAAAACAGTGAAATCACAATCTATTAAATAGAAAACAGGAATAATGTGTCAGGCAGCAAACTGGTAAATGGAAAAAGGCAAATATTTTCTGGGAGACCATAATTTTTCAATATGGTACATTTTTGCACTGAGGGAAAATAAGGGAAATTGATGGATCACACCTAATACCAATTTCATCAATTCTGAGTTTCTTATAGCTGTTGACTTCACAGTCATCAGTAATTTTAATTTGAATTTGTGTTTAGTTGAGCATAGCATGGCTTTCATACAGTAATGGAGTTATAACGTGCATTTGTTTTTAGAATTTATTTCTTAAATACAAAAGAAAATACCACATGAAAAAAGCAAAACCATTATCTGACAATAATGTCACTGTATCCTGCATGCAGGAGGATTTTCAGAACTTGGAATCAATTATGTGTAAGTCAGTATTTGCTATTTGCTTTCGTAGAAAACTCTTCCTGTTTTTCACTTGTGGTATGGCACATTCAGAGCATTGTACAGCTGCCACTTCTGTGATTGACCAGCCACTAAGGGGCTGCTTGTGGCTTGGATGGGTGCACTCTTCCCTGGTGTCAAAAACTGGCTGGATGGCCTGGCCCAGAGAGGCATAAAAGAAAAAAAAAAGTAAAAAGGACAGAAGTTTTCAAATTTTCCAGCAGTCCTGGCTGACCATGGAGGTCTCAATTGACTGCAAGTTAGCAAATGTGGTGCCCATCTACAAAAAGGATTGGAAGGAGGATCCGGGAAACTAGAGAGCTGTCAGCTGAGTTCAGTGTCAGGGAAGGTTGTAGAGCCAATTTGTGGCATGTGCAGGACAACGAGGGGATCAGGCCCAGCCGGCCTGGGTTTAGGAAAGGCAGGTCCCGTTTGACCAACCTTGATCTCTTTCTTTGTCAGGATGACCTGCTCAGTGGATGAGGGAAAGGCTGTGGATGTTGTCTAACTGGACTTTACTGAAGCCTTTGACATTGTTTTCCACAGCTTTTTCCTGGACAAACTGACTGCTCGTGGCTTGGATTGGGTGCACAGTTCACTGGGAAAAAACCTGGCTGGATGGCTGGGCCCAGAAAGTGGTGGTTAATGGAGTTACATTCAGCTGGTGGATGGTCACCAGTGGTGTTCTCCAGGGTTCAGTACTGGGGCCTGTCCTGTTTTATATCTTTATCAAGGATCTGGATGAGAGGATCGAGTGCATCCTTGGACAGCAAGTTGGGCAGGAGTGTTGATCTACTGGACGGTAGGAGGGATCGACAGAGGGATCTGGACAGGCTGGATCAATGGGCCAAGACCATTTTTATGAGATTCAGTAAGGTGAAGTGCCACATCCTGCACTTGGATCACAACCCCATGTAGCGCTTCAGGCTGGGGGAAGAGTGGCTGGAAAGCCGCTTGGGGGAAAATGACCTGGGAGTGCTGTTTGACAACTGGCTGAACATGAGCCCAGCTGTGCCCAGGGGGTCAAGAAGGTATCAGCAATAGTGTGGCCAGCAGGACCAGGGCAGGGATCATCCCCCTGTGCTCAGCACTAGTGGGACCACACCTCGCATACTCTGTTCAGTTTTGGGCCCCTCACTACAAGAAGGACGTGGAGCTGCTGGAGTGTGTCCAGAGAAGGGCAACGAAGCTGGTGAAGGGTCTGGGGCACAAGTCTTATGAGGAGTGGCTGAGGCAAAAGGGATTGTTTAGCCTGGAGAATGGGACCTCAGGGGGGTTTCTACAACTCCCTGAAAGGAGGTTGTAGACAGGTAGGGATTGGTCTCTTCTCCCAGGTAACAAGTGACGGGATGAGAGAGAATGGCCTCAAGTTGCAATAGGGGAGGTTTAGGTTGGATATTAGGAATAATTTCTGCACCAGAAGGGTTGTCAAGCATTGGAGCAGGGTTTCTAGGGAAGTGATGGAGTCACCATCCCTGAAGGCTTTTAAAAAACATGTAGATTGGCACTTGGGGACATAGTTTAGTGGCAGACTTGGCAGTACTGGGTTAACTCTGTGATCTTAAAGGTCTTTTCCAACCTAAATGATTTTATGATTCTGTAATTCTAAGGGGCAATGTTACTACATGGGTTTGTAAGTAGAAAGATAACAAGTTTGGCCCAGTTGGGGTAGTGATAAGGACACTTTCTTAAGGTGTCAACAGCTATAATGGTAGTTGCTAAATATACAGATGCATCTGCTTGGGGAGATCATGACCTATTTCAGTTGGTTCTTGTTTTATGAGCTTTCTGTGCCTTTGACAGTACATTCAGAATAACCTATTTCTCCCTCCAGGACTTCTCCTTTCCTCAACCCTGCATCAGTCAGACACCTCATACCAAAAGTTGTTGTGAAAGCAGCTAGGTTCTACCTGATTTTTCATACCACCCTGCAGATGTATGAATTAAGCTAACCTTAACTTCCCTCTGTAGTTAATGGGAGAGATGTACTTTCCTGCTCCATCAAACGTTAATTAGAATATGGAAAATTAAGCAAAAGCCAAATTTAGATGTTATAAGGCAATATGTAGAGGATATTAGCAATTCTGACTATTTAGGAAGCTTCAATAAGACAACCTGAGGGAGACTCAAAGTCATAGTTGCTCAATGTCTGTCTGATTCTTAATAGAGGGAAATTATTCAGTATCTGCTAGGGCAGATCTGCACTGAGTGCAGGGACGTCAACCCTGCTGTGTTGGCAAAACATCATGACATGCTTAGCTGAACTCAGTGACTTGGAAGCATCACGAAACTGAGTGCCAGAATTCAGTATATAAAGGATGACAATATTTCCCCCCACCTCCCATTAACAAAGTTACCGTAAGAGAAAACTAAAAAAGAAAAGGAAGATGACAACAGAATTATATATAAATATATATATACATTTGCTATGGGCTTTTGTTTTTTCTTTATAATCAGTTTCTCATTACAGTATAGTGCTCTCCTTAACCCAAAGTATAGGAAGAAAAATATGAAAGTAGTTCACACCTCTAATATCCTTCAGTGCCTACAGATATTGAAGCTGACAAGTAGTTTGGAGAGCAGGATGGCAGATGGCCTGAGTGAAAGAGTGAGCAGAAGCAAAGGAAACAATAGTGCCAAGAGCCATAGTAAAGTTTAAAAAGCAGTAAAAGTAGCTGTGTGCTAGGCGTTAACTAAAAGATTCTTGAGGAGGAGAGAGTTTGGAAAAATATGAGATCAGAGAATGAATTAATATTACTGCCTAAGTGCATCCTATTTTATTCTTCATGAAAAATCCCTACCAGCAGATTATATGTGGTAGGAGTAGATAAACATTTAAGCAGTACATGGTTGGCTCAAAAAAAGACAAAACCAAATCAGGGGGAATACAAGAAAAGTACGACATTTTAAGATGAGTTTTGTGGGGGTTTAATTGTGACATTGGAGGAGTAGGGATAGGAGACCAGGAGCAGCAGATGGAAAGTCATTCTCAAAGTGATGGATGTGAACAAACTTGGCATTCAGGTCTGCAGAGCCCCGTCTGCAATTGCTGACTTCGGCTCATGGTCAGGATCTGGCTCCGGGGTCACACAGATTGCTGAAGAGGGACTTTGGGATGTTCTGAAGGATTGCTGAGTGTCTGAAATTGCTGACCATAAACACGTAGAAGTGAAAAAAAATTAGAATAGACACAGCTGCTTTGATCAATGTAGTAGGAATGCTAATCCCTAGATGCTGACCATAGGGTGCCCTGCTCATCCCTGGTGCATGTTAAACTCAGAATGCCACTTTCTGCCAGAGTTGTTAATGAGAGCTGTGTTCAGACAAGGATGGCTTTTGGCACACATTTACAATCAAGAATTCAATTCAGAGCTCTCCTCTATACTATTATTTTTATTTCAGTGGTTTTGATTGATAAAGACTGAAAAGGAACTGCATGAAGTCAGGTTTGGAGTGGAACAGCTATGGTTTTTTATTTTGGTCTCTTTTGTTCATGAAAAAAAGGGTATACACAGAGCTGTTTTCATTTGTACAGAGTGTGGTATTTACACTGCAAAAATTAGATGTCAGAATAAGTGGAGTGACTGAGAAGCAGCAGTGTGTACCCAGTACAACAGTGACTGTGTAGATGAAGTGTGGATGTTTTGTGTGCAGAGTGGGATGTGCTGAGATTCTGACACTGATACATACCTTTTTTTCTTGTTGCACAAGCTGATTGATATGGTTGCTACGTTTTTTATTGATAACAATGCAGAAGAAGGACTATTTTTTTCTGCTTTAATGCATGTTTGCTTAAAAAAACAAATTTTTATTGTATGCTTTCATCAAAGAGAAAAGTACTACATTATCCATGTCAGTACTGTGAAATGCATAATGTGTTTTTCTGAAGAAGAAGCTAGGCTGACTGAAGAATTTTATTTTGTTTTACATTTATCTGTAAACTTGGATCAGTTGTCCAGCAGTTTGATTGACTGCTGCAGCTTCTGTTTGATACGCATCCAAATGTACTCATTTATTTTGCACTCCTGTTATTATCCATAAATCTCAAGCCTTAGGTAGTAGCAGCTGCACCACTATTTGAATGTAAAACAATGCATCTGCTGGGTAAGAATGCAAATCTCACACACAAAAGGAAAAAGTAAAGAAAATGTGCAGTATTGTTAGAGGAATTTTGGCAACCGTGGATATTTAATAATATTTAGGCTCCTATATGTCTTAAGTAATTTTTGAAGTTGTACTTAGGCTGTGTGAAAATTAACTCCTTAATGTTTCTGAAACACCTGTGAATAAATTAATGGTTGCTGTAAATTTTTGTTTGCGATTTTAGGGCTTGGGAGTTTTTTCTTTCTCTTGAGTCCCAAATGGTGTTTTTAGTGTGTGCCTTGGTTTGGTTATCTTGGTAGTGGATATAATATTTCAGAACAAACGTTGGGCTGGATAACTGGTAATGGGTAGAAGGTAACATGAAAACTACTCAGTGAGATGGCAGTTATTTGTATCTGATTCCCTTTCCAGCCTTTGGTTGGTACAAGGAAGAGGAACTGTTACAGGAAGACATTATAGATGTATATAAAAGGTTGTGGAGAAACAGTTGACCCCCAAAACTGTAGAGAATTTTCCTAGAATCTGTTCTTAAATTTCATACGTGTGGTGTGACTGTTTCTGAGTGCGAATCTTGCAAATGTGACAAGAGTCCAGAGCTCGACCAACCTTTTTAAAGGGTGCCATTAGGTACATGGAGTAACAAGTTTTCAGTAGTCTTGCAGGAAGGCGTTACAGATACTAAATTGATACCCCAGTATTTGGTGTACAAACCTCTTTACTCAGAGATGGGGAAGTTGTTCTCAGTTATGTTGCCTCATAACTGTTGTCGTTAGTTTTCAAAAAACAGAAGCAGCCTTTATCAACACTGAAACTGGTTGAAAGCCAGAGACACTGTCAGGAGCACCAGTGCAGAACAGGGAGGAGGCAGGGAGGGAGCAGAATATCAAGCAAGAAACAAAAGGCTCCGTGTGTACCTGTTTCTTTCTTTGTGTGGGTGGGCTTTGTTTTACAAAGTCAAGTAGGACAGTGTGATTTGTCTGATTGTAATTCTTCCCAAGGAGATCTGCATTGGGAACAGTTTCATAGGACTACCATGAGGCAGCTTACCTTTTCTGCAGTTATGAAATATAACCAGTGAGTTCTAAGGTTTAGTGGTAATGTAGCTCAGACCACTTAGTGATGGGGTTGCATTGTACCTGCTGAAGCTCTTCAGTGCGGCCAAATTTGAGAGATGTGTTTGCCCTGGGCACTTCTAACCCTTCTGTTTTCAGCAATAAGTACATTGAGTGTAGGCTTTTTCTATTTTTAAACCTACCCTTTTAAAAATAAATTCACTTTTGTGTATAGTACATAAGCATTCATTACTTTACACTCAAAAGCTCTTTTCTCTTTTTTAGTTAATTAATCCAGTTATTTTCACAAACTTATTCTTACTCTTTCATAACTTGCCTTTGTAATATATAAGCAACTAAAAACCATGTCTTCTGCTTAAAAGTAGGATTTGAAAACTTAATACATGTGAATTTCCCTATTTCTGTGCTCATTTCTTGAGTTACTGGAAGTTGTGTTCTCACAGATGATAGACAAGTTTTCTCTTCTGTTTATATTTAACCAAAAAAAAAAAAAAGGAGGGGCAAAAAGCTGAAATAGTGAATCTTAGAGCTGAAATTTTTGGAGCCACACTCAGTAGAATTTGTAAGATCGGGCCATATTTTAGATATAAATATAAATTTTGGCTCTTGACTCAGCGTTTTGCTGCCTTCACTAATGTCCTGCACAGATGCAGGAATCTGATCTACAAATAAAATGTGATATTTTTTCCATCTCATAACATGACATTTGTATTACTCACGTGGTACAAAGGGAACGAAAGCAGTATGTTTCCCCTAGGTGGAAATTCTGCTTCCGTGAGACTTCTTTGCTCTTGAACCCATTGTGGCAGCATCTTTTTGGCCATTTTCAGACAGCAGGCAATCTGTAAAATAAACTTGTATCTTCAGTATGGCAGCACAACTATAGGCTTTTTCTAGTTTGAATATGAGAAATGAGGACGGAGAAAACGAGGCCTGTCAGTGTGTAAATGTAGTGGTAGCTATTGCTGTGAAGTACTTTGATATGGAGTGTCCTGTAACTTAGCTGCTTATTAGCTTCTTGCTAATTGCCATTGGCAGCACATTTAAATTACTGTACCACTCTGACTACATTATATGAGTTTTAATCTAGCAATTTCTTATTTGACTGATTAATTTTGTGCTGCAACTATATTTTACGATGTTTTAATTTGCTTGTGACAAATTTATTTCATACAGGGTTGTATGACTTTCCAAGATCCATTTCTGCAGTGCAGCACTTGCTGTGCTTGTCCTGTGGCTGAATGAGGAAATACCCAAGCAAATTTGAAATTATGTAGGTCAGGTTGAGGAAGCAGTTTAGCTGCAGCAGCACAGAGCTCAGCAAATGCCAATTAATTTGCCTGCATGTATAAATACTGCTTTACCTGCCCCTCTCCCTAAAGAAGAAAAGCAATTTTGTCCATCTTCAACCCAGTAACTCTCACAGGCCCCTTTTCCACATAATTTACATGTATTATTCACAGCGCAGTTTTCTTCGCTGTCTGTCCTTATTGCATTTTTCTGATCTCGTTCGAGTGCATGACAAATCTAACAACAAAAGCACAGAGTTCAAGGTCAAAAAGAATGTTTTGACCTATGAGAATATCTTCAAAAGTAAATAAAGAATAAATCTGAAACATAATGAATCTGTAGAACTTATACACCATAAAATCACATCAGGAAAAGAACTGGGTTGCTGTCTTCTCTAAACTTCTCTGTTAGTGTGTTAAACTTCCCTAATGAGCTTTTTTTCATTAATGGCTAATTAAGCAAACTGTTCTGTTCACTTATTGCCCTTATGCTCTCAAAGCTCCTTTTAGTATCCGTGTTCAACATGCCCTTTATAAAACACATTTGCTTGTTTTTCTAGTCTGCCACGTCAGTCTCCATTCTGCATTATCGGATAAAATAAAGGCTTTGTGTCTGTTGCATGTAATAATAACATTAGTTTTGACCCAAGGGCTTAACCAGAACTGAAGATTCTGTGAAATTAGCAGTTAGGAAAACAAGCTGGTAATACTCAGATATATTTAATGCAATTATGGTTGCAAAAGAATGAGCAAATTCTCTTGTCTGAGCAGGACGCATCAAACATGGAAGTTTTTTACAACTTCACCACTAGTACCATTTTTTCCTAGGCCCATACTCATATCAACCTCACTCTCCCCTTACGTGTAAAAACAACCAGAATACTTTTCTAACCTATACATCTGCTTTTTTTCTTATGTGCCATATATCTGAAGCTGAAATAGAATACTTTATTTAATCTAGCCATTAAAAAAAACCCTATTAGTGTCACCAAATCTTACAGTTGTGCTCTCAGATGGGCTAAATATCCCCCTTTTCTAAATATCTGTGTCACTGCTGATGGATTTCCTTAATTCACTTTGCACAGCTGTAACAAATTACTATTTTTTTTTTTTAAAACATGCTTTATGCTTGTAAATGCTCTTGAAAAATCGCTGAGAGCTCTATGGAGGCTGCTATTGTAATAATTGTAAACAGTTGTATAAAATTATGCTGTCATGCTGTCTTTTCCAATTAAACTCCTAACATTTTTGTATGGGATTTAAAAATCTATATAGTAAATTGGAGAGAATAGGTTCTTGACATTTCTATTAAAAGGCAAATTATATTTCTTCATGCCATAACTTGAGAAAAAAATATAGGCAGTCAGCCTCTTTTTCTAAGATGAAAATGCACTCAAATACACAATTTAACAGTAAAGTGCAATCCTGAAAACCTACAAAGATTTTATCTTTCCATCACAATCACAAAAGCATCTTTTCCAGTTACATTAAACACTACCTTAAAGTGAAGGACCAGCACATACAAATGTGATGCACTTTATCTGCTTGGACTGGCATGTTCTGCTGAGTGTTACTGAGTGCCTTCTGGTTTTCCTTTCCTAATATTCAAAATAGGAGTGGGACAGTGTCTGACAAGGCAAGGCACAAGGTGTGGTGTCCATTTTCATGTTTAGCCTCGTTTGCTGTTCCACTTTGATTACTCAAAGGGGTGAGTTTGTGGCAGCACAGAGCATCCTGACACTGGAACTTTTGCAGACACTTAAAACACCACTGCCATGTTTCTTTTGCTAGCATATGTAAAAAAGTGGGAAGTCATATTCCAGTGTGGGGGTTTTTAATACAGAAATAAATAGGAGAAGGTGGAAGGGAAGGAACACTGAGAAAGAACAGAGCCTGAAGAATCTGACCCTCAATCTCAGATTTTTTTGTATGAATTCATTATAAATCCTTGGAACAATTTGGAATTAAAATTATTTCAGTGTGGCACCATTTTAGTGGCTGTCACCTTATGTAAGCACAGTCCATGCTGGCATCTCTAAGCTTTGTCACTCTGGGTTTGTATTCTTTGAGAAGCAGTATAAATACCCTGTCCAGACCACACACACACTAAAAAACTTTGAGTGGCCTGTGAAATGCCATCATAGTCTCAGGTTAGTTCGTGAGACACAAAGGCCTCAAATTTATGTATCAGTTAGGTCAGAGAAATTTATTGTGAAGAGGACAAAAATAAATGGTTTGGAGTTTAAGTTCTTTGGCACCGGTTTATCATGGATGTAGTGAACACTGTGCTGCAAAGGGACTCTGCTGTGGAGCTTGAGGACCTCAGTCTTCCAGAGCTGCTTAGGCAAAACCTTCAGCCAGTGCTTCATCCTTCAGTGATGTAGTCATCTTTAAAGACTACAAATGCCCATCAAAATGATTGAAATGTCCTGACTCGGTGGCACATCCTGCACATCCATTAGGTATATTATAAATACCATTTCTGAAAAAAAGAGAAGAAAACTCACTGGTACCAGTGACTTAACAAAATATACATTTACTGGTAAGACATATGGAAGGTCACATCCAGATACACAGGCTATCCCTGTCTGCCACCTTCAAATGGCAGCTGAAGGAAATAAGTAGACCTTATTTATATAATTGAGTAGCTAACCTCCTTTATGATCCTCTTGAATGCTTAAAAGATGATATTGGTAAAAAGGTTTGGTTCATTCCTAATAGTTTGCTGCAAATAGTTCTTTGACCTAATATGCATTGCATTTTATGGCCTTAGACAGGGAAAGCAGAAATGAGCACAACCTATGAAAAGCAGTAAATGGTATATAAAGTTGTAACATTAACTTAGCTGAGACGTGTGCTAATTAATCTGATTCATCTTATCATAGTGGAGTTTGATTTGTATTATTATTGTTATGTTACTTTTCCCTTGTTATGGTAGAGATTTCATTTAGTAATGTCCATTTAGATGAGATGTATTTTTGGTGAATGCATTTCATAGAAAGAAAATACCCTGCTCTCCCCCATCCCAGTTATGTGCATGTCCAAAGGGGAGGACTGGGAAGAATGGTCTCTAGTTTGCTCAAGAGGGAAACATTTATCCTCAAAATGGCAATTTCTTAAGAAAATGTTCGTAAACAGTATAAGTGTTTTGTTTTGGTTTACTTGGTTATTTTGCCCTGCAGTGTGTTTAATTTTGTTAAAAGCAGCTTAATGGACTGTAAGAAAATGAAAATGTGCAGTTGCAGAGCAGCTAATCAGACTCCATCACAGTGACACTGACTTGAACTCAGGCAGACTAGGGCTGCATGCCTTTTTTTTAATGACATTTGTCATCTCTATCTTCAGACACTTATATTAGAGATTAGAGTATGACTCTACCACTGACTGAGATTACTTTCCAGAAATAAGGTTCATGGTGCACGCTTCAAATCTTAATAATTCTTCAACAAGCATTTCTTCAGGTACTGTGACAGTTGGTAGGCAAATATTTAACAACTCCTGTGTAATTACTCTGCATGTATTTAAACTTGCTTAAATGGCATACTGAACAGGAGAGAGAAGTCAACAAGACATCAGAATTTCTATTTTAAGTTGTCCAAACAATCCAAACAGCATTAGCAAAAATAATAAATAAAAGAAATAAAAAGGTATTTATAATGGTCTTGTGCAGCAATGTTTAGCACCTACACAAAAGACAGAGAAAGGCACAACATACAACTGTATTTCTTATATGACTATATGTATACATAACCTGTAATTATCACAACATGGTTTCGTAAAAGTTGCTTTTAAAAACGCTATCTTAGAATCTCTGGCTTGAATTTTTTTATTCCTTTCTAAAACCAAAATATTTTTTAGTCTAAAAATCGTTCCTCAGTGCAAAAATTGTTTATGGAAGAGAGTTAGCTCTTGAACTGTTTTGATTTATTTCATCTGTAAGTTGTCACACAAATATGATGAGAACACATTTTCTCTATTAAATTCCCTCCAGTTTATAATTCTAGATAAAATCCAGTTAGTGGGACAGGAATTTCCTTCACAGACAAAAGGGATTTAAGGAAAATCTCCATATTCATTGCAACAGTTTTCTCAGAGCTGGACTGGTAGCAGAACAAACAGCCATGCCAGCCAGCACAGTCCTTCCTGCACCTGTTAGAGTGAAATGGAAGGCAGATCTTGTGTTCTCTCCCATGAGGAGTCTGACTCAAAGGCACTAGTCATAGCTTTTTACCTCTTTTATTCTTGCTTAATAGTAGGAGGTTTTTTGCTTTGTTTCTGGTGATTCTGGCAGCGCCAGTAGGTACATGGTATATTTTTTGCTCTTTTAATATGCTAGGTTTTATAGGAACATAGGGAGTGATGGTAGAAGCAGTGATCAGTTTTTTTAAAAACTCATTGTTTGAGTGAATATATTGCTGATCCAGTACAGTAATTGATGGATGTTCCAATGTCTGTCAGGAAATTACAACTGTATGGAATGATGGCCTGGGAAATATGTCAGAGAGATGTCATTGGGTCTATAAATACGCCAAGTGGATAAATATAAAGGAAATATAAGAATGATTGAAGCTGAAAGATAATGTTGGTGCAAGAACGAATGGGTTTAAGCTGGTGCAGGATGAATTTAGACTGAAAATCAAAGGAAAATTCTTACATGTTAGAAAAATCAGGTTCTGCACCTTGGAGCTTAAGATGTATTCAGCTGGTCAACATAATAGTAGGGTAGTACATGTGGCTCAGATTAGCTGCCTTTTGCCTTTTGCTGGATCTCCAAGGAAATTCCCCCTGTGAGTACAGATTCCAGCTGTTGGTGCCCTGCTAGTTTTCTGCTAATGCAACTGTTTGACAAGAGTAGGAGTAGATAAGGATGGATATCTCATAGAAAATGTAGGTGTCTCAAAGCTTACCTTCACTACCTAGCATGAGCAGTAGTAGCAATATCTTGGAAGAACCAGTTGCAAGACCACAAGATGTTCCTAGACTGCAACTCGTGAGTGTTTTTCCATGCACCAAGCAGGTGTACCTCCTCCTGCACCTGAATGTGTGAAGGTGAGACCAGGTGCAAGAGTCACTTATCTCTCTCACAATGTAGGAGTTACCCCAAAGAAATGAAATTTTCATCAGGGCTTAAGACGTATAAGCCTAAGATGACTGGTTCCCATTTTGAAAGCGATTTCAGCTTTGTTTTGCAAATGTAACATTATTGGGGTTTTGTATTTTACAAACTTATTTAGATGCCTAAGTTTTTAATCAGGTGTTAGGCTCTCATGTTTTATTTAAGGGAAGAAAATCTCTACTCCTTAATGGAAAGTGCATTTCGCAAATGAAAAATAGAGACAGCTGGTTTTTCGGCTTAAAATATTCTTGGAAGTTAGTTATATGTAGTGCACAGCTGCAGGAAAAAAAAAGAAGACAGCAGCATTGCTGCTGCTGACAGTGTTTTCTGATATATCCAGCTACTGAATTCTTCAGAAACCTGTCCGGACAAAAAAAATTTGGTTTTGTCTGTATACCTTAGTATACAGGTAATTTTTATACCTTGGTAGAGCTAATGATTTTATAGCAATAGTAGGAAGTACTTTTTCATTGATATCATTTGTAAAGCTACTCTGAAATGTAAATACCTGTTTCTGCTGCTGCTGTCAGCTCAAGGAGCAATATGGTCCCTTCTTTAACACAGATTTCAGACCACATTTGGTGTAATGGACTGAGGAAGCAGCAGGATCAGATTGTTATTCTGTACAGCATTTTAGGGAAAAAGACTGCTTTTGGTAAATGCAATAAATGGAACAGCTGACTGGGAAGGTCTGCAGGCAGAGTCCCAGAAAATACAGATAATATTCTGCCAGAACCATAAAGCTCCTCTGAAGAGCAATATTTCCCCTTCTTTAACTGTTCTGGAAAAGGGAGGATTTGGATTAGAAGCATATTCTAGAGGTCTCTCTTCTGCAGTTTACTGACCTAGACATGTTCCAAAGGAAAAGTACCTTCACAGTCTGATTAATGAGTTTGAGTAGAGTGATATATGTGGGATTTGCTCTGCCAGGCATCTTCATGCCATTGGAAGGGAACTTGTCTTTCGTACTGAATACAACCCCTTTAAATCTCCTTCTCAATCCTGCCAGGAACGTAACAGTAAAATAGATGTGCTGGTGGAGGAAAAAGAGGTGATAACTGGACTTTCTGGTTTTGAAACAATATACAGGCAAAATACAATAAATTAAAAAAAAAATATGATGTTCAGTTTAACAGACTCAACTTGCCAAAGTTTGCTGTGAAATCACAATTTTCATCTCAGGTCAGCAGCAATTGTAGTTCAGTGGGGTTTGGAGCAGGGACTGGAAAATTGTGCTGCTCAACTTCAGCACCTTTTCACCATCTCTCAGGTTAATTTTCCTAGCTGATCTTATTTGTTACTTGAAATTCTGACCCACAAGTATAAATCACAATAGAAGTGTGGCTTTGTCTCTTTTTTGCCTTCAAGCTTTGTGAGCATATTACAGTGTGTCTGACACATTTATAACTATTTCCTCTGTAATACTGCCAGTGCAAAAATGGAATTTTTCATGGAGACTCCCAGCCCAGTTATCCACGGTCCTGTCAGTTGTGAGGTCATTTGCCAGTTTTTGCCTCAATTCAGCAGGCTGTGTTGGCAGATAAAATACAAGTCCATTTGATAACCCAGAGCTTTCCCCACCTTGCCGTGGCCAACGTAGCTGTATTTGTAAATGAAGGAATTCACAATGCAGTTTCATTTATCAAAAATAAAACGAAAATGTGCGCAGGTAGCAGGACTGTTTGCTTTCCTTCTGAAATGCTGATGTATTATGTATTGGTCTTGTAATTTGAAAGCATTTTCTTCTTATTGGGTCACGTGCATCTTTGGTTTTATGACTTGCTAAAAAGATAAGACCTTTCCATACAATATCCTGTATTTCTGCTAGAAATAGCTTGTAGTGTGTTTTAGAGATTTGATTGGAATTTACATGTGAGGTACAGTAGTTCTTGCTTTGTGATCATATACACTTGTAATTTCTCAGACTAGTACGTTTTAAGGGGGGAAACCCTATTTCGTCTGAGTAGCATGTTGTGGAAAGTCTTTGTAAGTTGAAGCTGTAGTAGTGTTCACTCGTTTTGCTCTTGTGTAGACCTTGGTTCAAAGTTCATTTAGCTATCATGTAGAGGTGATTTCCATACTCCTGGCTCTAATCCACCAATAATAAGGAAAAAAAAAACCCAGATGTTTTCTCTATTTGGGTTGTATTTAAGTTTTAGAGATACGAAAGCTTTGGACAGTACAGGAAAAGTACATATATTTTAACCCTGCCTAGATGTTTCTCTGCCCTCTGAGGTGTGGATATGCCAGTGTTTACCCTGCTCTTGAATCACAGTTGTGCTGGGTCAATACTCACAGAGCCACACCTGCCCAGCAGCACAGGACCTGCTGTGCTGGCTCACCTGTTTGCAGAGTTTGAGAGTTGCTCAAGGTGTGAAGTAACGTGCCCAGGTGGAGCCAAGCATGGAAAAGGAGAGCTCTTCTTTCTAACTCGATGATTTGTACAAGTTGAGTAGCCCCTGAAGGAGTAAGAAGTTTTGACTTCAGCTCACAGCTTTGCTCTGAGCAAAGTCCTACGGTTTTGAAACAAACAAAAAACCCCAAACAAACAGACAAAAAACTGCAACCAAACACACACAAAAAACTCTAACAACAATGACAAGACAAAGCAAACAAATGAAAGCCTCACAAATCTAAGCAGGTTATAATATTACTTTATTTTATTTCCATTCTCTAGGCCATCACAGAACTAGTTTACTTACCAACATATCTGGTTTGTTGTAGTGGAAAAGAATATAGACCTTCCTTTTGCCATGTTTTTGTTTGTCAAAATAATTTATGCCCTAGTAGTAATGTCTTATAAGGGAAACATTGAATTCCTCAATACTGTTAAGATCTAATTCAGTGTAAGATAAAATTGTATCTGGAAGGAAAAAGATTTTTAATGTGGGGCAATGTTCTCTGAGATTTATTGGAACAGTTAAATTTTTTTGAGGCCCCTGAATGTTTGTGTAAAGGAGATGAAACAGGAAGAAAGAAAACAAGTGCACTTTGGTCATCCAAAGCACAGGGGTCACTGAGGTGTCTCATAAGGGACAGGCCATAGTGGCTCTTCCAATCTTGCCTACTGGCTGTTGCCTTTTTCTGTGAAGTCTTTTGACAAACTAGCTCCACATTCATTTAAATCCCTTTGCCTAGCTTTTAAATAATGGTTTGTGTTTGTGAAGGTCATAGAACAAATTCTCCTCCTTTTTATTCCTCTTTTTGTCATATGCTGTTCAGGGGAGGGGGGTTGCTGCAGTTGTGAATTGGCTCGAGGGGCAGATGTAAGATGCCAGTGCTGCAGGTGTCACCATGTAGGTATCATTCTGGTCGCTTTGGTTCACATCTGATCTGTGCACAAGCAATTCATTTATTTGAATGGCTCTGACAGAGCGATTACCCTCCATGAGTTTAATATTTCTATGTATGGGGCCCTTTGGCACTGTTCTCACATTATATTCATAACAATTAATTGCAGTGTATCACCATATACAAATGAGGGCAAACAGCAGCTTTAATTTTGTTGCTCTCGCTGTTGGTGATTCTGGATTGTGTGCACATCATACAGTTTTGTTCTATTATTGCTATTTTTTATTGCTGGCGATGGCTGCTAATGATTCTTTTTATCATAACCCTGCCTGCTTCAAATCTCATGGATGAGTCATATTATTCATCTCAAACATTATCGTTTTTAGACCACCTTTGTTATGGGTATTTATAGCAGTTAATGTTCTAATGTATTTATAGTAGTAAAGAATTTGAACGCTTACAGTTTTCACACACAAAAGCAGTTAAGTCATTTTCCTATTGTTACCTACGTATCAGAAGTCATGAATTCATGGCTTGTATCTAAAATAACACAAGATGCTCAGACTCTTTGAGGAAGATCTGATGGTCATTTCTTGATGGTCATTTCTTGCTGTTCATTTTTACTGCTACTTGTTTGTTTACGTTGTTAGCTAATGGTTTCTAAGCAGAATCCATTTCCATAAACTTTCCATAAATAAGGCAGCATAGGCATGGAAAAAAGCCATGATTGCATTTGCATGTTGTATATCTGACTTCACAGTATGAGGAATTATTTGTTATACTATCTGTGGGTTCATAAACACAAGTTGGTCTGATGTTATCAGGACATGTGTGCCGACACCCACGGTCAAATAGAAGTGACACCATTTGAACTGTTACAGCTCCAGGTAAGAGAGACATTTCCTTGGTGCCTTGATAATATTCCTCAATTCTGTACCCAACACTGCAGAACTGTTGTCCAAGTCACTGTGCTTCTCCATCAGACTTGCCTTAGTATTGATTAGCCTGAACAAATCATTCTCAGATGTCAGGAAAGGATTTTAACTTACAGAAAAACAGAGCTCTTCTGCTCCCATCTGCTGTTTGAGGTTTGATATCATAAATAGGTTGACAATTGCTACTATATTTCCATTAAGAAATACAGTGCACCAACTTCAAAGGACAGAGTTTGGCAAAGGCATCTGGTAGATGACTTGAGAGAGCTCTCAAATTGGAGTACTGAAGTGTTCTGTCCTTCAAGGGGCCTTTTTTGAATCTGAAAACACTATATAAGAAAATATTCACCTCAAGTGTCTGTGTATATTCACCAGCTTTTTGTGGAATCACAAAATGTTTTGATAGAAATTTCTTAGGTAACGAAAAGAAAGAAAAAGTTAGTTTTTCTAGCACTTATACCTGAACTTGTCCCTGTAATGTTTAATACCACACACTACGTAAAAGCAGTGCAAGCAGTGCTATGTATGTGCGTGGTTTGCAAACAAACATGCAACAGCAGCTCTTTTAAAGAAACTATAACACTATAGTTCAGTTGTAAAGTTATTAAGGGGAGTTACATTGGAAAAAAAAGGAGAGATGTGCCTAGATTTGAAGTCATTCCCTTGCTATACATCTTGCATGGGAGAATTGCACAGTAATGGGGTTATTTTTGTGAACTGGCATTTGGTATTTCCTCCGTTGAATCGGAAGAGATGTTGGACAAATGCTGTGTTTTCTCATAAAGTTCACTGCAATAGTCTTTAAAGCTTTCAGGTGTGTGGCCCTCTGAAACTGAAAGGAATAACAAGAAGAAGAGATGCTGCTCTTTCTCCTCACTGAATAGGGCAGATCTACGTAGCTGAGAACACGCTCTTTTAAATAAAACCCTTTTAAGCATTGCAAACACATGGATTGCTTGCCCACAGCTGAATCTGAGGCATAAAGGGGCTTCCATGCCTGGTTTCCTAGAGAAGGGACTCTCAGTAAAATTTGGAAGAACATTGGAGGCCTTAGGGTAAAACTTGTGGTGGTTCAGGAAGATGGATTGAGAGACTCCTAGTAGGAGTACCTATTACACAGAAGACCAGAGAGCCCATAAGGCAGCAAATTCCACAAACCTTGATAAAATTTTGATTAAAACTTTATGCTGTTTTATTGTCTTCTGAGCCTGTAACACAGGACTGCTGGAATGAGGCCCAGTAATGCTGCTGTGTAAGGCAGCCACTTACACAGTGCGCAGGAAACATTCACAGAGTAATTGCAGTAAGTTCAAGTAATTCTCTTTCTACAGCTTATATTATTTAAAATGAAGCAGCATGAGAAAGTGTCTTCTTTGTGCAGCAAATATAGTTGCTATTGTCAAAAAGGAATTCCTAAAGAAATGTAGTTTCCCAAATCAGCACAGATAAAAACCAGCTTCTTTCTGAAAAGGTCTGAGAGTCCCACATCTTTGAGTCCCTCAAATCCTTTTGTGCAAAACTCAGACCAATTATCTAGGCAACTAAGTATGTATATAAATAAGTGTGGCAACTTTCTTGTCATTGGAGGTGGATAGTTCACAGCTATTAAAAGCTTTGGTTAATATTGTAAAATTTTTGTGTAAATACGTGTACTCTGCTGCTGCCTCTTTGTTTTTTGACTGCAGTAGAACTAAATTACTTGGAACTTTAGGGAATAAAGCTGTATTTTTTTCACAAATTGATGTACATTCCTTGTCCTGAAGTTGAAGAAAGTAATTAGGTTTTAAGAAATTGACAAAAACCTACAAAATTTTCTGTGCCTTTAGAGAGCAGTAAACAGGATTGCATCTGAAATATTTTCCTGTAGCAGGCAAGTGAAGGACAGCTTAATGATCTGTGGAAGAAATAAAGTAACATTTTGCATGAAAAATGTTTATTAAATGTCATATGTTCATAAGATGAGGGAGCTATTAACAATTCATTTAATGTTTCTGTGAGGCTGATTGTATTTTACAGACCCATATTATCAAACATCCATTTGGAAATAATAGTGAAAAAAATCCCTGTAGTAATTTCTAAGAAACTCATAGACTTATTCCATCTTAATGGACACTTTGCATCATTCATTTAACCAGAATAAGATTCTTCACCCACAGAACACCTCAATCAAGTGAAATGTTTCATGCCTATGACAAGATAAATAATCTAATTCATACACATGGTTCCAAAAACTTTCCCGACCATATGTTTTGGAAGTAATGAATATGCTTTTGGGGTTTGGCAATAAATATGATTCCCCTCCTATCTCCTGTTTAGCTGTACTAGACCTTGTCACAACATAGTTGAGAAAGGACCAGTTTTGCCATTGTAGAGGTTGGCATTTTCAGAGGACTCTGCCTGACTAACTATGCCAATTGCTACTGACATTCACTGGAAGTGCTTAATGACTTAAAACATCTAAGCTCAATGCAAATAAATGCATTCAACCCCATCTCCAGCATTCCTGCAGATAAAGGCAGGTCCATCTGCAGAGGCAACGTGATGCCACTGTGCAAGCCTGGATTAGGCTTGAGAGGTTGGACCAGGATTTTATGCAGAGCAAGTCTTGGCTCTGCAGGAACCATTGTATTGGTGACACAAATGGATAGAAGAATATATTTCTCCATCGCCTAGTTCTCCCAATGGTTCCTCACTGTGGCAGTGCTGAATTCACCCACTATGCAACTGAGACTGTGGGATAAACTTAGTCACTTATATCTGCCAGGGAAAAGAATTCAAAATCGTAGAAGTAGGTCATGTAGCTACATTGGTGTTTTGTCTTTGTGTAGTGCTCAGCACTATCAGAAAACCTGGTATGTGAGGCTGGACTTTTGGAGGGCAATATAAAATAAGTGTGATGGATGGAGCCAAGAAAGGTGGGGCAGGGTGAGGGGAAGAAGAAACTTTACAGGAGATGGTAGGCTTCAGTAAGGAACAGGAACATAAAAGCAAAATGACGGGTTTTGCAATTACAATGCTAATACAGGGGTTTACTGATCTGTGAAAAATGCATAATGTCAGAGAAATCTTGAATTTTTTTTTTCTAGGAATATCTATCAGAATCATTGGTTGTAATAGTTTATGCTAATATCAGTAGTCAAGTAACCAGGCTATAATGTGCAATGTTTACTGCAGTCTCATTGTGCCAGGGGAGGTTGATCTCAGAGTGATCACACTGGTTTATCATTTTCAGCATATATTTAGAGAACACTTCATAAATAACCTTGTCACCATGAGCTATGAGGTCTATGGAGCAGCTTCATTTACATTTGATGTAGTTACTAATATTCATAGAAACAGCATTACAATTTTGGGAAATAAAAAAGGAAAGCATCTTCAAGTTGTCTGACTGGAGACAAAGTATTCTGTGTGGACACACCGTTTACATGCTGATATTCTGGGATGAATTGAAATCTTTATATGTGTTGAACACTTCTGTTGATTTATGAATGCTAAGTAAATAAGCAAAAATATATCTGTGTATAGCAGCAGCTAACATTTACCTGCTCTCTCATCTCATTGCTGAAAACAATGGGTTATTCAGAGAAAAATAAAACGTTGCATTTGTCTGACACCTGTTCCTAAACATTTTGACCTGGATCTAATACAATTCTTAAACACATTCTTCAGGTGTTTAGTGAGCTTAATAGGGTAATTTAAATAAACTCTTCATTTATTTGAAATTAGACATATTTGTTCTGCTGAATTTATAGCTACAGTAGTAAAAACCTGTACTGATTTACAATATTGTGAATATTAGTAGAGATTGTTTCACGAGGCTAAGCTCTTTTCATTAATATCCAACATAATGCCTCAAAGAGAAGTAACTTAGTCTGTTAGCTGCAGAGATGATAGTTTAAGGTCTTAAAAGTGATAGAAAAGAGGCAGGTTTAATCCTCTGAGTCTGCATGCTGCAGGTGAGGTAAATAGTGGAAATTTCCAACTTTCTTGAACCTGAAGATGGGAGCGTTGCTGTTATTTATTTGCAGAAGTTATAAACAGTCTTTCCACTTTTGTGATGAAAACCACATCCACAGGCTTTAATCACTCAAAGGGAAAGAAAATCAACAGTTTGTTCCATTATTCAGCACTGTGTATAATTTATATAACTAGAGGCTTTGCTGGATGTTTTTCAAATTTTCCTTTGTTGTGGAATTGATGGGGGAGGGGCAGAATTCTGTCCTGAGGCTGTATTATAGTCCCTTCAGAGCCGTACAAATACTCACAGCAAGCCTAGTTTTTTTCCCCCTGTGCATTTTTTTTCCCTTTAGAAAGAAACGATTAAAGCAATTAACCTTTACACATTGTCTTCAATATTTGTTCTTGCAGATTGAGGACTTTAATTTGGTTTAAAATAAAATTAATTGTATCTATACAGTTATTTACAGAATGTAAATATTTTCTCATTGTTTACACTGAGAATATAGCAGACTGTAAAGTATTTCATAGATTTACAGTAATCTTTCTTTCCTTGTTATCATTTCTTTAACTGTGATTTATAATTTTGTCAAAGCCAGACCAAGTATCTTGTATGTATTATTTTCATTATTGTGTTTTGCCATATGTGGGGCAAATTAACAATATATTCTGTATGCTTACTATTATACTAGTTAAGGTGTAGTGAACCATATTACCTATTGCAGGAAAATTTTTATCTGGAAAAATTTTAGTAGTCCTTTTTGTCAGAGGGGGTAAAAGGAGGCTCTGGGTACTAGCTGATTCGAGGTCATTCTCAGGATTTAGTTTGGTCCAATTTTAAAGGTCTGACAGAGGGAATTTTCTGTTATATCTTTCAGAGAAGATACTTTGAAAAATCAGTAGTTGAACTATCTTGCTTTTATGTTTCTTATCCTCCTGAACAGCCGCAATCAGTTTTCCAACATCCAAATGTTTTGAAGAGTACTTTTGTGTAAATTAATGACAGAAACAAATTACTAGAATTTCTCTAAAACAAACAGCAAAAAATCAAATTTTGTGTTAATAACTGAGATTTTTAAAATACATTAATACACGCTGTTGCTTTTTCTTTTTGATACTAAAAAATAAACCAACCTCTGAGAACATTAGTAGTCACTTTTACAATGTAGAGAGAAAATGGGAGCAATTCCTACTAAATAGAGAAATCCCTTGTCCCATTACTCTATGTGATCACATGCAAAGTGAAGCACCAAAAAATAACAGACTTGAGGATTCAAAAAAATCTATATTTTCATATATATATATATTTTTTTTGTAACCGTTTATGGTTTTAACTTCATTAAATATACAAATAGGCTGACAAGTGCCTACTGTCAAACAATAAAACATAACGAATAAGAGAGCAGCAGTTGGTATCTTTAAGTAGTATCCTAATCTAGCTGTCTTTGGAATTGAAGGTTTTTTCTTTATTTCTGGCAAAGTTTTATTGGTCTAATACTTAGGAGTTAAACTCTGTCCTGTTCCTTCCAGACAGATAATCTGTTCAGAGTACTCGAGCTGTCCCAGGGTAGCTTGCAGCATATTACCATGTTGCATTTTGTGTTCAAGACAATAATCTACCAAGGACAATTTAACAAATCTTCCGAGTTTATTGGAAGCGATAAATTTCATTTGCAGAGGAAAATACGTTGCTGTTGCACTGATTTCCTAAAGCTGTTTTGATGCCAAAGTCAACTTTTTCTTAGAACAGATTAAAATGTCTGCAGTGGTTTACAATGAGGACTTTCATGTCTAAGATTTTTTCATCTATAAATCAGTTAGATTTACATGTTGAGTTTATATTTCTATTGATAGTGTTAATATGACTTAAGAAAAAAGCTCCAGCAAACCACAATCCATACACAAGGCTGTATGTTTTTTTTGTGAAGCACTAAGAAATTAATCAATTAGTGACTGCAAATTAATCTTCTCATCCTTGTTATCGAGTATTCCCAGGTGTTTATGTATTTATAAAGTATAAATTGAAAGAGCTTTAATACTAGCAACAAATTTGCATAATGCACGGAGTATAAGGCACAGTATTTGTCCCACATCAACAAGAAAATACAGAAATATTCATAAAATAAAATATAAAAGTGAGTGATCTTCCTATCTGAAAAATGTATTAGTTTCTAAGAACATAACAATACCAAACAGAAAGAAGAAATCACAATAACAAAAATAAAATACTGTTGCATTATTTGGTTAATGACCCCATCTTGTGGAGCAGCACCCACGCTTCAGCACATTAATAGCTCTCATATACATTTATTTTAACTGAGTCCTTAAAGAAACTGGCATTTCTTGATGGTGAATTACTTAGCATTCCACTTGCTGTGTCCAGGGAAGTGCTCTGCAGGCAATTTGTCATTTGTGTATTATGGCTGAGTAGCAATATAACAGTTCTTTGTCACACAATGGCATGCCAGGGTCGATACTTCACATTTTAGTGTTTGGTTCAGGCTCAGGTCACCACCACAGCTCACTTCCCCCCATTGCCCTTGCTGTGTAATTCCCGGTGCCATGCCTGTGTCTCACATGGACCTGCTGACAGAGTTTCTTGCTGTTGTTAAGAGGGGGAAACCCATCTGCCAAACTGGAGCTTGCAGAATCATTTATTTGCACCACAGAGGTGCAAGTGAGAGTGATCTCTGGACTGAGTCCTGCTCACCAAGGGGCGGCCCAATGATGGTCGTAACCAGTGCCAGCCTGTGCTGCATCTGCAAGAGTTACAATTTCATTGTTTTCTATTCCCAAATAGCTGCTCACAGAGCTTGTTGAACTATGCTTAATGATTGGCAGCCTGGATATTTTATTGTAAAGATTTATCCCACTGGACATCCTTTCATCATAATCTGGGTAAATCAGCTTTGCCAGCAGTATATATTATGCTGGTTGCTGAAGTTGTTTTCCAAGCACATGAGATATTTAAAATAAATAACCTGACATGTTCCCACCCTCTTCAGTTGACCACATTTCCCAGGAAGGCTGCATATACCCTTAACTCTCAGTTATGTATGAGCCACTCAACTGTGAACTGAAACACTTTTTTTCATCTTTTTAAAGGAATATTTTGTACACACTCTTTGAGGAAGTGGTTTAACCATGTTGGTGAACTCAAAGCTGAGATTGCAGGCTGCAAATGGAAAACATGTAGAGAACATGTATAGCCCAGTTAGGAAAGGAGGATTGTTTTTTCACCTGTTCTGAATAGACTTAAAAAGATGATATTGCATGATCTTGCTTCATGTGTCAATATCCTTAGTTCCTTGGAGAACAGATTATGGTGCTTTGATCTCTGTTGTCATTTTTTAAGCTAAGCAGTTTTCAACTGCATTTTGATCTAATTTACAGAAGGATGCAAAGATGTGAATTGCATGTAGACAATATTTGCAGATTTCACAGGTACAGAAAAGTAGAGGGGAAAAAAAACAAGCTACAAATCTCTGTGAATACAGTATGTTTAATGCACTTTTGATATATCTGATCTCATGTTCTTGTAAAAATTACATTTCTGTGTCATACGTACTAGAGATGTTTGTACATGACATTTGCACATGAATGCAAGAACACAGATTAGAAGATTGCAATGTGGGATACATATATCTGTGATTTTTAATTCCATGTTTAATACCAAATGGAAAGATTCGTGTGGGTGTCACCAAATTTGCATAATATGCCTTCCCTAACACCATGCTAATGAGGTATTTATGCTATATAGCATCATCTTATGTTGTTTTCTTTTGAGATGCCTATTGTGTCTTCTGCATGAAAATAAATATGGGGTTTAGCAACTGTTATATAGGTTTGTGTGCTAAATGAACTGAGCTGATGCTTGATGCCTCCTCCTTGAAGGATTGAAATGTTGTAAAAGGTGAACACTTCCAGCATTTTGAACAGAAATAGGTACCAGAGTTGGTAATAAAGTAAAATGTTTAACTGTTTGTTTATTTTAGAAAATCTTTTTATTTGCTGTGTAGTTCTTAGTTCTTAAGTGGACTTTTGAAAGTTGCAGTACATTAGTTAATGGGACCAAATGTTTCACAAATCTCCCAATAGTACCTCTCAGCTCCAAGCACGAGCCAACATATCAGTCTTTCTTGTACCCACTCTGCTCTTTTCCTGCTGCTTTCCTCTCCGCACACATTGCGCTTGGAAACTTTGGCAAAATCATATATTAATCTGTGCTGTTTTAAGGAAAAAAATAGTTTAAATATTTATCTTTTATTATATTTTGAAGAGAAATACTGCATTTTCATCAGGGGGAAAAACCTCAAACAAAACAAAGCAAAACAAACCTTCTTTGTTCTTTATAAAGCCAATTGTTACCTTTAAAGGAAAAGCAAAATATTTCAAGTCTAGTGTGGGAGAGAACTGCATTTTGCTGCCTTTCTGAGTTTCTGACCTTCCACAGTCTGGACTCCTTTTACACTCAGTTCTGAGAAGTCAGTTAACACCTTTTCTACAGTCCTGCCCCTGCAGGATGGAGAGTTTGTTATTATTTAATTGCATATCGACTTATACATACTTCCCAATGACTTAAAATTGAGTGACTGTTTTATGTAAATTTAAATCACCTTTGCTCTAAAACATCTGTCCATTAAAGACATATATCCTAATTCCTCATGTGAAAAAAGGATCCTGAGATATTTAAAGGTCCATGTGGTAATTCAGTCAATATTCTAAAAGCATTAACACTTTTACTTCAGTTCTAAATGTCTTGAAATTATTGCATCATACCTGTCCGATGGCTAAGTAGGGAACCTGGCTGCTCTTTCCTGAAGTCAGATTTTCTGTTGTACAGCAGTTAGCAGATCTGCAGTCACGTTGGGTGCAAGTGTGGCTGCTGTGCTATGATGAGAGCTGCAAAACTCAGTAAAAGCCTTCCATTCATCTCTTTGGGTTTTGATCTCTGTCAGTGAAAATGAAAGCAAGAACCTTGTCTAACTAACGGCAGTAGTTAGCATGTTGAGAGAGGAGTTTCAGGAGGATGAGAAAATGAAATCCCTTTAGGTGACTGGCTTGAGGCACTTAGTTGAATATAAAGTAAAGGCGTTCCTCTCCTTCCCCAAATACACTTCCCTTCTTGTGACAGTTGAGTGCCCTGAATTCTTGCCTTAGGATTGCCCTTCAAAGGGCAGGGCTGTGCCTTTCATTTGGACCAGTACCCAGCCAACGGGCCCCTGACCCCACATTGCGTCTTGCAGCACTGCCACAGAAATACTGAATGATACTGCTGATGATAAAGGTTATATTTGCATTTTAGTCTGTTTCTAACATTTCCGTCTCTTTTCTCTTTTCTCTTTTACATGCTTTCGTGGGTACAGCAGACCATTTAGGAATTGAATTCATGGGTAAGTTTTAATTTCTCTTCCTTTCGCTTCTCATATTTGTCTTGGTACCTGAAGAACCAAAGAACATGGAAGTTAATGGGAGGACTCCCATGACCTCCATCAGTGGGTTTTGGATTGGGCTCCTGTTATTTTTACCCGTTACATTTGAAATAATATGAAGGTTTAATTTTTCTCTTGTCCACTGCTATAGAGCTTAAAAACTTCATAATAATGTTTTAGTATTTCATTGGTATTTAATGAAACATAACGTAAACATTATGTGGCCATATCATGACAAATGAGGAATAATATTCCATATAAGATTTCAGGGTAGAGTTAATGCCTATTTTCATGTAAAGAAAAGTAAATTTTAAATTAGAATTTCTTATTATTTTTAAAGAATTTCGTGTTGATTACAATATTAAATTTAACTAGGTTTAATAAGAAACATTTCATCTCAATAATGAATCAATCTTATAATAATAAGAAACATTTTCATCTCAAGTCAAAGAAAAGGGACAAAGATCCATAATTCAGTGAAATAAGTTAACTTGGTTAGGAAAAAGCTAAAGCAGGAGTGTATAATTGCTTCTTACAATTTTGGAAAGGAAAATATTAAGTTCTGTTGGCTGAGTTGCTGCTCTTTGATGTATTCGTAGCCTAATGAAATGATAGGCTTAACAGGTCACCACTTCATCTCTCAGCTGGTGATCTTCAGAGAGCAAGATAACTTCTTGAGGAAGCTGAGATTCATCCTTAACAGTTACTGGTCTGTTGCATCCTATGTATAAAAACAGCTTGGATAAACCATTAAATATGACTGAAAACACTATAATAAAAAGCTTGCAAATTCCTATTTAAGTAATTTAAAAATACTTTTATTTTATTGTTTCCCTATATTAAGTTTTACTGAATTTCTTTTAGGTTTTAAAAACAAGAGTCTGATAGCCTATCCATTTTAAGTGGCAATATGGGGATTTTACTGACCAGTTAAGTATAAATTGTCAAGAAACCAATATGGTGATGAGTATTAACTGCGTGGCTGGCTGCATTAACTAGAGGATAACCAGCAGGTTGAGGGATTTTTTTCTTCTGCTTTTGGACTTGTGTCATACCTAGAGCACTGTTTTCTCTAGAGAACTGGTTTTGTGATCTCCAGAAGTTTTATTTTTCACTTCATTTTATATGAAGCTTGAAAAGTGCCAGTGGAATCGATGCAGGTGTTTTCACAGACTTAGTGGACAAGCACAACTGGGAAATGGTTACTTTAAAGGCTCTGCATATATCCCAGCTTTCCTGCTAACTTAAATTGTGAGCAGCAGTCTTGAGGCATACAAGCTGAAGGACAAGCATATACATAAAAGAAACTGGATAAGGAATTTAGATATATAGGATTCTTACAGTGAACCTTTCCATAAGAAGCAAAAAAGTGTTACCAGGAGGCAAAGCTGAATTATTTTAACTTTATTTCGAGTCTTTTGGTTTCTTCTTTTTTCTTAAGACGTCTCTTTAAGGCTTGAACTAAAGCCAGTCCCTGAAGTCTTGGCTCAGAGTAGTCCTCTCATATGAGTAACTTTCAAATATTCTTAGTTAATATTGGAACAGATCCTGATGGTATAGAAGTTAATGGAATCTTTTGTCTCAAGCCTGAAAAGATGATGAAAGCAGCCTAAAATGAAGCTTCAAGTTGTTTTCTGTGGGCTAGAAAAATAAAGCTGCAGAATTGTATTCAAAAGTGAAATAAATGCTTGTGCTTCCTAAATCCTCCTCTATATGAAGATTTACTTTAGGAAGTGTGAGCATGTATGGAATCATTACTGTACACGTATGCAAAGTACAAATCCCCACCCTCTATATCATAGTGCTGGTGACAATATACTCATCAAATTAGGGACACTCATGCAAAGCCTCTTTGATGAGTTTACTTCTGTACTGTAGAAAATAATGGCAATTAGTGCAAAGAGTGTTTTCCATTTACAAAAAATAACAATGTGTAGATGCTGCAGAGTTTAGCTTTGTTTGTACATGATTCAGGGAACCCTCTTTCTAATGTTTTCGTTGTATTTGTGGACTCGGTTCCCTTAGGAATTCCATTTCCATCATCATCTTCCAGAAATTTTGCTTGAAAACCGTGTAAACCTGGATTGCCAGGGAAAGTTGAACTCCTACGACAATAGGCAAAGCTGAAATCTTACATAGGTAGGAACATCTGTCTATAGGGGTACCCCAGGGGACAGATGAAATGTACACTAACTACACATCTAGTTTAGTGTACATTTGCCAAGGAAAGCAGAGAAGGGTAGTTATTCCGCTTTTTTTTGCTAGACGATAAAGGATCACTGAAGTGTACATACCTACCCAGTACTTTTACTGTCCTGTTAGGCATCTGTTCTCCTTGAATTTGTGTATGCTTTTATGAACCTATCTTCCCCCACAAGCTCCTGTGGCAGCCCATTCCAGAGCTCAGTAGAGGCTGTATGCATTGCTTTTTCATTTCCTGTTGAAATCTGCTTCCTACTAGATCCTTAGTCCTCACACACAGTACTTTGATAACAAGAGTTATGTGTTCAGTTTATGTACCACACTGATTTTTGTGTTAACTTCTCTCATGGTCTCACACCTCCTTCTCCACCTGGGTATTCTCAGGCTTATGTTCCATACAATATTCAATATTGTTCATTACAAAATTTGAACACCTGACGCTTTAATATTGCTGCTGATGTTGGTTTGCACTATCTGCTTCTTTGTATGAATAGCAGAGATGAAGGCAGGCATATTAACGTGGCATATCTGTTTTAAATTGTTGCAAATGTAGCAATTAATGTACAGTTCTGATGTATTCATGTGCAGCTCCTCTTGAATTAAATGAAAGCCAAGTACGTGTTCAAGGGACACTGTATCCTTAAAAATGTGGATTTAAGTATTGTGATCAGAGTGGTCAAGTTTTATGAAATTTCTGGTGATAAGGAGATGATTTATGCTTTCTAGTATCTCAAAGAAAAAAATAAAAAAAAGTCTTGTGTCTGATACTTATCAATTCCATTTCCATCTCTGATGCGATCTGCTGGAGAGACATTGTGCGAGGTCTTTTAATCTGTCTGTGCTTTAAATTCTTGGTTACAGTAAATTTTGTCAGGCTTTCTGCATTTAGGTTCCTCGGCTCTTTGGGGAATTTCTTTCAGTAACACAGAAACTATTTCTTCCTCTCAAGAGAGTGAAGACCTCACTGTCTCCTTGCCTGTGGTCCCTGGTTCCTCGTAAGGGAGCACAGTGATGAGTGGGAGAACGTTGCACAGCTCACACAGGAGGGCAGTGCACCTGGTCTGTGTTGGTGTACGTGTCTGCATGGTCCCTGATGTCTCAACAATGGTGATGCGGGGGGGGTTATTTAAATTTCCAACACAGAACTAGATAAAAGTTGCCTCAATGTTCCTACAAACTGGAAAGCTACTAATTGTATCAACAATTTCACGTCAGTGGAAAGCGGGGTGGCTCTTGGTAATGTTTATGTGAGCAAGAGAGATCGTATATCTTGAAAGAAACAGCTTTTATTCAATGAAAAAACTAAATGATGTATTGTTAGCATTAGATAGCATGGGGATACAAGTATCTACAGCTTACTATCATTTTTTGACCTAGGTGGTCTGAATGGTTTACTTTTCTGATGGAAAATTTTTTGAAGCCAAATATCTCTGATAGCAAACGTGATCACTTAGGTGCAACAGGTAGCAGCTGAAAGCTGAGTTGTGCCAACTGACCTCATGCATGTTGTCCCAGCTGCAGAGTAAAATCATTGCCTGAGAGCAACCTTTGAACCTGAGAGTCATCTTTGGAAATGAGTGTTCTGAGCTGCAAGTCAGTACCTGGGACAAGGAGGTGTCTAAACTAATTTCTTACACTGCGAATGAGTAGAGTTAAGGCATGTTAAAGGATGAAACATGACGGTGAATGAGTATTGGAATAACCTGCTACAACACATGAACAAGTATGACTGTTTCAGCAATTCCCCCACACATCTAATCTGATGATCCAGAATCTTTATCTTTTATTCTGTGGCACTAATTTATGATGGATACAGTTGAAAGTAAAATGCTTCAATAAAGTGTAACAGCCAGGTTACTGCAGTTTTGATGGAAATACAGTCATAACATGAAGTAGTCTTCATCCTTGGGCTGCTTGGCAGTTAAACCACTAACAATGGTAAACAATTTTGATGCGATAACCTGAATCTCCCCATGTGGGAATTACAAAAATGATATAGTGGTTGCTATAGTTAGTCACTACTTTTAACTTCTTTATACTTGGGCCTTATACAGAAAATTAATATTTTTCCTTAGAACTACTTATCTTTTCTCAAAAAATCAGAACAATCTTCACTGAAATCAATGGAGTATGAATGATACATAATACCTTGTAAGTGCTGAATTATTAAATAGCATTTAATTGGGCAGAGCAATGAAGTAACTCAAGAATGGGATCCTACTAAAATTTATATATCTCCTTGCAAGGACTACAGTGTGAAATGTATTCAGTTTTCTGTACTCTGACCAGCTGTTACTACTGGAGAGGATGGTGCATGCTGTATTTTCACTGTGCTGATTCTCACTCCTTCCTCATTGTGATAATGTGTACCTAAGACTCTGGGAACACATGATCCAGTTAACCAAGTGGATTCTGTGACCTTGTGTCATGCACTGCGACAGATGCATTTTGATTTTTTTTCAAACTGCAAAAGTTGGTTTTGCTGATGGGCAGGATAAGCAGGATTGCAACAACCTTGTATTTTTCCTGTTTGCGAGAAATAAAATAAAATAAAGTGGTAAAGTTCATTAGTTCCTGCACATCTCAAAAAATGTTGAGCTGGTGAGCTCTCCTCTGAAAATCAATGTCTTGTAGCAGCAGCCAGATAATGAAAATAAATAACCAGGGTGTGCATGGATGGTCCTTGTCTTAGTTACCATTTAGCAGCTCTTATCTGTTATGAAAACCTGTAATGGTCCAGTCCTCACTGGAAGGGAGGATGAGCATTCAATTACGTGAGCAAAGAATGTATTTGTTCTAAAGGATATATGTTTAAAAAATAAAGTTCAGTTTTCCCTGTATTCCTTTTTAAAAATATAAAGCAGGCTGATCTTGTTCTAGTATATGGCACACTGAATATTTTTATGCTCTTGTTTGCACAAAGTCTATTACTAGATCACAGTCATCCCCCAGAATTATGAAAGCATATCCGTCTAATAATTATATTGTTATTGATCATAAATAATTTAAAATTAATCATAATAATTGAAAATATTTCATCTGCACTCCTTCAGTAAATTCGTGAAGAACTAAGAAGGGCTATTTTGATAGGCATTGATACTTGAAATGTTTACTACTGTTGTCATCGCTCCTTGAATCCCTTTGTTCTTCATTCTGCCCCAAATTTTCATTACCTTCTTCTGATTTTATCTTTTCAAATTCAGTAAAGGCTTTGCTCTTAGGACCTTTTCAAAATTCAGTAAAGGCTTTGCTCTTGGGACTTTGTCTTTCTGTTTGCTTTATGAAATACCTGTCCTTTTTAAGTATGCTGCAAAATAACAATAGTATCCTGAGGCATGAAATGGCTTGAGATCCTCAACACTTTCCACTGGATTCTTTTAGCTGGGAAGACGAGTCATTTGTCATCTCTGGAGAAAAGAGACAAGAGCACCAGAAGAGAGGTTTTATAGGAACAGGTGATGTCTGTGTGTTCTAAGAGTAACGGAGGAAGCAGAGGTTCCTCAGGGGCTGCAGAAAGCTCTGCCAGTGGTTGTACCTGTTTAGGAAAACATGCCTCTTAAATGAAAGTCAGTGTGCATTTGGTGAATAAGTTGCAGGCTGCCTCACATCTTGGCTCAGTTTGGGCCATATGGTTTAGTTGAGAGGGAGAGATTTTTACCTAAGTGTTTTGTGACCTAGCTGCCATCTTGGTGCAGAGCTACTGTCTTTTCTTGGTATATCATTTTTCCAATTTATCTTCATTTTCTGTACTAGCAATCAACTGGTTGAATTAACTTGTGTTTTTTTTAAAAAGGCAAGACTAAGATTCACCATGTGGTTAACTTATGTGTGGTTAATTGCCTATAATGCTTTATCAAAATAGTAACTCTGTGAACTGGGTGGATAAAATAATGTTAATATATGTAACTTTGGTGACTTTCCTCAGTGTTTGATTTCTGCTGCTCTCTCTAACTGAACTTTCTGATCACTTGTGATGGAACTTACAGAAATATTAAAAAGAAAAATAAAAAAAATTGATAACACAGTATACTGACAAGTTTAGAAAGCCAGAGTTGGGTTTCTCTGTTTTCATGGGGGCCAGGTTGGGAGGAGGCACTGGTTGCACTGAGGTATCAGTTCACAGAAGTGAGTATGCATCATCCATAATGCTACATATAACCATTAGTCTGTCTCTTCCAAGGTGAATGTGTGCTGAGTTTCGTTATGTGCTGATTGTGGGGTACTGGTAAGGTCAAAGTGTTATCTGTGGATTAGAAAAGAATTTGTGAAGCCTCAAATGTATAAGCCTCCTGGTAAGTTTCTGTGTACCTCCTAGTGCCAGGTACAAGCCTCATCTGCATGATGATGCCAGCTTCAGGAACATTCATGCTGTCTTGGCGCCTCAGGGAGAAAGGATGTGTGCTTCAAGGCTGGGTTTCAACCGAGGACACAGCATCTCATCTGCATACAGAGGGGCTTTGCTGTATTATATCTCTGTGTACACATATCATGGTGCATTCTGGTTTGAGATTAGGCTTGTGCCCTAGGCTCCTGCAGGGCTGGTGTATCTCAGAGGTAAACACTTTTTATCATGAAATACGGGTAATTGGATGGCTTCAACACTGAACAGACAGCTGTGTATTTAAATGTGACCTTATACCCAGTCAGTTCATAACCTGCATTTTGAATACGGTATTTAGGTAAATGTTTCACTGAGCTTGAGGAATTGTTAAAAGCGACACCACAAGGGTATGCTAATGTAATTAGATGACTTGCAGTGTATTTGGCCCTGTTTGGGCTCAGTTGCAGTTCAACCAGATGCAAAAATCTGTAGACAGTAACTTGTATGCTACTGAAACAAGCCTAGCCGGACAAAGGTGAGATCCACATGTCAAAGGTGGTGGTAGAGGCAGCTGCCAGAAGATTTGCCAGTGAGACTTCGTATTTCCAGTTGAGAGAGGACCTTGGAGGAGGCTTCAAAGCAGTAAGTACAACTGGGACATGTCCATGAGAACTTGGCATCCATTGTTAGGCTGCTGGGGTGGGGTTTTTTTATTAGTAGGAGGTTGTTCACTGTGTGTTGAAGTTACATTGCTACAGGAGGAGAGGCTCCAAATGCCCAATCTGCACCACATTTATGCAGCCGGAGTGAATCAGTGTTACTTTGTCCTTTTCCTACTTGAAGGTGCTGTGTAGATGTCAAGTCCCATTCAGTAAATGATGCAAGGATTTGGAAAGCAGAAGGTAAGTATCTCAATAAATGCTCCATGACAACAGTGTGCTTGTGATGTATATTACAATTGTATTGAGAAATCAATGTTTTTGACAGTGAACTAAATCTTTCTGTGTCCTCTATGCCTAGAACGGGTAGAGATGGTGCCCTGCCAGTAATTGCTGGAAGCGGAGGAGAAGGGTAAGCAGTGTGGAAAAATTGGCAATGCTCTGTGTAGAGCACTAAGTTATTTTTTCATGCGCTTCCTTTTCTTTTCTTTTGCAGGAGCGGTAGGATATTGGCACGTGGAGAAGTGCAGAGATATTCCTACTCTGGCTGATTGTTTTTAATAAAGTTATTTTTATAGTAATTGAAAATTGTCTCGTGATCCCCTTTCCTGCATCAATTTATCCTCGTTTCGTACATGTCTCTGCTGAAAAACGCTGTTTATCCAGTTGCCAAAGGCAAGAGCCCAACAGTTTTCTGGGAAACGAGTGTGAGCAGCAGAAAACAAGTGGGGGGAAACAAGTACTGTGTATGAGCGTGGAGGTATTGTTTTTGTATGCTCAATTCTTAACATCAGTTATGATAATCACAGAATCGCAAACTGTTGCATGCAAATGACATCAAAAAGGTAACTTTTTTGTTAACCACTGCTGACTTTTCTTCTTTGAATGGTTAAATAAATCACCATGAGGTATTTTCATGTAGTATGAATTCAGAATTTTCAGACACCATTTGGACCATGTTTGTATAATTTACTCACTACAGTTACTTTTATTTCATCAGTCATCCAGTAATTCTCATATGAATTGATGTAATCTTTTTTTTTATTTTTATGATAAATTAATTATGTACTACTCCATGCCTGCATTAGCAAGTAAACTCTATTGTAATATAGTATTTCTCTATGGTTATTCTTTTACATCTCTTGGTAATTTTGCATTTAACATTCAAATTGAAAGGAAAATCAAAATGGAAATATAAAATAATAACCTGGTAATGGAGGAACATAAAAGGGGACAGTGTTTAAGTTCTCATCAGAATTAACTGAAACAATTTAGGGTCCTTGCTGTTTGATAGCAAACTACAAAGTAACAGAGAAGAGCTAGACAAAATTAATTAGACCAAGCAGTTTATAGGAGATGAGAGTGAGAGAAAAGCAGTTTATTTGCAATTAAGAGTGTTAATACTTCTATTAGTAGTTTCACAGACATTGCTGTTAATTGCTGGGACTGTAAGTTGTTTCTGTCATTGAAATGACGACCTTAGTCGCCAGAAGTGTGAGCTTTTAAGTAATGAAAAGAAGATGGAGTTAAACCTTCTGCAGAAGTTCCATGTGGCAGTGCCCTGCCTAGGCCTGGCCTCCATCGTGTGCAGTGGCCAGCAGCACTTGCAGCCGCCTTGCCAGGCCACTGTGCCATAAGGAGGGTAAAGCTCTTCGGTGCTGTAAAGACTTGAGTGTCTCAGTGCAAGCCAGGAACGTTTAAAATTGATGCCTACAAAGACTTTGGGTGTTTTCAGAGTGTTAGTTGACTGTAAATTTTGAGAATTGAAGTGTTGAACTTAACAAGACTTGCTTTTGTCTTGCTCGTGATTTCTCACTGAAACACGTGGAAATCAGTGGATATTACGATAATATTTCTGTTATTTCTAATGTAATTTACATAACCTGAAATGAGGACCAAGCACGTGACTAGATTCACATATGAAATGAGCCTGTCCTTTTCCTGATTGGCTCCAAATCATCTAAATCTAAAAGAACAGGTAACTCTCTCAACAGTAGTTACACAGCTGAGTCTGTATAAGTAATACTGTGCAATTGTGCAAAGCTAGGAATATCTTCCTTTCCTCGCTTGAACTTTCTTCTGCTTCCTATGTTTTCTCTTTTGTACCCTCTTGATTGTTTTCTTTTTTCTATACCTCTGTGAACTTTCCTGTTCTGTTGGTTTCATAAATCTGCTGATCAATGAACTTACTCTGTTTAAGTGTGTTGCTGTTTACAGGAGAAACTACAAACCAGTTGTATCACTACTGCTCTATTTAGCTTTAATGGAGAGTACAGCATGCACACGCTGAAGTTTATTCATTTGTAATCATGATGTTCCCTCCTGTACCCAGAAGTGATGCAGCATTTGAAAAATGGAAGTCACAATATACACTAAGTTGCTCAGCTCATAAAATAGGAATGCTCAGAAAATGAATACAGCAGTGTTAAATACAGTTAATCAACTCTGAAAAAAAAATATGTTTTTATCACTGTAATATATGTACTTGCATGGGATATTAATGAAAAATACCAGATACTTTGCTGTCTGTATTTATTCTACACTGTGCTTATTACTCTCATTCAACTAATTTAAGTTTGTTTTCAAGATAAGGACAATTTGCTCCCGAGGAGGGAAGTTTAAATGTCTTCTGTGCTGTATTTTTATTTGAGTCTGTAAAGTAGAGTGTGTGCACTGAATATAAGACCAGCTGAGCTGGAGATTTTGTACATCACAGTGGATTGACAGGGTAGACCTGTAAAATTGTTGAGCTATAAATAGTTACATGGAGTGCATTGTTAGGATGTGTAACATAAAAAGATAAGACTTTATTAAATTCACATTAATAATCTGCCTCAGAATAGCACTGTGACTTCTGTCGATTTTTGCTGCATGAAGTTTTTTTATGCTTCTGTACTTCAGGTAATGCGCTTAAGACAAAAAGAAGAAAGTGGCCTTGGTTAAGTGTTTGTTAAATGAATGATGCAGAGAAAATCACCAAAACAATTAAACATATTATTTCAGTAATTTTTTTTCCTTGTAAATCTCTCTAGTGTGCTTTTAAAATTTCTCTTGCCCATTTGAAAGTGTCTTTTCAAGGTAAGGTAGTACCGGGGCATTTCATCCTTTCAGTTAGTGACTCTTGTCTTGAAATAAGATGGCTGATCATTGGTGGGAGAAGGTGAGTGAATCCTCTAAAAATCCTACAGAAACAAATCAAGCCCTATTGAATTAATTTATTCCATAAAGTGACTTAAAAATGAACTGGAGAGAAAAAGTAGATGTAATTGTCCTAAGTTATGTTATTTCTTTGAATTTAAATAGGTATTGATGTGGGGGTTTTTTCCAAAAATTACTTATTTTAAGCTACATGTTCTAGTCAAGATTTTCATAAAACTATGAAAAACTATTCAGTAAAACCTCAGGAAAAATGTAGATATTCTATTGCTTATTTTTTGCTGAATAAAACTGGCAATCTGAGAGAACTACGCTGGATGGTCAATATCTTACTTGTCAGTATTGGGTCAAAGATTCTAATTTGACTCTGATGCAATTGGTGTGAATAGAGGACATCTGAAAAACAATTAAAATGTATGCCTTGGCTTCGATGCTGTTTAATTGAACTTTTATGGCAGGTGTTGTTCTGCACAAGGGATGAGTAATGTAATGCCATTGTCTTGCTTTTTCAAGTGATTTGTAATTTTTTCTATATCTTTTAATAGTTGGTAGTATTCATGTATCAGCTATTTTTATCATTTCATTGCCTCAATACCTTTATGGCTTGGATTTAGCATCTGTAGGCCATGAATCAGTTTGGTGATCATCCTGTTCAGTCTGTTCATTCGTGTGCAGTGAAAATCTAACAGTCCTTGTGCAAAGAAAATTCAGAATCACTTATAAGTTTGCAGCTGTAACTCTTATTGTGACAAATGCCTTGTGAATTCAGTATTGAAATGTGCTTTTCAAATACCTTACTGCATGTCCAGCCTGGATTCCTGGATTCTGGTAGTTCTAGTTTGCCATCTCACCTGTGAAGCAAAAATGGGACATAGCCTTTTCTCCTTTTTGGTACTGTGAAGAATGTGATGGGAAAACAGTTCACTTTTTAAGAGGCCTATTCCCTGCCTACCTGCACCCCAAAATATGCTCCATTTCATTAATTCCTTTTTCAAGTTAATTTCTAGAGTTTCTTCTCTCAATACCATATGTTAATAAAAATTCATGAAAATAGCAATACGTGATTCATTTGTCTGGGAATTATCTTCCCATAAATACTTCCCATGATGTAACATTACTGTTTTCTCCCATTCTATACTCCTTATTCTTTATGGTGCCAAGGTGTGTACCATCAGTCATTTCATTATCCTTTTGTCATCTTTATTGCTTGCTGAGACTCTTTGATATCTTCATCTTATCCTTCTTTCTTTTGTTCTCAGTGTTCTAAAAAATATTGATACTCGTGTTGATAGCAGAGCTGTGCTGATAGACCTGCTTGCAAGGTTCTGTTGTTCAGAGGAGTCTGTCCCTCACTGTCATTACTCCTGTGTCACTGTTGTAGAGAATAGCTGTTTACCTGTTTACTTCCTTTAGGTGTTTTTCCTTTTCTATTTCATTGTTTAACACATCTCTGTTTGCAGCCATCTCTTACTCCCTGATTATTTTGGTATCACTATTCCTTCTGCTTTTGAAGCTATCTTTTTTCCCTTAAAAAAGTCTGTAATGTTAAATTTTCTGAATTATTCATAAGGCCGTATATGAATACCTGCATCTATTATTCAGATCTTCTTATTTCTTTTATGCTTGAGCCTAAAACCTCTTTTATAATTCAGTAATAAATGAGAGCCTTCAGTTTGTTCAGAGTTCTTTTTGCTGACCTTATGTTTATCTCCAAGGTCTCAATTGTCTTTTAATTAATTGTGTGGAGCCCTGTAGTGCAAGGAGCTACAGACTTGTTAAAATAATTTAGAGTATCCTTCCCTCTTTGCTATCTCTGTCTTTATGCACTAGCCTACCTGTGCAATATGTTTGAAGTGGTTCTTGGTCTAGAATATATTATTTACTAGCTATTCTATATAATTTACTAGCATACAAATATTTTTCTCCAATTCTTAATCTTTTATCTGAGAATATTACTTGACAGTTATTTCCATTTTACCTTTAAAGAGGTGCTAATTTAATTACAAAAAGGTTAATTTTGCTTTAAGCCACTTGCTCCACGTTCTTTTTTATTTCTTTTTTATTTCTGTTCCCCATTGTCTGAAACTTCTGTCCTCTAGAGCAGTAGCTGGTGTGCCTGTGAGCTCCCCACTTGCTTAAAAAGTATTTCTAGAATGGATGTCACAGAACCACTGAACGATTCAGAGTGGAATGTGAGGACCTGAAGGTCTCTGATGCTCAGAGCAGGGTCAGCTCAGGTGCCACCAGGCTGCTCAGCAGTTTATCCAGCTTAATCTTTAAAAACCTGGAACTGCATGACTTCTCTAGGCAGCCTGTTCCAATGCTTGACTGTTCTAATGGGAAAAGGTTTTCTTTATATCGAGACAAAAGTCTCGATTTATTATTTGTCTAGAAATATATGTGCTTGTCTGGAGTAATATATTTTCTGCCACTTGATGCTTTGTAATTCAGACAAATAGTTGCTTATTGATACTCAATTCTCTGTTTATTTACAATGTTGTGCTCTTGGTAGGTAAAAAAGAATTTAGTCTTAGTTTTGATAGTCCTATTTTCCTTGTCCTGTCCAACCTGTACTGCTCCTCATTTATTTATGTCATTTTACTACTAGAAAAAGTATGTGATATAATTATAAAATAAAACTCCTTCTGCAGCTTTGTAATTATCCAGAGCTACATTATAATATTTTATCAGCTTTATGCAAAAGAAAGTTCTAAAATTAATGGGCTGCAGTACGTTGTTTTAGATTAGATCATCATAACTGAAATGCTAGGAAATTAATCTCTTTTAGACGTCTTTGCTTATGTACTTTAGGTTTATGATACCAAGAATTTTTCACCTAGTACCTGGTTTCACATTAAATTCTGTATTTAGGAAAAAATATGGAGGAATAAGTGGACACATTGAGATTTCTAAAGGCCACAAAGATGTGCGAAGCATTTTAACAATCTTGACAGTCAGTGTACATAAATACAATATGTAATCTGCTGTGATTTCTGATATAAGGCCATTTCACAGAATTCAGTCATAGGAGTACCAGAAACAGTAGGATTCGCCATCAGTTTTTTCAGCTCTAAATTTAAAGCTCTTTTGGGTCTAGCAAAAGAGAACTAGAAGCTATTTGATACAGCTTCAGCAATGCAGTCTCCTCTTCAAAGGGCCATTGTAGAAGAGTTACAAATATCAGAGAATGCCATCAAAATAAGGCCTAGCTTTAAGTAAACAAAGTAAATACACTTTGTTAAGTACGTACTTTTATTAGTAAACATATACTTTTGCAATAGCCTGAATCGGGAGCATAAACATGAAAAGTGGATTACCAGTCAGGAGTGATTTATGCCTCAGTGTTGAAAATCTGTGAAGGGATTTTTTGATTGCTCTTATGCTGTTCCCCTTCCAACATTATCTGTATTTAAATTGCTTTAATTGCATTGTATATTCCAAATCTATGAACTTTAAGAAGCTTTTATTTAAAAATAAATAAAATGCCTTTTTAGATAGCATTTTTACTCTAATATTTTACTGATCTTTGTGGTTTTTTGAATATTGGCATGGTAGATATGAGTGTAGTATTATTGAAACATTTTGTATTAAGAATGTTTTATGACATTCTAGACTGAGATACATCTGTTCCATGTTTATGGTGAATGGTGTCAATTCAAGAAATCCAAGTTAAGTTAATGGCCTATTCCTTCTTTTCTGGTGTTTCACCTTATGAGTGACCAGCCAGTGTACCAAACCCAAAAGTAACCTTTTACATTTTTAATGATGACATTGTATATTAGGTTTGTTGGTGGCGGAATTTTTTTAAATTTGTCCTACAGTTTGTTAGAGATATTTGATGGAAAGAAAACCTCTGCCATTTTGGTCATACCTGACCTGTCCCACTTAGCTGGGAACAGCACAGAGAGATTTGTCACAGGCCACAGATACCCCTACAGAGCAGGAGTGTCTCCAACCAGCAGGCAGTGACTCCATCCGAGTTAATGAAAAGGGGAGCTGGCAATGTAGCACAGATGAGAACAGAAACAGAGTTGCAAGAGGGTATCAGTTCACTGAATGAATGATCACAAAACCCATATAAAGAATTTTGACCACAGTTTTGCTTTTTCAGCCAGGAAGGGATCTCTCTGTTTTTGAAGAATTTGATTCTGCTGTGTTCCTGAATATTAATGTGAGATTTCTCTTGTGCAGTATGATAAAATGTGTGGTTGCAGACTGACTTGAAACTGTTTGTATAGTTGTGAACAAAAGTAATTTCGCATAACACGTGCTCTCATCTACATGTTGACAGAATTGTATCTGAAATTAATATAAGTGATTAAAAAATATATGAAAACCGTAGTTTTGTATCCCAGGTACCAAAATAGATGCTAACTTACAGTTCTAATAAGAATATTTTCCAAGAAGTAATGCAATTGTGATTTCTTTATGTAATCTGGCATTCACATCTTTCATTATTGCATCTGTCAAGGGAGATTGGTTTTACACTGGTGGGGGATTGAAAGATATAACTGACAAATGCTCCTATATCTTACGAAAATTTGTTAAGTGGCTAAATGTATAAATGCATTGCTGTATAAGATGAAACAAAGCTTAATTCCTGACAGAAGATCTCAGGGGAATCTGTTCTAAAATCAAAAGTTCCATGAGCAAAAATACAACTCAAGTAAAATTAAATAAAGTTGTAAATGGAAAATTGCTGAAGTCACAAATTTCTTTTGTCTGTGGAAATAGCTAAACCAGCTACCTAGTGTATGGATTCCTCTTTTATTTTCTGTAATCCTTTCTAGTTTTCTATTTTGATCTGGCTTCTATTTTTACTAAAGCATGTACATGCACACACTATATTGAAGTAATGCACGAATGCACACAAAAAAAAATCCCTTCACTGTCATTTTAATCTAACCTACTGATCTAATTGTGCGTCATGTAATGACGCATCTCATTTTGTCCAGGCACAGTTGAAGCAATTTATGAAAGTACATGTTCCTTCCCTTAAGAATGCTGTTAATATGGATGATAATGTTGTGGATGCTCTGCTTGTTGTTTTTTTTTTCTCTGAACGTAAAGCAAAAATAACCACTTCAGGTTGTCTACTGCTAGGAAATATTACAGAAGAAAATGGTTTCTTATTTTAAATTTAATCATTCTTGGTTAATAAGTTTGTTACTACTCTAAACATCTGAAGTACCATGCTGATAAGAGGTTATGCAGTTCATTATTTTAATGTCACTGAATTAGAAGACCTCAGCTCCTGAGATGAACCAGAGTCCATTACTAGAGAAAGCAAAGTCTGTGGTGTAAGAACTGCTTTGGCAGCAGTGCTCACGTTCCTCCACCTCCCTGAAGAGGCACAAGTGCTGTGCTGAGTAGCTGAGCTGCTCACCCCCTTCCCATGTATGTCAGGATGTGTTCACCCAAGGGAAGGTACATGTGTGATTTTGATGGTCAGTTCAGCACTCACAGGCAGTGTTGCCAGCCTTTTTGTGAAACTGCTGGTTGGCACTTTTTGGCTCAGCACAACGTCTCCATAACTGCCTGGTAGGGAATATGCACCGACCTCTCCTTTATGATCATATATTCCCTGGTATTTGCCTCTTTTGTCTTATGCAGGGATAAAGAAACATTTGAAGCTGTGTCCAAAACCACAGAGGTACCTTTATAAAATAAGCAAATTCCTTTTATTTTTCACTCTTAGTGTTACACTCAGCGTTTTCAAGAGCATTTGTTATGAATACAGCGAAGAAATAATGTTCTCTTGTCCAAAATACTGTGTATGAAATGTCTGAGCCCTTCTCTTTGCTGCTGTGCCTTTTGGCACCTACTGCTAAATTGCAGCTTTTTAGGCAGGAGACAAGTAGTGTCTGAAAAACATTCTTGTCTGCTGCATTACTTCCCAGTGTTGTTGGCTCAGCATGGAGCACAACGGATCAGGGTTGTAAAATGCTGTAATTCCTCCTGTTGACCCATGTTTTTACTCCAAATCGATTAAGACAGAAGCTGATGCAGGCAGGAAAGGTAAAGTTAAAGAACAGGGGAAGGTCCAGTGCCTCTTCAGGAAAACAAGGTGAAACCCCTTCAGTTGTTGGTTAGGAGGCATCGTGCTCAGCTGGAAAAGGCAGCAGTGATCCTGTGAAACATTGTGATTCTGTTGCTGTAGAGGAAAAGGGGTTTGTTTCCTGTTGTTACTATAAAAGCAAAGTCTGGGAATGATGGTTCCCATGGCAAAAGTGAACCCAGGAGTTTTGCTGAGGAAAAAAATGAGTGTGTGTTGCAGCCAGCCTGCATCTGAGTCAGAAAATCAGCGTCGATCTGGGGAGAAACATCGATAAAATGTGTCTTAAGGATTGGGAGAGAAGTGAAGGTTGTTTTAGAGCTGGTGGTGACCTATCGTGCAGTGAACTACTGCTGTACGTTGCTACTTTTGCAGATGTGAGACGTTATTTCTGGCTGTTCTGTACGTGAGGTGAGATGTCTGATTCCGAGACGTTCACGGCTTCTTGTGCTACCTAACAAATGTATCATTGCAAAGTTTCACAGTGGGATTTAATTATTTTGCTTTTCATGCGATAGTATTTCTTGTGCATATTTTTATTGGCATTTCTGTTATTGAAAATGAACTCATTGGTTTTCTTTATTTAATTTCTGTGACGTTATGCATTTTTTTAATTTAGATTTCCAATTTACCCTGACAAAACTCTTACAAATCTCCTTGCACTACATTTTTAACAGTCTAAGTGTATACTCTTTATTGTTTTGGTGTTATTAATGGATAATCATGCTGAAAATCTACTAGAAAGATGTATGGTTTTTTAACATATAAGATTATTGTGTTATGTAATTCAAAGCCTTAAGACCAGTCCAATTTCAAGGGGAAATGTAAAATTAATCACTCCTCTCCATATCTTCCACAGTAAATAGCTGTTGTTCTGTACTTTTAGGTATCTGTCACTAACTTGCCTGCTTCAGCAACAGCAGATAATCAGGCACTGACCCCAAGCTACTTATCAAAGTAAATTTTCCAAGCTGATAATGATTCTAAGTTGTTTTACATATGGAAAGAATATAGTATATAAGAAGCATAATACTGTAGAAGAAGAAGAATGTAATAGAAGTGATATTAGGAAACCATTTATTTGCTATACCAACACAGGTGACTCGTAAGGTAAAAGCAGGCTACATAACACACTAGAGCACAGGCTTAGAGCACTTGCAGCATGAAGGAATGAAGAGACATCTAAAGAAATAAATACATGGAAGAAGTTTGCATTTATTGTCTTAAGTGTGAACGAATCTTGCTTCCAAGTGCCATAAACCTTCTCTGTACAGAGATGTGCATTTCCCCAGAAAGCACGGCTTTAATTTAATGGGAAGTTTTTGCTGTTGACACTGGGAGAAGGCTTGGTAAATATTCACTTCGACAGAGCTATACTCACTTAGTCCCTTTGAGGACCTGTCTCTATTATTTTAATTAAAAGCAGCAGACAAAATCTAATCATGCAGAGCCTGCACCATACCAAATCCAGAGTCAAAATGAACTCTGTACTCGGTGTAAAACTGAATTGAGCAATCATGTCATGTAACCAGATCTTCTGCAGCAGGCTCTGAAAGGCAATGTCATGGGAAAAGCAAAAGAAGCAACTGCAGCATTCACTTTTCCTTAATATTGCCAGAGCCACGCCAGAAATGTTGTTAGGAAGCAACATCTAATTAAAACATTCTCAGTTTAACTTTGGGGTATTTCATAATCTCACCCTTGGCTTTGTCTTTTTATTAGCAAAAGGCTTAAGTGACTATGAAATATAATGAAAGGCCATGGGGAGGGCTTGCACACCACAAAGCTGCTAATCCATTGGAGACCTATGTGGGAAATGAACATTTTTCAGCAAGGGTGCAGAGCTTTGAAGGTTATCAGGACCTTTTATCTTCTAGTCAGCTTTCTCTGAACTTGAAGCCCTATCTGTGTGAAGTACATCCCAGCAAATATCTACTAAGCTTGAAATGGAGAGACTAATGTATTGCTGCTTTTCCTCAAATGTTTTAAATCTGTATGACTTATTTGTTTTATGTAGCCTGTGGGAGCCAGAGTGAGAGTCCAGGACATTAATAGCACAATACAAGTGTGTTTAATGCCCCAGAGAGTTTATTGTGCAGATTGTTAGGTGTTATTCAGACAATGTGGGTTTGACAATGCAAATGTCAAATAGAGATGTATATTTTCCTTAACCTCATACTAAAAAAAAGATCAGGACTGATCCAGTAATAGTAGAAGTGTAATATTTCCCTCTCAGATTTGTTATTTTTACAGAAGAATCTGATCAACTGGGAACCAGAAGAGAACCTCAGTTCACTTTCATATTTTATTTCATATTTTTTATTCTTTTTATTCAGCATGGAGTAGTCTGAGTCATAACTAGGAACAAGGTATCTGAGAAAATACTGGGTGACTTTGACATTCATAGTCAGTCAGTCTACTTTTGTTTAGTCTCGCAAGCAGTAAGGAGAATAGTTTGCTTTGTGAAGGAAGAAGTAAACCTCAAGAGCATCTGAGAGGATTAAATTATATGAAGGGAAGTTATTAGGTAATTTTAAAAAAGGGTATTAGCAAAATTCAGAATTTCTGCTGATCAATAGATCTCCTTTGCTTTGAGTGTTGCCATTCCTAACCACACACTACCAGTGATCCCTCTGGGAGCTGCCATGTCAGTGTTTAGACATGCCCATGTCAGGCACTTCAATACAGCTTTAAGTGACAGCAGTACTGGGCTGTCCCCAAACTCCTTTACTGGTGAGTAATCATGTCATGCAAAATCCGTTCCTGCCATGCTGCACCTGCGCCGCTGTGCTTGCCCAGCAGCAGCAGCTAACACAGAAGCACAACTTAAATTAGCCACTTAGTTTAAACCAAAATGCAGCTGAAACATTCATTAGGCTCCTTGAAAAATCTCAGCTGCTTAGGCTGAGACCAGTTGCGGTTGGTTGGTTGGTTGGTTGGTTTTTTTCTTAATAGTTAAAAGTACTAACTCTGAAGCTTGACTGAAGTTTTAGATCTTTTGAGAGGAGAGGTAAGCTGTTTACTTTACAATTTTTTATTGAAAATAACAGTGTCCCAGCTTGGGGTGATAACTTACATAAATATGACTTCTGACTTTTTTAACTCTTGTCACTGTGCCTTCCGCAGAGCTTTAAATATTATTGTGATCTTTATCAAACACATTATTCATAGAATTAATACAGATACCATTAGCCCAGGAGTACTGAAAAGTACCATAAACCAGCGTGTTGGTGGTTTTTTTCACTTATTACTTAGCTTGAGTCATTTCCCTGTATCAGAGGGGTTGCCATTGAGTTGAAGAGTTAACCCTGGCCATGATTGGTGTTCACTATGTCCAGATTGCTCCTAACAACATAATTACCTCTTATGTGTGTTTTATATTTTCAGTCTCAAATCCTTGCTTCCTCTTTTGTATTACCACTCTTACACATAGTTAGCTCTTTGTGTGTAAAACATCTGAACTGGGTTGATTGGATGGCACTGCTTATGCTACCAGAATGATGTCTTAAATGAACTTAACTGGATAATTTTAAGTACTGCTTAACTGAAATCCTCAGTATAAAGCCGTCCTCCCTGAATCACGAACTGACTTTTTTTCTACTCATCAACTGAGCTCCTCCTAACTGTTTTCAGATGTAGTAGCAGCGTGATGAGGGGAATCACTGGTAGGTCTAGTGGCATTTATTCCCAGGGTTGCTGTTTAGAGGAGTTCACTGTGTGCCATTAAACTGTTCACCTACATGGAGAGTAAACTAAATCTTGGACTGGGCAGATACAGAAGTCTGTCACAGGGGGAGATGTTGAAGCAGACTGAGTTTTACTTCTGTGACAAGACAGTAGATGGGAGAGAAGTGGATGTGTAGCAGGATGGATTTTTTTCTGACTCCTTTCTTTGTTAGCCACAGGGGTTTATATGGGCCTTGCTTCCTTTCCTGTATCCCCAAATCCTATGGCTGAGAGTGTATTCCACTTTAAATAATGGGAGTTTTGTCATTCACTGAATTGCTCATCAGCTTCCTAGAAGGAATACTGCAGAATTTCTTTTGGAAATAGTGTGTTTACCATGTTCCATCACAGCCCATATGAAATGTATGGCTCTTAGGAACTTAAATAAAAACAAATTAAAATTTGCTTCAAATACTTGCAATTCTAGAATTTTTTTTCTGCAAAGAAGCAGTAGGTATTCACAGAGAAAGCAATGTGGTTGATACAACTGCAGCTAATTCGCTTCTTTCGTTAGTCAAATGTTTAGAGACAATTTGAGTTAATCAACCTGCTCTTTAAAAAATATTGAAAAGGTCTTACAAATTAATTTTCAATTTGGAAAGAGCATTTGCATTAAAAAAAACCAGGAAGGATATGCACATCTTAGCAGAGTGCAATAGCTGTTAAGTTAAAAATAATTAGGATATGAAATAACAAGTGTCTCTAGATATATGTAAAGTACAATTTTCAGTAAAATATATTAACTCAGTTTTTAAACTGTTTCTTCGGTTAGTATATAGGTTGGGATTGGAAGCTCACTTTTTTCAGTTAATGAAGAGAAAACTGCTTGATACAATTCAGCTGTTTAACCATGCGTTGCAGATAAACCTAGTCAATTGATTATCTGCATCTCCCCAATAGTTTCACTTTGCTCATTAGTGATAATTGCTGCTCGTTAGTGGGGAAAAAAAAAGTTGTAATCGATGTGTTAACATCACAGAAATAGCAACACAAAGCCTAATGTCCTTAGTCCAGCGTTTGTCCAAAGTCCTCCTCCCTTGGCACTTCACTCTGTATTTTATTACCTGATAACATTTGCTGCAATTTAGGCTCAAAAATTATTTGCTTCATAGTATCTCTTATTTCACATGCCTATAAATTTCTGAAATGTTTCTTTCAGTGCTGTGTTTTTTCTGGAGAGGAAATTTTTTTGGAATGCAAGAGTCTTCAGTGGTCCAGAGGGCAGTGCTTAGGCATTATTTTATTTATATATATTTTTTAAATGTAATGGTGTTATTTATAGTTTTCCATAGACTTGAGATGTTTCAACAGAGAAAGTTTAACAAAGTGCAGTTTATCTGAGGAGGAAAAATTTCTTAGGATTAGATTTATTCACATATTTTTTTCCTCTTTCTTCATTGCAGCTTCTATGAGATGCTAAATTGCAGAGCTATTACTGACATTAGGCTATTTGATTAATTTAAAAGGCTTTTGCCTCATTTCATATCTGAATTTTTTTGAATATGTAAAAAGTCTTATATTTCATGCTGTCTTATGAAAAAAAATTGTTTGCTTTTGGTTGCACTGCTGAATCTCTAGTTTTAGGATAAGAAAAGAGGAGTTTGTGCCTACACAAGAGAGATAGGGAGGAGCAGATGGTATTGTTTCTTGTCTTTAAAGAGGTCTTACAGGATTACAGAGTTTTTCAACCAACAGAGTTTTTCACTGGAATCATACTACAAACTAGTTTAGGGACAATATTTTGGTACTGAATAAACATATATAGTAAATAAAAGTTATCAGTGATAGTAAATAAAGCAAATTCTAAACTCAAAAAAAGTTTCTGACCAACTTCATTGGTTTTACAAGGTTCTTGTGTTCTGAGATGGCTTTTATATCAAAACAAACCAGCTTTGTTGCAAATGAAGAAAAAATATTTAATTGAATTCTTAAATACAAAGCTAAGTAGATAATGTTTTCTGGAAGCTTCAGAATTAACTTCTTATCTTAGAAGTTATTGTGGTTGGATGTTTGGTTTGTTTTTTTTTTTTAAGAAAAGACAATAGATTAATACACAGAAACCAGATGTTTAAATTAAATATATACAGCTTCATCAAGGAGAGTTTTTAATGTTTCCATTAAGAGCAGCATCTTTGTAGTGTGCTAGGTAGGATTCTTGTAAGAAATCTTTGTAATTAAATCATTGTAATTAGCTGTTATAAGATACAAGCATCCTATTTTTCTCTACAAATAAAAAGCAGACAAGTTTATTAGAAATCCATTTAGACATTTGGTAATTTTAACAGTAGGCAAAATTCTCATACAGAAAGGTTGAAATAAATTTCTGTAGTACTTCAACATAAATTATTACATTATTACCAAGAGTTGCATTCCTACATGGAGAGCAGTGGCCAATATTAAAACAAGATGTCTTGATTTGTAAGCTAAGCAGATGGAAATTTTCATAGAAAGTTACTTAAAGGAGATTAAAAAGTCAGATCATATCCTCCTGGATACCTACAAAACTTAACTTCATTGATGCTTTGCCTTCAAGGGTATTTATAATTTAGGAGAGAAACAAGTGTAATGTTAGACAAACAGAATAAGGTACAGTAGGGTATCATGTTGTACCAGTGCATGCCTTGAACATACTTATACACGTGAGCTAGTTAGTCCATGTTTTGGAGTTTATTTAGAAAAAGAAAGAGCTGCGTATTTTTCTGAAGAGAGATGTTTGGCATCATTCTTTATTATTCTGAGAGAGTGAAATACCTTTTTCCCCTGGAAAAACCCAATGGCTTTTCAGACTACTGACTTTTCTCAGGAAATGTACTACTCATTTTGATTGTATTAGGGATGAGCTTTCGTTGTGGGTACTTGCTTCAGGCACCTAAACTTGGTCAAATTATTAATCATGGAATTCATATTGCCAGAGGAGATTTAGCACAAAGGAACAAGAGCACTTAAGGAAGACTGACAGATGGAGAAGTGTGTGTGGGTCTGTATAAAAACCTAATAATGCCTGCTGCAAAAATCCTGGTGTTTAGCCCAGTATTCTGTAGCTCCAGTCTTTCTTAAAGACAAGCTGATGTTTATCCATGTCATGTCCGTGTTATTCAACCTCTTTTCAGTTATAGCAACACGTTTACTGAATTTGCAAACGTCCAACAGGATGTCTGTTGCATTTCAGCGTTGTAAGAAGTGACCAGTTTGTATCTGGGAAGCTGTAAGAAATTAAGGTTTTTCCATTTCTTCAAATCCTTCCTTCTTGTCTGTGATAATTTCATCCCCCTCTAGCTCTTTGCCTATAATAGAGGAATACCTACATGTGTCTCTTCATTTGTTATCTGAAAATTTTTATTCTTAGCTCTGGAAGAGTAATTTAAATTTAAAAAACAAACAAACAAAAAACCAAACAAAAAACCAAATGCCTCTGGATGGGAATCTGAACCTTGAGATTTTCTTTTCTTTATCTCAGAGGGTTTTGCTTCATTATTCATAGGAGAGGGCTTTATATCACTTGTACTTTACCAGCCACAAACTTGTTCTGTCAGTTTTAACCCATTTATATTAAAGATTAATTAACAAGATTTGAGTTTTCTTTAACCATTGTGGAAGCTTTGTGGAAAACCCTAGCATGTGTACATAATTGCAACACAGAGACCACAAGAAAGTTATTTTTGCAGTGTTCATAGTGGTCTTAATTTAAAAAATCTGATAAACCTGTTAGTAAGCTACAAATGTACTGCAAGTATAAGAGTTAGCCCTAAATTATTTCCCACTCACTGACCTACACTTTTGAATGCATTGAAGCAAAAATACACACTTTAACACAGTCACTTACTAAAGTTCAATATCCCATAAATGACCTCAATGACTAGATGAATTTGAAGGCATCCACAGCATTTGATGGAGATGTCAGTCATGGTTCTCTCTATAAGTTCAAGTAACACAGGTCAGAAATTGCAGGACATAGTTTGGCTCATAAAGTTATGGAAATGTAGACTGATTTCAGAATACCTGGAGTACAATACTGGTTTTGCCAAAAGGTTAGAACCAAAAGAAAAAAATTGGGGAGGAATGACTCAGTATGTCATTTCATTATGAGACAACTAACAGTGAAACCTGGAGCAGGAAACAGGTGATCATAAATACACAGTCTGTTCAGGGGGCATCCTGGTCAGCATTTCTGAATCCTTTCAAAATGTCTTGTAGGATTCACAAGCCTTTGCCTCAGAAAACATCTGCTTTCTGCAAATATTGCAGTTGCTTCTGTGAAAATACTCTTACTGAGCTGAAGTCTGTCATTTCCCAATAGGGGCATGATCAGTGAAGGCTTTGCTTAATTGGGATGCGTAGGTGGTTGTTGATTCTCTTGTCTTTATTTTCTGAAGTCTAATTCTGCATTATTGGAACATTTGATGTTCCATGTGCCAGTTAAGAATACCTGGAAATGGATTTTTTTGTGCAATAAGAGCAATTTAAGACAAAATATAAGAGAGCAGCTCACATCTGAATGACAGTTCTTGTTTCAGCCAATGTATAGTAATGGCAGGTCACGCACACTCTGTTTCTACTCTGTTATGACTCTAGTTTTCAGTGAAATTTTCTTGCATGTTGCAAAGTAGGCCAGAATCAGTCCCACTGTTTCAAGCAATTCTTGCTCTACTCTGCACAATGCTCCCCACAGGTGGATTTTCCTGATTAATCAATCCAAAACAATTCTTAAATGTTTCCAACTCAAAAATTAGTCTTAACAAGGTGGTAATATATAGATAGATAGATAGATATAGATATATATATATATATAAACAAAACTGTTTTAGAGGCATCTAAGCTGAGGTTTTATGTCTCCTTTATTGTTAGCAACTGTGGAATCTGTAAATCCTTACCTTTTTAATGGTGTTTTATTAAATTCATTTATCTTAGTTCATAACTACCTCTTTTCCATATTACCTCTGCCTTCTCTGGCAATATTGTGAAAATTGAAATTGATGATGGCAATATGTTGGCAACTTGATGAATCATATGTTTTCTGATTGTTTTTTAGAGTAGGTATAAGATATATACCACTAAGGTGATGAGTAAAAAAGGGTCATCTGAAGGAATCTCCTCTCTAGTCCTGCTCAGAGAAGCAAAACAGATAGGAGCTGTCAAAGAGGATGCATGAAGAGCAATACATTTTCCTTGGCTTTTGCAACACCTGACAGCAAAGGAAAAATTCAAAGACAGTTAAGATGTGCAGAGATTTTACCTAGCTGCTTTTCTTGACAATTTTGCAAACTCGATTTTTCCTGAATTAATGACATAGCCTTCTAAAGCTGCTGGGAAATAGGAAGGCATCTCATTTCAAAAGACAAGTAACTTCCTATGTAGGGGAGAGAACAATGAGAGGCAGAGGCAGCGGGTTGGCCAGCAGGGAAGCCTTTTTGTGTGGAATTTCAGTTGCAGTCATAAAGGCATCTCCATGAACCTTCACACCTTGTCCATGGCCTTGGCATTGGTAAGCGGTGCTGTCTTCTGCAGTCTATTCTTTGGTGTTCTTTCACCTTCTGCTTTCGTGCCATGGCAGTGCAGCAGCCGTTGCCTCCTGCCTCCCTGTCAGCCCGCCCTCAGTCGCTCAGCGCTACCCGAGCTCTTCAAAACACGTCTCGCCCAGGCAGGAAAGAAAAACTGGGTCACAGGCAAGCCCAAGTAGGCTAAGTTATTGCTATTCAGCTGCTTTTGTTTGAGTTGTTCTGTTCAGGCCTCTTCAAGTCTGCTTATTCTTTTCATTAAGCCATACTCAGAGCTGTGATGTTTCAGCAATGTTTGTTCAAGGCTCAACACCCGTTTGGCCCTATAGCTGTAAGCTGTCCATCGTGACTGCCACAGAGAGTAATGGGGAATATTTTTAAAGGACGTGAAGCTGAGGGACACAGAAAGGGCTGTTGTATAAAGCATGAGTCAGAAAACACTTGGCCATTACTGCTTAGCAAAGTGATCTTTGTCTTAAAATGTTGTGATGAACCAGAGGAAGTGCTTACTTCTGGCACAGTATTTCCATTTGCAGTTTTTAGATAAAAATCATGACCAGAAATGTTACAAATGTTGCAAAGCACATGAAAAGCTGCCCTGTGCTGTCAGAATCAGTATTGTGTATGACAGCTCCTGGCTTGTAACACCCAACTAGGCAGTCTGTGTAGGAATGTTTATTACTGGTACCACCAGTCAGGCTTCAGCTGAAAATGTTTGACACTGATGTAATGTGTCCTTCAGTTTGCCATGCCGTGACTTGTAAAGCTGCTCCCTTTCATGCAGTCATAAAATAATTCAGGAGCTCTCCAGTCAACTGATTGGATGCCAGAAACCTCCAGTGGTTGTCCCACTCTACTCTTCACTGGTGCAGTTCAGCACTGAGCTGTCTTCATGGGAAGAGGTTTTCCCTCAGAGGAAAACTCTCTTGTTTCAATCACTGTTTGTCTTGTCCTCCTACCCTGTGCTGCTGGCTCCATCTTGTCAATAACTAGGGGTCAGAGATAATTTTATTTATTTATTTTGGGTTTTTAAGTCACTTTTAACTTTAAAGTCATTGTGTGTGTCATTCTGAAAATATTTTTCCTATTGTTGAGTTTAATTTTTTATTTTTCTATAGATTATAAGAAAGTATGTTAGACTTTATGGTTTCAGATAACCGTGAATCCTTTTGAAGTGGAAAGTTTATGTTTTTTTTCTGACAATTACTGTGCTTTACTCTTGAAAAAAAATCAGCCTATATAAGGGATTTTGAAATTTAAAATTCTATTAGTTAAAGATGCGTTTGTGTATTTTCAATAAAGGAGAGAGTGGACAAAGTTTATCATGTCCTGAAGGGTAGCACAAAGTTTACATGCCTTGTACATGTACGTGCTTGCCTTTAAACATGTGCTTTAAGCTACAATTTGCAAGTGTTTGAAGTCCACCTAAATGTATTAATATAGAGAGATTGAACTATATATTGGCTTTTGGTTTTGGGAGGCCAGGAAGAGGAGTAGAAGAATAAGTAAGACTGTATTCTCAAATACATAAAGAAATGTCTTTAAACTAGGAACACAATTAGGATGTAGCACTGATGTCATGCAATATGTCAGTTGTTAAGATTTTAATCCCCTTCTTCAGTCCTTCTGAAGCACAGGACTGTGGTAGGGCTTGCACTGCAGCAGTCCCAGCAGTCGCATTCACATCCAAGTTGGCATTTGAGCAGCCTGGCTTTGCCAGCTTGCTGCCTACCTGCAGCCACTGCCAAGTGCGTGGAGCAGATCCCTCCCCGTGGGTGAGCGCCGGGAGCGCACTGCGAGACGTTCTGTGGGCTGAGGGCTTAATTGTGTCTTAGCACTGCTGCTCGCATTAGTAGGCTCTGAGCATCTGCCATTGCTCAGTATGAACAACTGGATATTATCCCTCATGTTGGCAAAAAGCCTCTGGAGGATTAAAGGAAGAGTGTAGCTGCTTACAGTCACCATATTTACTTTTCTGTGTCTGCCAGCACAGTCTGGTTTTCTCTCTGATCATTTATCCAGCCTAGACTTGAGTGTTGCAGTCATTATGGTGAGCAAACAGGCACTTGCTGTGGTGGGGAGCTGACTGACAAGAATATTTTGTGAAAAGGTGAGGGGGATACTGCTGCATCTGTAGAGGTGAGGGACAGAGCACATCAAACCAGACTGTTTCCAGGTTCCACTGGTTCATGGAATAGGCAGGGAAAATCAGCAGAACAAGTAATGGGTGCACAACTATACAGTCCTTTAATCTCTGCACACCTGGGAGGTTTGAGTGGGGATGGCTTCAAGGGGAACACAGATGGACAGCACTTCTGTGTGAAGGACACTTCTCTACTCCCTCCATCAGCCTCTCCTTGTTGTCACATCCAAGTGGTCACTGGCTTGTGAGAAGCCAGGTCAAGGAGGTGGGGCTTGGAACAAAAAGAAGGCAAAGCATAAATACATAGTCCTGTACCTGCAGAGTCTTGTTCAGAAGCTGTTGTACTCAGTACTTGTGATATCTTCCAGCAGCTGACTAAGCCCTTGTCCTTACCCTCTGTGCCCTCACCCTCCAGAGCCTTCCCAGGCAGAGCACCACGTTTCTGTTGAAGTGTATGAAAACCGAAATATATTTCAAGTTATTAACGATTGTTTTCTGTGGTTTTCCTGTCACTGCTCGCACCATATTTCTGTAAAAAAATCTATAAATGCACCCTGGTTAAAACAGCAGCAGTCAAAGAGATGGCACTTAATTATGATATTGCTTGACTTACTGTGAGCTCCTGACAATGTAGCCATCAACAGTAACTGTCAAATGCACTTTGACAGCTTTGCTGTTAGCTTGAGATTTGAGTGGAATGTTCAATATCAGCAAGTGAGCGAGATATAGGGAGAATTTCCAGTGACAGGGCTTTGTTGATAATAGCAATGCAAGCTCTGAGATCAAATAAAGTATCAGCTGGGAAATTAAGATGATATTACATTACATGTTAGTGATGCTTAGGATCTTAGGAGTAACAACCCTCATCAGCTAAGGAATTACTAAGGCAAAATTAAAGAATGCTATTGCTTTATAATGCCATAATATTTTATGTAATAAACTTCTCAGAAACTGTCTTTATGGAGTTACATATAGAACAATTATGTCACTTATCCATTGCCTATTCCACTTAATGGTCTTTGGATTAGTCCGTTTATATATATCTACATCCTCAGAAACCTTAATAAACTCTGCAATAACTCGTGCAGTTTGTGTCCAGATGTCCTTCCCTCTGCTTCCTCCATTTACCAGCACAACGTTTGGTTGAACAAGGGCCTCGGGAGAGCTGGAAAGCTCAGCCCAGCATCGATTTTGCAGAAATGGAAGAATACATGTGGAAACATAATGACTGGGGAAAAAACCCACCAAAACAAAATCCTTCTGGAAAATAATGTTATTTAATTTTTAAAAAAAATCGCAGTAATTTTTTGTAATATTTGCCAGTCTTGAAGCTTTTGTGATTTATGCTTTGAAGCTTTTTGTGTTTCTGTGAAAGACTGTGAGTTTTTTTCTGTAGAATGCAGAAAATATTGCATGTGTCTTTGTTCAGTGGAAGACCAGTAGGTTACATTCAGACTTCATATTATATTAAACTATGTGAATTTTCTTACCTAAGGTTCAAAAGGCTTCAAAGACATTACATGAGAACGGTCAGCAGTGCTGTCAACACAAAGGTGGCTGGAACTATGCAGACTCCCTTAAGTTGGTGTTTGGCTATGAAACTAAATTATTAGCATATTGCATGCCCTCCTTGTCTGCTGACTTAATATGGTCCTCTCACTGACTGTGGTTTGATGGTGAAAGACCTCATTTTAAGGGGCTGAATTTTGCATCCTTTGGACCTGCAGCAGAAGCTGGAGGTACTTGGAGCTGTGATACTCAGTAAGCAGAAGTGACATAAAGAATAAGGCTTGATGGTAGATCAAGTAGATGAAGTTTTAGGTATTATCTAGGAGGTTTCAGTACCTTACACAGAGCAGGTTTAACTGTTATTTCAGTAGTGTTGTTAACTACTTAGCAACTACAGCATCAGAGTGTTATCGACATTGTTCTCATACTGAATCCAAAATACAGCACTGTACCAGCTACTAGGAAGAAAATTAACTCTGTCTCAGCCAAAACCAAGACAAGTAGCTGTTAGTTTTAGCTGTTGGTTCAGTAGTGAGGTGCTAGCAAGCAGTGGTGCTGTAAAGAGTCTTTGTACCACCTAAACTTGCCGAGCACTGAAAAGGTTTAAAACCGGTTCTCCCACTGTTCCACTGGAATTTTCTTTCAGTGTATTTTTGCAGTTGGCTTCTTTGGTACCACTCCACTGCCATTCATTTTCCAGTGGCTGCATGAGTCACTGCAGCTAGTACTGTCCTGTTCCTGATGGATTCTCTGGCCTGTCATGCCAGGAAAAGCACTCACACAACATTGACATGGGGGTTCTCTCTTGCACAACGTGAATACACACAAAGCAAAAGTGTGCAGAGAGGGGATACTGGGCTCTAAAGTTTCTTCTCAGTCGAAGAATAAGGGGGCAAATTGTTCTGCTTCATTGCCCTGTAAAGTTTTGGCTCTTCCTGTTGACTGGTGTCTAATTCCTCTTGCTCTTCTCAATCTCTTTTTCAGTTTCAATTGTGGTAGCAAAGGCAGAGCTCTCTGTGTGCGGGAACCAGTAACTACTATACTTCTGAGACTAAATGCTGATGGCTGATGGAGTTATAACTGAGTTGGGTGTGTTTGGCTTGGTGACAAAAGTATCATTGTTGATCAGTGCCCTTCTACACCGAACAATAGGAGATGACAAAAAAAAATAGATGCTCTGCAGGGTCCCAGCCCCCTCCATTTCAGACATGACATGTCTTTTTGGGAAAAGGGAAACAGTTTATTTGAAAATGCCTGCTGCTTCCCTGCTCTTTCCTGCCAAGAGCTGTTCCTTTCTCTTCTCTACTGCAGGAATTCCACAGCTTATAGGGCCACGTGCAGTCCTTATTGTGCAGGAAAAGCTTCCGCAAATCTTTAGCTTTGTATCTCAAATCTGTAAGCTTTCACATGAGATTAGAGTTCATGTTGTTTAGGTCTAGCTGTTCCACCCATAATTTCACATCATACTACCATGATACTATTTCTTCAGCGTCCTGATGCATTTTAGTACAAATGTCCTCAGCAGTGGTCAAATGTAAAATAGAATTGAAATGTTTCTGATCTTTTAGTAGGTTCTTTTTCTCTCCACCAGCTATCAAGTATTCTCCCGTGGGAGTATTGTTCCTTAGAGGGCTGTTCCTTAGCTGCTTATCCCTTTCACATGTCAGCAAAAGTGCAGGCAGCCATCAGGCAGGAAGATTACAGCCAGAAGATCACAGTTTTAGACAGCTTTACCCTTTTTATCATAAGGTTTTTTCACTGTACTCATTGTCTAAAATATCACCATAGATCTTTAGCTGTCAGCCTTTATTAACGAAATAAATTTTTCTCCTAGATCCAGACTGTAAATTAAGTTTGAGGAGGGAGGAGAACTGGCCTTTATACTTGTCTTTCTCTCATAATTAAAAAAGTTAGGGTTAAAACTTTTATATTTAGGTGGTATCAAAAATTATTAAGATGAAAGGTTCATATGTAATTTTAATTCTTATTAGAATATAATAGGAATGTAGTACAGGTTAGCTTACTGAGTTTATTTTTGCAATAGTAGAAGGTCTTAGAGAATCTTAGAATTGCTATAATAGTTCTAAAACTGAACCTTTTGGCAAGGAAAATTAGCGCCCGCACACAGAGGACTGATGAGACTTAGGTCATGAATTTTGCTGGTAAATGACTGATCTTATCCATCTTAGAAGTAGAATGAAAATAGATAAAGTTTGTAATAGAATTGGATTGTCTTACTTATAAATTGTCAACACAAAAACACTTCTAACAAGAAGTTTTCTCAAAAGGAAAAAGCTACTTCTCTTCCCTTAGCTTTCTATAGAGCTATTTCAAGCCTAAGATTTAATGAATATGTTGCAATGAATGTACTTAAATATGGCTTTGAGAGTTTGTTAGATTTGAGTTCTGCTTTGTAGGTGAGGCAAGTCCCCAAATTCCCTGCAGATAAAAGGAAACAATTGTTTCTTAGGACATCCAAGTTAAAAGTAAGTTACCTTCAGAATTAAGATCTCACTGTTTAAAAGTGTTTATCAAATTTTCACTTTATAACAAGTTGCAGTTACTAAGAATATTGACACTGCTGTAACCATACACAACACTAGATATTCCTGTGTAAGGTTAGCTTCTCTTTTTTCTTTTTTTTTTTCTTTTTTTTTTTAGATAACTCTTCAATGTTTGGCTCATTTTATTTCAGGAGATGTTTGTTCATTACTTTTGATTGAGACTTCACCTTTCCCTCACCAACCTAAAATTGAGAGCTCAAACTCAGGTTTACAACACATACCTTTGCATACCTTTTCATCATGAGTCTATAACATTATACTTAATTCATTACTTCATTTTTAATATTTCATGCAAAACTAGTGCCAATGCAGCATTAATGTCGTAGAATTAAGTACTTAAAATAGGTCAGTCAGGCAGGTTGAACACTCATCCCTTTCTTGTCTGCCTTATGTGTACACAGAAAATGATCTCACTAGTGTTGAATACCAGTAGTCAAACAATGTATAATGTTGTGCAATTGTAATATATAATGGGCTACATCTATTTCACTTTGCTTTCATAAAGATCCTTCTGCTGTGGACATTCCACTAGCAGAGGAAAATGTATTTCGTTCATCTTTGTTACAATCAGAATTATCGAACGGTTCTTCCCAAGACAGAATCACTGTCAAAACTATGAAATGCTTTATGAACTTCTGCCAGCATAAGTCAGCTTGCTCTGATTCCAGTTTGAAATGGGAATCTGTGCAATTAACCTTGACTCTGTCCTTTCCATAAATGATAACAGATACAAACTTCCTCTTCTGATCTGTTAACCTAAGTGTCTTGAGTCCCTTTTAAAAGGGAAATTCTACCCAGACAGAAAAACGTCTTTGGAATAAAACTCAGTGTCTAATAAAAGTAGCTGAGAATTAGAATAAAACATGGTATTTTATGTGAAGTAATCCATATGCTCTTAAAGATGTTGAAATATAATTATCTTAGATGGGTTTATCTATTTCATGTATTTGCAAGGACTTCATTCCTTTAGAGGTTAATAAGTTTATATTCCATTTTATCATGTTAATCACTGAAATGGAAGAGGCAATATCCTTTTGGTTACAGAAAGGACAAGGGTCTTGACTTACCCAAGGTCAAAGAAGAAACTTGTGAACTCTGTCTTGCAGCATTTCAGCTGTTTTGTTCTGCCTTAGCACAAGCTACAGCATATGGCAGAGAATCTGTACAGTAGGCTTTTGCAAGTGAAAGAACAGAAAACTCTTGGGAGAGTTGAATGTCTGATGGTGAGGCAATCACAGATTTTGTGGAACAGGCAGGCTTTTTTTATTCTCCTCATGAATTAAATTTAGAATGCTGTATATAGTTCAGTACTTGTCACACATAAATCTTAAGTATATTGAGAAATATGCTTTAACAACTCTCTTGCCTTTTAACTTACAGGGATCCATATTTTATTGGAAATCTTGATGTTGTGTATGAGGTTTCCATGTAGGCCTCCTCCGCTGTTTGTATATGGGACTTTGAGGGTGCAGGACACAAATTAGGGTTTAAGTGTCAAATTGTACTATTGAGGTTCACTTCAGAAGTGAGGTTCTGGCTCTGCAGGGCGTTCCAGTACCACGTGACATGCTGAGGAAAGGCATTGGCAGAGAATGAAGGGAAATGAATAAAGCATGGCAGTGAAGTCACAGTGCCCACTTTGCTGCACCTACGTGGTTCAATTTTTGCATGGGGACAAAAAAAAACCCCAAACCCTCCCTGCATTCTGTCTTGTAATTTGTTGAAGAAAAGCTGTTTTTATGTTCTGTCCATTAGGCCATGCTTCCTCTGTTGACTCATCTGTGGCAGGGATCAAGAAAAAGGTGAAGAACATTATCTTTAAATTTTCTGCTGAAAAATAAGTCATAGAATTTTTTTCATAAAGTTTTCATTGACATTTATCAATGGGAGAAAGCACATGGAAAGCTGTTGGTTTTCGTGAGTACCAGTGACAAGATACAGGGCTTTCCATATTTATTTTATAGCATATTGTTACTTGGCAGCAATGCAGTGGGTCCTCTTAGGGGAAGGGAGTGAGGAAGGTAAGGAGATGCTGAATGCTGTTAGAATTTATGCTTTTGGGGCTGTGAGAAAAACCTTCAGCATAAGAATTAATCTGGACATTTATTCATTTTTAGGGTTTATTTTTTCTTTATAGAGCAAAGGTTAAATGATGCATTTGTATGGTAAATGTCATAATTTCTCAGTTGGCTTGGTTTGAATAGTCAGTAATCATTCTCTGTGATGCTTGTGACCATATTGAGATTTTATTCAATAGCCATTGAAATAAACAGAAGGGGCAAAGTTACTATTTTTGTTTTGTTATCATTTTGCGTAGGCCACATGCTGTTCTTCATATTTGAAATCCCTTTCAAAGATATTTCAACTCAAAATACACAATAGAGCTTGGAGGATCCAGTGATTATGTCTGGTAATGATACTGTGGATTTAAGTCCTAACAAAACCTAAAATAATCTGTTTTAATTAACTAAATTATTTTTTTCTCAATAATATGATTAGAAGGACCTTGTACCAGCATTCTTACTTTTATAATAAAGTCACAAAGAAGAGGCAGATTTCAGCTTCTGTACACAAAAAAACCCTACCATATGCTTTAGAAATAACAATCATAAGAATGTGTCTATCTTACACTTTTTAATCCTCTAAAGATGTATGTGTTTGCTTCAGCGGATCTTTCCGTATGCATAAAGCAAATAGATTGCAGCTTGTAAGAATAAATTTTAAGGGCCAAGAGAATTAAAAAACCCAAAACCTTCCATGGGTCACCAGTAGTCATTCTGTGTTTCATAATAGCAGTCTATGTGTGAGATAAGCTTAGAAAATTTTTTAGCAGGGTGGAAAATTGGAAAGAATCAATAGCATAAATGACAGTGGGCTAGACATGTAACAGGACACACAGTGAATAGGGACTTTTCTATGGGAACCCATTCCAATGAACTTTCAGCAGGCTCTGTGTCCCATGTGAGTTTGTCTTGTCTGTCCTCTGAGAAGACCTTTCTTTCCATAATTTTTATTAAACAAATAGTCTGCATCTAAACAGTTTACTATGTTACCTTTCAGTACTGTGGTTGTGTTTATCTTGGTATAGGTTGTATATTTTTTGTAATTGGAATGCTTGATGGAATTACATTCTATATAGTCTTAATCCTCAAATGGATTATCCAGGAATATCCATGGCAGTTAATATTTTGATTTCTAGCAGAAATATTTTCTTGGCTGCTCATTAAATGAGGAATCCTCTCCCAAGAGAATTTGTTTCAATAGACTGTAGTTGAGGTGATGTACTTCGCAAGGAATACATGAATATATGTGAATAAAGAGAGACTAGCAATTTCAGTCACGCTTTAAATTACCTTGGAAAGTTAATTTCAGTGTGTAAAAATGTGTATGCACAAGATGATGCACATCTTGAGCCAAGGAGAAGGAATTTGCAATTCTTCTCTTTTCTGCACTTTGAATTTCTACAGCTTTCTGCTCTGTGAGAACCCAAGTGCTGTGCAGTGCTTAGCTATAGGCATCTGCCTCATTCAGGCCCTATTCAGTGCTCCTTGGCTAGAGAGGATCTCACCTGTGCCATGTGTGTTTAGCACAGCTAAAACCTCACAGTAGTGAGGTTAAATCAAGGCAACCATGAGGAGACCTTCAAAGTTTGCAGAGAAAGGCAGATTACATTGCTGTCAATAAGAAGGTGATTTTTAAATAAAGGCAGTGTGGAAGATTAGAGAATGGAAAAATGCCGAACTGATTATATTTAAAGAGGTTGGAGACAAAAATGGTGAAGTTCAATACATAAATAAAGATTTAAAGGATATAAAAAATGAACAAAGGTGTCTAAGAAATGATATGTGGTTAATCAATAAGTACTGCTTTAAATATGCACTGTACAAAGTAAACAAAAAGGAAAGAGAATATTGATCAGCATGTGTTGAAAGGTAGTGACAGGGACTAATCTGACTACACAAAAGACTTAAATCTTCACATAGTTGTTTGAGCAAGATAATATTGTCTGGTCTCTGAACTGCTTTTATCTTTGTAAGACTTATTTTAAAGCATCTTTAACAAGACAGTGATCGCTATTCAGGACTGACAAAAGAGCATAGCTGCATTAAACTTACCATTTCTCAAAAAAAACCACCTAGCACAAGAAAAAAAATAAAGCATTTAATGAGGTCTTATGTTGAAAGAAAAGCAAAATTAAGCCTGTTTGCATGCCTTACTTAAAAGAGTTTCTTTTAATAAATAGGGGGTTTTTTTAATTATATGGAAAGTTAAAGTGAAAGTAAAGTTCATAATTATGTATGTTTTAGTTGTAGCTTAGGCAGTAGGTGCTGAAATCAGTATTCAGGCAGAACAGGTTAACAATTGCTGAACTGAAGAATTCCTTAATTATTTTCAGTGTGACTCACCTCAGCATATGAATTTAAAGTTTGTAGGCTTAGTCCTTTGTGTGTTGCAGTGGAAATTGAAGGTGGGTGATAGTGTTTACACAAGCTAGTAAAACAATCAAACCAAACAAACAAACAAAAAGAAATTAAAACCCCAAACGTTTGCTGCATTGCCAGTGAGGATTTACTGGTTTATACATGCCAATGAGGAATGAGGTCTACAGCTGTACTGGAATCCGTTTTACTGCAATTTGAACAGGATTTCTTCTTTAATTACGACCTTTCAGTTATATTTTACATGGATAAAAAGTCTATTTGCTTCTTTTTATTTTTAAGACAGTATAGTAAAACTACAACTTGTAACATTTCAAATTTAAATGAGGAAAAAATGTCAACAGAAGCTGAGGACATTGTATCTTAGAAATGGCTTCTGTGTCATTGTGATGTTCATTAGGTGAGCAAGTAGAGAATTAAAAAATAAAGATTTGGTCCTTGCAATTTTATTTTTAATACCTTACAAAAAAAGGACTGAGACTTACAAGAGATAAATGATTGTATTTAAGACTTCAGATCTTCAGTAACAGCACTGTGATATACTTTCTTGAGAAATTATAATTCGTACTGATTAGGATACTGTACATAGTCTTTAGTCATTATAACACCAGATAGTATTTGACTGACATTCCCACTAGGTATAGATTTTTTTTTAGTATTTGCCTAGATTCATCTTGGTGTTGTCGTACAATATTTGTCATGAACCTGAGACTTACAAACTTGGAATTACTGCCATCTACTTGACATATGTGTCTGGTGTTCATCCTGACGGGTGGGTCTGCACTGAAGATCTCTAACCTAGAAAGGAAGTGTAGGTTTGTCAGTGTACAGTGCTTGTACTGTGCTTTGAGAATCCTACATGTAGACTTTCCACCTGAAATACGTGAATGAAAACACTGGTTTGTATGTTGCACGCTTGGAGAAACTGATCTTAAAAACTAACAATCTGTTCAGCATGTTAGCACTTTGAACTTGAAAAGTAGTTGAAATACTTAAAAAAAAATATATAACACTTAAGAAACTGTTGTGTAATCTCCAGTTGCTTATCAGCTTCTTTCTGCTGTTTTCCTTATATTCTTAGCTTTTCTTCTTTTTTTTAACTTTCATTCTGTTCCTGTTTTAAAATTAATTTGAATATTATGAGACTTATAAAGGAAATTTGTTTCTTAAAAATAGACTCCTATCAAAGCAATATCTGGTGCATTGTAGCAAAGTACTCATTGGGTTCTTTCCAGGTTCATTGAATTAATTTTTTACTGCCTTATGTTGTAAATAAACTTCAAGTACAGAGAATGATGTGGGAATGAGGCATTGTAATTACATTTTTGGGCTAGCTAAAAAAGAACTTGGACTCTCCTGGGACATTGCAAGAGTTCTGATGGTTCTTTCCTTCAGCCAGAAAAATTCCATGGTTGTAGGGCTCTTTATCCTATTGATGGTAGAATCTTTTGTTTAAAAGGCTGAAAAAATGGCACGTAGGGCAGAGAAAATATTAAACTGTCCTGATTTTCATTATTTTTATCTCTTACTGTGTATTGGAGCCATTTTCTAAAACTTCTCTAGGAGGCCACAACTCTGTGAACCTTTATCTAGATGAGAGGTTCAGAGAAGCATCCATTCCTTGAGGAACTGGCCGACCCAGACCTCCGAGCCTCTCGGATCCGTCGATCATTAGCGAAAACACGATGTGCTGAAATCCGCTTTTCGCCAGTGCTGTTTTCTGATGCTTTCATAACTCTCCCTTTTGCTGTTCACAGAGAGCGAGGACGTGTACCAGCGCCAGGTGCTGTCCATTTCCTGTATCGTCTTTGGCATAGTCGTAGTGGGCATGCTTTGTGCAGCGTTCTACTTCAAAACAAAGTAAGAGCCTTCGTCTGGCGTGCTCGTTCTTTAGCTCCTGTCCTTCTTACAGCTTTACAGTTCTTCAGTTTCTCCCCTCCTTTTCAACTGTTGTTATCTCTGGTCAGGCCAGAAACGTTCCCCATGGCTAAGTCCCCTGAGAAAGTAAACACAAGTAATATGTGTTGTTTTTTCTGTTTTCTGATATCAGGAGAGAATAGATTGTGTCATTTCCAGTTCTTTTTTTTTTTTCTTGACAGCAATAATTTTGTGTCTTTTGCTATCAGTGCAATAATCACTTTCCTTTCTTGAAAATGACAGTTTAAACATACCATCTCCCTTTTGCATTTCATTTCATGTCCCTAAAAGTCCCATTTATTCTGGATGCTGAGAACAAAAGTAAAGTTAGAAATGCAGAAAGAAACAAGCTCTCTGCAGATATCTGCAACCTGTAGCTAATAGTTGTAAACTGTTGATGTGAATGCATTAGTATCTGTGATATAGAAGCACTTTGACTTATCCAAGTGTGGTGAAATATTCTGTACTAAACTATTTTGAAGAGAAATACTTTCCACTCTATTCTTTTATCTTCCCAACTGAACATTATAATATTTATTGTACTGTGTGTAATTTGAGTTGCAGAAACCTCATAGCAATTACTTGACCTGCTTGTCAGTGCCACTGTATCTATAAGTATGTTCTCTATGGTCGTCATCCTTCATTCCTGTTCCAGCTGGAGCTAAGGAGAGAACACGTATCAATGTAAAAAGTACCTGCGTGAGGCTGGTTAGGGTGACTGAGCACCAAAAACGTGGAGGTTTGCGCTATTTAAAAGTCTGGATGCTTATCTGAATCCCCCTTTCTAGAATTTATTTTAATGGCTAGGAAATCTGATGAGGACTGCTTTTTATTTAAAATAAATTACAATTGATATTTCTATCAGGAAGAAAAAAAAAGGAACAAAAAAAAGAAATTGGAAAAGTCATCAGTTCTTTTTTCCCCCTTTTTCTTTCCCTCAGACTGCAGGGGTAGTTCGTGCGTGACTTGAGTGGATATTTCAGTGGTTCATGTTTTTTTGCTGAACACTCCTACCTGGTCTAATGTCTTGAGAGATTTTGTTTGATTGTTTTTTGGACATCCAGTATGACAGTGATGCTAGCTGGGAAGCACAGACAGGCAGGACAGTTCCTCTCTGCAGACTCCTTTATTGTAGTGTAATTTGTAAGCAGAGACAGCCATTTTTGTACTGCATTAGAAATGTCATTATGCATTTTAGATCTGCAGAAGAGCGAGCGAGAGAGAATGTACCTGGAAAGGCTTGGGGGTTTTGCTGAAGAAGAGAGATTCAGAAAAGGCAGAACGGGATTGTCAGTAGGAAGAACATGCAGTCAGTGACTGAGCATACTGTGAATAAAATGCCCCTCTGTTATTCACTTGTGTCCCCCTTGGTTTGGCACTGTTGTAAGGACTGGTGCAGAGCTCGGCTGGAACAGCCTTCAAAATACCATGACTTTGATGAGGTGGTGAGGAGAGCTATGACTGAAAATAATGAGTGGAAATAACACTTCAAAGATGGACTCACAGGACATTAGTGCGTCATAACTCCGGAGGAGGTGGGGGCGCTGGGTTTGGGATTTTATCTGCATTATAAATATGATAGTTGAGAAGTACAGGGAAGAGTTGAAGTGTGCTTATGCCAGATTCTGGGAACTGAATTTTGAAGAGTTATGAGCAAATGAGCCCCTCTGGTTCAGTCAGGAGGTCTTATACAATATATGAGTAGAGTAATGGTGAGATACTAATCAATCCCTAATGCCCTGGCTGTGGCTCCATCTAGCACTGTCCAAAAAGTAAAAGTGTCTAGACTGGGTCTCATAGAGACCATGTAAAATAGTATTGTAAATGTAACATTGAGCAGTGTCTTAAAGCTGTAAAACCCAACAAATTTGAAGTGCCTCAATGTTTATCATGTGTTAGCTTTTAGTCAGCAGATATTCGGGAACTTCTTTCTCGGGTATACGTATCCTGACTACGCCTGAATGTTATCAAAGCATTCCTCCTGCATGGGGGATTATCCTTGGGTTTCGTTTGATGTATAAAAAATATATAAAATATTGCTAATAGATACAGAAATTTTGAATAGTGGACCTGTTAAGAAAAAAAGCCTCCCTGAAGACACTGACCCACAGTTTCTTAGTCTGACAATTCTCTAATACCATCTGCTAGAAATAGGCACTTCCCTATGCACCATTGAATTAAAAGTCCTTTAAAATAGAATCAATCTGAAGAAGTTTAGGACTATAATTAAACTCTATGCCCTTCCAATTATTCCTTTTAGGTTAATCAAGAAAGTGCTGGAAGTGTTAGCAACAGACGAAGAGTACAGTAATGGGCTGCCCTTTACAGCTTAGACTTTTATAAATGACTAGTGACTTTATATCTTGCTGAAGTAACAACACTTCATTGCCATATAACTCTAAAGTAGAACACATAAAGCCCATTTGTTTTGAAAACAAAAATTATAAAATGAATTTATTAATCAGTAACTTTGAATAATTAATAGTTTCTAGTTTTATAGCTGTGCATCCTATAGTTTGGAAAAATAAATATGCAAAAACCTAATATTAATGTTAGGTTGCATGAACATAAAAGGAAATTAATGATTAGATTGTTTTTCTAAGCAAATTATCTTCAGGAATCTCAATTGTAATCTTAACGATTGCAGTAGTGAAGCTGAATATTCCAGTTTTACTTACAGGTGTTTATATACATAGAAACAACTCTAAACCCATGTTTTCTAAATAAATCCAAATTAGAGTTCCCAAAATTGTTTTGTTATTTTCCTGATTAAATTCTAATAATTTTTTATGTATTGGAGACATTCCCAAAGTCTGATGCTGTGATCATGTTTCACTATCATTGTTTATACCTTATATGAAGTCTCCACTCAAAACCCTTGGATGTTCCATAACCATTCTGAAGACCAGCATGCAAGTGGCTGGCTTTCCAGTAGGATATATGAAGAGATATGCTTATTTCCTCAGCTGTATGTAACTTAGCTGTTCAGAAAATAGTTACTCATACAAACTCTAAAGTTGCTTTTATGGATCTCCCCTGGAATTTTACTAGAAGCTAAAGAGCTCATTTTGATATTTTACAAAGTAAATTATTCAATTTCATTGGTTTCAAAAATAGTAGGTATTAAAAAGAGATTGTTTCAGAATCAACTGACTAATGTAATTTGACATTATTATCCTTCAGATTATTTATCTGTTTAGATTATTCCAGTATTAACTTCAGAAGTTTTGGATAAGGAAGAATTTTGAAAGTTTTAAGAAGTTTTTTTACTTGAGAAATTATATCCTCACCCACCTCTGTTCGTAAATTTTACTAATTATGAGTTCCTAACTATACTCAAATTATGTCACTCATATTTGTACCATGTTTACAACGTACATGCATTCTTTTTCATTTGCCATGCTTTTTCAAAAAGGGACGTAAATAGAAAGCCTAAGAGATATGTCTAGAGTCCAAGATTTATTAAAGTTTATGACCTGTACTCAGAAAATATGCTATAACAAATACTTACTTCTAAGCAGGCACTTACAGTTTGATGAATGGAAGCATTTGCTTACATTGACATGTTGAATTAAAACTAAGGAACTCAAAGGCAGGGGAAATTCCATGTATTTATTTTAATATATTAAAAACTTTACTATTAAAATTGAGTGTCTGAACTGGGATACTTTTCATCTCTTGCTTTCATATTGAGGGAACTTGTCCTTTCTCACAGGCTCCCCCACTGACCACCTAACTAAAGTCATTTTCCTCTAGTTTCTTATGCTTTCCTGCAGTAGACACAAACTCCACTATGAAGTTAAAATTACTTTTATTAATCATTCAGTGTAACATTCATTGGCCTGACTCAAGTAAGATGCTGTCAAACTTGACCATGTCACAAAGCTTTCAGCAGTCAAATCACCAGAAATTTTTCAAAATGTTGCTAAAGCTTTTTTGCTAAAACTTAAATTTCAGTATAGAAAGGCTGTATTTTTTTTATTTCTTATTCCCTGAAATAACATCCTTCTGAAATTTGGCTCTGAACCCATCACTTTCCAAAAGCTGCTGGTGGCATAATAAAATGATGCTGCTGCTGGCAAGTTTTCAACCCTGGTTTTCAGGGCTGTTGGAGGTTCACTGCTGGAAATGCATTTTCTGGGGAGAAAAAAGAAAGAAGGGAAGGAAGGAAAGAATTGGTGTTGTGAAGTTATTTCTCATCATTGTTTAAAACTGATAGTCCAAGACAATGTAGCTTATCAAAAGCTTATAAAAAGGCCTTAAATATATTTTGCTAACAGTTTTTGCCCAGCTGAGATATCTGTTTGCAGAAGATAAAAGTAATATTTAAAGTTTGCTGTCTCATATCCTCTGTCATGTGCAGAACTTAATAACTCAGTTTGTCAATGTAGTGTGGCAGAAACAGTGTCTTTATTAACAATGTAGTTATCTCCTGAATAATACAAGCTATTCATCCAGTGGTATTCCTAGCTCTGACATTGTGAATCGTAGTATAATATGTCAACTACACAGCCTCAGATGCCAGACTGATGGTTTTCTTTGAGGTTTAAGCATGTAAGTAAAAGCTGCTCTGTACAGGAGGGGTTATAGGTCAAGCCTAATCAGCTAGCAGAAATTTTTGATTCTTCATCAGTTTTCATAGCCAACAGGGGCTAATGCCTGTTATATTTGCCAAAATCTTTTTTCCAAATCAGAGCAAAATGCTTTTTTATTATTCAGACCTACTTGCAAGCTATTGTTAAATATGTGATAGAGGATCTTACAAAATTCTGCACTAAAACAACTAGCATGCTATTATGGTAATCTGAGAATAGAAGATATTTTAAAACAGAAGAGCTCTTTTTTTTCCCCTCTTATAAGCCTTGCCAAAAAACAACCACTGCATTGAAATATAAGACACTAGTGAATTAGCTCAGCTGGCTCATCTAATACAGTGAAGTTTTGAACAAAGGGAACTATGGCTATAAAAATATCGTGGCTATAGTAGAAGATCAAGTTAGCTCTTTCTTACATGAATTTTATTTCTCTCTGCAGGAAACAAACAAAGCAAATTCATGAACAGCTGAAAGAAACACAGAATAGGAAAACCTACAGCCTAAATGCTTCCAGCATGATGGCAAAGTCGGAGTGTATGGCACAAAGCCAAGTCCAGCTGCAAAATGTAAGTAATGCTGCCAGCTACAGCACTTAATAGCCTGGCTGAGTTCCTGCTGCTGATGGCAGCACATCCTCATGCTGCTATTAGCATCTGAGCAACGGGAACAAGAATTCTCACCTCTTTCATAAAAAGCTTTCTATCAGGCCTGTTAATGGAAAGCAGGGATTTTTTTCTGAAGTTGTTTCAATGGATTCTGGTACATTTCGTTCATGTAGTAGTAGACTTTGCTGAGCTTTCCACTGCATCTAGCAGTGGAAATTACTAATATAGTTTCCTTCAATACCGTAGCTCACATATGTTGGTTATAGGTGAAGTGGGGTCCTTGATCTTAAGTGATGTCAGGTCTTCCAATAATAAATGAACCTGCATGAAAAAATGTAGAGATTTGTCACAGCTAATTCAGAGTAAATTCAAAATCTGGGACTAAGTTTACACATATAAACTAGTGCCCAAGGGAAGACCATGCAGATGGTCTCGTTTATCTGGGTCTTTAGTTAAAGGCAGTTTAGATAACAGAAATAAATTCATTTGTTCAAGGTAAATCTGAAATTTATTTAGTCATTTTCTGTATGTAGTTATATGTAAGTTAATACAGTCTCACAATCCTGAAGTGCATAGAGCATATTTGAAATAAGGAGCTTGAAGATAACTGATTTATTTAGCCCTGGATGCAAGGTATTTTCCATTAAATGTCATCTTCTCCCTTGGTCACACACTAAATTAATACTGTCTTACTTTGAACAAAGTCTTTGGAAGAACTGAGAAGGATCCTGGTAGCAATATAATAGGAAAATATAACAGATGTGTTAAAGCCTTTCTAAATTATTAACTCCTTTTTTTTTTTTAAGTATCTTAGCATTGCTCAAAGGAATGACTACCTTATTTACCAGATTCCATCAAAATAGTGGGAGTTTAGCAAAAGTGAGCTCTCATGCCCACTAACTCCTAGTTTACATCCAATTAAGTAAGAGATAAGTATGAGCCCTTTTAACCAATTTAGAGTTAAGTAGAACTTCCCTGATGTGACAGAAAAGTTGTCAGAGCATTGCTTGTGTTCATTTTTAAGTTCTGTTTTGTAGGAATACCATTGTGGTGCTCCTGTATATACTCACAATATGCTTCGAAATGCAGGAAAAATATGCTATTTCAAGAAGGAAGATAGCTTCACTAAATTGACATAATCACAGTTTGGGGAACCTTTTGCAATTTTTTTATTTCACTTTCAGTTCATTCAGTCATATATTATTTCTAACCCCTAAAAAAAAAAAGCTGTTGGGAGTGTTGTTGGGTTGTAATGATGACAACAATAGGTAAAGTTCATGATCCTTTTGTTCTATCATATAAAGTAAGCCTTGGTTAACACTAAGGAAATGTTCTTTACCTTTTTCTCACGGTAATTCAGTGCTATATTTTGTCAACCCATCATTTCCATGAACTGTTTGATGTCTCCTGAGCAGCTAACCAACACATCAACAACCTTAATTTCAGTTTTTTTCTTTTGCTCTAGCAATAGGCATAATGACTGAAGTAGCAGTTTGTGGATTCTGGACATAAGGGATTGAAAGCCACCATTATATTTATTATTTTAATCCAAAATTGCTTTTCAGTTCTTAGTGCCGTTCAGACTGTCATTTTCAGTGCTGGTAATTAACACACCATTTTCTTGTTCTTGTGGCTGCTTGCCACTGTTTTCTCCTTGCCATTAATGCATTCTCCCTTTGGGAACAAAGATACTAAGGAAGAAAAACAGAATGACCTTGTGCAGGATATAGCATAACAGTGCAGGGTAATAATGGTTTCTATTGTTAGGAAGATTTTAGTGCAGGAATTCATGCAGGCAGCTCATGAAATATTTACAAAACCTGGCAGCTTGGAGGAGAAAAAAAGGGCAGGGGTATGGTGAGGCAGCAGAAAAAAGAACTTTGAAAAGGTATTTCATAGGAATGGTTGAGTGACTCTTCCTCGGAGAGCAGAGATCTGCCCTGGGTGTATCTGCTGGGTGGGAAAGGAGCAGGCAGCAGCGTGGGGCACAGAGCTCTCCTGTGGCTCTGCTCCCTTCTGTTGGTTGCAGCCTGGGTGTGATCTCTGCCATTCCCATCTGCAGCTACCACCACAGGGGTCTGGGGAGAAATCTTAGTTCTCTTCGTTTCCAGGAGCTAATAGATAAATAAATTAAGACAGTTATTTTCTGGAGATTACTCCCCCAGTCTGGCATTTTGGTTTATGTAATCCTGGGAGCTGTTTCTTTTCCCATGCCACATTCTCCTCTTACAAGCAAGAGAGTTTTCCCATTTATGTCACCTTTGTGTCTTTCCCTAGAAGATTTTCCAGTATTTTTCTCTTGTCTGTTTTGAATAGACCTGGTGATGCTTTCAGGTTTTTCACACAGCTCTTTCTTCTTCTATAGAGAAGAATACTTTTGTGTAGACCTGAGAATAGTTGCATAAGGATTCTTATTCTTTATGACTATTGTGAAGGAGCCATCACCTTTTGACTCAGAGGTTGCTATATTTAGTAAAGGATCCATCTATCTTTCCAAATATTGTGTTGTTCTAGAAAGAGGTTTAACTTATTTCCCAAGACCCAGGGTATAGCAGAGAGTGTTTCAAGTGGTTTGTGGCTGTAAAGAGCTTGACCAGTCTCTTCTTCCCACACTCAAACGCATTGTATCTCCTCCACTCCCTCCCTCTGCTCAGTTGTGATCCTGAGAAGTGAAATAAAGGGTCAGATTTTGTCGGGACAGTTGTGTTCTGACTGAACTCCTGCTGCTCGTTGTGGTAATTGTGCTCACCTGTAACAAGTCTGTTTTTCTCCATGGCAATATCATTACTTTTGTAGACGTACAAATTAGATGAAAAATACTGTGTACTATAATCAGGATTCATAAATAACTGTTTGAACACAGCTCTTAGGATTTCCTGAATCTCCTTCAAGTCCTCTGCTTTTCCCAAATATTCTGGCAGCAACACACCTAATTTCTTGCTAGTTTGTTCTTGCTAGGCTTTCTAGCCTCTTGGATTTAGAGACTAATGCACTGGTAATCTTGCTATAATTCTTCAGCCAGGAAGAGATAGATGTGCCAGTTTTTAATTCAGGATCTTTGAGGTACACAGGAGATTCAGATTTATTTCACCTAGTGCATGAAACTGAGGTCTTCCAAGTATTATGTACCCCTTCCCAAAGAGATTATACTCTATCCAAGAGAGATTTAAAGACTCTGCTCCAGGGGGCTGCAGCAGTTTGATCTCCTCATAAGCAAAAAGAAGAAAATTGTCATTCTCAGCTTCCCCCCCTCCTTACACAGACAGGTCCTCGGTGCACCCTCACACACCATGCAGGGGCAGGAGGAGGTGAGGTGGCTCCTGATCGCTACCTCCTTTTTCCACCTTGAGTAGAGAGTTTCTTTAAATTCTCACAACTTGACAAATGTGTCATGGGGGTAAAAAAAAAGGGGGGGTGAAACCATACGGTTCCTTTAGTGTTTCTGGGAATTGTCACGGCTGTTTAAAGTGGTCTTTTTCACCTTTGTGGTTTTTAATACCTTCTCCCGTGGCACCAAGTGGATCTATTAATCCCCCATCGCTTTCCTTCTGAGGTGGCTAATATGCTTTTCGTGCTGTACTGTGTGGTTTCACTTTTCACTACATTTGTTTTTAATAGCATGCAGTCACTAGCTCCAGGTTTTTGATATTCTTATAATGAGAGGCTAAAATATGCTCTTTATATGTCTTGTTGCTTTTTGTTGATAGTAGTAGGAAATAAGTTATTTTTGGTCACTGTGATAGACATGCAATTACTGTATTTCACCATTCTGTTGCAATTCTGTTGAGCAACAGATACACTTAAATCTTTTTAAAGGATTAGTCTGTTGTTTTACCTGAATTATGATTTGGTTTATCAGCCAAGATCGACAGCAAATTTCCCATTTCTATATCTCATGGCTACTTAGGTAACACTGCCAGAATAGACAAACCTGAGTTTATTGTCCTCTGTCTAGAGGTAGTGTTGGCAACAAAACATACAGAGCATATGGGAACAGCTGTAAGGATGTTAAATGTACCAAGATCAGCCCATCCAGGAATATCACTGGCTCTTTTTCTCCTTGAGGTGACCTCTCTGAATGTAATTTAAAGCTGACCCTTCTGCCTTATCAGTTGTTTTTGAAATGGGATCCCCACATCACCTCTCTTGCAATACCACATGACTTTCTGGACCTTTTATTCTTACTATTTTGGGAAAATCATTGGGGGGGAAGAGCTAAGTAAAGCCAGGGGAGGGATGGGTGTTTTGATTTGCATAACATTAGGACAACAGTGTCAAGTTGTTCTGTAGCATTCGAGTGGCATTTGTTATCCAAGAATCCTACATTTTAGAAGGAGGAATACAAAGCATAGAGCAGAGGAATTATGTGCTCACAGTAATACAGTAGGTCAGTGGCAGAGGCTTCTTTCCTGGCTCAGGCTGCCTTCACAGATTCACTTAGCATTAAGTAGCAGGGGGTGGAATTTTATTGTGAAAATATTCAGTAATTGTACATAATAGATGATTTTCTCCATGAAACCATGAAAAATTGAAAATGTGCAAAATACTTTTTTTAAGAGCTATCATTATTCTTTAATTTATTTAGCCATATGCACCAGTGTTTTTCAGTAATTGCTCAAACAAGCACAGATAATTGACCAAGAAGACAATAAAACCATTAAAAAACCCGAATAATACAGATAAGCTTTCAGTGATGCTGGAAACAGCCCTTTGAAAGTGTTTCACAGCCACATCATGGCTGATTATTCAGGAGCTCAGAACAGTCAGAGGTCTCCACAGAGCTCAGCCCAGGTGAGAACTGAGCTGTGGAAGCAGCAGGATGAGCTCTGCTGGGATATGTCTGGGGAATAATCCTATCCTATACTTTTGGGGGCACTAACTGATACTGTTGTAAACTCTTCACAAAAATATGAAGGTATTTTTCTCCAGAAGGGATGTGGCACTTAAAACTAAGCTTAAGAGGGATTAACCCAACTGTGTTTAAACCTATTAAAATGTACAAATAATGTGATACATCCAAATATGTTCCATTACGTTGTTCAAATTCTCTGTATATTCACACCCTCAACTTAAACTGTGATTCATATTTTCATTGTAATGAATGTTATGGCTGTTACAGTAACTGTGTAATAGTTGGTGTATCTGAAAATGGCATAAATGTTTGGTTAGGGGCAAAAAATACCTTGAAAAAAATGTGCCAGAGTGGTTCTTGGTGTTGGACCTTCAGTACAATTTGCTAATCAGCATCAGAGCAGCTTCTGGGGTCCTGGTTTTCCTCAGTTGTGATGAGGAAAAACTCTGTGTACCACTGCTCCAGCCCACATCCACCTTAAACGTGGATGTAGTGAAAGGCACAGCTTATCTCTAATTGCTCTTCATAATTCACTTCATACTCATGGTCTTATAAGGCATTCGGACCTTCAATTTTTTTTCATGAACAAACTGAAAAAAAACCCAGAAGTAGCTTCTTGGTACTAGCAGCCCATTCTTAACATAGCTCAAATTGATTTATTCAGGTCACAAATCAAAGCCAGTTTCATTTCTGCAGCTGGCAGGATAACTATTAAAGTTTAAAGCCTTCGCAGACCTTAAAAGTCATACTTCTGTCTGAATATTTTATCTACAACATTTACAAGTGACAACTAAGATCATGGTAACTGAAAGAAATGGGAGTGTAATATGCTGCTTCTTGTTACTTCAGTTGTGTTTACTTTATGTGTGCGGCAACATTTTGCACATTGCTGCTCTCATACCTTTGCCTTCATGTATGTAAGCAGTGATTTTGGCCCCATTTATGTGGATATTTCAACAGAAAGATGGAGAAGACCATTGGAGAAAACTGTGAAGGTCTGTAACTTTATCCACAGAAATCGGTCATAAGAAGTCTGAGTAGATGGACTAAACATACATGTAACCCATTTTTAAAGGAGAATAATTTTCTGTGACTTTCCTTTTTTATCTTGCTGAAGTCTACAAAATTTTAGATAAGTGGGAATCAGATAATTCTGTATTTTTAAGGAGTTATTTGTCTTTTGTTAGACAAAATAATTATGAAGAACTGTATTTTGAAAGAATTCTTACTACCTTCTCCATGAATTTTTGGGCTATTGTGTATGCCATAATATGGCATTTTTTACCATTGCAATTTTTTCTGTTATTTTGACTACTTTATTTTGTATTTCTTTATAAAATATGTAATCATGTAATAGCTTCCTCAGTACCGATTTATTGTGAAGATAACATGGATATCTAGGTATCTGAAAATACAATCTCAGTACAGAAAGAAAAACAGAGCAATTAGTTTTAGTGCAGGTCCTTGTAATGCAGTGTAAAAAATCTGCAGAGTGATGTATTTTTAATACCTAAATGGAAATGTGGGTTAACCTCTCATATCTCTGAGATATTGCCCAGGAACCACTAAGAACATGAATTCTTCTTACAAGCCCAAGTGCAGCTTTTTCTATACTTTTACTTTCTGGCTCCGTTTAGGATCAGACTCTTCTTCTTTTTTTTTTTTTTTTTTTTTTTTTTTTTTTTTTTTTTTTTTTTTTTTTTGCTTTTTTTTTTTTCTTTTTTTCACCTGTTTTTCTTTTTTTTTCCTGTTTTTCTTTGTTTTCCGTTTCCTTTTTTTTTTTTTTTTTTTTTCTTTTTCTTTTCTTTTTTTTTTTAATGAAATTTCAGTTGAATCACAAAGCAAGAAGAAAAAAAATCTGTTCTTGTTCATGTCTGGTGTCTACTTTGCAGACCTCTGTGTCTCAGTATGTGCCCAGAGACTGCCCTACGCCTACACCTGTCACAGGAAGAATTATGTTTACAGTGTTCTTACTAGCACAGATACTCCCAGGTCAAAAGCTTCAGACCTGTTCAGAAGAGATATCTGGCTCTGCAGATAGGATTCAAATATTTTTCATGCTTATCTGATGACACGAATGCTGTTTCAGTTTGGTTTTCATCGTCATACATGCTGATGAATGCAGCGTTTGACTGAAATCACCAAAGGACCCAAGAAGTTGCTGACTGTCCTCCAAGATGTGTTTTGTGATCTCAGTCTCTGCATGGAGAAGCACAGAAACAGTGTTCCTTATCATTATGGGCAGATCAGTCCGTAATTTTGCTGCTAATGCAGATATCAGCATTTTGATGTGGAGAACGTAATGGGGATAATGAGTACTGGTACTTTCCGCTGTGTAAACAGTACTGAATGAATGTATTACTTTCAATCCCTAATTTTGATTTAAAATTGCATTAGAGCACTTCTTACCCCATTCTAATATGAATTCAGATGGAATAGCATCAACAGTGTGCTTTGTCTTTTGAGTATTAATTAAGTTTATTCTCTCTGCTACAGTATTCAAAACCAGACAGGCATCCGGGGCCTATTCTGCACAAGGTTATGGAGTCTAGTTTTTCAGGCCCTCAGTCTTTCCCAGAGGCCTTGTCTCCTGACAGAGGAACTCAGCCCATCAAGCAACACAGGTGAGCAAATGGCTGTCTGGTGAGAGATTTGCTGGCTGCCGAGGGATGTCACTGAGCTGGTGATACGTGTGCAGGATTGTTGTGCGCTGGAACTGGGTGAGGTGCTGACTGGTATGGTACCAGCAGAGCCTCAGCCCACTTATTAAGCAGATGTCCAAGCATTTTCATAGCTGCAGACATAAAAGGTAATAGCAATGCTTACTAACTTCATCTGTGTTTTGTGAAAGTCCTGGAGGAAGCATTTAAAGACACTATTGGAGCTGCAGACACAGACAGTGAATGAAACAGCTGCAGTATGAGAAACCGTTAAAAACAAGACTTTCTTTATCAATGTTTGTGAGGTTAATGGCTCATTTGCTGCAGAAAGACTTGGTTCTAAACTTCTAGCCTTTTTTACTATTTTTTTTAAACAAATGATACTTGAAATGAATAATGGCTTATTTATGAAAACATGGTGGCCTTTGAAAACTAGGCTTAAAAAAGTTTGAATGATTGTTTCTAAGAGGAAATAAAAGAGGAATGTCACTCACCTCTGCATAGCATTCAGATGAGAATTATCCTTATAGCCTTTTTGGATGAGAAGGAGTGCAGGTGCTTCACTGCAGGACTAGAAACCAAACTGGTGTCTGGTATAAGCAGTAATGTTGGTCAGATGGCAATGGTAACATCTGGTTCAGTGCACAGAGAGAGAGAAAAAAGGCTGCAAAAAAATGAGTCTGGAATTTTTTCAGCTAGATAGTCTGGAGGGAAAGACTTGTTTATTAAAAGAATAATTTTTTAAAATTATTTCAAAAAAAAAAGTCTCAGATTGCATGAGGATATGATCTGGCTAGTATATGCTGCATTTTTCATTGCAGTGTCCCAGCCAACTACATGTTCTTTTTCATTTGAATGAATAATTTGCCTAACCTACAAAGTGCAGTATGTGAGCCAGAAAGGGATATTTAGGTCCTGTCTGCTTTTACCTTACTTAAGCCTTTAATTTGGCATGAAAAAATAATGCCAACTGTCATGTCAGATCCATTTCTTAGGTCTTATTCCTTATTACACAGAGATTTTCAAAATATGCTTAATAATTTTATTTAATATATATATGAACTATGGGACTGTGGCCTAGAATGCTTTCCACAGAAGTTCTGAGTAGAATTTTATCGCCATTTAGTCACAAGGTGAAGCTTAGAAAAAACACAATAACGTTCCCTTACCTTTAATAGTATGATGGCAATATCCAAGTTTGATATGTCTTTACTTCAGAACTAATTTAAGAAGTGGAATGACTAGTTAATTTATAAAAAAATCTTTTCCAGTTTTATAATTTAAGATTTATTATAAAAGGCCCTTGCTTTATGAAACATGCAACAGACTTGAACATCTAAGACTTATAAGATTGTCTTTAATTTATGCACTGTGTGACAGCTTCCTATTTTAGTTTCTAAATATTGTTCAGTATGGACAAATGGTCAGTGTGGCCAAATGAGGCAACTTTTTTAACAGGATTATGTTTTATCCTAAATATCCCTTCATTCCATTCCAGACGTGACATGAGCCTGGAAAAATTATAACGGCTCTGCAGGTTCTCTCTTGTATGCTGTCATTAAATTACATTGTTGTTTTATTTCTGCTTGCTAAGAAAATATTTTGTTCTGCATCCAGACCTCTTTTCTCTGCTGGTGTTTTCAAGGACACAAATGGTGGGTTATCATTTCCTAAAATCAGGAGCTGGCTGTTTCCAGTTCCTAAAACTAATACAATTTTTGCCTGACAGTAAGACTATCAACACAGGGAATCACTTGGAGTTGCTGAAATGTGACTGACAGAAATAATTTTTCGTTCAGATTAGTAGATAACAGCAATTTTCCATCTCTACCAACCTCAGCTGCATGCAAAGAATTAATGCAGAGGTTAAATTGAAAACTGAAATTTAATCTCCAAAAATATTTTCCCTGTATTATTATTAACCTCCTAAAATATTTTACCTGTATTATGCACTGATATAACAGTAGAAGAATGTTACATCATCTGCTTGCATATGTAAAATAACTCTTCATACTGTCAGAATTCAAAATTAACAAGTGTGTTTAATCAGTAAACTTCCTGTAAAGTGTACAATTTGCTCAAAAATTCATCTTGGATTATCTGTTGATTTAGGTAAGAAGAAAACCCATACTGTCTTATTTTCTAATAGACAGAAACAAATTAGAGTTTTGTCAATTATGGGATTGAGTTGGGATCCCTTTGAATAGCAGTTTTCTTGGTAATTAGTCATCCTGACTTTCATTCATTGATTCAGTCATCATTGATTTTAGAGGAATTCATTTCAGAGAATAACATGATGAAAGCCAAATGCAGATGCTTTCAGCCTGGAGCGGTTGTATTGTCTTACAAAAACACCAAAATAGGATAAACTTACTCTAAAATTAAAAACAATTTGTGTTTTCATTTTTAATGAACTTTTAACACCACAAAAACCATGCTAAGAAGAATTTTTTTCATTTGGTAAGGATTTTGTCTATATGCTTCCAATATAATTGATTCAGTTTAAATTAAATAGTAAATTTAACTTATTCTGTAAATAAGGCTATTGAATTTCAAAGAAGTAGTAATGATAAACTAAAGTAACTAAGAATGAAAAGGCAGAGGAAACCTGAAAAGAAGAAAGCATAAGGAATATGGTATTTTCCCAAAGAAAGAACATAGTTTTCTGCAGAAATTTACTAAAAGTAATGTCTAAAAGGAATAGGGTGTATGGAAAGAAACAAACCATATCACAGAGGGCAAGAAGTCATGCTTGAAGTGAACATTTCCAGGACTCATTGCGAGTTAAGAATTAGTGGTAATACTGAAAGCAATCAATTGTTCCTGCTGTGAAGAAAAAAAAAAAACAACAAACAGTACTATACAGGAAAAAGGAAAGCTGATGGTGGGACAAAAACAATATATGAAGCTGTTAGGGCAATCCTGAATTAATATATTTCATTTTTTTTTAAGTTAGAATGGTTATTTGAGGACAGAGGCAGAATGGGAATAGAATCAAATGTATGAAAATAGACATTACTGCAGTCAAAGTGGAAGTAAAATGTGGAAATCAAAGCTTTCAATTCAAGTTGGTTTGGTTAATCCTGACCAAAGAAATCTGGAAGGAGAACCAGCTCATGAAATTTCAAGTCTAGTAGCAAAATCTGTAAAAATGGGAGCTGTAACATATGATGATGGAATAGCAAGTGTCAAATATTTAGGAGTATGGAAAATTTATTGAAGTAACTGAGGGCCAATTATGTTGAATTAGACTAGTCAAGGCTTTAGGACAAATGTGGGGGAAGCAGATTCTTGGAGTAGATATAAAACAGGCCGAAAAATATTTACTAGTTTACCAGCAGCAGCTCCTGCAACACATCACTGATGACTTTCTTTGTATTCGATGTAGGTGAGCTCGATCTCCACGCAGCCTCAGTCACTCTTGTCACATGTGTCTAATGCCTTCAATGGGAGAAAGCAGGGAGAGACAGAAAAGCTATAATGTGGATACACAGAGGTGGTTAAGAGGGAGATAGTGAGGAGTTATGTTGAAAAGGTAAGTGCTGGGCTGAAGACAGTCAACAGTGGAGCACTAGTGGAGCACTCAAGGAACCAGTTAATGTTGGGGGCAAACTTTGTTTAATGTTTTTGTGCGTGACTTTGGCACAAAAAGAATTGGAACATCCTGAAAAAATTAGTTAAGAATCACAGACTCAGTACAGATAAAGATTTAGATATAAGGAGTGAATGGCATAACTTTAAAGGATGGCTAACAGGGGTGGATTGAAGTTCAGCTGTATTAAATACAAGGTCAGGCATTTGGGAACTGGTAATAAAATTTAAGAAACAAATGAGGTAGAAAGGTTTCAGTATATACTACTTGGTTAAAGGATAACTAAGTCACGAAGTGATGCAGCTGTGCAAAAGGTATATGGGATGAGAGGAAGTATTAATTACAGCATCTTCGTCAGAAAGTCAGAAAGATTAATACCACTTCATGAGATACTGTTGTCACTTCATTTGTATATAGCATGAGAATGTACCACTATTATCTCACCTGGTTAAAATGGCCCCCTGATTATTATGGACTCAAATTGCATTCATGAGCTAATATGAGGAGTCAGTGATCCATGTTCTATGGAAAGTGTTAGACTGGCACTGTCTTGTGTCAGTATTCAATTCAGGAGACTGGAAAGAGTGTGTGACTGCTGCTTATAAATACATCTCAAAAAGGATAACAAGGAGTTAAAGACCTATTCAAAGTGAAGGAGTATGATGGCACATTCGTCAGAAATAACTGTAAACTAAAAAGAAGTTTTAAAGTTTTCAATATAGAACAACTTTCTGTGGTGGTATCCTGCAAATCATTGTAGTTTTAGGATGGAGGTTGATCAGTGCACTATAGGGAGTATATGATGAAGTTATGGCAGATGATTAAACTCAGTGCCACTGAGGTACCTTGAATGCTCTGTTTTCTTTTCCTGTTGTATCTCTCACAAGGGTGGTGACCAGATGATAGAGGTAGCTTTGAAGGATTTATGTAGAATTCCAAAGTCCTGAATCAGCCCCTACACATGCTGTTCCTGAATACGAGAATATGTAACAGAATCAACAATGCTTACATTTCAGAAACAAAGAGTAGATTTGTAGATATAGGCTGGCTGCTGGAAAGCACCTCTTTTTAAAGTTTTTCATGTTCTGTTGGCAAATTTACATCTTAATGTGTTCATAATGTGATGTAAAATCAATTGTGTTTAGTAATTAACTAAAAAGTAGTACAAGAAGATTCACAGAGTTACTGTAAAAACACTGCTGGTCTTCTCTTCATGAACACAGTTATCTGCACTCAGGAGTTGTGTATGTGCCTCGAGAGGAGAATACTCCAGCTGTAGGAATAGACTTTGTTCCCAATTGGTTGCTCAATCTAAAAGAAAATTTTCACAGAAAGCAACTTGCAACAATGAATTCCAAGTCCTTAATTAACTGCATTTTTAAAACCATTAATTCATCAGAACTATATTTCACCCTGGTTTATGCATCACTTGTGAACCAGTTCATGCATATTCTGATTTTTTTATTCTGGAGTAATTGATTAATAGATTTTAAGGACATATCTGCTACAGCTTTATGTATTGATCTAAATTATTGAATGGCTCAGTTATGTGGGTTGATTTCTTTTACTCAATTAGAGTGGAGTGCAGGGAGGAAGAAACCATTGTGATGGCTAAAGGACAGTAAAGTCCATGAAGAAATCAGAAGGGCATTGTTTGCCCGAGAGGGAGAAAATCTTCATGTGAGCAATAGAACAGAAGTCTGAGAGGGACTGTATTGACACTTTTAGAGGAAGATGTTGCTGATGTTCAGATCAGTTTTGTGAAAAAGGAAGAGCTTTGTTATACTGGATTACCTTTTCATAGAACTTTTAACAGAAATTGTTACTGTCTTTGGTGCTTGAAGAAATGAGTTATCCTGCAGCTTACAGCTGTGCTGTCTGTAAGTATTTCCTAGTCCTTAGTGAATTCATCTTCTCCATGACCACAAATGATTTTCATTCATTTTTCCCCTCTTTTTTTTTTTTTTTTTCTGTCAAAAATGTTGAAAGCATGAGAACCTCCCATTGGTAACAAATTGGTTGCTTCAACACTGTCAGTGCTGGAAGCGCTGTGGCTGCAGGACAGTGTTGGCACGTGCCAGATCCCTTCGATCTGACCAGCACACACACCTTTAACAGCCCGTGGCATCTAGTGCTCCATGGAGCAGTGAGACTTTCAGTGCAAACTGAAGTCCAGATAAGTCATTTATCTGCATCTTTGCTGCAGTTTATAGCTTTTACCTCAGGTATACCTGTACGTGTTGAAATTACATCTATTACAAATGAGGAGCTTTTGTGAATTTGCATGTGCATATTATTACATAGGAGACTGTGTGCTCTCATCTAGCAAGGAGGATGCACAAGGGCATCAAATCAACCACAATTAAAAATTTAAAATTTCTAGTTTCAAATATTTGTAATCAGTCTAAAGTCTGATAATCAGGTTTTTTTACTTTTGTAGAACATTGATGAATATGCTTCAGTAAGTAAACAACCCTGACTTTCCTTATCCATTACAAATTATTCATTCAGCTGCATCTTTTGAGATCCTCTGCTGTAATAATCTGAGACTCTCCTGAGCAGAATTGGTCAATTATTTTGTGTTGTGGTGGTGTTACTTTACAGAATATGAACTGTAACTCACAACTTGAACTCAGCCTTCAGAACTGAAAGGCCAGTATTTCATTTTTTCAAAGAAGTTTTTTCACAGCCTCCTTAGTAGCGAAGGAAAAATATATTTAAGGAAGCATCAAAAACCCTGGAGGGAATGCTATTGCTATGGGTTATTGATCTTTTCAGTTAAAAAGCAATAGAAAAATAAAGGTGTAGAAGAAAACAGAGCCAAGGTGGTGATGGAACACTGCTAGCTTGAGTAGTAGGATAAGAGACCATTGAATTTATTTCTTATTTTAACTTTGGACAGAAGAGGTTGATTTTAATTTGTCCAAGATCCCACTAGTTAAAAAATGCAAATTATTTTTAAGTCATACTATAATAGGAAAAAAAGAAGCAAAATTATCAAAAGTCTTTTGCATTGCTGAATTTTATCAAAAGTTTGAATTATTCACATAGCCAAAAATAATGACTTGTAAAAGGCATCTACAAAACCTATCTTAAGTTATCATTAAAGATGTAACAGAATATTAGGTAACACATGCATTTCTGAGACCCAGAAGATGCCAAGAGAAGTAGGAGTAGCTGGAAAATGAATAGCCAGTCACACCATGCAGTACTGTGACCTGTTAACATTAAGAATAGGTTATACCTTGTCTTAATTCTGTGTTCCCATATTTTTGATTTAGTAAAAGCTAAATTTATGGTTTGCATACCAAAACTGTGGATTCTTAATACCTTTTCATTCCTGCATGAGATGAAAAAAATTCCATTCTCCTTCCAAAACACTAGAAAAATGTTTACAAAAGCAGTTTTCTAAAATAAGTATAAAACTACTACTTGTTTTTATGAAATTCAAGTTTATATTAAATCACATAAAGTAACAACACAGCATTGATCCATGTATACAAACAGGAAAGCAATCTGTATATGAAACAAGAATAAAACAATATAGAAATCTTGTTCAAAGAGGAGGAAACTTGTCTTAGATGGCTTCTTCAAGCTGCAGTTCATAAACTTCACTTATATTGTTCACTTACACTTTTTTTCTCAATTTAATGTTATTGTATCAGGAAGCAGCACATTGTAGGCTGTAATGGGCTCTCAGTTTCAGATCTGATTTTTGAATTCAGCTGTGGGTATGATGGAGCTGTGCTGTTTGTTTATACTGTCTGAGGAGTATGTAGTGGGATTATGATATGCAGCGTGGAAAAAAGAAGCATCCTTCATCAAGTGCAAGAAAACATTTAATATACTGGGCAATTATTTTCATTCTGAGAAGAGAGGTGATGTATTAAATAGAGCATAAACAGCAGCTAATGGTGGATTATAGTATTATATTTCCATAGAGAATTTCTACTGCCATCATAGACCGCCACAGCAAAGTTTATGAGAACAGTAATCCATGTGTTATTAATCCTGAACCTTTACTTTGCAGAATTTTATGCTGTTGTTGTGATAATTTTTACTGTACTCTTGGTGTTTTTCCTAGAAGTCTCTCTTCATGCTGCAGCCCAGGACAGAAAAGCGGGATGCTACATCGAAATGCCTTTCGGAGGACTCCTCCCTTGCCTCGGGGTAGGTTCAATGGAATTACAGGCCCAGCATATCAACAGCTAGAAGAGTCAAGGATCACAGACCAGGACACAATACCTTGTCACGGGTAAGTAACAGTATAACTGAGATGAGCCTGTTTGGGAGTGGCTGCTGTTGGGAGGTTAATATGCTTTGCCATGTTCCAACTTTGTTGTAGTATACTGTGGACCCAGGTTTTATACTGCTGAAAGCAAAAGAATGTTTTCTGCATACTGGCTCTTTGAAGGTAATATGTTTTTATTTGGCTGGCTGCTTTTCTTAAGCATTTCAAAGGCTGTAGAGAGAGGGATCAGAACAAACTGTAAGTGATTGGCAACAGTACTCCTTATAACTGTTTTTTCTAGCAGTGCTATGATGTTCTAGTAATTTATGGATAGCATTTTTTTCTTCCATCAATCAGCACTAGGCAAATAATAGAATTAAGAAGTTCAACTTTAGTTAATAAATCAATGTACATTGTGAAGTTTGTTTTCTATAGACTGAAGACCAATCACTTCACATAGGTTTGTCTTTGAAAAAGAATTCCACTATTTTTTTTCCTTTTTTAATTCAGATTGTTAGAACATTGACTATGAACTCCAACTGTACATAAAGTCTGAATTTCAGAAGTGCTCCTGAGCACCTGCAGTTGCCTTTGAAGTCTTTTGCAATTGCTGAGGTATTTTGTGTAATATTTACATATTCCTATAGATTTCCAAAGACTTTCCAGGATCATTACAAGCATATCATATATATAAAAGTAGGAGTGATATCTGGAATAGAATGAAAAAACCACCGGTTTCATCTGCACACCTGTAAGTCACAGTGAAGAGTTACACTATGAGAAGGGAGCTGCAGGGTTTTGTGTCATAACTGGCTTTATGAAGTGCAGAACTGAGGTCACCCACGTGTTATATTTTCCTTAAGGACAAAAGGAGCTATTATCACTAACCACTCTGATCTCCTGGAAATGACAGCCACAACATTGTTACATGTGTGTATGTGGTTGTCATCACATGTGTAGGCACCCATCCTCCAGTGCTGCCCTTGGCTCACTGTTTTGTGGATGAATCTACCTAACAAAGCTAGCCACAGTAATCAGGAAAGACAGACCAAGAGCAGGGCTTACCTGGGAAGGGGGAAAGCAAAGCAGCAAAAGGTTTGTGTATCTGGTGCCTTCTTTTAAATAAGTTTGACTCACGCTTCTGTCATTGTTACTATTTGCTTCTTCTGAGAAAAAAATTGTTTATTACCTCTTGCAGTAAATGTATTATTGTTCATTTGTATGATAATGTGCATATAATTCCTTGTGAAAATTGTTACTGAAATTGCAACCCTTCCTGTAAGGAACAGGCTGACAGCCTTCCCTCTCCAGCAGACATGTCTTTTAACATGGGCTCTGGGGAGTGCTGTAGTCTTCTCCTAGAGAGAAGTGAGATACAAAACAGCAAAGCTGTGGGTAGTTGTATTTTCTTTTCTCTAGGAAACCAGTGTGGGATATTACAAGTATCGTCTTGTACTGGTCTGTATTTTAAATTTTCAGTTCTGCCAAAGTTTGATATTGGGACGAGACTGTGATCTTCTGACCTCAGTCTGCTCAGCACTTCATGCCTATTTTGTGCACTAAGGATGTTTAGCATCTAAATATCTGCTGGTTTCACAGTGTTGGTATTCTCATTGGATTTCCAGCCCAAATAAAAGTTCCCTTGTCCTTTGCAGAAGTTACACTGCTTCCTTTCTTCTCCTTTAAACCTCCATCTTTCCTTATAGGAATGCACAAATCAAAGTGGCTTATCTCCCTAATTCTATGAGCACTCTGAACTTTGTCCATCAGCAGTTCTGGCTGAAGTTTAGTCAGATTTTGTGTGTTTATACTCGATAGAAAAGAGGATAATTTAGCTGATAGTGTTTGTTCCTCCTGCAAAAGTGCTTCTCTTCACATCCCACATTGAGAGGAAGGCTTTTGCTGCCTTCAAAAAACACCAAATCGTGATATTTGCAACACGATCTAATATTGTTTGAGTCAAATACAGGTAATATCAGTTATTTATTCAGTGTATTACTTGAAAGAGTAGAAAAACCTGCTTGAAATGAGTGGCTTAAAGAAGTCACCTCCGTGTCAGTTACGTCTCAGACAGGTTCCAGTCCCTGAGGGTGTTGTGAGTTGACATGCAGTGAAGTGGACAGTGGTTTGATCTCCAGTGGTCAGGGACCTGGCAGGAAGGGTCAGCAGTAAAAAATTATTATGCTTCTTTCAGTTTCATTCTTTAATTTAGACTCAAACACTATAACGTAATTAATTACTGTTGAATATTTATAAATGTTTGCTTTCCTTTTGTTACGTGGTTTTAGGAGGAGGGTGGAGAGAGAGCTGCACTTTGAAACACATGCAGATGAATTAATTTATTCAGACAAAACAATTTTTCAGATAAAAAACCAGATATATTTCTTTGGAGGAACTATGGTTCTGGGAAAGTTAATGATAGGAAAATGTAATTAAGGTTCTGCAATTATAGTTCTGAGTCTCAGTCTATTGAAAACAGCAGCAGTCTGGTGTCACACATAGAAGCATGGATCAGTTTGTAATTAACCAAAAGCCGAGTCTCACATGGTTTAGATGTAATACCCCTTCCAGTTTAATACCTCACCTGTTGCATACAGTGTATGCACTTTAATTCAACCTCAGTCCCTCTTTGTAAGCCCTGTGAGCACAAGGCAGAAACATGTAATTCTGGCATAAAGTTGATATGTTTAGCTGTATTTCAAAAAATATTATAGAAATATGCCAGGCATTGCGTTACATGTTACTGCTGCTGCCAGTTAGTTTTCAAAATACAAGGAATAATTGAATCTCTGTTATAGAACTGGCAAATGTTACTGTTTTCTCACCAAATCCATTTTAATTCAATCTTTTCTTGTTTTTGCTTATATATCATCCATATAAAACATCCATTGCATGTGAAATTCATTAAAAACATTCACTCCCTTTGTTTTCAGGGTGCAGCCCAGAATATATTTAGGGCCTGAATTACCAAAAAAGGGACTAATGCAACTGATGCGATCTCTCCAGCTATAGTCGTTTGAACAGTTATATATAAGCAAAGGAAACAAGAATGGGCACAACCCAAAGGTCTGCACTGTTTTGTTTTCATTTATTTTTTTTTTTAATTGTCCTCCCTCAGGAATAATATCCCCAATTAGTATTTCATTCATGAGTCTTGAGAAGTGTTCTAAAAAGCTCCTCCATGAATGGCTGCAGGTGTGTCTAAGCACAGTGCAAATGTAATTAACCAAAGCTGGCTCAGATATAATATGTAGCTGCATCTGTATAGCGTGGACAGGAAATTCTAGCACATATCCAAAAAGGCTGTTTGCTCTATTATTCCCTGGAGTCCCACTTCCCAAAGCACTATCTCTTTCCATCACATAGCAGCAAAGTTCACAACACCTCCTCCTTATCACAGATCTCCCAGATGCATGTTCTGCTCTTTTGGGGATGCCTGGAGACCTCTGTACAGACCTTCATGTGTGCATGTGTACACATGAATATGTGTCAGGCACTTGTACAAACGCAGTGCCACCACAGACGAGTTAATTACAGGTCAGTGGCACTCTGCTGGAAATGAGCCTGAAGATACCTCCTGCTGTCTCCTGTCTGACACCTGGCAGGGAGGATGGGCCAAAGGAAGCCTTTCCAGTTAATTCCCATTATGTGCTAATGCTGCACTATGGCTGTTTCACGGGATTCACTTTCTTTTCATTAGCTCTTTTTCTGCCCATACCAAAAAGCAGCGAGGTACATATGAGTAGAAGGATATCCCTAGTGAGGTCCAGCAGGATTTTCAGAATAATACCCTTGAAGTCAGAGCACTTGCCTCCACACCAGGTCTAAATGTTGCTGTCCTCATCCATGGATAAAACATGTTAGATTTACCATTAGCTTACCTTATTAAATAGTGATAAGCTGATTATAAATAAAGTATATTCTGGTACTGAGGTAATGTCTGTGGTCCTTAGTAACATGACTAGTAGATGTAGTAACTCTTAGAGCACCATATTTCTAGTAATACTACTTTCAGATGGGAAACTTTTTTTTTTTCATTGTTTCCTTTATTTTATATTTAGTATACTTTCCATTTCTTTTTTTTTAACTATTTTTTGTACACAAAACATTTCCCTATCAGAATAATGAATTTGGCTTTGAAACAAAATGGAAATGCTGATAAATTTCACCAAGTTGCCTCACAATAAATAAAATCATGCTGTGAGATGTATTAGTGGAAGATAAAGGATTGGGGTTTTTTTAAACAGTATTACAATATCAAGAGAACACAGACATTTGCTCAAGCCTAATATATATTAGCTCTATTTCCAGATGAAATCTAATAAAACAAACCAGGCCAACATTATGGTAAAGGCTATTGAAAAAATAGACATTTTTCAGAGGTACACTGCACTTAGATGCTCTGATTGTTTGAAGGGGAGTACAATCATTTCTATGTAAACAAAGACTACACAGCCATGTGTGTTTAAAGTTCTTTTTATCTGCATCTTTTTCAAGTGTTTTCCTAAAATAACCATTTGACATTGAGAGTTCTGACATTGAAGAAAGTATCAATCCGTTTCTGGATTCAGAAATGTAGGAATGGAATGTCAAATTTAATTTCAAAGCAAATTAATAATACATTATAACTTCTGAAATCTTTTAAAAAAGAATTTTCATTACTCTCATGTACTGGTGGGCAAAATGAAACTGAGGGAAAAGCAGTGGTTTGCCACTGGCAGATCTGAGAATCAAAAGCTGTCTCCAGAGCCTATTGTTTTCCCCAGGGCCCCACCACTGCCAAGTGCTCCTAGTGGAAGGGAAAAATCATGTGTATCCTTTCAGCACAGTTCACTAAACCTCAGTGTCCCTGCTGCCAGTTGCATCTGACCACTTGATGTAAAACGAAAACCTTTTTTTACTCTTTCCAGGTATTCATCCAGTGGTTTAAAAACTCCTCAGAACACTTCAATAAATATGCAACTGCCTTCAAGAGAGACAACCCCATATTTTAATAACGTGGATCAGAAGGACTTGGTCGGCTATTCATCTTCAAGGGCCAACTCCGTTCCCATCATCCCGTCTGTGGGCTTGGACGAAGCCTGCATGCAAATGCAAAATGTTTCTGAAGTAACAGGCATCAAATGGTGCAAAAACTCCTATTCCGCTGAACTTGTCAATGTGAGTTCCCCTGTCAGTAATTGTCTTATAGCAGAACAACACGAAGTGAAAATATTGCTAGAAACTGTGCAGGAGCAGATCCGGATTCTGACGGACGCGAGGCGGTCGGAGGACTATGAACTGGCGAGCGTAGACGCAGAGAGCAGCGCGAGTGAAAACACGGCCTTCCTGCCCATGAGCCCCTTGGCCAAGTCGGAGCGAGAGGCGCAATTTGTCTTAAAAAATGAAACGCAAAGAGACTCAGTATTGACCAAGTGACTTTGTGTGGGGGTTGTGGGAGGGGAAATGAGAGATCTGTGCATTCGATGCTTTGCTAAACAGGAAGGGAGGAAGTTAAATACAAATTATTTATATGCATTAATTTAAGAGCATCTACTTAGAAGAAACCAAATAGTCAATCGCCCTCATATCATAGTGTTTTTTAACAAAATATTTTTTTAAGGGAAAAGTTCCAGGAGGGATGAAGCGTGCATCAGGTGCTTTCTAGGCAGGATTACACAGTTTCAGTTACAGAGGATTTTACCATGGTCCCGTTCAACTGTCCAAAGTCTTAGGCTATGCATCTTCTTTTCAGTAAAGTCCAAGACCATTCTTAGATGCATTTGTGGTTTCAGGGCAGTGCTGCAGTGAGCTACTGGCCAGGGATTCAGACCCTGGGGACCAGGTCCCGTGAGCCCAGCACAGGTCCAATCCCCTCTCCCCCTCTCCTCTTGATTCCAGGTTCATACCACAGAAACAGGCACACAGATTCCTACTTCTGAGTTCTGGTACCTGCTGTGGAATGAGGACATCCCTAAACTGAACATATTCTTAACTGTCGACCTTAATTTGATGTGTTGGTCAGCCAGGAAAGTCAATGGAATCATTTAGGAGCTTTGGGTTTTGCCAAGCATGGAGAGGGATTGGGTTCTGTAGAGATTCAGTGGTCAGAAGCCGGTGGCTGCTCCGTCTTCTGAGCTTTGCCTACCAGAGCTGCCTTGGTGGAGAGTTAGGAAGAACAAGGGAAAATGCAGAAGTGTGTATTACAACAGGTGTGGTTTTGGTTTCTGATTTGGGGTTTTTTTTGAGTGGCACCATAAACTCCGTTGTTCGTTAGCACCCCTAAACATTTCTAAACTTTTACACTTTGAAGGCATTTGTAAGCTCTCAAGGAGCACTTCTTGGTGTCTGTGTATATTTTTTTTTAACTTACCTTTTATTATGGGTTGTTCAGAGAAGAGTCAGGGAGATCCAGTATGATCAAAATCCAGCTGATAAGTGTTCACTATGCCTAATTTGTTCCTGCATTCAGTTCTCCAGTTACTTTAATTAATTATGGCTTAGTCTTGTGAACTTTAAAGTTTCAACCCTGCAGATGATTCAGTATGGACAGACCTGCAGGCACGCACAGATCTGAGTCTAATGGGGCTGTATAAGAGCAGATGGTTTCCACCAAGTCACTCCCTGCAGGGGATCAAGGTCTTAGAGAAGAAGTGTCATTACCTGGCTGCCGTATCCCAGTCACATTATAGCACTTTTTCCATTAGCTTTCTTTTTAGTCCCTCTTTCCCCCAGAAATTGTAACAAAATATGCCAATAGTGCAATGAATTGGGTTCGGTGACACATATTACTGGTTTTATTGGTATTAAAATACCTGCTTATTCTTGGGGGGAAAAGTCAACTATAATAAATAATTGCGAAATAGCCTTCCCTGGTTAATGTCAGAAGATTGATTTAAAAAAACAGTATATACAGAATGTATTTAAACATTCCTTTGCAGCAAATTAATGGTTAAATTTATTAATGTGCCCCAGACTTTCTAGTTCACAAGTCTCAAGACTTCCCAAAATAGCACAATCGATCACGCTGTGCTGTTGTATGTTGAGTCAGAATAAAGCAATATTTTAACCTCTGTCAAGTAAATTTGGAAAAGAAATGCTGAAGGTGTATGTCATTTTTTTTGTTAAGGCAGTAAAAAAAGATTAACAGTCTTCATTCAGCAAGTCTTATTTTGGGTTCCTTTTGTGGTTTTGATTTCGGGGTTTCTTTTAAAGATAAAGTTGATGAAATTGTCTTGTTTACAGAACTTTCTATGGCTGTAATCTTTGCTGTGTGTTTTCAGTAGAAATATATTTGAGGGCAAACTGTTGTTCTGTGCCCCAGGATGGAGCCTGTCTTGTTTGGACTCCCTTCCACAAAGACACAGAGCTTTTGTTGTATCAGTGAGGTGGATCGCCATGAGGTTTGGTCTCACCCTGATGTTTTTCTGCCGTATGTTGTGGCTGGGCACAGCCTCACTGCGTGAACTGAGCTGACTGGGGTGGGTGTGGTCCCAAGCCCACACTAGATAAATCCTCTGAAAGACAGGGTGTATTAGGTGGGGCTCAGCTTTGCATCCCTAGTATCATATGACTTTTCTGTTAACAGCATTTACATCCCACCATCTGAGGGCATGAGCAAAGTGAGCTTGCTTCTGCCCATAAGCCCTGTGAACATACCTGTAATATAAAAGCTGGTTACTATATAAAGCTCTGGTTCAACAATTTGTAAAGTATGATCACTATTAATAAATTTTTCACCATTAATTTCATTGAGATGGTCTCTCTGCTAAAATGTGCAGAATCCTGCCCAAATTGATGTTTCAGAATTAAATCTTTTCAATCCAGACGTAAGACCTCCTCACCCCCAAATTCTTCCAAACTCTGCAGTTTCACCTCTGGCAACATAATGGAAACACACAACAAGATTTCAGTTGAAGAAAGAACCATATCATAAGCAATGCCTTTATGGAGTGAATGTGTTCACGCAGCACCCCTGAAAGACCCAGAAAGAGGGGACAAGCAATGTATTTAAGAGAATGAAATGTCTAACTTAATGACAGATGAAGATCTGAAATGGTGAGGATATCTTCAGTTCGTGTTAGAGATGCGATCTTGTACTCAGCAAAGGATGTGTGACTGTTATATGTTAACTGTTCTATTCAGTTTTCAGCATGTTTGAATAGAGAGACGTTAATATTAACCATATGACAGACTAGTGTATTATTTGTTAAGAGTATTACTTCAGATCTTATTGAAACTGTCATTGTTTGCAGAGGAAAACAAAAAGGTTTGAAAACGTCAAACTAGGTAGCCTTAATGTCGTTTGTGTGGTTCTCTAACACAGCTGTTTTCCTCTGTGGACCTTCCTATTTTACAGTGAATGGGACAACATTTTCTCCGAGGTCTGACAACTCATTATGTAAAGGATCCATAAGAAAGTTGTACTGAAACAGCTGAAGTGGTAGGCCAAATATTGCTTTACTTCTGGTCCCATTGAACTCAGTGGATTGGAAGGGCTGTGAATCAGTGCAAAATGCAGTTCATTCCTAAATTTACATCTGTTCCCAGCCTTGGAAACAATCTGTAATCCACCTAGAAGAGGCTCTGAATTGAGTCATTTACCTGTAACACAATTAAAAATTTTATCTGGCCTATGAAGTTCCAGGTGTAGCCTGGTGTGAAAATTTGCACATGTAGCATGGCATTCAAGCAAACTGGGCAAACAGCTGGCTAAATAAATTGAACTTTCTCTGAACTGAACGGAGAAAACCTATCTCCCTTCAGCATAATCCTGTGGAGGAGAATTATGGGAGATGTATGTCCTGATATTTTTTTTCTTTTGTTTAGAATTTTTTCAAAAAAAATCCAAAATAACTCTAAAAAGAACCCCAGTAGAACAATCCCAGCAGTTGAAATGGGAAATGTAGGTAAGTATGGGCACATTTCATAGTTTTAATCACTGAAAAACTCTTTGGTACCCCATGACCTAAAGCTTAAATGTTTTAATTTTTGCAGGATCATGTTTAGATCAACAAATGCTTCCATGAAAAAAAGAGCTGTTCAGAATACTTTTGGTTTCTAGCCACCTAGCCATGGTCTCGGCTGGTGTAGTCAATGCATATGACAGGGCATATTAATAGAGGATCACATCCCAAATCTGTACTACTGCAAGTCCAGTGTAGTGTGACAAAGCTTAGTAGTCTACCATATGATGTAAGCACTAGTGCACTGATTTATAGAGCTACCTGCATTTTGCTTATGAAAATCACAGCAGTGTGTGAACACTCTCAGTGGAATACGGTGCGAGGTCCATTGGCTGAGTGATTGGTTGGTCAGGTCTCTCTGTCACAGGGGCTGAGTGGCCCTGGCCAGGCTCTAACAGCAGTGAACTTACCACCATGTGGCTAATTCCAAAGTCAGTCATCAGAATCCTGCAGCTCCAGGTTTAAATTTTGAAAAAAGCAATGAGTTGATGGCATGTGGTCATGACCAGGCGTGTGCTCGATATGCTCCTGAATTGAAATGTTCAGTTAATTCGTGTCTAGTTCTCGTGTAAGTAGGGAGAAAATCTGGATTCCTTTTCCAAGTCATCCCCAGCTTCCCTTAGTCTAATTTTGGACATTACTTGAACATTTCTTACTCTTACAAGAAAATCTGAAAATGAAAACCAAAGAAGAGCTCTTTCAGAGTTCTAGCTGCAGTAAGTAAAATTGAAGCTTGAAGGAGCAGACCTGGAATAAAAACTGGTTTTGAAAGTGGTATTAATATCAATTGCCTTTCAATAAAATGGAATTTCCCTGTAAATCATTTACCACTTGGGAAAAGATAGGCAGAATGAGCTTATAAAGTGATTTATTATATTGCCATGAATTTAAAATGCTCATCTCCCAGCCGATTGGAGAAAAGTAAATATTTAGGATAGATTTTTCAGCTTTTGTGATTTTTTTTTTTAATTTTATTTCAGTAGCCCCACAAGTCAATGATCCATTATCTGTATTGTCTGTCCTCTTTTGTGGTCCAAATGCTGGACTGTTAGATTTCCTTAAAGAGAACAAGATTTTATCTAAATTTTATTTTTAAATTATTCATAGAATAATATATTTCTTTATCTTGCTGAAAACATAAAGTAATGCAAACTTTTTTTGTGCTGCATTATTGCTGAATTTGCAGCAAGATTATGCTGCCTTTGTTTTGATATCTACTCACATGAAAACAACTGTGACACCCAGTTTTCAGGTTTTAGACTTGGCACTTCCAAATCATCATATCAAACAGGATTTTTGTATTTTAAATAGCAAAGTTCAAACACGACATAGAAATGAAATAGCTATAACAGCAGTAAACTTATTAAGAAAGTTGGTTTGCGGTTTGTTGTTTTTTTCATTTTTATTCCATAGCAATTAGAGGATTGGGCCATGGGAATTGGTAGTCTCTTGCAAGTAATACAGTCACAGAATATATTAGTGGCAGTGGAAAGTCATTGCTGTAGCCCAGAACTAGAATAGCCACAGCGGAGGAGGAATCAGTCACTCAGTGTGTGCTGCAGGGGGTAAAAGTGCTTTCATTTTAATAGTAAAAACCAATATAGTTGTTTTTCTGTTGAAACTGCCATAAAAGGTAAATTATCTGAATTTATTAATGACCATGGTGGTAGTGTTTGAGAAGAGGAAAAGGGGCAGGAATTCCCAAATTTGTAATGCTTGTCCGGTCCCTTGGAACAAAGCTAATTATGTTTTGATTCTTTATTATTACAGCACAGTTTTCAGTGCTGCAGAGACAGAGTGATCACACCTCACTGACAGCCTGCACTGACCCTTTCTTGCTTGAAAAGATTTAACAGTTTCCTCTTTGATCAACAGTCCTGTAAACAAGGGATGATTTATTGAAGTGAAAATACAGCTATAAGGTTAGGGTTTTTTTATGTAAGAAACTATATTTAATTTTATAGCTATAACGAAGAGAGGTTACTGATGACTGAAGAATGTAAATAATGTATGTAAGTGGCATGGAAATCCTGTATTTGTACCATAGCTTTTGATAATACATTCTCGTAACACCATCAGGGGAGACCTACATGCAGTTTTTATATTTTTTTCCTTAACAGGGACAATGGTCTGTACCACATCACTATAGTGGCTAGGCATTGATGTATCCTTGTCCTTATTTTTTCCTCTTGCATTGCAAGACCCACTTCTGTGCTGTCCCATGCCTGCTCTGGTTTTACTGAAATAACTGAATTTTTAATGATTCAACATCTTTATTCACATTCAGTTTTACCTTGCCCTCAGCATCAAGAGTATCAGCCTGACATTTGGGACACTGGGGGTATCCGCTGAGTAAATTTAAGGCCTAAAACAGTTTTATGCACTTGCATTTGTCTGCTTTGTGTTGACCTAACAGGAAATCTTTGCCTTGAAGAAGGATTTATGCAGCCCATGCTGCAAGGCATTTTCCTGCCCTTCTCTCATATCTGCCACTATCAGTATTTCCAATCTCTTCAGTCAGCTGCCCTCTTTGAGTTCTCCTGCCCAGCACTGGGAAGTACTGTGAGATTACAGACCAGAAGCCTCAGATTTCTTTTAGCATACCAAAGACCAGAAGTCATCTGAAATGTCCTGAGCTATAACTTCAGATACGACTTTCTGCCTCTTACTAGTAAAATGTCTCCAAAGGTCGAGGTCTCTGAAATGCATTGCATTAAATTATGTAATATAAATAATGCCAAAGTGCATAAAATTGAGAGTTATATGGCAAATATTATTTTTTAGTGTATGTCTTGCTTTGAAGGAATACAGAATGAGAGCTCCCAGCTGGAAACTAAAAATACAAACAATAACACAAGAATAGAAAATAATACAAAGAATAATTAATATTATAAAATAAGAAATAGTTCCTTCCTTTCTCTGAAATAAACAGTCATAGTTGAAGGTTATCGAGATGCATCAGGGAAATGAAGAAGTTTCAGTGAGGCTGTTTTATAAGTTTTATGTCTAAGAGCTTTTCTCAAGGAATTCAGGCTTCCCTTGCTTTACAATAATTAAGATGATGTTTCCTCCATAACATTACTCCTGTACAGAGTCAAATATTGCATACCTCAGCATAAGCAGGACAGAAATGCAGGATAGGTTTCACTTTGTCTTTCTGACTCAAGTTGGACTCACTTGCTTTAGATTATCTCTGATCTATTCCAGGAAAGAATAAATGAATATCAAAAGAAAAATAAAGAAGAGACACATGAACACTTAATGATTATTTTTTCAAAAATCTACCAATTGGTATTAAGATTAGAGCCATCTGCTGAACTTGAGTGTTCTAGAAATAGCTGAGATTTTGACTGTTCTTGGGGAAACAGCAAGTAGTAGAAGTATTACCACCCCCACCACCCCAGCAAGATACACACTGTGAACAACTGGAGAATAGGGTAAGGAGCTTCTCCTGGCTATGGCACAGCTTTTTGCATGGGTGAGGAGGGACGGATTTTGCATCAGGCCAGGTCATGTCTTCTGAGAAACTTGTCCTTTATTTCTTTCTCAGATCTTTCTCATTTCAGTGAAATTGTGGTCATCAGCACTAGTTTGGTTTTGGGTTTTTTGTGACTTAAAAATTCTAGGATCATTTAAAGTGGTGAATTTTGGAAGCAGAGACTTCTGAAGAAAAAAGTAAAATTTCTTCCGTGATTTTTTTACATCATCTTTAATTGAAATGCTTGTATTATGGTAACTATTTTTTAAAAAAATTAGATGTTACAAATCTAAATGCAAATATTTAGATTTGCATGATGTTAATAGGAGATGGGTAAGATCTATGTTTCTCTCCTGATCTAGTTGAAGACTCCTCTGTTCATTGTAGGGGGGTTGGACTAGATGACCTTTAAAGGTCCCTTCCAACTCAAACTATGCTAGACATGTTCAAGTTAATTCTTTTATGTATCAAATTGCCTATAAAATGTTGAGATTTCTGTGCACATCAGTGGCAACTTTGGATTTTGCATATAAAGGTAAATAAGATATTTACAAAGAAAAAATGGACTATGTAAAACTTCCAGGTCAGACTGGTGTTGCACAAGGGGCAGCTGTTTCACTGAAAGCACAGTTAATATGAAGTAAATGAGGCTCTCAAAGGAGGATGTTTATGGTGGCTCAGCAGTTGAGCTGTCTGAAATAAAACCCAGGTTTCTACCTCTGCAGAGCTAACCTATGCTCCTTTCTAAAAGTGGCCCACAGAGTGTCTGCAGCTCCTCCACCAGTGACTGTACCAAAAGGCAGGTGACAGCACTGACTTCTGTGAAGGCTCCTTCTCATTAAATCAAAATGAAGTAATATGAACTAAAAACTGATGGGTCTGATTCTCCCAGGTATTGCCAGGTTATATTGAGTTCCAGCAGGAATGCTGATTTACAATTTCTGAGGCTGTGGCCCGTGATTTGACCTGACCTGCTAGTTCTCCCTGCCTGAGCTGGGGCAATCTAAGCAGAAATATCTCTGCCTATTAGGGTAACTTCAGAACATCATTAAAGCAGTTTGATTCCAGCTAACCTCATTTTTTATACTTCATTGCATATTCTCCTTGATTATTGCAGAGGTGAAGCTGCTTCCAGCTTAAAGTTGTTATCGCTGATCTGTCTTTGCCAGAGTAACTGGTTGGGATCACTCAGGTCCAGTTCTGACAGTGGTGTAAGGTCCTCCAATTCTGCAGATCAGAGCTGGCTCTTGCAGTCCAACATCGTATCTATATCATAGAATGGTTTGGCTTGGAAGAGACCTTAAAGATCTTAAAGACCTTAAAGATTCCAAGCCCCCTGCAGTGAGCAGGGACACCTTACAATAGACCAGGTTACTCTAAGCCCCATCCAACCTGGCCTTGAAAACTTTCAGGGATGCAGCATCCACATGGGCAGCCTGTTCCAGTACCTCACCACCCTCACAGTGAAGAAAAATGTACAAGCACAACTGTCCCTACTTGTACTGCAGCAATTGTATGCATGGATCAGCTGTCAGGCTGATCTTTCACATTATCCATTTTATTTAACAAAGCTATCTCTTAAATATAAGTTCTGTGCTGGTTCTCTGTATGTTGTATAGAGAAGCAGTGTGAAGGCAAATTCAGCCTGTTGGCATTTTCACACCAGCTAACAATGGTATGCTTTTTTTCAAAGCAGCTCAGAAGACAAACTGTAAAATTCTGACCTACCTGGTCAGAGCAGGGTTATTATGAGCAGGTTTTGTCCATGTATGTTCTTATCTAATTTGTCTTTTTTCCTAAGAAATCATCTTTCTTCCAAGAGCCCATGTTCCTAAAAAAACATTAAGTAAAGGTAAGGCAAGAGATGTGCTTTGTCTTCTCTGCAGAGGAGACAGGGACACAAGTAAATGCTAATTACCAAAAACCTTTCCAGCTGATTCCACTCATATTTGCACAGACAGGTGATGGTAAAATGACTCTATATGGTTTGTCACATCTATTTGCAGGCTGTGACATATATAAACTGTTTTGAATTGTCTGTGGTTTGTAATATCTTAGATGGACTTTGAGGGTGCTGGCGGTGTTCTGGGTTGTGGGGAAGCATCCCACAGGCTCAGACCCTTCTTCAGGCAAGGAATCAGGTTTCACAGTAGGGGGGCCTCCTAAGCTAAAAATTAGAAACTCTCTCAAGGTTGAGATAAAATGGCAACTTGGAAAATAACACTAGAAATCACAGTCCTTTAAAACAAGGCTCCTCTTTAACCCCATATGGATTGGCAACAAAGTTGTGATTTTTATTTCAATTTCTCCAGTAAGTAATAGAGTAGTTTTGCTTTTCCATTAGTTTAAACCTGTCTCTAGGTGGCTTCAGAGGGCAAAGAAAACACATCACTGTGTGAACAGCTGTGCTCTAGGAAGGTGGTTGCTCATGGGCAACTTCCCATCCTTGAGGGTGGGATCTGGTCATCAACACTTTGCCTGTCTTCCTTAATTAGCTGAGAGAAGACCAGGCAGTGCTCTGCACTCCTTGCTTCCTAGCTGCTGCTGAAACTTGGAGCAAATCTTTGTATCAGAAGCATTAAAAAATGGAACAGAGGTGATGGAGATGGGGTCTGTTCACTGTGAATATCCAGCTGGGATAGCTGGAATAACTGCAAGGGAAGAGTTGCCTTTGCAAATCATGTGCCTGATTTGTTGGTTAAATAGTTTTTCAGTCCTCCCTATTTAGTCAACAAGGACGTTAAGATGTCCAGAATGAAAAGTGGAATGATTGGTTCCCAGTACTAATCTTAATGGCCACAAATCCAGTATTTCAGAGTTTTTGCTGAGCACTTAGCAAGTAGAGTCAATCAGGCTTCACTTAAATAGATGACCTTTTCTTGTAGAGTTACACCTGATTTCATGCTTTCCTTTATTGATCACCACATCTTTTCTATGTCGCATAAAGTTATGCTTACCTTAAAACTGATCTGTAGATGTGCCTGAAACAGCACCTAATGTGAACATGAAATCTGAGTGTTCTCAATGTGTAGGGCGAGTCTTGTGAAACCTCTTTTTTAGCAGCCGAAAGTCTTGAACCATTCACTGAAATAAGACAACTATTTGATTTCAACAAAATTGATTCTGCTGTCAATAAAATCACTGATAAACACTTGAGTTGGATTTGGGGTTTCTGAGTATTTATATATATATATATATATATGTAAAGCTACATACACAAATTTTCTTTTAGAACATAGAAATGAATGCTCCGACTTAAAGTTTATTCATCTAAATAGCTGGAGAGAATATCCACTTAACCACATAGCCTAAACACATTGAAGTATGGGGGAAAAGGTGTTTATTTTCACCTGTGTTTATTTTTTCACCGGTAAAAACAAATAAAAAGAGAAGAAAAATAATCATAGTGCCTATGACAAAGATTGTGTTTCAAGGACTGTGCAATGTGTACCTTGATTACTTTAACTGCAAATGGAAGCCGCTTTTAGACTGAGTGTGGTTGAAAGGAAGTATCGTTAGAAAAAATGTCATGCAGCATCCCAGGAAATGTTTTGGTTCGATCTGTTTGGCCTCCGTTTTTGTGGAGCTGTACATTCCTGTCCATGGTTCTAAAGGATAAAAAAAGAACTGATTTCAGAATCAATCTGTATTTTGACTCGTTTTTATACTCTCCACACCCAGGCTGGTTTATTGTATGTGTAAGTGAAGCTGAACAGTGTAATTTTTCTATTTAGTATCACAAATGAGTTTTACTGCGTTACTGAATTCAGTCCTTTTTCCCTGCTCAAGTGGTATGCTCCTGCTGTCTGCAGCCATCTCTCAAAGCAGAGGTTTCATTTGTTCACAAAGCCACAAGAAGGGTCGAGGCCAATCTGTCTGAAGACACAGGATCTCTTCATTCAGCCTTGCTGGTGGGAGGATCAGCCAGGGTTGGCTGCAATTTGAGACAACAATCTCTGACGTCTCGGCACATGGAGAGGCATCTGCCTGGAAAGCCCAAGATTTCTGCTGCAGAAGTCAATCCTTCCAGTCTCACCTGCAAGCCTCTCAGCTTTAGGCTAAATGAATCAGGTAGAAAGGCTGAACTGTCCAAAATAACACATTCTCAGGGAGGATCAGCTGAGAAGAGAGGCAGAGATGGCAATATCCTTAATTCTGGAGTCCCAACAATAAAAAAGTACAACTTCTTTGCAAAATTATTTCTTAGCTGAACACAGCAGAACACATCGAGGTGTCACAGCAGCAGCCATGGGGACGGGGCAAAATTTCAATGTCATCCACCCCTGACTAGCCAGGGCCCCCCCGCTGGGGCAGCCACAGCCGATGGATGTGGTGCCCACCCCTCCTTGCAGCCCCTGCCACCTTGTGTGGATGTCCCTGCCTTCCCCCTGTGCCCAGGGTCATGTTTTCAAGCACATCACCAGAAGTTTGTGCTGAACTGCTCCACGCTGAGCTTATTCATCATCCAAACCCCAAAGAGGCTTTCTGCTCGAGTGCCTCCAAAACGCCTCTGTAGTTGATGCCAGGTACCCCTTGGCAAAGCCCCAAGTCCCTGCAGCTCCTGCCCACGGTGTGCTGAGCACCCAGAGTCTCAGCTGAGGCCCAGCCCATTCCCAGGCAAGGGAAGGAGGGTGCAGGGCTGCAGGTACTCCCTGGATCCACCATGCCTCAGTCTGCCTCCCCCAACATCACTCCTGGATGCTGTACTGCAGATCCCCATTTCTGCTAACACTTGGGCTTTTCCTGTTGGACTTTTTTATTTTCTTTCCTTTTTTTTCCCCTGTGTGGTTCAGAATAGCTCTCTGAATCTGACACTTGGTTTCTGCTAATGCATGTTGGCGGTGTGAGTCCAAGTGTTTTGAACACACCAATGTTACAAAATAGCAAAAAAAAAAAAGCTTTACTGTCAAAGCCACACTTCCAAACGCTTCATACCCTGGGGCTGAGGTAGAGGCACTTGGGTGAGTTTGATGCTGAAACCCACTGATCTAATAAGAAGGTTTTTCCTTTTGCTCGGGGCTAAGGGCTGGTTTGGGTGGGTGTGTAATACTGCCCCAGGTAAGGCTCCCTCCCACAGGGAACCAACCCACAGCTGTGTTATGTGGAGCTGTTCACGTGGTTTGCAATCACAGCTGTAACCACTGAGGACACCCTTTGTCTTCCCAGCAGTGGTCACCCATTCAGGTCTCTTTCCTTGGTGTTCCTGCAGCAGAAGGGTCCTGTCTTGCTGGGAGGAGGCAGTTCTGAAGATATGGCTCTGGTAGGAGGCTTGTTTTCTAAATGCATTTTTTGGAGGTGTTTGGGGGTTTTGTTTGTTTGCTTTTTCCCATTTGGTTTGTGCTGGATATTTCCTGTAGTGGCTATATTATTTACTCTGTGGCATAGTAACTGAGTTTATTAGACTGAGCAGGGATTAAGGTATGGGAATACAACAGTCTTACAGTTTTATCTTAAAGCTTTAAATTGACTCAGAGCTATGGTTGATTGTTTTGAAAATGTGCAGGCTTGGTAAGAGAGGATCTCTGCAGATTTCCTCTTCACCCAGGGGTAAACTGCGAGTTCTTGTCTGCTACCTTCCAGAATGGAAAAATCTGAAGCTTATTTAGAGCATGGTTTATGCCATGATAGGCACTGCATACTGTCCAGCCATCCCATAAAACGGCCTATGTGCTGAGGAACTCTGAACTTTCTAAAGATGCAACTTCAAATGTAACAAATAAGAATGCAATGAGAGTGGCTCATAAAATTCCCGTTAAAAGTCATGTTTGATATCTACTTAAAACTTCATATTCTTGTGGAATGCCTTTTGTCAAAGACACATTAATTATGAGTGCTTTCTGAAACAAGGCTATAGCAAGTGTTATACAGCTTCAGGAATGTCCTGTGATGATCTGTATCCTAACAGCTGAAACCACTTTGCTTAGGCAGTCATCTGCAGAGCAAAAACTTTCATTAAGTCACTTAAATATTTTTAATTCGTACTCTTCACAGATCCATAGCAAGCTGCTGAAGTTGCTAATGGGTATACCTCTCAAACTGTATTTGAAGTTATGTCCACTGCTAATGGCAAACACTGCAGTTACTTACTAGCAAAGTGCTTTTAAGAATGTCTTTGGTACTATGCAAAATAAGAATAGTCTTATTATAAGCATCTTCTTTGTTAGGACTTGCACACACAGCTCACAGTGAAGTACTTGTTGACTTGCAAAATGTCTCTGCTCCAGCACAGCTGAAGCAAAGATGATGGTGAAGCTCTTTTGTTTCAGTAGTAGCACTATTCCCAAAAAAAGGGTTTGCTACCAGTTTAATCCTACTTAATGCAGTTATATCTATAGGTTCTAGATGTTTTCTAACTTTGAGTCAAAGGACTTGTATTTCTTTACTTTAGTATGTTGAGAGGTGAAATTAGAGGTGGACAGGCAACAAAAGAGAAACCACTCACAAAATCCTGGGTTTACCCTCTTTTGGCGAGTTTGTGGCTGTCTTTTTAATTATTCATAAGCATTGTTACAATAGGATTTACTGAGATGCAAAGATGCAAGGAAGAGGCTGTCATTTTGGGAGGCTCTGGCTATGTGCAGGAGAGGAATTGGAGGAAACCAAGGCCTGGGGAAAGAGTGGGTCTCACCTAAGATGAAGACATATTTGGGGATATCTGTGTGCCAAGGACTTAAAGGACAAAGTCTCTGTGAACCTCCTCCATGTTCAGCTGCATGTAAGCCAGATGGACAGTTCCTGATCAGTAAAGTAGAGCAAACTAGATGGAGGAATCTACTCTGAAAATAAGACCAGAAAAAGGAGTGACTCCAAATACAAATTCTTACTCAGCATAATCCTGTGAGAACAAAACCTGAGAGAGATTTGCAGGTGAAGCCTATTATGTTTGGTGCCTGGCTGTTCTTGACCCACAGCTGTACCTCCTAACTCATCAGACTGATGGCTTGGGCCAGGAATGGTGGATGAAGTAGACTGACTAATCCAACATAACAATATGTTTTCCAGTAAAGCTGATTTATTTTTAAGGATTCAAAGAAACTGGAGGGGGGGTGGGGAAATTGAGGTATTTGATTAGTTATTTCATTTGCTTTTTCTCCTGAAGTCAAGCCAAAGGAGGCTACAGCAATTCAATTTTAGGAACTAACCTGAGGAACAAGATCTTTTAACAACTAGTTCCTGTTGCCTGGTATGGTGGATAACATTACTGATTCTCCAGTCAGGTTGGGTACTGCAGGCATACATGTCTGTCATGCACTCAGCATCTCTCAGACTCTTCTCACTACTTCTCTCTTCTTTCAGAAGATGTTCCAATGCAGTGGACCTGGGCTGATGGGATAGAGAAAATATGGCTTCTTCCCAGCAGCTAATATAAATCCCTACAGCTGCAGTATGTCCCCTGCTATCTTTTTGGTGTCCTATGTGAGGTTGCCAGTTGTCCTTCTCAGGGTTTCTCCTATGGTATCTCATGCTCTAGTTCTTTTTCTATATCATGCTTGATAGTTTGCTGCCATTCTTCTAAAAATAGTGCTGCTATTCTAGGCAGTAATTTATACTAGGGATAACAGATATGACAGCTATTCGGGACTTTTTCTTTAAAATAAAAGGGTAATTGCGGTTTTGGCCCAGTCTCCAGGAAATCTGGAGGGCCTGAGGCTGGCCTCAGAGCCAAAATTGGGTCAAGGTGTCTACAGGGGTGGCAGAAACTTCCTACGGACCTTCATGGGAGATGTGGAGACTCACCTGCTGAGATGATTTGTGAACTCACTGCTGTGCCAGTGCAACTCAAAGAGCCAATGCTGTAGCAGTAGTTTGGTACGAAGTTTTATGGTGAACTGCAGTTCAGGGATATTGGTTGTCCTCTTTGCCACCGGCAGTGTGAGGAACATGTGAAGCTGATGTAGTGTGCAACACATCAACGAGGTGAGTGGGGACAGGTGGATGCAGGTGTCTGACAATTTCCCTGCAGCTGGCAGAGGAGCTGGGAGAAGCCTTTCCCTCTGAGGTGTGATTGATCTGTGAGCTTTCCAGAGCATTGCAGACATCAGGTGCTTTTTGGTTGCTTCTCTTAGTAGTCTGTATTTTACCACTGACTGTAACAGCTTCTTGACCAAAACTCCATGGGGTATGCCTTGCTCTAGAAGATTTCTTAGTTTGAATTGAACAGCTTTTATAGATTTATTGGTGATAATTTTTACTGTAAATGCAGAACAACAAGGTATAAACATGTAACTTTTGATTTCACATCAAATGAACCTTTTATTCCCATCTAGTTACTTGAGCCAATGTAGTTTAAATTCTCTAACGCAGAGCTTTTTCTCTCCATTAATTAAATGGATGAACCTCTCTTAGAAAGCTTTCTCTAGTTGTATTACTGTACTGGGCTATTAATTCCTTTCCTCAATAAGCTACTATTTTTTTATGGCTACAGTGACCTGAAGTAATTATAGTCTCAGTATTAGTTGAAGCCTTTCAGTTTAACGCTCTTCTAATGAAATTTATTGCTTCTACTAATGTCTTACAAATACTCTGAAGAAATAGCAGTGCACAGAGAGAACTTCAATAAGCACAATTAGAACAATAGCTGAGGATACCCTAACGTAAGAGTTCCTTTTTTTCCCCCTACATAGTTGCACTGGTGTATCACAAGCCTGTTTGAGAAGAGAAAGGAAGCGTTCATTATTAGTATCCATTAGATTCCTTTTGTATGCTAGAAATAATTTATTTTATCTAGTTGAAGATGGTGGAAAAATAAGATGATGATTTACTGCATGTTTGCAGTCTGAGATTGCCTAGAGCCCAAAAATTCACAATGCTACAGGCTGAATTTGTCTTTCTTGCACTTAGAATTGTAAAATGCTGAGCTGCTGTTGTGTGCAAGAAGTGGTGTTAGTTGAATACTTGCTGATTGTCTAATAGCTGATATCCTAGGTGAGCAGTTCATTCCATGTGTTATGAATGAAGGTAGATGGGAAAAACTGAAAGGATGTTTGTCACCCCAGAGGAAAATTTCTCCCCTGAGCTTCTTGAAAGATATGTCATGAAACCAAACAGGAGTGAATTTCATGATTTATGGATTAAATATCACTTTAATCAAGAAGACATTTTAAGTAGCCAGCTTAATCATTGTCATCAACTTCATCAGGGTGATTGAAACCATCATTACTTTAGCAACTGATTAGCAAGAGCTGGATGTGGTCTTTCTACTAATGCTGGAGGTGCTCATTAGAAGGATGTCAGAGGTCCCTGACTCTATCTGCCCTGGTGTTTTTTGCTGTCTATTGCTAGGGGGTATGTGGATTTTTCCTTACATTAAACTTCTTTCGGTATAATTCGAAATAATTACTATTTTGTATTACAATACCGAAGTATTTATGCATAAAGCTTGTTCATAAAAGCAGAGTGCAGAAGTCTGATTGTTTCTTAGGCTTTATAACCAAGGCTAAACAAATCACTATTTAAACATGGTTTTTAAAAAATATAAAAGAAAGGATTGGAGTTCCTGAAGGGAAACAAACAAATTGCATCTAAACAACATAAAATTTCAAAGCAAAACAAACAAATTGCATCTAAACAACATAAAATCTCAAAGCAATGCATGTTGGAGGACACAGGTGGTTGATCTGTGCTCCAACAGAAAAACAATCCTACCTGGGCAAGATTATCAAAATGATAGTCAGGTTGGAAGTTAACATATAAAGTTCTCTGTCTGGAACAAGGAGATAAATTAATAGGAAACATGATTCATGTGTAGCATACACCTGGGGTATTTGGGTTAGGTGAAGGAAAAAAGAATTTTTCTGTTAACTACTTTAGAATAGACCATTTATGATATAAGCAGAAACAAAGTCTTAAGAAGGTTTCAGGAGCCTGAAAATGAGTCTGATAAGCAACCAAAATAACCATACAGCAAGTTACTTGTAGAGGTGATTAATTCAGCCATCCAGAGACCTTGGGGAATGGGACTTTCTGTCAAAGTGAAGATAAGCTTTTCTGGTTAGGAAAGCAGCCCTCTTGCTCTAGTTTTCAGATAATTAATTCTTCCTAAAAATAAAGGAAAAAGTCTTATTTTTAACTTCACGATGCTAGCAAAGGATTGGGAACTTGATCAAAGACACAGGTACTAGCAGTTTTATCAGTAATCTTGAAAGAATTTATATGAAATTATTCAAATAATCCAAGTTTTACCTTGGATTCTTGGTAGGGGTTAGCTGTTGCTCTGATATTATTATAACGAAACCTAAATAAAAATTCTCCTAAAATACTTCTCAGCGCATGGGAAAATTGAGTAGCTCTCAGCTGAATGTGAGTTAGACGTGAAGATTTATAATCCAAGCATGGTGAGTTTTGGCAAAAACTGATGATGCACCTCATCTGTATTCAGATGGAGATTGGGGAAAGGAATCCAAGGATGTTTTTGTCATTTTGCGGTGATCACCATGGGAAAGGCAATCATTCCCAGCAGAAGCCCTCCGAAACAGCAGCAAACAAGTAACAAGGAGGGCCCTTAGTGACACTCAAAACAGCACAGATGGACACAATTTCAGATTGGTTTCAGAATGTATGGAAAACCATAACTTTGAAACTAAAGGAAACCTTTTATTTATCTTCATGGCTTACAAACTGAGCTTAATGATGGGCAGGACTGAAAGGAAAGTGACACTGAAAGGAAAGTTTAATGAATGTGGGGAAAGCAAGAATGAAGGTATTATAAGAAGGGTTCTTGGACAGGAGAACAAGAAATGGCTCCCCTACCTTATTTCTTGTGTTGAAAATCATGTTCTTGTCATCTTGAAAGATGTGAGAGGCCACCTGAGACAAAGACATGTACTGATTTAACAGCCATAATTTCTTCCCCTTGTGGGACAGGAGCACTTGTGTCAGTCCTGCTCAGCTTTCTGTGAAAGGCATTTCCCCAGCTGTGACAGCCTCTTTCCAGTACTAAATCTTCTGGAGCTTTTCTTGCTCTTTGGTGCCATATGTATTGGTTGCTAAGGTCTGGAGTACTTGTTTTCATTATTATTGGGATATTTCCCAGAATATTGGATTCTTCAGATTCACACAAGTGGCTTGCCAGCTGTTAAAATATTTCATGGCACTAAGTAGAGCTCCTCCAAAAACAAAACCGTATTCTCTGCTATCACAGGGTACATGGAGTTGACATTTTGGAGCCTGAAGTTGGCAGAAGGGATTTCATCAGGCTTGCTGCACCAGCACAGGTACCCTTCTTCAGTGCAGAGAGAGTTGTGCTGTTGCTCTACCTCTCTGTCCTCCTGAGTGAGCAGGGCTGGGTGAAGGCAGTGTGGCAGCAATGCTGCCAGCACCCTCTGAGGCTGTGCTATGTCCCTGCTGTACATGGCTCCCATCCTGGCCCTGCTGTCAGCAGCTGATGCTGCTGCAGCAGAGCTCTGTTTCAATCAGGCTAGTGTGAATCAGGTTTGTTATTGCTCACGTGTGCAGGAGAGATTGAATCAAGTTTCCATTTTGTTCTTTGGGCTGAAATGCTTTTGCTTCAAATGAGTGTTCCTGCTGTGGCTGCTGTTTCAAAACACATACTGGAATTTTATTTCTATTACTGCCTATTAGTATAGTCTCTCTCTCTCTTGCTTACCTTTGTTTCAGACCCTGCAGGTGGGCTTAACAGAAATGTGCCCTTCCATCCACTGAGATTTTGTTATCCCTGTTGCCTAGAAGGAGCACTTGGTACCATTAACAGGCTTTTTATGATGGTACTATTGTTTTGAGAGAGCGTTTTGGAGTGTCTGTGTGCTTGGCAGTTGCTGAAGCAGCAACACCTGTGACTTTCTGGAGAGAGGAGAAGTGAGCTGCAGGCAGAAGGACTGTGTTGGGGATGGCAGCAGGGCTTGGCAAACCCGGGTGCCTGACTGTGCTGGGGCCACGGCTGCCTCAGTGTCCTGAAATGAGGAGTCCCGGCTTCTGTTCCCATGCAGGAGGGCAATCAAACCTTCTAAATGTAGCAAATAACTCTGGCAGCAGATTGCAGGAGAGCCAAAAGCAGCAGTGAAATACATCTGATGGTTCCTGGTGCCTTGTCAGCAGTAAATAATCTTGCATGTGCCTTGACAGCAGCTCCCAGCTCTGCTGATGAGGGCTCTGCCACCAGTAACACTGGCCTCTGTTCAGCCAGAAGCTGGACTTGGAGGTTCCCCTAAGCCATGTGGATAGGAACCAGTGTCTGCTAAAACAGTGACATGGAAGGAGTTGCCATAGGGCAAGGTAGTTCCCAGCTCCTAATTCTCCTTCAGTTAGGACTATGGCAGTGCAGTCGCCAAATTAGTGGCTATGGGCAGCATTGAGAAGGACAAGTAGAGGGTAGGTCAGCCAGATTTTTGGAGTATGGCATACAGTTTTCTGAGCAAACGGAGAGCGTAGTTATGCTGTTTTGTCCGTACCTTAAGAAAGGATTCAATTGTTGCTGTAATGAAAAATGCTATTGAACTCCTCTGCTTCTGCCTGGTTCGTATTTTCCCAACATACTTCCTCGCAGATTTTTTTATTACTACTATCTGTTCTAGTTGATCTAATTTTGTGGTCAAAATGAGCAGATGGAGAGGGACACGTTATTCCCTGGCATGTTCTAAATGACATCAGCCCAGTGAGCACCAGTGCAAATAGCTGAAGCTTGAATCATAAACAATTGTTGTATCGGACACAAATGATGCGTCTCAGCCTGTTAACGGAGTAGGCACATATTAACCTCCCACCAGCATGGCAGCATTTCAAAAAGTTCATGCATATACTGTCTTGTTAACCTGCTTAAAGGATAAGAGTATTTACTTTTAGGTTGCTGTGGAAAGAGATGATGCATTTGTAAGAGGGGTATTTCTGTAGATGTTAAAATTACTGAAACCTTTGAAAGTAAATCTGCTGTTGACTATAATAAAAGTAAATTGCCCGTGTGTGAAATAGGAGTCCCAAATACACATAAAGACCATTCTGGTAAATTAGGGCTGTTTAGTTAAGGAATGCTAGGATGAAAAATGCTGAGAAGTGATCTGGCTTTGGTCACTTTTAGCATCATTGATATTAAGTACTTATTTTAGAAGTGTTAAATGAGCCATCCTTTTTTTCTAAGGTTAAGGAAATAAGTCTATCATGGAGTTTCAGGAAATAGGGCTGAGAAAGGCCATCAGGAAGCCAAAGTAACATCAGCTTGTTTGGTGGGTGCTGTCTAACTTTCCTGCAAAGCTTGTGCAATTTCCCTGAACAACCCTTTCTACTCATTTTAAATTCTAATCCTTCAATGCCTTTGCTGCAAGTGAAGGCTTAATTTGGTTTCTTTTTCGACAAGCAGAGAAGTTTGCAATTGCCCACTCTGTCTGTAGTGCTGTGAGTAATTGAGGACTTACACATCTCTCTCAGCCTGGTTGTCCCTCTCCCCAGGTGTGTTGTTCGGGAGTCACCTTACCCTCACAACTCCCTTCCACTAAGGAAGACTTCAGCCAGGGTCTCCCCCAGTTACAACAAGGAAAATTCGATAATTACCAAGTACAGTTTTACCATTAAATCAGCCTTCATGTTACAGTTGTTATTTTAGCTCATGTTTTCTCTGTGTTTTATCAGACAGTATAACAAAGGTCTTTATTATCATTAAGATACCTACTTCACCCCGGCTTCCCTGCCTACAAGGTCTGCTCTCCTGTCCAGAAAAGAAATCAGACTGGTACAGTTAGTATTTGACAATCCCATGTTTCTTACTATTATCTGCAGACCCTGGTAAAACTTAACCCAAATGAATTGAATAAATGAATTCAAGAGCAGAAATACTTTGATTTCCTTCTGTGTTCCCACAAATAGTTTCTTCATTCTGGTATCCCTTAAGAAAAGAGACCGGTCAGCCCAGACCTCCTCCTTTCTCCCACTTATTTCTCTCACTTATTTCTCAGAGGCACTCTGCTTGAGCTTTTTCAGTGTTTCCAGCCCCTACGTGAGCTCTTAAAGATGATGTATAACTGTTTGGAGAGAAACTGACTGGAGCAATGTCTTCTAAGACAAATTCCATAAAGCCCAAGGGAAGCATTTGCAAAGGCAGGAACACAGAAGCTGTGTGCCCAAACACAAGTACTGAGGATCATGACGGACACAAGCAAAAATCTGTGGCAGGCAGTAGGGAAATGCAGCAAATAAATGGAGGCTGCTTGCCTTGTAAAAGGTCCCCCCTGTATGTGCTAATAAACCAGATAGCTGTATTTTATTTACAGAGCAAAGGAAATAAGGCAGTTCTCTTACAGCCAGTGTCCTGGTAGGGCTGAGGGATCTGTTTCAGGTCAGCATTGGCAGTGCTTACCCTGCCCGGGCAGACACTTGTACCCCACCCGATTTGCACCAGGCAGTCCTTGAGGCTTGTGTACTCTCTGGTGTAACTACACACAAACTCCAGGCAGTGTTTTAAGCAACACATCACTTGGGTTTTTGAAGAGAATGATTTAAATTATGGATTTTGTGGACTTCAAAGAACAGATGCACTAAACTATAGTGATATTGCATGTGTATTTTAAAAGCCTATTCCTTGGATACTCAACAGAAGTTATCACAAATTAATTAGTGTTCTTGGAATTCATATATTTAATGTCCTCTGTGGGAGTTCCAGTTAAGAAAGAAAGTATTTTTACTTATTTTTTAGTGTGGTTACTGCTCTTCAGCGAGTTCAAGGTAGTCAATTTATTAGACATTTTAAATGTTTAAATACAATTAAATACAATTATTGACTAAACAGAAGCCTGAGCAGCCTCTTCCACAGACTTTTCATAATTACAGTATGGCTAAATGAAGGTCCAGGAAATAATTTTTTTTTTTTTTGTTTTGGGATATCTAATGTGTAGTGCACACTAAAAATGGCATAGGAAATGTGGAATCAAAGTTCTTTACACCACAGTAGCTTTCGGGAAAACTGAGAATAGCAGTTATACTTGACTGTTCACATCAGGACCACAGCTAGAATGGGTACGAATAGGATTGCCTCTTCTGCCTCAGTCAGTAGGAAATCCCTGAGTCACACTGCTGAAGAGTAATCATACCTTCCCAGTTCATAATCAAAGCAAAGAAAAAGCTGTCGTGTCCATGACCTAAAGGCTTCTGAAAAGCAGGATGAACTTTAGGTTACTTATCTGAAAGGAAATTGGCTTCCAGTTTATCCTTCAGTAGTTAATAGGAAGTTTGTTGGTGATAATGAATTGTTTAATCAGAATTTTACTCACCATCCAGGGAATAGAGCCTCAAAGTCTCAAGTGAAGTTTTCAAAGCATATACATGTTGTAGCACCAAGGATGGTTTTTCGGTCAGATGTACTTTTAGCATCCTATTTTGACACAGTTGGGTTGTGTGTGTGTATATATATATATATATATATATACACACTGACAGATAGATTATATATATATATATATATACACTGATAGATTATATATATATATATATATACTGATATATATATATATATATATATATATATATACACTGATTTCCTCTAAATATTTTGAGTGGCCAAAGCCCACTGAAAATGTTACTTTTCCCAAGAAGTTATATTAGCCATCATTAGCTTTCCAGAAAACTTAGAATTTTTTTTTTCCATAGGCCTGCAGTGAAAAAGCTGCAGCTTGGGTATGTGTACGGGTTATGTCTCAGGCTGCAGAGAAAGACTGATGGAATTACTGAAACTGCTGGAGATGTACAGCAACAGTTCCTCCTGCCCCCACCCCTCCTCTTGGGAAACTTTCCAGCCAGAGGGTTGCATTTAGTGCCTGCTGGGGAAAACCATGCTAGAGGATCTTGGAGAGCGGGGAAAGTAAAAGGAAGAGATTGGAGAGGAGGGACAGGAGGAAAAAAGTAAAGAACATGCACAGAAAAGTTAATACACAGTAAAATTAGCCTCTATGTTTCCTCAGTAGTTGGATTATTTCAGCAGTTTGGCAGATGAGTTACTTGTTTTTCTATTGAAAGCGGTAGCAAGGAGTTGCATTAAGAGTGGCTGCAATGCTTTAATTTACTCTTAATTAAATCTTACTGCATTCTATTTCACTTGTAAATTTTCCTGTGTTTATGGGTGATTTGAAATTCAGACTCACAATTCATGCTTAAATTGCCATTTATGCATGTACTTTCTATGGTTGCTAATGAAAATTTAAATCAGATTTCATAGCACTACTTTTAAGAAAGTAGGTTATTTGCTTTTTCAAATCTCAGATACTGTTGACTGAGTTCAGAGCTTAAGCTGAAAATTCAAGAACATCTATTTTCTCTTGTCATTATAACATTATAACGCTGTCAAGACGTGCATTTTGGTCAGTGTTTTTCCTTTCAGCTATCAGAGAACAAAATGAATGGGGAATAGACAAAGAGGTGTGCTTAAAAACAAACAAACAAACAAAAAAACCAAAACAGAGTACTCCATATATGTATTGGTGTGTATTTGCTTTCAGTCATGAATCAATGAAATGTGAGAAAACTAGACTAAGTTCAAGCAGAGATCATTTCACTATAATTTGGCTGTTGGGCATCAGCTTGCTAAATGTGAGCCTTTGCTTTTTGTACTCATAGGTCTGGAAAAAAATTAATTACATTTTGTCTGAGGAGGAGAACAAATAGGAAATCAAATGGAGAAGGTAAAAAATTAGTGATCATAGCATGAAAGGCTAGCAGGCTTCCATATAACAGCCAATTTGAGATTAAAAGGATGTTTGTTTTTCAGCTGTGGAGAGACAAACTCTTGGTCATCATATTGCCAGCCCATTGACAGAAGTTGTGCTTGGTTGTACCTTTCCTGTGTTCAGCTGATTACCGTGACTCTGTTCTTGTACCAGCTCTTACCTCACATTTGCAATCCATTATACTTGGAAATACTTGTATATATTTGATGTGATGTACCCAAACGCAGCTACTGCTCGCTCAGGGCAAATACAGGAAAGCACACCCTGGCTGTGGATCAAAAGGAGGATGGTAAACTGGACAGACCATTGAGCTTAAGGACCAATGAGCAGTGGCACAAATCATTATAGAAGTGGTAAAAATAAGTCTGATTTTGCTGGTCCAAAACAAATGACATATATCACTTCAAGTGAAAGAAAATCCCTGTTACCAGAACACTGCAATTGGCAGATGAACAGTCCTGAATCCAGCCAGCTTACCTGTTCATATAAAGCAGAGCTAAAAATTGTATTCTGAGAGAAGCTACTCAAGACAACCATATGGAACAGATAGAAGAGGAATATATATACATAACTAACTCCTGTTTGCAGTTTGAACAGTCTGAACAATTCCCTGTGTTTTGAACAAAAACAATCACTGTTGAAAAGCATTAAAACTCAGGTGATCTCTTAAGACAAAAACAACTTAATCTGATTTTTCTATCCAATGCACAACTGTGGACTTTAATGTGGACATCTACTTCAATACCTGCAGTTATTTTAATCAAAAATGGATATTGTAATACATTCCTCAGAACTAAAGATTGCAGGCAGTGAAACAGAGATATTTAAGTCAGTTTTGCATTGCTTTCTAATCTCTGTGGAAAGTTACTTATTTAAAGAAAATGTCATTTTAATAATTAAATAACATCTCTAGAGTTTTCACCTCTGTGCTTTCTCAGGAAATACTGGATGGCACTAAGCACCTACATCCTAAGGCACTTCCCAACGAGGATTTCTGTTAGACCACTGTGAATATTTTGCAGAGCAGTTGACTGCACTTGTGCATTCCTTTCAGTGGTGTACGTTTGCATTTTATGGATTATGCACAAATAAGGGAAAACATCAATTTTAAAGGGGGAAAATCCTATTTTATGTCTCATTTTGAAGATCAGTGTTGTAATTTAAACACTATAGTAACAAAAAATGCAGCCACTGAAATTCATAGATAAAATGCAGCCAAAAAAGTAAGATGAGAATTAGGGGGGGGTGCACAATGGCACCTCTGTCAGGGTTTGGGTTTGGTGGAGAAACAGCTTATTTCTGTGGCCCAGTGGCCACAGAAGCAGATTTGTCCTTAATGGCCAAACACAGCTAGACTTAATGGCTTCCAAATATGTGAATCACGATGCACTGGAGAGTAGGGGCCAATATAAGCTGTCCATTGATTAAGATACCAATAATGCTCACCTTGTATGCCCAACTCAGTGCAAGTCAACTTCAATATATGGAGTGATGTTTTTTACATTTACTTTAATGGCTGGCTAAAAAAGGAGTGTATTGGTGTCTCTTAGGGCTTATAGTTTTCTGGGATGTTTTTTGATGGGATTTTTGATTTGGTTTTTTGAGGGTGTTTTTGTGGTGGTGGTTTATTTTGGTGTTTGTGTAGCTGTGCAGTGGTGCTTGGTATACGTCAGCTAAACGGAGAGGAAAAGTCACCTGGGGAAACCTTGGTAGATTCTGGCTGGAGGCCAATTTCAAAAATTTTATGACTGAAAATTTGTTGCAGAGAAACAAAGAAATGGTAGGCAGAGCATCCAGAAGCAGAATAAATTAACCTCTCTTAAATTCCATCAGGAAACTCAATACAGCAAGGGAAAAGAAAAGCCAGGGAAGTTTTCCTTCCCTTTAAAGCTTTTCTAGAATGAATCTTTTATGATGGGTGGCTGCAACATCTTTCCAGATGATAATGAATGTAAAAACTCCAGGTTTTTAAGGCAGAGAAGATGGAGCTTAAACAAGAATAAGTTCAGGGTGCCATTTGCACCAGTTACCTGTAAGTATTCCTCTGGGGTGTGAACTACAGTTTTACTCTGTGAGTAATGATGAAGCTGTCATTTGAGAGTTGGGGGGGCGATGGGGTGTGTGCTGTTTGTTCTCTGAGTACTGAAATCTGGAGTGACTCTGGTGGTGGGAAACACAGAATCCTCCCTTCTGCAGCAGGCAGGGACCAAATGGCACAACAAAGAACAGGCTACGAACACTTGTGCAAATGTAGAGAGAGAGAGAAAGAGACACTTCAGTGAAAATATGGAGGAAAAATGAACAGCTTAGTAAAAGCTCCTTTTTTGTCCTTGTAGAAAAGGTGCTCAGTAATAGGTTCATTTTGACTTCTAAAGGAATTTCTGTCAAATACAATTATCAGGGAAGACTACAGCTGCGAAGGTATCAAAGCCATGTTTGCAGAAATCAGCCTTCAGAGCACTTCGAGATGGAAGATATTTGTCGAGTTTCTTTACATGTCATTTCATGTTTCTTTTCTTTATGAATTTTCCAACTGTGTTACATGCTGTCTGTTTAAAGATGAGAATGCTCCAGCAGTTTTCTTTTTTAAAAAGTCTTTGGCAGCTGCATTGTATTTATTTATTTATTTATTTTCTCTGTCTTTAGTTTAAAAGAAAGGTAGGAAAGTGAAACAAAGCACAAGAATAAAACAACCTGTCACACTGAAAACCCTCAGAAACGTAAATAATAAACTTCATTTACTAGGTAATTCTCTTTGATACTCTTGTTTTTCATATTTTAACAGCTCTCAGTTAAGACAGTGTTGCTTAAATACAAGGGAAATGTTTGTCTTGACATTGTTAAACTGAAAGAAGCATCGCATTTGCGTCAACAGACAACCAGGTTTGAAAGCATGTCAAAAATATTTTGCATGCTGTTAGAAAAGCAAATGCTTTTCTTCCAAGTGTCTGAAGACTAATTTTGTTTATATTCTGGATAAGACCACGATGATATCAAGAAATGTGCATTATTGGCTACTTTTGCATGGCATGTATGTTCCACGTTGAAGGTATCTTTCTGTTCATGAGTCTTTAAGGACTTTGGTGTTACATATAGATCAAATACTGGTAGCCACTCTATACACAGATCTATTCTTATCTCTGTAACCTACCACAACAATGACTCCTGACTGATGAACTGAGCATTAATTTAAGCACATTTAAAGGAGGAAACAGAAATTAAATTGATTTCTTTCCCATTTTTTGACTACTCACTAGCTCACAACTGAAACACACTGCATAACCTAGTGAAAATTAAATGTCATCGTTTGGCTCTAAGAGGAATGACCCATTGAATTAAAATTAGGAAGAATGCTGAATTGCTTTCAGCTGTTCTTGCAGTGGGCCACCATTTCTAATGATGAGTCAAGTTTCCAAGTATGTTGGCAGAGCAGGAGCAGGGAAGGTGGATGGTGTTTGCAGGAAAGCATGTGTTAATTAACAGAGGTGTTTAGTGACTCGTGTTTTAGAGCTGCAGTAAGAATGTCTTCATCACTGTTGTGCTAGGGAAAGCACTGTTCAAATTATTTCAGGGGAAGCATGTCATGTTTAGTTTAAGGGCTGGAAGCAGGAGCTCTGAGCTATTTCCATTATGTAAAGTTTTCCCAGTGGAAATAGCAAGTCATGCTGCTACTTTACCCTTATCCAATTCTCCTGTGCCCTCCAGTGCCATCAGCCCCTCTGGTGTAGAATCCAGGGGGATTTGGACAGGACTGCGAACTTGCAGAGGAGGAGGATCCTTCAGAACCAAATCAGTGACAGAAGATTTCTCCATCCATGACTTCATACTGAATTAATTTAAGACTTAAAGAGAGCAGCTAAAAACCTGCTGCCATATTAAAAAGTTTGTGAATTATATTCTTTTTCTTGGGGGGAAAAAAAGTCTTGTTCAGTCTCTAAATGCCCGCAAGCATCATCTTGCAGAGGCATCAAATTCTTGTCTCCTCTAAAATTCGAGTGTGATTTGCTGAGGCTCAAAACTGCAGCAGGACGACCTGTTCCTCCACCAGGCAAAACCTCCACCATGTATTTTGCAGTGTCAGTTCAGTGATATGAGTGAAGAGGATACGTGACAAAGCAGGAGGCAGAATCTATTGCTCATACTTCAGGATGTAAATCAGTCAAAGATAACTTCAAGTGGGAAAGAAATCTCTTCTCTATGTATTTAATGCCTGGCTATAAATTTGAGGACTCTAACTCCCTCTCATGCAGCAGTATTGACTAATGTGTTTTTCGTATATACAAGTGTGCATTTGTCAGTTTGTTCTGCCCACAGTACAGACATTCACAATTTTGATCACAGATGAGGACTCCCCCCTCCTGAGATTTTTTTTTTGCTAGAACAGATTCACTTTAAAAGTCTGCAGAGGATGCTGTGGTTGTATCAAATAGCACCCAGGTGGCCATGGAGCAGCATTCTTCACAATCCAAAATTTCAAAACATTATTTCATAAGAAAAACAAATTCATAGTGTGCAGTTTTCTGTCTGCTCACAGGCCACTAACATCATAGATATGATGAGAAGGACTGTTAATAGAATCATAGAATCAACTAGGTTGGAAAAGACCTCAGAGATCATCAAGTCCAACCCTTGATAGTTAAAGCTGAGTTCAGGTCACTTACTACATTTCCTAGTTAGTACAACCACATGCTTAAAACCATCTCTCCTGATTATTTTTTAGGCTCTAAAAGAACAGTACTCTGGAGCCCATGTGAGCTATATACAGAAGCCTCCTGAAAGAAATTTCTCTTTTAAGAGGGTGAGAAGCACTAGAAGCCTCTAATTACAGCAGTGCAAACTGTCAGTGCTTGTATAGTAGGCTGTATTAAAATGTAGTTTGTGTTGGTTCACTTTCAAGCCAAGATAACAACCTCACAGGCAACTGGGTTTTTACATCAATTAATTAAAAATTGATGTGCCTCCAGTGCAACCTAGGTAAGGAGGCACTCACCCCTCATACTGCCAGACACTCGATGAAGCCTGCCCTGCAAAGCCAAGCAAAGGCCAAGTATCAGTCATTGCTAATTCCCTGCTGATGCTCCTGCAGGTAACTTGTAAAAAAGATCCAAAGGCTATTTAATTTCACTGTCCCATAACAGCTTTATAATAAGCTATGTGCTTCTGTAATAATTTACTGGTTTAATTACATTATGTTGTTCAGGCTAAAAAGATAAGAAATAAAAAAACTTATAGGCATATTTCCCTTTAGTGCTTAGCTTTTTTTTAAGGCTGAGGGAACAGGATAGGAGGGGCACAAAAAAAGAGAGAACTAAATCTCACTGGCTTGAACCAGAGCTGTGGGGTGGTTGAACACATGCAATCATTAAACATTTTCCCATCGCACATGACACTAAAAATAACTTCCTACACATGTGACATTCTTACAGCACGAAGTGGAACAGTGGCACGAATGATGGGCAGCAGGCTCTGGGAAGGGCCTTTATGATTTCATAGCTGTAGCTTGGTAAACTGCAGCCTTGCTCCTTCAGGTTCCTCAGCAGGTGATGGGAGTGGGATGGCACTATGATAGGGATTGACAGACTGGGTTGGTTTTTTTCATGGAGATCTGTCCTCTCCCTCCCCCTGTTCAACAGTGGGTAGAGCTAAAAAGTGTACAGCCTGAGGTGATGTGGTTGCTGCTGAAAGGCTTGATCCCTTCTGGGATGTGACAGCATTTCTAAGCGCTGCCATAACTGTTCTGCTGTGTATCAACACACCATAAACTGTTACTGCGTGATGAGTGTTTATTCGTGGTGTTGTGTAGCTGCAAGGAGAAGGTTAACAATGGGAAAACTTGCTACTTAGTTCATTAATACTGTAGATGTTATTTAAAAAAATATTAAAACCCCGTTGGCACCGACTGCAGGATTTACTAATAAACGTCAGTTCATTTCCAAATGCCTTTTACACCCAAAGTTGTTTTTGTCCAGCTGCTTCCTGCAGATCCCATTGGAACACTCAAAAATAAAAACAAAATTCAGTGCACCAGCAGCGTGCTGCTGGGATTTACCTCTGACTTATTCAGGCAGATATCTTCTGAAGGCGTGTACGTAAGGTGTGGGGGAGAGGGAATAGCCAGCATAGATATGGGGAGATATTCAATAACTTTTTGATAAAGCTAAGAGAATCCCTGTCTTTGGGCCACACACAGCATTGTTTCTTTGTAAACTGATTTAGGAAAAGTTCAAAGATTGTGCTGAAGATCCTTTATTTATAACTGGCGAGTGAGGGCTTCGTAATCTATGTTCAGTTATGATTTTCAAAAACTGTTTAATTCTGCAGTTGATAGGACTTCTGCATATGAAAATTTAAGCATATACTCATGTGCTAGAACAGCTTCCCTGCATTGGAGACTACCCCTAAGTGCATTTCAGCACAGGAATTGTTCCCTGTGTGTATGCAGTTATTCCTCAGAGAGGACAACCCCATCAGATGGGACTGGGTTTTGTTTCATGGCTGAATTAGGCAGAGAAAATGTGTGTATTAACAAATCATAGAGGTGTTCAGGATTACAATAAGAGGCTTAAAGATTGGAGAACTTAAAAAAAAGATAACAGGACTAGGATACTTACTACCTGTGGTGCTCTTGGGCGAGGCTAAAGGAGGAGAGAGCTATTGGAGCTCAGACTTTTTCAGGCAATTTTGGGTTCGACCACTCCTTGTGCTCTCCTCTTGGCTTATGCTGCTACTGCCAGTGCCAGCTGAGCTGGGGAAGGGATCAGGCATGGGATCCCTGTCCTCCTGTCTGTCATGCTTGCCAGCATGTACTCAGCCCTCCTTGCAAGTGTACTCCCTAAGGCATCACAGACTGATGAATTCTAAGCAAGAACTCAGGGGAATCACTCAAAAGATACCTGCTGACAGCAGGAAGCTCTTGATTGCACTGTTCCTGAGCATACTGCTCAGGTTCTTGTCTGCTTTGCTTTTGTTTTTATGTGTCCATGTTAATGTTCATTCACCATGGGTATTATTAGGAGCTGGAGCACAAATATAGGAGTCTGTAATAAAACTGAGGTTCCAGGATATGTTTTTACTAGAAAGATAACAACAAAAACTTATTTTCTTTTGAAGTAGCTCATTGGAGCTTTTAGCAATCAGAGGGAGATTTCGCTTAGCAGGCACAACAAGGACTCCTGCTTTGTATCAGAGCGGGGAGGTGGCTGTTGCTCAGCTGAGCTGTGCTGCTGCTTGACTGCAGACCTGCTTGATGAGCAAAGGGAATGCCACTGTGCTGCTGGCTCCCCTTGCCGGGCTCCTTGACACCCAGCATATTCCCAGAGTATTTTCCTGTTGCTCTTCTCAGGCGTGGGTACCTGAAGCCCCTTCTCTTTTGTGGAAACGTACTCTTTTGCAAGTTTCTGGAGCTTTTTTCAAATTGTGACCTGAGTGGAGAGATTTAAGAGAGCAGACTTCCATCACCACAGGCTTGTCTGGGACAAAGCTCATAATGGCAGAAAGCCAGGGGTCAGTATATTAAAGCAGAATGCAATAATCCATTCAGTTGGCAGGCTGTCTTGATTTCCATATAAATGCAGAGAATTATATTTGACTGTGCACCTTTCAGGCGTGTGAAATACTAATGATAAAGTAATTTTTATGTCCCTTTATGTTTTGATTTAGTTATTTGATAAATGGAATTCTCTCTGACATTCTTGCCATTCTGTCTTGCTAACCAATGTTTGAACAGGGATAATTTTAATTGGAATTAATGACTACCAATGGCATTTATGCAGGTCCTTGGCTCAGTCCTGGAAACCTGAATTACTAAAATCATCAGAGATGTCTAAAATGCCTTGTACTTATATGTAGTCAACAGTTTGGTCTGTGGTTCTGAGCTAAGAAAGCATCTTTAGCTTGTCTTCCATATATCCTTAGCCTGGTCCACAGCTGTATCACTAAACCTAATTCTAGCAAGAGATTTTGTTGGTAATAGCATGCTGTCAGAGCCTGATTTTTTTTTGTTGTTGTTTGTTTGGTTTTGGGGGGTTTGTGCATATGTGTTTTTTTGTTTTGTTTTGTTTTTTGTTTCAGCCATTTTTCAACTGTACAAATGGCATGATTTGTCCTAAATTCCTTTGGTAATTATAGGTTCCTGACCATTACAAGCACCATGCTGGTCTTATTTCAAGCAAGCTATATGATAAATGTTATGATATATTTCTCATTTTCCTTTAAGTGATTCTTACATTTGGTCATGTATTATTAATGACTATGAATTAACATCCTAGAAGTTGGTATATTTATCATCTTATCGTATTTTTATTTCTTAAAAATGAGAAAGGAGCACAGATCACAGGTTACCATGCACAGATAAATGAATTGCAGCTCAGAAGGAAGAGTCATAAATTGTGGCAATCTTCTCCTTTGCCAGAGCAGTGCTGGGATGGTGGTGGATGGGGGAAGTCAAACCACTGCTGGTCTCACCTGGAGCTGGTGTTGAGCTGGGAGTTTTCCTATCACAGGTACTCGCTCAGTGCAGGGAAGCGGTGAGACTGCTCCAGGCAGCCCCTGGAGCTGCCCCAGTGCAGAGCAGTGTGCCTGGGCTTGTGTGCAGGCAGAGCCCTGCAGGGAAGTGTGTCCCATGAGGACGGCAGGCAGGGCTGGGCAAAAGTGAGACACCTTTAGTGGAATCACAGAACATGCTGAGTTAGAAGGGACCCACAAGGATCACAGAGTCCAGCTCCTGGCCCTGCACAGGACCATCCTCAAGAGTCACACCATGTGCCCGAGAGTATCACCCAAATACTGAACTCTGTCAGGCTTGGTGCTGTGACAACTTTCCTGGGGAGCCTGTTCCATCCCCCAGCCACCCTCTGGGTGAAGGATCTTTTTCTATTGCTTCCATGTAGCACCTGCTGTGGTCTGTTTGTGGACTGCAGTGACACGAGACATCAGCTGAAACTTGAACTTGGAAAACAGCAGGTGATAACTTGCGGGAAACAGGCAGAAAGATGTATCTGCCACGATGAGCGTTATCTCGGATGAAAAGCAGTGCCTCTCCCCAGCGAGCACAGTGGCAGGACAGGACTGCCAAGGCAGTTCTCAGCCTTAACAAATGATTTCCCACTAACAGTACTTATCTTGTATTAGTGGCTTTTTATTATCCTGTAAGTGTTTCTCCTCTGTAACAGAAGCAAGCTGACTTTCCATAGATAATGCCAGTGTGGGTAAGGTATCTGTGGGTGGGAGGGGCCCATACTCTGAATGACAAGCTATGGGTCTGTCTCTGGAGAATGCAAGATGCTGTTTTATCGGGATGCTGCAAGATTTCTATCTAGTGGGGAGTTCTCAAAAAACATGCAAACTTCACCCTGCCCCCTGTTTACGGAGTATCAAGGTTCCCAGGAAATCTTTGCTTTGGGAGTACCAACAAACATTTTCTGCAATGAAATACATTCCCAAGGCTTCTGAGCCACAAAACTGAGCTCATTGCCAACTTCTCTGCTACTGCTTTTCAAACGTGTTTTAAATTTTATCGTTCCTAGTATATAATGCAAAACAGGCACATCAACAGTATAATAAATCTTTTCTTATCTCTAAAATTCTTTTCATATTGCCTTGTTCCCAGAAGATACTGCTGCTGTTGTGACAACTAAATAGATAGAACATCTTTAGAGTTCAGATATGACTCATGGTATATTAACTTACTGATACAGTAAACCTAAAAGGGAAGAAAGGAAAAGATGATAGTTTGCTTTTTCAATATATTTCTTCAGGTTGCTTGACATTAAATAATGCAAATAGTACATAATTATAAGTTGTGGGGTTTTTTACTTAGAAAGCTACCTGTCTAAAGAGAATCTAAACTTCTCTTTTTAACAAAAACAATTTTCTTTTGCTAAGAGGGTCTTGCCATCATATTTTCCATTTCCTTGTCCCTTCATATTAATAACAGAATTTTGTATAATAGGGAAATCCAAAAGATTCTAATTTACACAGAAATTCAGTTTATGTTATGGGAAAATGTTTTTCTTCTGTCAGATTTTTTTTTCCTTGTAAAAGAGAATAGGGAGAATATGAAGGCATTTCATTCTCTTTTAAAGAACACAAAGGGAGATATAGAATGACAAAAAGGACACACTGAATTTCCAGTGGAAGTCCTGGTACTGTGGGCACCTGCCTTTATTGCTGCGTCATCACTGCAGACAATGAAACATGGATTCTGAGTAGTGGAGACTTCTGTTTCCAGACTGTGGACTCTTTTATAAAATGCTACTTATTAAAAAAAAAATACAGCGTGCCTTGTCATCTGCTTATTACTTGCATATGGTATTTGTCACTGCTGGCCACTTGTCTGCTGAATTTTCTCTTTCCTAGGAATGTTTTCTTTTTACCATGTATCACTGGACAGTTCTTTCATTCAGTGCCTTCTCTTTCAAAGTTTCTAACCCCAGAAGACCCAGTAGAAACATATGTGAGAATCATTAGTAAGATCACCAGGGTCTATTCATACAAGAGAATAAATCACATAAGTCTCTTCCAGTTTTCAACTTTATCAAGCATCAGCATCCTTCCTTTACTTCTCATGTTAAGAGAGACAGGCAGACACACTGTGTTGGGCTCTGTTCTGATCCTCTGGCTCATCTTTCTTGATGTTTTCCTGAACCATGAACTGAATTGCAAATAATAGGATTGCTTATATGAAAGGCTACCTCTTTACATGAGTAGAAACCATGAATTTGGACTCCTTTAAAATGGCTCAATGGCATTTCATGTACTTTGTTCTCTGGTCAGAAATTCAGGGTCTTCCATTTCTAAATCTGATTTCCAGCTAAAATATAAATGTGTCACGTTGACTGATCACCCTTGGAAGTTTATATGCTTTTAGAGTTAAAGGTGTGAATGATTAATGCTTTTGCCTAGCTTAGCTATGAATCATTATATGATGCCCTGATTTTCCTTTCTAAATTTCTGTAGCTGTAGCAAATAAGGTGTTTAAGGGAGAGGGGAGGAAAAAGGGTAGAATATGACCTTCCTATTAGTTGCACTTCAGATAAAATAATATTCTTGCAAGGACATGGCTGTGTTTGAGTTTCTACCTACTCTGTGAACTGTGACAAAGTACAGAATATCACCTGCAGGCTTTTGGAAGTAAATCCAAACATAAAAGCCTTGAAAGTGGGAGCAGCAGACCAAGCTGTCAAGATTTAAGTTTTAATACAATCTTAATTAACTCTAGTATTACTTCCTCTCAAGGACAATTAGACGTTTTCGGTGTATTCAAATGAGATATTCCGCTGGGAAACACATTTTTCTCCATCTGGTGACCAATATTCTTTAAAAAACCCTGAACGTCTCTTGTCTCCCTCTTTTGTGGAGCAGAGGGGGTCCTGCTGTGGGACCCTGCTCCTTGCAGTCCTCTCACCTGATCTTGTTTGGCCTTTACTGGGAGACGAGCTTCCTAGTGGAGTGATCAAAAAAATGCATAAAGTTAATGACAAGTGTGTTCAGAGTTTTATCTAGACCTTGAAAGCCAGTGTTGTCTATCCTGTGTGCAAGTAACTCCTTCGAATTACTGAATTGAAAACAACAGGGCCACGACTCATTTAAGTACAGGCATCTGCACTTTAAACAAAATGCATTTTCCCAAACAGCCACCCACATTTTTTTTGATTCATCTGCTTGGGTGCTATTTCAGCATCCCAACAGGAGAAAGCATTACCTTTGTTTTGCTCTCTGAGCCCTTAACTTGGATATCTGATGGGGCAGATGCAGTCTGGGAGAGGCAAGGTACCAGGGGAGATGCTTCACCTCTGCTGCCAATTTAAATCAGACCAAACAGGAGACCAGAAATTGATTTGAGAAGGAATGAGGGATTAAAAGCACTGGGTCTGCTCTCAGGGGGGCAGATGCCATGCATTTGCCTGGCAGGCATCACCCTGAACAGAGTGATCATCCTAGAAGGCATGGAGTTAGTGGCTCTCATGACACTCATAAATTCCACTTGCCATATTTCTTCAGTGGGGCAAGGAAGATTTACCATTTGTTGACTTCACCTCTTAGGGAAAAAGTGCTTCATCTTGTGCCTATTTTGTCATAAATACTGAGGTAGAGCAGAAGAGCACATTTTAATTTAAAAAAACAAACATAATTTTGGACAGTCTTTTCCAAGATAAATCCTTTCTTTGCTGAGATGTTTGAAATGAAGCTTTCACACGGAAAAATATGAAAAATAATCTGTGAGCTGGTGGCTACCCACCGAAGAGGAGATGGCAGCAGTATTGAGGGGTGTGAAACCATTCTGTTCTGATAGTGTCTAACTGTATACCAGTTTCTGTGCTCTTATTCAATGGCTGCTGTAGCAAAAGCACTTGCTTCACCTTATGGCAAGTGTCTGTTTCTCCTAGGGGAGACAGAGGGCTCAAAAGAAGATAGGAAAATAATTTCAAATTCTTTAGTCTGCCTTTTACCTGTAGTACTTTTCCTTCCCTCCCCAAAATGATTGTTGTAGCCAACCTCTCTTAGAGAGAACTATTTTTTCTCAGGCACTCATAATGTTTCCATAGCTTGGATCACTTGGGAATGCAGTCTCACACTACTTTGGGGACTAATTGCACAGAGTAATTACTGAGTCCTCAGCCCTCACAATGATTGTTTTATAAATAATTCACGCTTTAAAAGTTGATCACATTTATGTGTCCTGAAAGAACTGTGCAGAGTAAAGAATTCTCTGAAACTGTCACTGATTTTGTCATATGGCAAAGAAGAAAAAATCACAGGGTGCAAGTGAGAGGATGCTGCAGGATGCCAGGCTCTGTGTCCCTTCACCTGGTGCCCCACGACCCCGCCAAGGGAGAGGGTCTGAATGGTTTGTTCTGGCACAGTGGATGAGCAGCTCTGTTTTGAAGCAGGAATGGCAGAGCTCTGGTGCTCGGTGAAACCTGCATCTAAAGGCTGGCTGTAGATGAAGAGGTGAAGCTGGGTTTCCAATAAAAGGGAAGGGAGCTTATAGGGGTGTATGTGGCTCCATTAAAATCCTTGCCTCGGGCTTTTTCTGCCTGCTTCAGAAATTCAAATGGATATGGCAATCTGTGTGCTGTAGGGGGACTATGGAGGTAACCGTATAAAAGTGATGGAATGAGAATTTAAAATAGTGAATGTGCAGTGGCTGTGTAAATGACAGACTACAGATGGGGTTTTGCTAAATATATTAGCATGATCGGTGAAGCAGGGTGACAGTATTGTTAAAACCAACACTAGAGGGTTTGTACAGAGCAATCAATATCCCTTCTGGCTGCAGTTCCCAACGTCAGGTGAAGAAAATGTTTTAATAGATATTCAGTTCGTATGTCTGAAGTAGAAGCAGTTTTTGTATTTCTTGTGGTAACAAATGTGCTCTTCTCTCCCAAAGTATGTCAGGTGAATTTTTTTCTCTTTTGTAGAAACTGGAAAGCCTATTGTAATAACAAAAAAACCCCCCAAGTGGCAGTAGGGCAGTGGCAGGTGAATCAAACATCAGCCCCAGCTGATTAGCTAAGGCTGAGTGCTGTCTCAGGATGACTGCTTGCAGGCTAAAAATAAACGTGTGTATGTGTGCAGCCTGAAATAGTAGTGAATTGTATTGAATAAGTAAAATATAATGTTTATAACCCTACCCCAACAATTTATAACATACCTACTTACTACAGAGATCAGAACCATAATCAAGAATACTTCTGAAAGCTAGGAAATACCGTTTGCATATGCATATTCCAGTAAATAACTTTTAACTGCTTTCAGGATCTATGTCATCTGCAAAATAATAGTTTTCAATATAGAGAGGGATCTTTTAGAGAGATTTTTACTGCTTTAGCTAATGGTACCTGTGTGAATTCTGTAGCAAATCTATAGGAGCCAAGAGCGCACAGCTTGGTTTCTGGTTTTGGTTTGCATTTTAAAGTGGAGAGGGGTGTGTGGGGGGGAAAGGATACTTCGCCTCACATTGCTCAGGAGTGCACCTGCTGTCACTGTGATACAGGAAGTGCTAACAGCTCACCACTGCCATAAATAGCCTATATCTGGGTGTTGTCATCACTGAGGTATTTGATAGGTCAAGTTGAGTTGGCAAACTTGAGTTCATCACTCAGCTGCTTTTGAAGGTTGTCATGTTCATTTCACGGTATTTGCATGAGTTGTTTTTTGAGTGATATGGCTCCCTGAATCTACTATGACATTGCTGATCTATGAAGGTCTTCCCAATACTATTTCTTCCCCTTTAGATGTGACATGGGAGAAGTGTTAATGGGTTTCCTTTGGATTTTGATAGTTATCCTCAGTTACGCTTTATTTTTTTATGGATCAGAAGTGGCTTAGAGTTCAAGTTTAATAGCGGTGATGGTCTAACCACAAAGACAGGATCTTTTTCCCGACCCAAAACTTAACAGACCTTTTTTTCGATGGCCTCTTTTGTGTTTACTTTAACAAAAAAACCACTTTAGAAAGTAATCTAAAAGGCCAGGTTAATTATGGAAAGCTTAAATGTGCTCCTATTGTTTGTGGCTGTGAAGGAATAACATGTTCCTGCTTGCACAGCAAGCTTTGTTTTAAGCTAGAAAGAGCACTGCCCACCAGCCAGTCCTTGCATTGGGCACACAGCCCAGTCTCCAGAGAGCTCTCCAAGAAAAAGTCCAGAGTCAAGGCTCTTGCCTGAAGCTGCATTGATCCCAACCCTTACAAGCACATGAGAGAAATTATGGAAATTTTTTTCCCCAGACAGAATAATGTCGCTTTCTACAAGATGTGATCTTCAGAAATCAATCAGTTTTGGACTTTCGAGTAAATTCTGGCTGCTCCAAATTAAATTGGAAAAACTGATTGGCATGGAAGTAATTCTTCTAAGTAAATTTCTGCCTAGATCTCTACAATAATATCAATGCAGATTTCATTAATATGTTTCATTAAAAGGATTTTCATTAGGAATGAGTTTGAAAATGTCCAGATATGTCAGACTCTGAGGACACCCATGATTACATCCAGTGTCTTTTTAGCTCTATACTTTTTTTCCCTCCTGTATCTCTCTACTTGTGTTATTAAGCGTTTCTAAACTTCCTGTTAGCACGTTTTACAAACCAAAAAAACAGTTTTATTTGCATTTGTTCAGTCCCTTAATCTTCTTATTCATTACTTTAAGACATATTATCCTTCTCCTTTTTTTAATACAGAAGTGGTGAAGATGAAAGTCTAATCACAGATGATATCAAGTCTGGATATAGGATTCTGGCCATGCCATCTCTTTTGTTTTTAAATACATCTTCAAATAAAATCTTGTTCTACAAGGAGTGAACGTGTCCAGACCCACACATTGAAAGGACTCTCCGATTCCTGAAAAGTCAACTTTCAACAAGAGAACAGGGACCTTAAATGTGGTTGGTGGACAAGTCTACTTAAGAGAAGGATCCCTCTATTTAAGGATCCTTTTTAAGGATCCTCTATTTAAGGATCTATTTAAGGAAGATACTTATACATAAGTATAAGTATATATACATTATACAGCTTTAATTGGTCCCGTTTCCAATGTCTGAAATAATGGGGCTTCAAGTCATTGCCCTTCAAAGGTTTGGTTTTTGTTTTCTTTCTCCCCATTTGAATCTGTTCATCAACATTCTTATGCTGTGGAAATATCTCTCTAATTATTTTTTAAAAAAATTTCCCCTCTCTTTTTTAGAAGTGATTATCCATAGGACTTTTGCAAACAATGTACATCAGCTAGCTTAAGTTTATTCTTTTAGAACAAAAAAAAAATGCAAGTTAATGAGTGTCACATTTCAAATTCTTGAAAAACACTCATACAAGGCCTTCTGATCTTCCAAAACACAGGCATTTCTTGTCTGGAAGCACAATGGGAATTGAGACATTCATCAAAGCCTGATGTGCAACACGATACTGTAGATATTTCTTTTCATTCAAAAATAGCAAGAAAAAGAATTTTGTCATAATTCTACTGACTTTAACAAACCAGGCATCAAGTGCCTGCTTGGTCAGCTCCTTTGCAAGCATCATAATGAAGCAGTGTGGCTTTGCAGAACAGATTGAGGAATATGTCTGAAACCTAAAGAAAAGTGCAGGTTATAACTCTCCTGAAAATTCATGGTAATTTCCATTAATGACGCAGAAACTTGTTGGACACCAACTTGCTGAGACACTGAAAAAGAAATTGCCCACAAACAGTTGCTTTTTAGAGATACCCAGTGGTCAAGTTTCAAAGCCAGGTGGGGTTTTTTTGGAATTAATTTCTTCCTTAATCATAGTTTATTAAGTGTAAGTAAATTGGCAAAGAAAAACATGTTATTAATACAATACTTCAAATGACATTGCCAGGCCTATACAGAAGTTTGTGAAGAGAAATTAACATGCTACAGATTTCTCAGGCATCAGAAACATGATTACATTTCAATTTATTTACCTGTCTAAGAATTATTTTTACAATATTATCATTTTCTAAAGTTAAAGCTGATAGAAAAGTAATGTAAAAATAAGAACTAAAGAAAAATCTACTAAGAACAACTGGGCAATATTACTTTTGCTTAGCATCGATTATTTAAAAATGAGCCTTGTTTCACTTCTCTTGTGTTACACTTTTCTTTGGATAAGATTTAGGAACAATACAAATTTCAGTGCTCCACTAAGGCATTTAGGTTGAAATGGAATGTTTACCCACACTTTAATTACACAAATGCATTATTTCAAACAGCATGTACACAATGAAATAAATTCCTCCATATAGTAACATCAAATATATAGACAATATTGTTCTCTTTTCTCAAGACCAGATAACAATGAACCAATTATTCTTTACTGCTTTCCAAGAGGGCTTCCCATTGTACAGAGAGGTTTAACATCTGGATCAATGCCTGCATGGTTCTTAATGAAGTCCTCTAGCTCTTAGAAATTATTGAAAAAGCATCTCCTGTGGAAAACAAAGATTAGTTTAGCTGGATGCCATGCTGAGCAACTGATGTTTTTCTTGGCTGGCACACTACAAAACTGCTTCCATTATCTGTACCAACTAAAGGATCTCCAGGCTTTAGTCCAGTAAACAAATATTATTTTCTTGTCATTCACTACACTCTGTAGTTTCTTGGTTTTCTTTAAGGGTGAAGAAATTGGGCCAAACTCTGGCTGTTGCCATTGCATCTTGTGCTTGCATGTTGCCTTGCACTATTCCCATAAAGGAGACACAAAGGGACTCCTGGAAAAATCTATGCATATGACATAGCCCTAACTGAGAAATTCTACATCTCTGTCCTGTGAATTCTCATGCTTTAGGATTTTTCAGGATAAGGATTAAGCTGTGTGAGAGGACTGTTGGCAAAGTACAGAAAGTATGTGCCAAAGCACAAGGAACAGCAGTGAGAGACTGCCCTGAGGTACCAGCCTTTTAGTATTTTTACAAATTGCTTCCAGGTATACACTTAGCTCAGAAGTTAAAGGATAAAACAGTTTAAAAAGCTTTTGATGTTTTTCACATGCTTTTTTTCCCTTTCCCCCCCACAATGCACTTGTGTGATCAAGGGCAATGTCTGTGAATACCGTGGGTGCTCGCCCTGCCAGCACACAGCCCCTGGGAGTGCACACAGCCCTTGCTGGGACAATCAGACACCCACTGGTTTTGACACTGTGGTCGCTCTTACGCAAAAAAGTACCAGGCAGGACTTGATAGAACCCTGTCAGATCAAATCACACATCCACCTGGAAGAGCAGCATTTCTTTTAGCAGTGTAAGGTGTGTGAGTAGCCTGTGAGCTGATAATTTCCTTGGATCCCAGATTTTATTCATAGGCCACTTGAGCTGTTCTCTCAAACTCTTTGGCATGCCATTCCACTCCTCTGGGTTTTAATCTAGCCAGTGGCTTGCCACTGGGGCCTCTCTCTCTTCAAGGGTTCTCTGCAATACCACTACTGTTGGCTCCAGCAGTGGTCAGGCTCAATAAATCTCAGCTGGTGAATAACTTTGATGTTTAGTTGAAGGGATAAATGATATGAGACAAGCAATCATGAAAAAGTATTGTTCTGGTAAAGTGAATCAATGCATCATTAAAAATGTCCCATTCTAGGACCTGTGTTTAATGGGATGACTAGGGGATGCTGCAAGAGCTAAGCCATGAAATCTTTGCTTTCCATCTGAATGTGAGGAACAGTTCTACATCTGAATGATTATTTTAATACTCTCTTTTCAAATTAAAACATGCAGGGAGAGACATACTGAAAAAGGGACTTTGGCTAAAGGCTTCCCAGCAGTTATAGCCATGCTGATGAACAGCACGGTTCCGTGCTTTCCAACGGGGGAACTGGGGAAGTGAAATTTCATCTGACAGGTTTATTTCTACATTACCACAATTTTGGCTGAGGGCAAAATTGATTAAAAAGAGAAAACACTTAGGATGTAAGGAGTTGTAGCTGTGTTTCTATGCTGAAGTCCTGGCATTAATCTAGACTTGGCGGCACTGGTTACAGGAAGAGGAAAGGTAATTCTGTACCAATTTCAATCTGTGTTTATAAATAAAAGCACTGATGTAATAGAATTTTTTTAATGCATGAGGTTTAGGAATTCATATGTCAAGACGAGTGCAGTTGAGAAGTGATGAAAAAAGTGCATTTAGTAAGAAGCATCTGCAAATGGTGTGTTTAGCAGGGTAAATAATTGGAATAAATACAGCCTCTCTGGAGAAAAATTGTTATACTAGTAAAATATTAGTGTGATTATTACGTATAGAAAAACATAAACACTTTTTACAGATGAGTGTATATAGAGACAGACATGCAAACAAGGACCAAAGCAGTAACCTTGTAGAAAGGAGCAAATTTCGAAGTTTTGGGGAAAAACACAGGAGTGATAGACAATAGATTCTGCTTTATCTTTTGTACCAACCCTGTTAGTCTGGTTTTGTTCAGTACTTTACATAAATAGTGCTGAGGTTATGACACAGCTTTGGTTTTTGTTCATTAGCCAAATTGACAGAGGATATTGCCCAGTTAAGGCACCAGTTAGTGCTTGCCCTGCAAATGCAGTTTGCATTACTTACAGTGTAATACTAAAAGGGAGGGGATTCTGTCTTTTCATGCTCAGGGTGTAAATGAAGTCAATACAAACCTCTACTCGTAAGGAATTCTAAGAACAAGTTAAAAGATTCTGTAAATAAATAAATTATTAACATTTTGGAAAGGATGAAGAAAAAACAACAAGATGAAAGATTTGTCAGAACTAATAATCCAAATGTTTTTGTGTCTCTCAACCTGTGAGGCCAGTCAATCTTCTAAATTGCCTTTTTTAATTTTTTTGAAGTCCTATAACAAGTACCTAAATGAGACACTTTAATATTTCATGGATTGCACATCTTCTAATCTGTTCTTTATTTCATTTTTATGAAAATTACCCTTCAAATTAGTTTTCTTCATCCCTAGAAGACCCATATCTTATGCATTATAATTTTTTTTATTGTCTTGATTTGGGTACAGTTATGACTAGAGAAAATTCCAGCTTGAATTTCCAAAATAACTCAAATGACATACATGGCATCTAAATGATGTTACATATCCCTCAACAAAGAGCATTTTGGGTGGTCTTTTGAAATATTTTCACTAAGCAAATTAAAGATTGTTATTTCAGTTTTGTGTTTCGTTCTCCAGATTAGCTTAATTCCATAGTAATACCAGTGGCAAACAGTTCAGATATTAATTGCCATGGCTCCCCCAGCCTCTCCTAACATCCTTCTTAGGAGATGGCGTTCTCAGGAAAACAAGTGGAAAAGTTTCCTTTCGCAGGGAAACTGAGACATGAGGCACATGGCACTGATGCATGGTGGGAAGTGACGGAGACTAAAATACCTTTGCTGAACATGTTGAATTAGTTGTTATTGCTGCAAGTTCTATCCTTACAAAGTTTTGACATCCAGTGCTGTGCTTGGGTTGGGAGGGCCTGCCAGCGTTTTCTTACCGTGTGAGTTAACCCTGACTGCTTTTCAGTGATTGGGGTTGGAAATGAAACGAAGCTTCTCCAATGTTGTACTGTCTCAGTTGCTGTTATAAGGGAACTGGGGGATAGTAATGATGGCTGAGATACTCTGATAGAGTGAGAAACCAGGCAAATCTCTCAACTCCAAGCAGGCAATTGTTTGGCAAGTAGTTAATGATAATCTAAATGATAACACCTGAAAAAGCAAGTGCTTATCAAACAGGTTAGTCAAGTGACAGTATCAAGACTCCAGTGTTGTATTTCTGTCTCCAGTGGCTTCAATCTTTGATGTTGCCTAATCCCCAAGGTTTAAGACTGCTGATCTCACAACTGCTTCGATGAGAAAAGCTCAGAGAAAGGTGGTGATCTTCGCTCTTCCCCAAGCTATGCTATCACTGGTGCTTATAAGTCCTTTTCTATTAGAGAAAACTAATCTGATCCAAGTACACTCAACCTCTCTCCACAGGACAGGACTGCTTCAGCCTATCCAAACAGGGGTTAGCCCTGGTGTAAGTCCACCCTGCTGTGGATGCTGGTCATCCAATTCATTCCAATAGCTATGGACTGGAATAGCCAGCAGAATTAAATAACCTCATGTTTTTTATGCAACTATGCCAAACAAGTACGTGTTATGCAACATTTCCTACATTGAACTGAGCAGCTGTGTGGTATGCCTGGGGTTCAAGGCAGGCAGGGAGCATTCCACAGGGAGTTAGTGGTCATTGAGCCTCTCTCCTGGCTGGGACTGTCAAAGGAGCCTCCTGTTTCTAGTCCTGATTGAGTCTATTGAACAGAAAATATTGTAGACAAAGAGTTTTCAAACTATTTTTCCTAGAGGTTGAATATGAATCCTTGTACAGACCTGAGGGCACCTAAGGAAAGGGCAGGGGCTGGCCCAGAAAGGAGAAGCAATAGCACAAGACAGCCCAAGCAGGTTCCAATGGGCACCTGAGGAGCATAGGCTGAGACGTGCACTCACAAACAGCACTGACTGCAGCTCCTTTCAGAAGCTTTTGTCATGTTTCATACTGTATCTTTTGTCCAAACATACTTTTTTTGGGGAGAAAGCTGTTTATACCTCTCCTTGTGTACATCGGGTATGTGTTGTATTGAGCTTATCTCCAGATGATTTAGACAATACTTTCCCCTGACTGCTCTCGCTTCTGCTGGTTCATTTAGATGCTTCGTCTCCCACACATGGTCTCTAAATTATTTGTATTTTTTGAGTGCACCCTGGAAGCTTTGCTAAATCTGTCTTTCAGATCAGGCATTCAGTTCCCCCCAGAAGCTGAAAATATTTGACAACTTTCAGTGTTTTTTTTCTTCTATCTGGAACTTAAAAATACAGAACCCTGTGAAAATGAACAAGAAGCCCTGTTTATGTAAAGGTGGTAGAGCTTTGCTGCATATTCAGATTGTATTTGAGGCAAAAATTAACATGCAGATGAGGTTTTATAATTCTTCATCCTTCCTGCTCTTCCTTGTTTCCCTGTAATGGATTTTGATTTATTTGATGATGGGATCAGACTTCTCTATCATCAGGAACCTTCTCACATTTTCTGCTAAGGGAAGGGGAAGGGATGGTAAGATTTGCATTTATGGTTTTTTGTGATTTTCGTTCCACTACAACTGAGATTAGAGAACCCCTGGTAAAGAGAAGCTTTTTTTTCCTTAGATGCAGATCTATAAACTAATGATAACATACGTATATATGTACTGATAAGAATTATATAATACATTGTATTAGAAGCTGGAGGTAAAGAAAATTATTTTCTGTGTAAGACTATAAATATGTTAGGCAAATTTTTGCAGCTGAGGAAGTTTCTTCTGTGTATTTTCATCGTGTCATTCTTGTCAGAGAAAAACTGCCACAAATTTTAATGTACCCTGGATTCAATAGTAGCTGGTAATGAATCTATGATTCTACAAAATGCCTGTGAAACAAACACAGCCTCTGTTCACATTTTTCTATTTTAATAGCCTTCCTATAGCTATCCTAGGTCACATACGTATTCATCAAACATCTTTCCTTACTTGCTGGCAAAGTAAGCTAATAGTATATGCATTAGTCTGTGCTGTACCAAAGTTGAGATGTCCCCAAGCTTGTACATTCATTTCCCATTAAAAAGGGGAAAACACATAAGCTTACAATAGATCTCTTCTATTTAGCTCACTTGTTTTTATTCTGCATGTCTTTCATTATTAGTAAAAACTTTTTATCAGTGTTACCATAGAAATGAAGAATGCTAATTCCTAGAATCATGCCAAAACTTGTTTTTCTTTCCTGTTTACTTAGTTGCTCTATTGCAAACAATGCTTGCTAGATAGCTGTGAATAATTCAGAGCAGCTACATTATTTGACCAGTTTATTTTTGTGTGTAATATCTTTGCATTTGAGCAACACATTTCCCATGCTGTTTTGGAAATGACTCTTGTGAAAATATGCTGAATTTTCAGGACAAAACCATCGATGGATTTCCAGAGGGGGGGAAAGAAAGAAACTAACAAAAATCCATAAGCTTAAAGAAAAGGAAGGACAGCAACTGAAACTTATTTTCACTTACTGCATAGTTCTTTTCTCTTTGAAAGCCATTTCGTACTAATTCATAAGCTGTGTTTTTTCAAACTGGAACATATATTTGTAATGGAACTTACTGATCATTAAGTATAAAGCATGCTTTTTAATGTTTCTTCTGGGAGCTCAGACTGTCAGTAGAATGTAAGGCACTGCAGCTGTATCAGCTACAGCCATCTACAACCTACCTGAGTCATTCAACCATAACTTTACAGTTTATTTAATTTTGGAATACTAATTAACTGCAGAGGAGGAGGGTGAAGATATTCTAGAACCATCCAATAACTACATTTGTAATGCAGCAATTAATTAGAAAATTAACTCTCTTAAAATAACATCTCAGTTTTCCATAATTAATGTACTTAGAGCACTCCACTATGAATCTTAAGTTTGGGAATTTCAAAATATTCCTACTGTAACAACTGAGTCCAGCTTAAAAATCAACATGTTCTTTCTGCTTAATGCATCATCATCAGCTACTGCAAATTGCAAATGACCTAGAATCAAAACTTACCAAGCAATTTTTTAATGTAGCAGAAGGTGGAAAATAATACAATTCAGTCTTTCACAGCAATACTGATTCTGTTGCACCAACAACCTTGCTCATGCTTCATGATACTGTGTAATTGGAAAGAAACAAATCAGAGATGTACAGCATCTTTTACATAGTATAGTATTTTTACATAGCCATCCTCTTGATTATTCTCCCCCCAATGCATATATTAGGGCCATGAATAAAAGGAGAGAAGAGGAAGAAAGGAAGAAATTATTACCTAAGTGTAGGATCCTCAGTCTGTCCTCTGGCACTGTGAATAAGATGATTGTTTTATTTAGCGTATATAGTACTCTAGTCTGTGTTTACAGATTTGCATGCCCATTTTCTATCATTTGCCTGTTTCCTTACAGCCTGTTTAACTCAAAGGTAGTATCTCTAGTCTTTTAGGATTGGATAGTCCTTTTGTTTCTTTGTATGCTTTAAAAGCAACAGCACCTCGGAGCTGAACATTAGAAAAATACAGGTAGTAAATGACTGATTCAGCTCTTAAAACGAACTTCACAACTGACGAGTTTCTCCAAGAGATAACAAAATCTTACGTTTTCACTTTAATAATGTACAACTCCATTTGTAACAGCACCATCTGGAGACACCGCAGTGTTACAGCCGCTAAACCCTCACCCACGTGTTTGAACACCCAGAGGGCGTTCTGCATGATCCAGCTCCGGGTCTGCAGTGGTTAGCCATGGTTATGTCCAGGCATTTGCACAGAGATAGTGCAAAACTATCCCTCATGTCATTAATCACTTTTACCTCAGAATTACATATGCACCTCAGTGTATTAGCCTTTTTTCAAAGCCATCCACCCTAGGAAAGCTACTACAGCTGCAGTTCATCATTAGACATTACACCTTGGAGTTTTCACATCCTTTCAGTCTTTCAAACCATTTTTGCCTTGCAATATGTGAGTGTCTGTTTGTGCAAGCAAACTGGTGATGATTACTTCCATCAGCCTTGGTACCAGTACTGCTGACCCTTCTCCCACTGCACACAGGAAGATATCCCATCAGTATGGAGTGACTGCAGCCAGCCATGCAAGGGAACCAACATTCAGCTGCAATAAGCAGGTAATGCTTTTGTAGTCTATGGTTTCTCTCTCTGCTTGAGAAGGTTTTGATCAAGAATGCCAGTTAAAAAAAAAAATCCTACTGTTCAGTACATGTATTATCATTAAATCTTCATCTTTTCTGTCTCTTCATATGTCCTCCTTTAAATTAAAAAATGGGAAACTCAATCCAAATTTTCAAATCAAAGCAAAATTATTGCTACTGGTAAAACTGTTGTAAGATTGTTTTAATGTATATTACTAATACTTTTCTTGTCCTAGCTATGATTACACCATTCACAAAATGTTTAGAAAAGCGCATATTAGTGCATATCAATAACGAAGGATTGAATTTGACTACTTTTATAGTGCTGCTGATAAAATTCTCACTTGCCAGAACAGAGTGTGCTGTAGTAACAGCACTGTTCAGCAAGAGCGTGGTGCAGCTATAAGCAGAAATCTGCTTTCCCCTGGCAGGCTCTGTAGCATCTGTGAGAGATAACAGCAGAAAGGTGGAAGATTTAGCACCCTTTACCATGCTTGTCCACGCAGTGATAGCTGATGTCTGATGCTTGTCTTTGAACTCTGTTTCTAAGAAGAATGGGGCGGAGTAAAGATCTCTGTATCCCTGACTCTTTGATTACTCTCATTTCACTGTGCCTCGTCTACATGGCAATGCCAGGTAGCCACTGCCTGCTGCAGACAGCCCCATCTTCAGGTTTTTTACTCCTGTGCAATTTGTAGCAAGTGACCCTGGTTCTTCCTCCTCACTTGATGTACATTTGGTGTTATTTTTCTCTCCTACATATCTGCAGAGGAGCATATTCCCTCAGTTACCCGACCTCCCACCAGGCTCTGGGAAGCACACGGTCTGCCTGGTGCCCACAGCTCTGTTCTCACAGAATAAACCACGACACGGGTTCTGCTGGGAGAGCCCACCCGCACTGCTCTGGGGAGCGGCAGGAACATGAGCCAGGGGCTCTATAAATGGATGATCATTTCTGAGGCACTGAGGGAAGGAGAAAGTGCTAATGGTTTCATCTCCAGAAATGGACCACGGGGATTAGGACACCTCAGAGCTGTATTTTTTTTTTTTTCTGCACTGATGACAATTTTTAATCTCTGTCTTTAGTGCTGCCTGCAAAGTGCTATCCTCTTGAAAGAGTGTGCACTCACTGAAAAAATCACACTTTCCCTTCCCCTCTGTCAGCTATTAATAGTGGTAAATTTTAATTGCATATGTAAATAAAAACACTGTGTACTCATTAGTTTAAATATGTTTTTCATTAGACAAATGAAAAGCTCCTTATATATGATGCAAAGCTAAAAGGAGAATATTAACAACATGGAGCAGTTCAGGAAGTATAGTGACTTGAATTTTTAAACTTATTTTTTAGGATAAAAATAAACCATGTTTTAAGGGATTATTATGGGTAAATTTTGCAGTACAAGTGTCTCGTGTCTGGAAATGGAAAAACAAAGTTAAGTGACAGAAGCATGGTTATGGTGTCAAGGCCAATGCATTTAAAACTTCTACTAAAAGGGAGATAGCACATAAACTTGTATTACTATTTATAGCATTGGCTATTTTAGAGATGGTGACTGGAAGGTGGGTAGTATTTTTCAGTTTCTATTTAGAAAAATCCTGACATGTCTCACATTTTGATAACTTGAAACATATTGCTCTCAAATTACATCACTACTTCATCGTTAATTTTCAAACTCTTGGAACTCAGCACTCCAAATACGCTTTTTGCTATTTTTAGGGGCTATGCAATTATAGTGAAGAAGATATAATTTTTCAGTTCAGTAATCCATATTTTCAAGCTTGGAGTGTATTTATCTACCTACGAGGTCATACCTTGTTTTCTTTCTATAAAGAAAACACCCAGAATTTCATAACCAATTTAGTTGTAAATTGTCTTTTCCATCTCCTTCCACTGTTCTGCTCACAGTGAAATGAGAGAAATCTTATCACAGAGACATTTAGTAAATTAGTGTAATTTTATACAAAAGCCTGGCCACTTAACACTTCAGACACATTGAAAAGATGCTCTGTGGGTGTGCCTCTCTAAAGTTGTTATGGCTCAGAACAGTTTAACAGTCTCCCTTTTGGCATTGGAAGGGATCACATTGCTTGTGTGGTTATCCACTGAGGTCAGTCATTTGTCATTATAAAGTAGATATGTATCATAATAGCCAAACATGTGTTTCTTAATTAGTATGAGAATATAAAATATATCTCTCTCCAAAACCTAGAGCACCAAATACACTTTCTTCTCAATTGCTTTAGTAAGAAAGCCAAGATAAAAACCATTTTTATTTTATAAAGATAAACTTGAATATCCTTGTCTCATTTATGCTTCCTCAGTTCAAATTCTATCAAACTTTTATATTGGAGAACAGTAAAATTTTTATAAGCAAGATGTAGTGAAAGAAATGCAAGGGCTGGCTAGAGGGCAGTCTCTTGGAATTAACACAGAGCCAAAGCTTCAGCAGTCTAAAAAGGAGTAGATTAGTCTTCTAAATTCTTCATTTGCCAAACTAAATTATAGCTAACAGGATCCATAGGCAAGAGAATAGAGGCAACAGAGATTCCATTTTGTATGAAGAGCTATTGCACTTGACATGGTTCAAGGCAGATTAATAGATTTTAAGACCAAAAGGGACTACTATGATATGAAATTGGAGTTTCTACAAAAGAGAGGCCAGAGGGTTTCACTTGCCAGTTCCCTGAACAAGTTCATGAATTCTGTCTGAGCTGTAGTGAAGTTTTGAGGATCATAGTCAACCTGGTTATGGTTGAAAAGTCAAGAATCAAATATTTTCTTTTGCGTCGTTTTACAGAAAATGTTTAAAAGCTCTCCTATTTAAAAAGCAGTGCTCTGTGTTTGGTTCAGACAAGTGAAAAATCAATCTTCTAGTCATTGCATCATGTTTTGTTTTATCCTACCAGTGGCACAGGGATAGTAAAGCTGAGGGAGAAAAGATATTGGTTGGGTCAAACAAGACAGTTTGAGTTCTTTAAGAAATTAAAGAAGGCTGTGATTTAATACATGATGATACCACATAATATATAATAAGTCATGATCTCACTTTTGCCCTTGATGCCCTCAAAATTCTTTATTTTCTAGCCTGCTATATAAAAACCAAAAGGCAGTGTAATGCAAAAGTAATATACACTGGATATTCATTCTTACATACACTAATAGCAATCTACCAAAATCCTAGGTCAGTCTGGAGCCAGTCCACAAAGAATCTGTGAACTCATTTCCGAAGGATTTGAGCATAACAGCCCCCCATGCCCATTGTTTACAGTCTAAGGTGAATTAGAAACCAGGCACACCCTGACCTTCATTATAACTCTAAACATTGTCTCTGCTAATCAGTTCTTGTTCATCTATAATCCATGCAGTGTTTCTCCAAAGTTGTGAATATTCACAGAAAGTGGTTATCTTTCACAAATGATTGCACCAATCTCCAGATGATTCCTTTGATTCCCACCTATCATCAGATCCCCTTTAGTGATTTCTCATGAGGTTCCCCTCCCTCTCACCACTGAATTTCTCCAGGTATGAGAAGATATATTTCAAAGATGCATATTGTACATAGGTATCTTCACACACTGACACAACTCACTGTAGCATTTAACAGCTCCTTCTTCAGGTTCCTCAAGAAGCTTATGGTAGAGATGAGAAATTTGAGCCTATGTAACACTTTAATCCATAGTAAGCTCTGAAAATATTTAAATTGTAGATACATCTCAACTGAGTGTTTTTAATGGTAAAATGTAATGATGGTAGATGAGGAAATACAATTTCTGTATAACTCATCTAAAACTAGCTTACAACATTTTTATCCACATTCAAATGTCTTATCTGATACTTGGCTCAACAGGAAATGGTAACATGTCAAGGAGCCAATTAACATTATCTCACTCCCCTTATTTTTCTCTTCAAATTCTCTGCCTTATGAGAGCTACTTCCAATTCTGTTCTTACTCACAGTTAAGTTGACTGAGCTCGGGTACAGTTCTGATTTGCTGATACTTCAAATGCCACTGGAACCTCTGAATTTGGATGAAATATGAACATCCTCACAAGGGAAAACCCATTCATCAGTGTGCCATAAGAATTCTGGAGGGCTACTTCTTTGTCTAGTTTGAATTATATTATGCAAACTGTGAAACTTTCTAAACCAAAACATTATCGAATGGCTCATTTTGTACAGTGAGCAACATCAACAGGAATGTGATTTTAAAGTACAGTCAGCTCGCCAAATCAAACTTAAAAATGAGAAAACTGGAGTGTTTTATAATAGGGAGAGTTAGAAACGTAATTGTAAGCTGTAGTTGACATTACGGAATACAAGTAGGAGGGGTGAGAGAGGTCTGTGATCCATGCATTGGCATATTAAGGTAGCTATCGTTTATAAAAAAGGGAGCAACTCTCAACTGTAATAAACTGAACAGTGGAATTTTACCTGACTTCTTCCAATGGCAACAATAATATCCTTGCAAGGCAACACCGGAAAGGAGTGCCCATAAAGGGGTTCTTAGGCAAGAAATTCAAAATGTTAACTCTACATGATTTTTAAAAATTCATATCAGCAGAAACTGCAGCAACCCTCTGCTTCGGATTTTGTTTTATCTTTTCCAAGATTCCCAGTTACAACACAAGCATCTCACGAGTGTGCTGAGCTGGAAATGAGCTGGAATGACCTATTCTAGATCATTTGCTAGCCTCCATTTCCTCTTCAGGTGACTATCTGTCATGTACCTGTTAGTATAAATTTCAAGTTATGAAGGGTCATTCACCAATACAGAGAGCTGTGGGAAGTAAAACAGGAAAAGAGAGAAAACTTATCTCCAAACTGTTCCCTTGATGCAGTCCAAGACAAGCAATTAAAGATACTATGTGATTTAGGATCTGGTTTGTATTATGTAGTTAAAAACAATATCTTGCCACTGTATTTGTTCTACTGACTTATATCACTTTTGACTTACCATTTACCTATATTTAAATAAGCCATAGCAGCAACAGCTGTAGTTCAAGTCTCAAATTGATTCACTGTGAAGCATTTATTTACCTTCTTTGTGTACCTAAGGAGCATGAAAATATGAACAGTGAACTAACTTGAAGCTGGTAACATCCAATAAGGAGGTTAACCATAAAAAAAAAAAAAAATCCAGAAATTTTATCGTGGATCAGTTTTCAATGTCTTCCTTGAGCTTCTCCCCTGCTTGTAAGAAATAGTGGGGTTTACCATGCAAAGCAGAATGGAAGACAGCAACATCTTTTTGAGATGAATATCTGTAATGTTTTGGGAGCTACTGTTGCCTTGGAGGAAGGCTATAAATCATGCCCTCCCAGGTGAGTCTGGTAATCTATCTAGCCCAATAAATACATAGTCACTAGGGATGAGAATATAAATTTATATATGTGAAAATATGAACAAGAAATTACTAAGCAACTTGTGCAAGATTCACAGTGATCCGATGTAGTGTCTCAAGATTATTTGAACCCCATCTGGGATGAGCTCAGATGTGTGCAAGCCTTGATCCAAAGCACATGGAAAATGACATGCAGATCATGATAATGAATTTTTGAAGAAACACTCTGCTGTGCCTAACTGGAGTGACTCCTTCGAATTTAACTGTGATCATTAACTCATGAGCACAACATGAAAGTGTACTTCAGTTGGTGATGTCTGGAAATGAAGGTAAGTTATGGAGATATGCATGTGATCAGCACATTATCGCCATTTCAGTGTATTGAACTGCAAGCTCTGAGGTAAGGCAACGAACTTCAGTTTGCAGAATTTCTGTTTAAATATTAGAATTCCTGGGGACTCAAAAGCAGACTATAAGTAGCCTTTAAAAATATACAGTTTTAGGTACCAAGTCAAACACTTACTGATTCAGCCAGGAAACTCTGTTTAAAAAGACCATCTCCAAGCAAATTAATTGCTGGGAAAACAAATTTCCTCTGCCCTTTCAGCAACAAAATTTCTCACACTCAGACTTAGACACAGCAAAGGTCTTAAACACCTATTAATGCTTATACACTCTCATCAATTTTTAATATTTGGTGATGCTTTGATTACTGTGAGACCTATCATTAGTCATAAAAACATTCTTAAACATTTTGTTACTAAGGTTCTGCTCCAAAACCTATGGACCATAGTGGGACAGGTTGCAGGTTGTTTTTAGGGATCCTAAACTACAAATGCCAGAATAAATGACAGACAGGCATTTTTATTTTAAGACTTTTCAGCCTGATACTCCCAAAGAATACCTTCTTAGGAACGTATTTAGGCATGGTTTTAATTCCTGTTGAATTTTATGATCTTGAAACATGTATCTGAACTGATAAATTTGGAATAGGGTAGGGGCACACAGCACAGATTTGAGAAGTGTCCTTCTGAGTCTGTGCCCAAAGCTTATCATGAATCATGAATGTGTCTATTCCTGCTGTAATACTTCATTTTCTAAATAGGTTGCAAAATCACATAAAAGAGAAACTTGCTAGCAAGGCTCATATATATTAGCCATTCATAATTAACTTTAGAGAGCAGAAAAGTCTTGCAGTGTAGATACCAGGCGTCCATTGATGGATAGGGAATATACAGACTACTGCAATAATGTCCCAGCTGTTCCTTTAGCTCATTTCTAGGGCAGGGGCACGTTAGAATTAAGTTGTGTGTATCTATGTAGACCAACACCTCTCTACTTTCAGAACAGTTTACCTAGTTTCTATAAGGCTACCACATTAAACAGTCGAGAGCTGCTTCTACAGATATCACATTTAGCAGCAAATCTGTGGGGGCTGGAGGGGAGCAAAAGGTGCTCTGCTTCTCTGCCTGCTATCTTGAACTGGCTTCTCTTGCATTCTGTTAATTTTCTAACTTTAACTTTCCCAAACTTAGTTGTCTCAGGTGGAATACATCAGATCTTGTCCCAGGCCTACAGAACTAGAAATCAGCATGAGCTTTTGTCCTGATCAATGGTGTTTTACAACATAATCTGCATTGAATTAGTTAAGGTCTCTCACTTCTGTTGTTAAAGATGCTCTGAAATTTGATGAACATGAACTTTGAATAAACACTTTTACTAGTTAATGCACAACAAACTTGTCCTCAATCCCTCTTTATTAAACAGATCGAGTAGTAAGTGTTCCATGACTATATTGACTGTTATGGTTGTCAATAGGTATCTCTAGACAATTTTCCTTTTCTCTAGACAAATAGACAATTTTCCTTTTTTAAAATTCCCACTAGGAGCATTCTGTTGAAATATCTTTATAACAGATTTTGTTTCCTTGCCCAGCTATATGCTCAATTCTTACTGAACCCCAGAAGTTGAAATTTTAAAAATGTAATACCAACTTCACAAAACATGATCCTAGCATTGCTACCCATTGTGGCTAGCCCGAGCAGCCTTTTATTTCTTTCTTTTAAATAACAAATGATGGTGAGAAAAAGTGGCTGTATGGCATGTACTGACACATAATTAAGTTATTTTTAAAAACTAATTTATTAAAAGAATATTATTGATTTGTAAGTTATCAACAAAGGATGCAGCCGAAGACTAGAGCTTCGATCCAACACAAAGGATAACTGAGGTCCATTTGGTGAAGGTCAGAGATTCAGCTGGAAATGCAAATAACCCAACCAGAGGTAAAATATAAAAATCTTAGTAAGTACAAGTATGTTGAGACCAGGGAAACTATGTTTTGACATTACTTGAAAGAATGAGATTCCTCATTGGATATTGACCAGAGGAAATTTGTTCAATAAAAATACATTAAGTATCTTATGAGCAAGACAAATGCAAGCAACATTAATGCTAAAAGGTTATACTAGAAGATCTAAAGTGAAGCTGATCTGTGTTTCTTTTTTAAAAAAGAATTGATCAGTGATTAGTGTATTGAAGGGTACAGAGTGCAAGTATAATTTTTCTTTTTTTTTCCCCAAAACATTTTGAGGTTTATAAAAATGCTGATTTCTGTTTGCATAGTACATAGCTGGAGATACTTCTTTAGTTTATGGGTTTATGGTTTTTTACTTCTTAACAATTGATTTTCCTTTAGCTATCTGCAGTTCTTGTGACAACGTCCAGTTTGAGAATTTGACTTTTTGCTCATATCACCTACACTATCAAATAGAAGATAAAACCAGGCATCACGAAATAGGAGAACATGAAAAACAGGTTTCCCAACTTAGTAGCAATACACAGGGTATGTAGAGAAACCACGAACTCTTACAATTAGTGAATATCAGTAGAGCTCTAATTTAAAAAAAAAAAAAAGTGGAAAATGTCATAATGTAAAGAAATAATTATTTGTAATAATGAAATATGGGCATTAGTCAAGTGAAAGTAGTAAAGGGTATTATTAAATACCAAACTAAAAAATTGTGAATAAGAAAAAAATTAAAGCAAAGTTACTCTCAACTATCTGCTGACAAAAAAATGTATCATCCTTCTGAAAAAGTTCATAACTAAGTTTGCAAATCTCTGTATTTTTTTCTTTAACATTTAGGGAACAGAACTTGAAATTTATTGAATAACTGCTTTTAATACAACTGTGCTTAAGGTCGGTGTGGGTTTAACAGTGGGCTTGAGTCTCTGAAGAGAAGTGTAATTATGTGGATTTAACATATGTGGTTACTGTAAACCTTATGATATTCCAGTACCTCTTTCATTGTATTATGCCCAATTTTTATACTGGATGTAAACCTATTTCAGTGGTCCATGTAGAGTAGAGGACAAACCTAAACCAAACACTTAATATGAGTCAGTAAAACAAAACAATTTGGTCTGTCTTATCAGAAAGATCAACCACTTTAAAAGGGACATAATGATGCTTTTAGACTCGGCCTTTGCATGAATGTTATACAAACACTGGACCCTCTTCCCCAAGTTACACCACAAATCACGAAATGAGATACCATTAAAAACATCATGGAAAATCACCCACCTTTATGTATAATAATGGGCATTACCAGCATCAGTATGTGTTTTGGGTAATGAGAAGTAAATTAGCACCCCAGTCTAAAAATTATTACAAAGCTTCATTAATTGTTTAATATTATTTGGGAATTCAGGAACTGCAGAAGTAAGGGGAGCAGGAGGGAAGAAAAAAAGAGAAAGTCCATACTTCAGCGATCCCAACCATCATTTTTGGCAATCGGTCATTCACTTACTGCATCTCTCATGTCTAATAACTATAAATGCTTTCCTTGGTTGTATGCAAATGTGCTTTCATAAAGGAAAATACCTATACATTTATCTAAAATTGACTGCTTCCACTAAAGATAGAAACTAGGTTTTTACTGAGCATTTTACCTTTCAGCACCAGGCTCCAGCTTTGGGACACCTTAACAGTGGGTTCCTTTTGTAACTGACTCCAGTTACTTTTGGAAGCACATTTTTTTTCTGCTCACTATAGAAAAACCTCAGCACATTTCTGTAAGAAATCAAAGGTATAGTTTTTCTCCTTAGATTCAGAGTGTAATTCAAAGAGTTTTCAGATGTCTCCTCTCCAGACAGAAGCAATGAACATACAAAATTGTTTCGTTTCCAGACATACGCCTAAGGTTTATAATCCTTCTCTCTCTTTCTCCTCTATTTCTCTACCACTCACATCCCCCAAGAAACAAAGGTGTATGCCAGGCAGACAGTATAACTATCTTTGCTAGCATCTGTTACAGACCAATTTCAGTGCTATTGCTTCTTCCTTTCTCATTCTGTGTGTATGAGCTGGTATTAATATCTCCAAGGAAAGTAAATGCATGAATCAATGTGTCTGAATTAAACAGGGCTGAACAAATGAAGCATATGTATGAAAAAGCAGGTGTTATGTTTGTACATTCAGGTGTTGTGCTGTGGCAAGGGACACAGTAGGGAGGCCACATCCAGCCTGACCGAGAAGGGCAGGCTGGCCAGAGGAGGAGTTGAAGAGACTGACCCTTCATGCCTGTGGTCATAGCCTTCCTGGAGAATAAGGTGTAGAGTGGGACAGATTCTGTGTCTGCTCCGCTGCCACACAGGTCTCAGAGGAAAGGACTGGAAACAGCCGTTCCATCAAGCCAGAGGCCCACGGGAGCAAAGCAGAAGGAGGGAGGAGACAGAGGACAGAGCATCAGAGGGCATCAGGAAACAGGGCCAGAAGACTTAAAGATGTGGTGGCTGCTTGTGAGGTTAGTGCCCGGGGTAAGAAGTTGCTTCCAAAGTGAGATGTTTTCGGAAAATGCAGTGTGTCTATCCTGGGTAGGTGCTTTCAGAAGCCATTTCTGAAAACTGCTGCTGAAGGGATGTGATGTATGTTGCAGCTGCCTTTCTAGCTGTTCCCATTTAACTTGGAAGCAGCCCTTGCCAAAGCTGCCTGTGGAAGTGCTGTTTGTCCCAGTACTGCTGAGAGTGGGAGGGCAGTCACTCACCTGCTGGCTGATGTGTGGTCAGCTTGTTCATTTGCTGGAGTATGCCTGCACCTCCTGGGGAGACAGTGCTTGTACTCTGTAGCCGTCCCAGCCCAGTTCATCCCCTTGTCAATAAGGCAGCCTGCTGCTAGTCAGTGAGTAATGGCCACAGCCAGCACTGCATCGACGCTGCCCCCAGCCCCAGTGGCTCTCCCTCATCCACTCATCCATCTTCCCCGCAATGCAAGTCAGATGTTTCACAGTCAGCCACCCCCAGCTATCCTGCCCTAAAGGCATGGTCTGTTAGAACAATTTTAGCAAGACAATAAGAGGAGATAGAAACCAGTAGCTGGCTGGAACGTGTGCGAGTGATAAGATACTGTTTTGTACTGTTCAGGTTTGCACCTTTCATGATAGAGTACATCTCTACTCATTCTGCCAGGCCATGTGACTGTCCTCTCCTGTGCTGAGTGCAAACAGTGTATGGCCTGGGAACTGAATCCACTTCTGCTATATAATGTTCTGAAGACTGCTATTTTGCTTTATATGATAGCAATAGGCATTTTTGCAGAGAAAAATATGTACAGGAAGCTCTCCAAGGTCAGTATAACAGTCTAAATAGCCAGATGCTATTTCCATGTGAATTACAAGGTTGGGCAGCCAAACAACTCTTAGTCATGTAAATTATGAAAATACTGAGAACTGCAGTGCAGACAAGAAATCTACGGCTGCTGAATCATTTTCTCTGGTTCAAAAATTACTATACCTTACCCTTTTGTTCCAGATTTTATATGCATTGAATGATTGTGTTTCTTCCTGTCAGATATTGGGATGGAGCTAACATCTTTGCTTTAGGATATTGTTCCTTTATTATTAAAAAAGTCATCAGCAAACTTGCAGAGATTCTTTGAAGACATGAGGAAAATAGTACAAAACTAGTATTGAGCTATTCCTCTTAAGATATCTGCAGTTAAAGTGATTACTAAACCCCAGGACAGGTTTAAGGGTAATCCAGATGAATATTGTTTTCATCAAAGCAATAGTGAAGTCATCTGCTTTTCCCCTGTTGCCTTAGGACTGACATTTTAGAAAAGGCATACCAAGTGAAATTGGGAATTATTTTGCTCCACTTCCTTTAAAGTTCAATTTTCATCAGTTACTGCTTGTAGTTATCTGATGTAAGAAAGACTACTTCCTTTTTGAAGAGTATCACAGATAGGTGTTGTTCTCCCACTTTCATTTGGGAAGTTAAAAACATACTGTCTTTATGGCAAAAAAAAAAAACCACAAGATGAAAATGCATTCCTTTTTCTGGGACAATAAATAAGGGCTATGCATGAAACAAACGTGACTGATTTGAACAATGCATAACCAAAACACTGTGAATGCAGAACAGATATGAGAATAGCAGCATGTGTTACTGCTACAGACTCCAACCTCATCTAAGAAATACTCATAACTGCTCGTCCTTTGTTGCTGCTTCTGGCCATTGCTAACTGTGGAATGCAACAGTTCAGGTGCTAGCTCTGATCCCAGAGGACCTTAGAGGCTGAAATCAAACTGGCAGTTGCTACAGAACAGAAGTGAGATGCTTAAACTCCTTCTCAAAGCCACTGGCTGCTACTGTAAAGTTGAATGTAGAAGTAGCACAAAGAAGAAATTGTGAGATTTGTGACAGCTACCCTGAGAGTCACTCAGGACCAAATTAAGCTTTGGAGCTATCACAGCTACTGGGACAGCTCAGTTGTCCCTCTTTGCCTTGGCAAACAGAACAAGAAGCCACATTAGTCGGAGGGGCTCTTGTTTGCCCGTTATGAGGCCCTAAAGTACTCCTTGGTAATCAGACCATGCTCAGGAGAGGTAACTTAGAAAGTCCAGGCACCTCCAGCTATGAGTGACTCTGAGAAAATAATCCATGGAAGTAATTGAAAAGGTGAGCAGAAAACAGAACATGCACAGAGCATACCGAGTAGCACCAGCACACAGAGGTTTACACACAGGCTGATGAGGCTATTCTCTGTGGTGTTTTCCTACAGTCTGCCCTCAACAACACTTGAAGCCACTAAAGGAAACAAAACACTGGTATGGTCTTCTCAGAGATTTTCAGTCCAAGAATGAAGTCCATATACCAAACTAGATGCGGCTTCTACAGCTCAGATTTATCCATTTGAAGATTTATGCTACTTGGTAGGAAAAACACCAGGAATGGGTGCCTGGGCGCAGTTTAAGCCTTGAGAACGTGACAATTATTTTAATAACATCAGAAGCACTATCACTTTAGAAACTGCTTCATCAAACATTAAGTCAAATGACAACAGACAGTAATAAGGGAAAATACAGGGTACAACATTTCATTAAACAATTTGTATTATCAGGATTGTTCATGTCAGGACAAAGTGAGTGAAAAATGCACCCGAACTAGCATAATTAGGGTTAATAAGCCCTTTGCAGTGGCATGAGTAATTATTTAATCCACAGGTCAAAATCAGTCTCTTTGGGTTCCTCTAATATTTTTTTTATTTAGTAGAGTATAAGAGGATAATCACAGAAACAAAACAGCCCTGCATCTGGAGGAAGTCTGTAGTCCATATAAAGTCAGTTATTAAAGTTAATTCTACTCCATTCACCATTTCTTCAGTTTGATCACCCTATCTCTTCTCTAGAGAAACAGCATCCTTATGTTTTTTCTACTTTTTTTCTCTTAATCTTCCTCACTCTTACATGGCTTCTTACAGTGGTGCTGTCAGCAAGATGATGCCTAGTCCCAATTAGAAAATCACTCAATATTCACATAATGAGAGTTCTAGCAAAACCATGTCATTTAGTTCAAAGACATGGATATATTACTGTAGCTATTCAGGATTCAAGTAATTTAGGGCACCTCAGTGAAAAAAAGATAAAATAAAGCTGAAAGGCTTAGAGTTAGTTAATTGTTACTATGGCAACTTCCTAAATAAGCTTTAGATTCTAGTCATTTTTTGGTTTATTTGGAGGCAGAAAAGAATCATTAAAGATGAAGCTTATTTAAAGCTCAGAGCAGTTCTGGAATCTTAGTTTCCTGCTGTTCCTTATAGAGTTACTTAAAGTTTGTCCATTTCTATAGTGAACTGTGTAAAAGAACAAGATGCAGCCAGCATAGATTAAAAAATGACTGCGTGTTACATAGCAATGATTTTAATAATTTTGGCAATTGTATTTTTACATTGTTATATCCCAGTAGGACTGTTTTAAGAGTATTGTGTGGGAAAGAAGTGGTCCTCAGTAAAGAACGCTCTCACCTCCAGAAATGAAGTGATTAAGATCTGATCTTCAATAATGACCTCTGCCAGTGAGTGCTTTGTCACTTAGCAATACAAGGTGCTGTCCCATAGAGTTCTTCCTTCCACAAAACCCCCATGTGGAAGAGTGGGAATACATTTCAGCCTAGTCTTTATCCAGTGCTGTAACAAATCTGATAATTAGAAGCCAGGAAAAGGGTTGCCGTATCAAAATCTTGCCATGCTGATCATGTGCATTTGTGTTCTTAGTGTGAATGAATATATTTGGCCTCTGTGGAGCTGCATCACTTGATAGATTTAAAGAGCCTCACTTCTACAGACAGAAATGGAGACAGCAAAGAGTTGGGTAAGTCTCAGTCACTGCACATTAATTGGGTTAAGATCCAGATCCATATCAGCCTAAACTTTTTTTTGCATTTTCTCAGCAGCTATAATTCCCTTCCTTAACCACTCCATGGTGTGTGATAAGTCAGTGGAGGTCATGAAATAAAGTCGTGTCTCAGTAGGAGACACTCCTTGGCTTCTCACAAAAGTGAATTCATACCTCAGACCAGTTTTTACTCTTCTGTAGGCTGGAAATCTCTGAAGTCACTGAGTCATAACTGCAAAGTTGTTAGGGAATTATGCCTTAGGTGTGAAGATACTTAGAAGATACCCCTAGAGGTGAAGGTCTAGGCGGTGTAGACTAAGGTAGTGAGTTCTCAAAAAAAACCCAAACAAACAAAAAAAAAAAGGAAGGACGAGTTACTTAGCTGAGCTTAGTCCTCCAAGGGTGAACAGCAGCTGGTATGTAGGCATCTTTAAACCACCCTCAAGGAGCTTAACTGTGCAAGGTGGGGAAACTGTGGTGTGTAGGTTTTGCTCAAAAGGAGGTAAACGAGGACTAGAAGAGCCACATACTGTTTCGTGTGTGGCCAAGTCAATATGACACCATCATAAAACAACCCCCTTCCCCACCACCTGCAAACCTGTCTGTCTTTCTGTCGCAAGTTAATGGTGCTGGATACGGGGAGTCACCCAGCCCAGGACACACCTGGCTGTGTTTGACAGCCTCTAGACTTTCTCCATAATCAGTGTAGGGGAAACAGGTTCTGCCAGGCCGTGGTGCATTCCATCCTAGGGATTAAACTGTGAAAGAGAACGGGGAATTAGCCTGTTTCTCTTCCCAGATCTTGAATTGTGAAATAGAGGAGTGTTGAAATAATGTCTTTTTATTCTTTGAAATTAAATTGTTCTGCTCATTAAAAATAGCAAACAACAAAAAAACCCAACAAAACAAACAAACAAAAAAACCAACAAAACCACAGACCTCTGTTTTGAAATATAAGCTGAATATTAAAGCTTTTGATATAAACCAGTCATAATGGATGTAAGTTCAAATTCAGACTGGTTCCAGGATACTTCATCAGGTTTAATTCTCTTGGTCTTTCTCCCTTTTTTTGCCCTCAGATAACTACTCCAGACTGTGATTTTTTTTCTGATTTAGAATAGTAAAAATGCTCTTTCAAATTTCATATGATTAAAAAGAAATGTGCATCCAGATGCAATAGAAAATGTTTTTCTCTCCCATCCCAAAAGGGAGAGGAAGGTGCAGGAATTCTACATTGCTTATTACTTTTTTTCTCTGGAAATCCGGTCACCAGAACTATAATTCAGGGAACTATAGTCAGGAGTAACTTGGCTTAATTTATAAGAATAGAAAAAAAAAGAAAACTGCTGAGGAAAAAACAAAGGAGAATATGGTCTGATCCAAAAGAGCTTGAGCATTATTTATTGTATTTTATTTTCTTCGCTGTTATACAACCACAGCACCCGGTTGTTTGCTGTGTTGCAAGGGAAGTATTTTCAAGGTTAGCACAGAAGTAATCAACCCCTCAGTGGTGGTATGAATATTCATATCAAGACACATTATGAGAAAGTAGATAGAGGCAAATATGCAATTTAAATATAGACTACAGCAGGAAACGGGACATGAAACAGTAATTAAACAGTGAAAATTACATGTTATTTACATAGGTAAATACACTGCAGGGGTTATGCATGTGATCTTTTCTATTAACATTTGTTTGTTTGTGATTAAACCTCGATTTAAAAAAGAGAGGTTTTTAAAACATGAAAATGGGAAGCAAGGAACACTTTCTCTGAACTAGAAAATTTGCATTGCTTGAAGGATTACCAGCTTGGGCTGTGAGCCAGGTTTCCCAGCTAACGTGGATCTGAATACGCCTGTACTGCAGAAGCTAGTGGTGTCAGTTCTCTAAAACACAGGCTTTCTCCACAGCCCTGCTTCTGCAATTCATTCCTATTTGGGCTACTGGAAGCCTGTAGGTGCTGGAAACAAATGCCTGAGCTCCTATTGCCCAGTTTAGATGGAAATCTACCACACTACTGGATTTCTCTTGGGAAGAACAACTAGGAGGGGACAAAAGCATTTTTTTTTCCTTCTCCAGGGAACAGCTAGTTTTAGACTGTTTCCTGCTTTTCCTTTTGGAAACAGGAATATGGCTCTAGCCTAGATAGGTCAGCACTAGTATACTCTGAGTCTCCACAACCATCACACCAGAGGCAGCAGTACTAATTTTCAGTTCTACTCTGAACTGCCTCATCTCCCTGGATTCCTTCCCCATGTCTTCTCCTTCTTCCTTCTCCTTTAGCCAAGAGGAAGGTGAGAGTGAAGGCTTAACTAATGTGTCTCCTGTCCTCCCTTCAGCCAGCAGCATTCTTGCCTTACCATGACCAGCTGCCATAAACATGGAGTTAGATATTTGGGATTCCCAGAGAAAATAGTAGGGAATTAATGAGAGGAAGAGGGATGGAAATAGATGTCAGTCTTGCAAAGGCTCTTTTGTTCCTTAGCTTTTTGCCTGTGGGTTGCTTTCGCTTGGGTATCTCTACTGCAGTTGAGCCTGCAAGGAAGAAAAACAACTTTAGAGCACATGACATTTATTTATTGGTGAATACATGCAGTGGATATAGGGCTTTCCAAATATTCTTGTGATTCTGGATGAGTGTCTGCTGAACAAGCAGTCATCAGACAGGTGAGGAAGGGTTTGCCTCTGCTCCTTAGTGTAGTCTGACCTTTGATGTTGCAGATTTGCTGTCTTCCTATCTCCGCTTTTCCTTCCCTAGTATTTTACAGCTTTTCAGTATTTTCCTCTTGAATCCCTGAGCTTTAAGTAACCCCATCTCAGCAAATACTGTTGAGTCTATTATTTTGCTTTTCTTAGCCTGTATGGCTTTAGCTCATGGGCTTGCTCATGCCTTAACAGCATTTTTCTATAAAACTCTATCATGGTGGCAATTGTGTTGTGTAAAACAAGGCTGGGGCTTGCAGGGAGCTGAAGTCCTCAGCCACAAGGTACAAAGCATTGTATTTTCAACCCAATTCACATTACCTGCCCCAATGACGTAAAGAACTGCAGAATAAAAGTCAAAGAAAAATTTTCAAGACAAGTGCATGACATTGCAGTGCGTTAATGTTGTCATGGAATTCCTGACTGTAGGTGCTTAGCAAATGCCCAGAATCCAGGCCTAGAGGGCACTGCCCTCCTGCAGCTCCTGTGCTCCTGAAAATAGAGAAAGGCAGATGTTTCACAGGGGCTGGGTGGTGTCTCAAAGGGCAAGTATCTCAAACTTGAGTATTTGAGCAAATAGCAAGCTGGTCAGTCCCACTTGATTTTTAAAATTCACCTAAAATATGGGTTACTATCTATTTTTAAAAACATAATTAAGATTTCAGTTTAGAAATCATGATAATGCAACCTTTGTTCCTGGTTATCTTTCATTTTCAGTTTACTTTTCGTCAAGAGACAAGTGTTTGTAGGTATGAAGAAAACTCTATCTTTTATGCATGATTCAATGCACAAATGCTCTGTGTGAGTGTGTGTATCTGTCCTCTTCAGAGGGCCTGTGTAGACCTAAGGATTTGCCACTTCTCCTCGTGGAGGTGGCAGCACATTGGTCCTTTTTCTTTATAGAAAGTTTATTACTTTTTGTGAAGCCTCTTGAGAGTTTGTGGACTAAAAGAGTGCCTTGAGATAAAGATTATTTATTATTCATCACTCCAAATACATTTGTTCATACATTTTCAAGCTGGGAACAGTGTGTGATGAGACAGGTGCATAGCTAGGACTCTTCCTCTAAGCATGCAAATTATTTTTCAGATCTGAAAAGAGGTGATGGACCCAAGCAAACTTTTTTTTTTTTTTCCCAGCCATATCAGATGGGCCAATGAAAGCTATTACTTCTCCCCATAAAACATGGCACTGGGAGATCCCAAAAATGAACTAAATCTTTGATAACAATCACATTGTAGCTAACAGAACAAGCACACAAAAAAGGAAGTAGAAATATCATAAAAGTCACCTAGTCTCAGATTTGAATCTTTAGTATGAGGAAGGCATCCTACAAACAGAGCCACCATAAGTATCCCTTATCCCTGTGTGTCAAGCTTCTTCAAGTAAAATTGCTTAAGGCAGCAAGAGGCAATTCAGCTGAAGAAATAAAAGCAAAACCAGTCTTCTTGCAGAAACTAGACATTTTGTAAAACCAAATGGAGCAGAGCAAAGAGTGGATCTCCATGACTGAAACGACTGTGACAAGACAATCTCTCTGTATATCAGATGGAAAAAATAACAACTGTGGAAATCCAACTGAAACTCACTCATCAGGCCTGTGGGCTTTCTCAAAAAATGAACATTGAGACTGTAGCAACTCTTCTTCACCTGTTCAAATGTGTTCCAGTTCTCCATTTTTCCTCATTAAAAACAGAGGGAGGATTAAACATGTTCTGTAGCATTTGGATCCAGATTGAAATTGCTAAATATTTCACAGGAAGCAGTTTTTAGGGGGATAATGTCTCTAACTTGAGCTGAAATCATCTGAGCGCCTGGCATTTCAGATCGAGAGAAGGACTCAGTTCCACAGAGCAAGCCACATTTATTGCAGTCACTGCACCACTTCTAGAGACTTTGACACAAAAATGTTTTATTCCACCTTATTGTTTGACAGTAAAGATAAGCCTTTGTGGAAGAAGAAAGCTAATTTCAATCTTTCCTGCTAACAGATTAGTGGTCAATTCCAGTTAGGATGAATCCCAGAGGATTATTTTCCTCCCTTTTATACCATTCAGGGTGGAGAAGTGTTACAATGATCATCTGAAAGGGCTTATATTTCTATTAAGGATAAGTACAAATTTCAACAGTGGTTTGTCTCTGAAACCTGCAGGTGACTTTTTGAATTACAGACATAAGACAAAAGAGATCCTATTCTGTACCTCGCTGTGCTCAGTAGTGCACAGTACTTTGGTGGAGTCCATTTTCAATTAATGACTCTTAGGAAAGCCAGAGCTGGGTGGAGGAGGCTGGAGCAGAATTGAATCAGCAGAGTGCAGCAGCCTGTTAAAAAAAAACCCCACAGATGGCACAGGGTGGACAATGGAGTTTTTTGTGAACTTTGTCTTTTTTTTTTGTTGTTGTTGTCTTGGGCTCAGGGATGGGAGAGCTGGCTCTGGGGAGCACCCACCCTGTTGTCTTTGTCTGGGGAAAACCACGTGGCTCTGGACAAGGGAATGGTCACCATCTTGTCTTTTACCTGGGGGGCCCCTTCTGTGTATAAAGCACTTTCTATTTTTGCATACTTTTGTTATTAATATTGCTGCTGTCACTATGTGTTTCTTATTTCATTGCTTTTTGCTTTCAGTAAGTTGTTATCTCAACCCATAGTTTCTGCCTTTGACCCTCTCTTGCCAGAGCAGAGGTGTGGGAAAGGGGAGTGGCTTATTTGGAGTTTAATTTCCAGCTGGTGTTAAACCACCACATGCATACCTTTCAAAAAATATCCCCCTTAGCCCTTCCCTGACTCAAATCTCCTCTCTCTCCTCCTCTGTTAGAACCTAAGATACTTGTACAGAACAGATCATAGCAGAGGGTCTAATCCCAGGTGAGGAATTTAAGTAGCACTGTACTTCATTATTTCTTATATAATTTTCTTTCACTTTGGATATTCCATTTTCTTTCTTTTCTGTTTTTAGCTCTCAAGAGTGATCAGCTATTTTTTAAGGTATTAACTAGCTTATTTCCAGCTTAGAGTCCCTAAATGCATAGGCTTCTGCTCTGCAAGATGTTCTGACACAGTAGACATTCTGGCATAAAATCCTAAAATCCTTGGTTTGGAAAAGAGATTCTGTCATATCTCTGCATGCTGCCCAAGATAGCAATGACTGCCTGAGATTTCTGAATGCTGTTTCAGATGATTAATTCATGCCTTACACTCAAGAACACACAGAATATCATGATGAACTTTTGCATACAGGAGAACAATATCTCCAGGTATTTGTGCTCAAGATTTGATTTATATAGATGACATTTTACATGTAAATATGCAGGCGCTCATTTCACTGCCTGCCAAGAGGCATTTCAGCTGAACACAATGACACTCCTCTTAATCTAAAATGTCATGTTCTCATGTGCACCTACCACAAAGGTTATCACACACATCAGAAAGTAAACAAATTATTTGGCAAATAATTAAGCCTTGCCAAATTTTTGCCTTTTTTTTTCCTGGTTAAAATAACTTCTGTCAAGGAATATGAGTCCCCAAACAAACATCTATCAATTTGAGTGCCTGACTTAAGATGATATGAAAATACTAATTGTCTTCCATTCACCCCAAGTAGAGCTGAGTCCCAGCTCCAGAGAATGACAGTCCCTGGGCTAAAGTCCTCCAGGCAGTCCTGCCTGTAAAGCTGCCTTAGAGTTTTATGAATAACCAAGGGCCTCATTTTGTTATTCCAAAATCTGTACTTGCACTGAGAGCCTACATAATCACTTATGATGGGAGATTGTGCTGGCTGAATGTGTGTTGAGATCTGTATTTCTTCAGAAAAGCTTGAGTGGCAAACATCACAGAGCATTTCTTATTTTCTTTCTGGAGTTAAAAAAGGCTTTCAGGCTTCTGATCTACAGCTGGAAGATGTAGCTGCCACTTTAGTACGTATTTACTGAGTATCTCTGGTGTGCCCATTGTCCACTCTACAACCACTGCAGCACGACTTTCCCAGGCCCCGGGATGTTTCCCCAGTACTGAGGCTGCAGCAGTAGGACCTCAGGCACTCCTGGTGACACTTAGTGTCTCTATCTACCTATTGATTTGGCATGTAATGGGTAGTTCTGGGGAGAATATAAAACCCAAGCTCTGAAGGAGAAATTCAAGTCATGATGATGGCAAGAGCCTCACCCTCCTGTTGCAGGTCACAGTCATTGCCTCTGTTGCTGGGCAAACTTCTGTTCTGCTATAGAGCAATTCTCCAAATTTCAGTTAGTTTTTCACCTTTTTTTTCCACCCCATATTCTTTTTAAGTAATTAAAGTCTGAATTATTGATCCCTCCTCTAGCAAAACAACCCTGTGGTCTATATTTTGTCACAGGTGTAGTAATGCTACTGTCATGCGACAGCTATCCTTACAGGGCAACACTGCCTGCAGCTCAGAAGTCACCTTGCTTCCCATCCTGGTTTGTTGAATGGGAAGCCCCAGTGAGGCTTGCATCATTTTAACCTCTCTCATGTCAGATATGGTACGTACACACCTTGTTTTGTGATGTGAAAATTAAAAAAAAAAAAAAAAAAAAAAAAAAAGTAGCTTTTCAATTACATACCCAAATTTTCAGTTGAGAGATCTTGGACAAGATTTATCTTTCCAAAGACTCACACTATACACAATGAGGCAAAGAAAAAGAGGACTGTAGTCTGTCTGAGGAAATTTAATTTTTTTTCACTTTCAAATATAGGAATATAGGACTAAAATGCAGGTCTTGTTTCTTTTCACTTTTTTGCACTTTTGAACCTTTTGTTGAAAACAAAACAAGAAGATACAAAGGAAACATAAAAAGGAAATCTTCTTTCGTTTTCCATCATAACAAAACTGATGGTATGTTTCACTGCATTCCTCCTACTGAAGGAATTTTTTCCCAAAATCAAATGGCGCAAATATTTATATATACATACACCATAAATTAAGGGGGCCTATAGAGGTTTCTGTTTTTTACATGGTATAACTCTATTTTTCCAATGAGATGGCTAAGCATCATTCTTCTCCTGTCCTTCAGCCCTGCCTGTGAGCTAAGTACCAACTTTATTTTCCCTCAGATATTTTTCACTTAGGCAAGCTCCCAAGATTATGAGAGGCAGCCTGTTTGAGTAACAACTAAATGAAACTAGCCTTCAGGTTTTAGTATAAAGGAACATAAGCTCTAGTTTAATGGTTTAAAAGTCTGAAGGTTTGCTCAAGCATGGATCCAAACCTCAAATGAGCACAAGGATCACACACATGTCCAGGAAAGTTCCCAGAAGGGCCCAAGTGTCCTGCATTATTGCACAGGCATAGGAAAAGAAGGGTGGCAGCTTGCAAACTATCAGGTACTTTAATCTGAAGAGTTACCCCTGCCTCTAACCTGCTCCTGAAGAGGATGCTGATGAGGGTGTCAGCTTTCACAGGTGGTGGATCTTCCCGGGAGCAGCAGAAGTCCTCTCATACTTTGACTGAAACAAACTTCCTTCTTTCCCCTGTGAATATTATCAGAGACATTAGAGAATGAGAGAAACACAGCTGTGGGATGGGGACACAGTTGTTTGGGACAGGAAAGGTCACAAGGGATGGTCTAAAGCAGAGGATGAGTCAAATATTATGGCAGAGGAAGAACCACAGTTACCTGTACAATTCATACTTTAATCAAAGCTTGGTTTTAAATCTGAATTTTCCTCCCTTCCAGCCCTTACTTCCTTTCTCTCCCATTCCCCCACTACTGTAAAACAGTTTTATCTGCAGAACTGAGAAGTCTGTAGTCATCTCAGCTCTGTGCCTGTACCTGGAGGTTACAGTAAGTCTCCAGGCCTCAAACAGGAGAAGCAGAGTTCTAAGTAGATGCTGTTGTCCTGTAAGACAATGCTACCCATTTCAAAGGTTGCCAAATTATTGCTCCTTGTGGAAGAACCAACATCCCAGGAAGAGCTCAGCCTGAGCCAAATTGCCACTTGTGCTTGTAACTTACTCTGTGCATGGTAACCTCTGGCTTAAAACCAAGTTTCTGGCACTTAACTGTAGATGAGATGATGGGCTAAATTGCTTCTTGAGTGGCTCCCACAAATAAATATTTGAACCAATCGAACAAAACCCAAGACTGAAGCAGCAGCAAAACCAGCAATTAATTTAAATTTGTCCTTGAAAACGCAATTTTTTTTTTGAGGCTGAAAATAGTTCAGTTACAACATTTCACTGAAAGCCAAAAGACACTGTATAAGCTGTTTTCCAGGATCCAGAAAGGGAAAAAGAAACCATGAAACCAGCATTGCATCCATTTCAGCCCTAAGTCTGTGATGTCACTCTGGTTCCACATGCCATCAGGACAGCAAGAGCACTTCAGCCTCCCGAGTGCATGGTGTGAAAGAGCTGGTGAGGGGCTGTGGTGCTACACAGACACCAAATTCCCACCTAGAAGGACCCTCTCATGAGTTTCAGCTTCATACTATGGTACACACCCTACCAATAAGAACTGGGAACAGGGAGCAAGACTGTACTTGCAGACCATTTTGATCATCACTACTGGCAGAGCAGGGATGTCTTTTTGTGTAGAAATCGCTGTGTTAAGTGGAGCGTGTAGAGGTCTGGACAAACACAACAGAAGCACAGAATACTCTCTGAGGTGTATAGACAGCCTCTCTAGAGGTGACAGCACACTCTAGGCCACTCATCTTTTAAGGTCCCATCTGCAATGAGAATTAGAATTAACTTTTTCATAGATGTTATTAAGATCATTCATTCATGTGAATTTGATATTTTTGTGCTAAAATCCACAAGGTTTTTTGTGCAGTTCTAGGCATGTCATGTGCTTATGAGGCTGGGCCCTGAACTGGATTTAAGTGCAGGTCCTTTAAATTGCTGCATTGTCCCAGGTCTTCCAAGCTAGTGCTTTCCAGTTCTTTTCTTGGATTTGTGACTTCCCCAAAAGGGAGTCACATTATCCAAGGGAGATTCAGATTACCTGACATAGGGCTGCCTTCTCTTTAAGGACCTCTGCAAACCTGTCCATATGCCCCTAAGGGAATACAAATGTAAACTCACTGCCTGCCAGTGCTTCCCAACACCCAAGACCTTGGAATTAAACTTTTGCAATATTCAATTATATTGTATCAAGTGAATAACAAGTGAAACATTGTCAGAATCATCTAGTAAGTCAAGCTACCTTTTATTTCAACAGCATAGTTAGTGTTTTTCGCATAATATTTAGGTGTGAAGTCGTTACCATGAATAATTCAACTGGTTTTTTTTAATAGTTTTTTTTGCTATTCACTCTCTCCATTAGCAAAGAAAACCTGGTGAGTAGAGTGCTGCAAGAACACTAAATTCATGAGATGATAAAATAAAAATATATATGCTGAAGCATTTCTAAGAGGGATTTATTATTCCTGAAGTACAATATAATTACAGCATTTGTTGAATCTTTGTTGTCATACTGTCTTAGACCTATTTGTTAAAAACTGCTTGCATATAATGTGTTTCTTGTACAAAGCAAACCCGTGGAACAGAAAATAGCTGTGCTGACATCATTATGATAGGGCAAAGAAAATAATATAAAATGAATTTACTAAGAGGTTAGAGAGTATCAAAAGTATTGCTGCATCCATTTAACTCACTGATTAAGCCAATTTGCTTTACTCTTGCACCAGATTCCTCATTCCTTGATCTTGGCTCATGATGTCTTTTCTTATTCCCTACTCTCACTCTACAACTAGTTATTTAATATATATTTTTTTTACATCTTTCTCATTCATTATGTGGTGTCAGTGCTTTATTTACTGCACCACTCTCTGACTCTCTGTGGATGAAAGATTTATTAATGCCCTCAAAGGCTTTTGGTTGGTTGGTTTTTATTATGGAATCTGAGATTTAACATAAACTGATGTGTTTATTTTCACAGCACCTCTATGAGATATTCTTCTTTCTGTTTTACATATGAGGAATTAAAAGATAAGATAAAGGTGCAATACTAAAAGATGCAAAGATCAGTTTATTTGTCTTATATACAGTTTATAAGACATAAATTAGCCATTAGGCTCATTTTCAAGTAACAACTCTGCAAACCAGAACAGGATATCCCTTACACAAAGATTTCAATGCACTTTAATAAGGAACTCTGATAAGTATTGGCTTTCATTAGTTGTGCTCATGAGGGTTCAGTTCTGGCAGAGTTAAAATATAGTTCTCCAGAGCAAAATGTATCCTTTTAAACCATAGGACTTTCTTCTCTTTTCTTAGGCTCCTTGTCTCACTTTAAACACTATCACTTTTTGCCATAAATGCAATATTAATGATACAGGTGACATTACACTACTCTGACCACAATCCAGAACTCATATCAACAAAATATGACTAGGTAATGAAACATTCTCTCCTGAAAGCACATACCAATATAGGTCAGAGACTGAGGTGATATTAATTATGTTTTCTGGTGGAAACAGCTCTCCTATCCCACAACAGGTCACAATTTTTTTTAGTCCACTTGCCAAACTCCAGAGGTATTAAAATTAAGAAGATTTAAGATACTTGTGTTACAAGTTCCAAGTTTTCTGGTAAATGACAGAAGAGTTTTTCTTGATATATGTAAAGTTTATGCAAAATATGATGGTAAAATGTGGCAAAGCTGTAAGCTACTCGTAATGGGTTCCCATAACTGACAGTGTTAAACTAGCACTTCTAGTTTTGGAGGTTCAAGTAAATCAATAACCTCCAGTTAGGAAAAGCTGGTCTTGGTGATGGTAATGTCCTATTTTTTTTGTAGTATTGACTATTGCATCCATCTTTGAAATATGCTTCCAAAAAATGATACATGATTTGAAGACCAGCTGATTTAATCAAGCAGGCCAGTCCCTATATTCCTATGAGTTAGTCTGCAGGAATGAGATCTTTTTTGAAAGTATTTTTTTCTTTAGGAAACGTTAACATTTAACTATATTTATGTGAACTTGGAAATTAATCCTTTCTCATTATTTCATGTTGATTTTTAGAAAAGCTACAGCTGGGCTTTTCAGTTCATAGATGTGATTATCAGCTGATTTTTGGCTCAGAAGTCAGAAAAAAAAAATCCTACTATTTATTTAGCTAATTTCATTTAGTTGCAAAGTACCACTGAGCATGCTTTTGAAAAGATAACTGTGAAGCCAATATTACAATAATGGCAGTTAGTGCAAACTAGTTAATTCTAATTTTCTGTTTAATTAATTGGAGTAACTGTTCATTAGGAGAAAGGAACATTCAGGCATAGATTAAATAAAAAAAAATAATTTTGAAACTGATAAAATCAAATGAGATGCCAGACACAGGGCAGGGAAGTGTGGGGGATCATGGCATCAGCTGTGTTTAGGACAACTATTTTCTTCTTTTAAAGAGGAAAAAAAGGAAAATTAGTAAGTCAACCTTGCTTATAATTATATATGGGTTTATGGTAACTGTTGTCCTTAAAACATTCAAGGCTAACTGGCAGAGAATGCAGGTTTATTAACTTTGTGTTTCATGGAGGCTTTTCTAGGCATGGCACAACTCTACTGCATGCTATTCACCTACTTGCTTCAACAAATGAAGGGCTTTAACTGTTGTTTTATGACTGTGCTGGGAAGGAGTATGTCTTGTCTATTTTTAACAGCTTTGTGTCAGAGAAAGAGGTATCTTCCTTTTCAGGCTTTTCAAAATAAAGAGACCTTAAAAATGTACTTCACTTTATCAGCTCACAGTGCTCACACGAACAGAAATGAGACAGGGAAGAACAGGGAGGTCAAACTTGCATAAGCACACTGTTGCATATGTTGACTGCCAGGAGAAAGAGCAGCATGCATGCAGCTGAAGTGAATGCAGTTTGCAGAGAAGACAGAAGATGCTACTCTGGCAAAGTCAAATTTCTCTTTCAAGCCATGTGATAGGGCTTAGAACTACTATTTTCTTTTAGTAATGTAGGAAGCATAAACAAAAATGGATTTTCTTGAATCTGACATGATGTTTTGAATAACAAAGGCAAAAGGAGCTTTAGAATTCCTTTGTTTTAAAGTTCATCAAATATACTTTTCTGCTTCTATAAGCAAAAAGCTGAATTTCCTAGCACTATCCTTCTAATAAAGCTCTACTTCTTTTCAGGAATTCCACTTGCTGCTACAAAGAGGAATCCAGGAGAAGTTGACCTCCTTATCTTGAATTTCAGATGTAAATGAGTAGCTAAATCTGACACCAAATGATTTTAGGAAGAAAATTCAAAGTCAACAATTTCCTTTGAAAAAGCCATTTGAAACCTTTGGGGAACAGATATGGAAGCATAATTTGAACCTCATTTCCCCCCTCAAGTGATTTGGATTAATTTCAATAAATCCAGTGTTTACTGTGCACAGAACACCTCCTCTTTGACCACAAGCCCTGGACGCTTTGACTACTCTTTCAGTCTGTGCTTTCTGTGTAAGTGCTTCTTCATTCTGCTCATGTAATTCAGATTTGGTTTTACCTTCAAAAAAATGCTTTCAGTTATTCAGATTAAACCTGCTGTACCTGTGGGAGAATTGCCTGGCTTTGCCTGCGACAGTGAAGCAGCACTCAGAGTGTCACCTCAAGCCATGCCAGTGACAATCTCATCTGTGCTTGTCAGCCACCTCCACGGATGATACTCCAGGGCTGGGGGAGAAGCTAAACTGTCTAGCACTATCTCTATTGGAAAGCACCATTTGTATTTGTAATGCAAAGCAGAGATTTTAGAACGTGATCTCTTTGACAACAAAGGCTGTAGAAGATTAGAAATACTTAGATTTGCAGTTCATTAAAAAATGTATTTCCCCCTGTAGAAGGAATTGGTTTTCTCATTTGCCTTGTTTCTCTTGAGTGTGTATTTCCATTTGTGCCTTAGTGTATTCTGGTAGTTCTACAAATTGTGGATCTTTCCCTGCACTTTTCCCCCCAACCTCCCTCCAAGTTCCTCTGGGACTATTTTATTCAAGTCTTTTTAGCATTTAAAATATGTCGATGATATCATTATTCCATTTAAAGTGTAAGTAAAATTGATAGTATGAAATGTAAAAAAGCAGTGCAAGGTACTATTATTAATATGATTATTTTCATTATAAATACAATTACATTTTCAGTTTTTCCTTGCTTAATCTTTTTATTTTTTTCCCATCTCTGAGACAAGTACATTTTTCATTAACTCTAATCTACTGCTGAGAGGTAGTTCTTTGCTTCTTCAGGCAGTATTAAGGTATTGATGACTGAGGTGGACAAAATTATTAGTAGAGAGATACAAGCCTTTTATCTCACTCACACTGGTCTGAACTCAAATGAAGTCAGCTCAGTGAGCAGAACTGTTCATTTTCCTAGGGGGAAGAGCAATTGGGTTCTCATTTTATTTTCCAGTCCACAACCATTTTACTGAAAAATCATGACAATCTACAGGCTTGTAGGTAATATCAGGAAAAAGAGCCACAAAATACCATTTCATCCCTAGAAGTGTCCCAGGATTGATTTTAAAGGCTCGCTCTATTCTGTTTCACTGGCAGGTTACCACCAGTGACATATGACTACAATAGAGCAGCTCTTGCACCTGGGCATGATGGGCAGAAAAATAAGTCAATGCCATAAAAACTGCAGAGCGAAAATGGTGCAAATTACCATGAGGAAGGGATTCAAGACAGGAATACTCAGGAAGAAGAGGTAGGTTTAATTTTGATGGGAAAGAGACCAAGCTCCTGGGGTTTTATATAGGCTAATTCTCATGTGATACAGTTCTCTGGGGGGAGCTATTGCTTTTTTATTTAAAATTGGGCTGTATCTGATTCCACTTCTCTTCTTGTCCACTCTATGGCGTGATCATGGAGAGATTGTGAGCAGGTGGGGTCTGAATTGAAGGAAAATACTGGCTTTGAAGCCTACTAGTTCACATGAGTTCCCACATTTACACTACAACTGGGACTAATCAGTGGATGATGTTTTTTCCTCTGGGTTTTTCATGTTGCTTCCCAATCAGCACTGACTTGAACCAGTGCAAGCAGATACTTCCAAACCTAAATCTATATCCCTAAGGGTAGTAATTCAAAGTTGAACTTGTTGATGTAAATTAAGAAAGACTTAATTCAAAAGGCTTGTACAATGATTCATCCACATCTAACTCTGGGATTTCTTGATCTCTCAGTTAGAGGAGTGGGTTGAGAAACTAGAATTCTGTTCTTACTAACACTGTCTCAGTACAGTTTGTGTTGTGGGATCATTGTCATCCTGTGTATTTAGTTTGATCATCTGTCAAATGAGTCCATAATTTTTAAAACTTTTTTGTTTTTTTGTGTGTGCATGCCTTGCTCTGGTAAACTGTTTTCTAACTGCATGAGGTTGCAGTTAGTGAAATGTCTGGGGAGGGGGCTACATCAGTTGAAACTGGGGTGAACTGTGCATGAAGCATGTATTTTCCACATAGGCATGAACTCAGCATAAAGAAATAAAAAATATTTGTGCAGGCTCTCTCAATGGGAAGTAAGTGAATGAAAAATGAGAGCTGCTCTTAATCTGTATGATGCCTTAAAGAAGCATACAGGAACCAATTCTGCCTTTCAGCCACAATTAAGGGTTGCAGAGCTACCCTAAAATCTGTGTAAAGAAAACACAGTATGCAACTGCCATTCAAAAACTCAGCCCTCCAGGCTACCTGGTTGAAAGGCTGAGGTACAACACAGCGTTAGAGGAGCACTGGAGAAGAAGATAGCAAACAGACAGGTTTATTCACTAAATGAGCAGCAAAACCCCATTAAGTATTAAAAAAGATGACCATACAGAAGAGGAGATTAATGTACAGTTTTGAAACATGGTCCATAATCAGTGCTTAGTATGTATGCTGGATAAAACCTCAGAGCCTGATTTTTGCAAAGATTATTAAAGATTGTACTAATTCCTCTAATGCCTAGGAAGGAACTGTGACTTAGCTCTCCTACTTACCTAAAATAGTTGGCAGGACCTAAAGCTGAGTCCTGACAAGACTAGAGTTAGAGCACAGTTGGGAGTTTTAATCCCTTTTCTGGCACACAGGACAGTTCTTGGCCTCTGCTGCTGTATTGGGTCCTTTGCAGGCTACCAGTGTTGTGCCCCTTGATTTTCCCCTTCTGAGCAAAAGGAGCATCTGCCAAGATTTGCACATACTTCCTGAGCCTGGTAGCCCCTTCACCTTGTCCCAAGCACTAAACAAAATATATGGAGTGGCCATGGATATAATGAATCCAGAGTGAATTATGAGACACTGTTAAAAAATACATTAGTTCTGTAACTTGAGAGGTGAAAGGTGTCTAATTAGTAAGAAAAACATAGAATAGAAGGAAGAATGAAGAGATAGCAATAATGAGGCAAGGGAGAAAAAAGGAAACAGGTGTTTAGTGACACCCACAAAGAATACAAACACATGAAAGCAACTATTCAGGAATAGGCAAACTCTAATTGAGCCTTTTTTTCGATGACACTGTGTTATTGTAAACAGCTGAAGGGAAGGTTTTCTGAAAGAAACAAGCATGGATTACAAGAGAAGAAGAAACAATATTCATTAAGCATTTCATGATAAAAATGATCATCAGGCTTCTTAATGCAATCCCTCATTGCAAATATTAGAAATGGTTTGAAGTCTGATGGCTGTTCTCTCTCTTCTTCCTCTCCAAAAATGTGGTTGTCTAAAGATAGCACGTTGTCCTACAGAAGCATACTTCAAAAATTTTCAAATATTGCCATAGAGAGTTTGTTTTCTTTCAAATTATATCAATTAGTTTTGCTTTTATAATTCTATTTAAAGGAGTCTCTAGGTCCAAAATCAACTATTAGGTGATTTTGTTCTGGTATACAACATATATTCCCTCAAACATGGAGGAGCAAGGAAAACACAAGTTTATGTGAGATGACATTGGATATCAATCATCCTCTAGGAATACCAGAGAATTACAAGAAAATAATCTCTAGCTAATGTTTGCACCAGTAAAGCATTCTCACTGATTCATTCAGATGTCAGCTGGGTGGTCATTCCTTATTAGTAAAAGCTGTAGTAGCTGAATGTCTTTACTCTGAATACTCTGACCAAATCCAAGCTCAGTACACTGTAGTCTGAACACGAAGCTTCTGGAAGATACTATTTCTAGACAAAGATTTAAGAACTCTCAGCACAAATACTAATAAACTCCATGTATATTGCTTAGGAATTGTTAAAAAAAACCTCTTTAAACAGAAGCACTTCTTCTAGCTGAAACATGTATGCCAGATAATAAGTCTACTGTGGAAAAGGCTGTCAACACAGGCATTCAAGTCTAACTCCCTCGGTGCTTTCCTAAACTGTGGTCAAACAAACCAGCAGAATAGCAAATGTTTTGGTTAGAAGCACTCTTAATGTACAGAAGTTCATAAGACTGGTGCTTCTGTAAGGCCCTCAAGTGCTGGGATGTGAAACTGAGACATCTATTAATCTGCACAGTGCTGGCTCCATGGCTCCTGCTGCATGCTTGGCACGTCTGTCATCTGCTCCCTGCGTGTGTGTTCTGTGTAGAGGTGAAAAACAGGTGCCAAATTCAAGTATAGGTTGCTACCTCCTTGTCCATCCTTTCATTGGAACAGATTAGAAGGAGGCTGAGGGCCTCTCTTTCCTCTGAGGGGGAAGGTCCAGCTGACTGTGCTGCTAGGGAGGCTGGACCACCCCCAAAATCTGTGGAGAAAGCATGATCCCAGAGATGTGCCTGATGTTTTGTATTTAGAGAGATGGATTCTGGATAATTAAATAATAACATTCAAATTCAGCAGATGCATACAATTGAAGCAACTTAATATAAAAGTATGGAAAGGATAGTATAAGAGAAGGGGGCTATTAGCTTTTTCTCATAAAAAAATTCTTCTTCAAGAAAATCTTTGTTCCTTTAGTCCTGCTAATGTTTAGTTTTCTGCTGTACTTATATATCTGCAGAACTATAGTAGAAGGCTCAAAATCACACAATTTATTTGCACTATGTTTATACCATACTAATCTCAGGCCTCCGTGTTTCCTCTGATGTACTCATGGGAGGTTAGGAAGACTTTTTATTTGTTTTGATGTTCTGGCTTTGGTATATTATATCTACTAACCTCTGCAGCATTGTGGTTTGGCTTCAGTTACAGGTAGGATTTTGGCAAGGTACACACAGTAATCTGCACTTGATGTATTATGTTTTTCACACAAGAGAAAATCTGAATTCTGTGGAGAACATGTGTTAGTAAGCTGACAGAAAAAGCAAAGAGCATGAAATTTAGATGTGTTTGTTGGTGTTTTGCTAATCCACTTAGCATAAAGCCAAGCACAGATATAGAGCCAAATGGGAATTTTCTCTGCATCAGATCATGAGCAGGTATTAAGGTTTGTTTTCCACCCTCTTCTACAGAATGAGTCATTACACCAGGCTCACATGGCAACTTTATTTAGGCAAGTCACTGCTCTTACAGGGATGTTATTAGCCCCATGACTTTATTATTAATGCTCCATTTGTGTGCAGATAGAGCACATTTGAATGGGCTTGTGAACGGGCATGAGGTAGTATTGTGTCTCCTCAGCTGTGAGACGGTGCTTGGACCTGTCTACAAGAGATATCGCTGGCATTTTTAACAAAATGCTTTGGAGCCAGGACCCTGCAGAGCAGGAAACCCCTTTCAACCCTGTGCTCCTACACCAGTGCAGTGAGCGTACTACAGAATCTGCCCAGCAAATGGAAAAGGCAGGCAAAAGCCTCTATGAGGGCTGGCAGAGATTCCAAGCATAACCTAGACACCAGGCAGATCTACAGTGCCACACCACGGATGGCTGAGTGTGTGTACCACAACCAAACTTAAGAGCCTGTACAATTTTATGTATGGAACTTCAGCATTAACAAGGTTAGACAGAGGATTTTACGACTGAGAGTGATGCCTTAATACTGGGAAAAGGCCACAAAAGGGAACTCCTTTTGAACACAGCCCTAAGCCTTGTCCTTTTAATGCCTAAAAAATATCATACACTTCCATGGTAAGCAATTTCTACTTTTAGTGAAATACCAAAGTAAGAACAAAAAGGTGAGTGCCATGGAAAGACCATAGTGTTGGTACCTTCACTTCAGAGCACAGACCAGTGGAATGTCATCAGCACTGGTGACAGTAGGCTTAGAGGCACAGGGAAAGTGAGCTCTGTACTTTGTTATTTCCTATTTTACAGCAAAGTTCAGCAGGTGAATGCTGTGAGCTTTTACGGTCAGATGGTTGTTCATAACTTTGACTGTTTTAAAGCTCTGCTTAGGTTTTGGGTGAGGCTTGGCAGAGAGACGCTCTTTGGCTTTGGATAGTTTTGGAACAGTTCTGCTTACTCTCTTTTACCTGGACTAGTTTTGTTATCATTCAGCCAGTCAGCCTTTTGCACGCGCTTTAACTTTTGACAAACGGACTGGCTTGGCTTTTAGATGGATTGAATGCTAGGTGGTTCATCTCGCTCCAGAGGAAGCACGCCATTCCTCACAGAATACTGTGTCACCACCCAACACCACAAACCAGAGCTCTGCTGCTGGCGCATACTACAGAGCTGACTGGGGCCAAAGAGCTGTATTTCTGAGCATGCCAAAAACGCTAATGTGCTTAGCTTAAAAACCCGTTTAGCATTTTAGTGCCTTTTTAGTGTTTTCTGCTCCTAAAGAGCCAACACTCAGGAGACCCTCTGGCACCGTGCTCCAGGGCTGTGTGCTGGGGTAGTGGTGGAGGAGGAAGCTCTGGGGTGGTGCTGCCCGTGCCGCCAGTGCCACGGCATCGTGCTCCTGGCCACGTGTGGAGCGGGGCCTCACAGGCTCCTGCCTTTGGTAGCTGAGCAGTGGCTTTGATCAGCAGCAGCAAGGTGAACTTTTGAGCAGGAGTGACTGTGTGAGTGTGGCTTCATGCTGGCCAGGAGTTCGCGATGCCTTGGGAGCATTGGAGGTGTTGCCTGGGAATTGCGCTGTGCATATGGATAGAGTTAAAACCGATTCGCTGCTGTGGGGTTTTTTTTTTGGGGAGGGGGTGTGTTTCTGGGGTGTTTTTTGATATTTTGTTTGGGTTTTTGTTGTTGTTGTTGGTTGGTTGGGTTGGGTTTTTTTTTCTTCTGGAGTGTCTTATCTGGGGGCTCTTAACACTCTTCAGGTTTTTGCTGTTTGGCCAGGGTGCGGTCCCGCCTGCGCTGCCCCTCAGTGCTGACACTGGGGCTTTCCCGCTCCCTGGTTTGGGTGGTTCAGGGTGTTTTGCGGGCTCTGCACGTTCCTGGTGCATAAGAAAAAGTCTGTCTGACCCCGTTGAGCCCCCCATGAGTGAGGGCAGTGAGGGAAAGTCTGCGACTTGAGTTCCCAGGTGGCCCCTTGTAATCCTTCCTCACTCAGTGAGGTTCTCTCTGCAGTAGTTTTGGATACTCAGGCTAACAAGTCTTCCATCCCACGTAATTTCATTGTAAGTATTGCCTAGCATGAATTCCAAATAGGAGTGTTTTGTTTTGTCAGGTGGTGGAAGGGTTTCTTCTTTGTTTTTCTTGGTTTATTTTGTGAGCTTTTATCCTAATGCATGGCTATTTCAAACAAAGTCTCCAAATTTTGAATATGAAAGTAACATCTGGGTTGTTTTCAATACTGTTGAGAGTAGGAAATGCAAATAAAGTTTTGTATTTTAACAAAGCACTCTTGGATTGTCATTCTAATGGAAGTTTCCTACATCCCAATTATCCTAATGTCAGGCAGGGATTTGCAGGCTCTTGCTTCAGCTGAAAAAGAAACAAACTTGGTAAATGTTTCAGTGCAAAATGTATCCCTCAGGATGACTGTCCTTTTTAATAGCACTAACTAATCTGCAACTCGCAGTTTCTTCTGCTTATCATATTTGAAAGTCTCTAGGCAATATATAAAATCTCCAGTGCAGATTGTATCAGGCATGGACTATTACTGATAAGCTGACACCCAGCTCTTCACATATACAGGAGACTGCTCCAAGCTAAACTGTCATGGAAAGGAAATGCTGACCTAGAAGTGTTAGGAGTATCTGTAGCATTTCATTGGGGTGTGTATTTGACTTGGGAGAGGGTTCTTTTCAGGCCCACATAGCAAATAACTGCACCAACCTTTCCTGTTGGCTTTGCTTCTTGGATTTAATTTGTATACCTATTGTGGTTTGGTGTTGACTTTTTTGTGAGTCTCTGCTTTTTGTTTGTTGTATTGTTTGCCTGATGTCTCAAATAATTCAGTCTTTTTCCAACTGTCCTGTATCGCTGTGACAAACCTGGTTCAGTGTAAGAAAGAAAACGGTGATTAAAGTATCATGGAAGTTTAGTTTTGTTAATGTTCCTTTATAGTAAATTCAGCAAATAATACTAATATACAGATAGGGTTGTGTTCCCTTATTTCTAGCTTCATAGTAAGCTGTAGCATCTCATCTTGAAATATCTGCTGAACTCAATGAGTGTGACTAGAAACTCCTAACTAAAAATTAGTCCTAGAGCACCATGTGGGAAGACTCACTTGTTTCTGAAGCTGGTATAGAAATTCTCAGAACAGATTTACTCAGTTTTTTCCTTATGCAAAGATTTTTTTTCCAGAGTTTTTAAGAAAAACCTAAACTACTTTAACAGGAAAGATAATGTCTCTTTCACCAACAGAAAAAATTAAAATATAAAATACTTGGTTTCTGACTGAGAAGACTGAAAAGCACAGCAGAATAGAGTATGACAGCAGGGCCAAAGAGAGCTCTTTTAAAATTGAGAGGAAACTTGCAGTTTGGTTGAAAATATGAACTAGAACTGTTCTGAACTTCCTTTCTAAGGATTTTTCTTGGAAATTTTACCTTGGATAACTATTTTGTTTTATCCTAGCGTCTAACTGTTGTGCAGATTACCTGTCAGGGAAAAGCCCCAAACAAACAACAACCAAACCTGCCTTCACTGTAAAGTTTTCATCTGTGTGTTTGTGAAATGTTTCCTTTGACCATTGTCAAGACAAAGGATTTGGTTCTTCACATAATCAAGTAGTTCACTCCTCTTCCTCCCTTTTCAATTATTTGCATTTTGAATCTCCTAGAGAAGGATGGTAAAATAAGAGGTGATGAGGGTGATGGTGTTGCCATAAATCAGACTTATTGAACAACTGGTTTTCTGGTGTGTTGTGGCATTACCATATTGCTTTAGGAGGCTTCAGAGAAGGTAATGTGATGACAGTAAGTGTTGGAATACTCAGGGATGGTGTTATAGATATAATTCCATCAATGTATTCTTTCTCTTTAATGGTCACCTACATGGTATTGTCTCATTTCTCATTTTACAGGATGGGCATATTTGCATTTCTGCAGCTGCATTTAGATTTATAAATTAAGATTTGTTTTGAAACAGTTCTTTTGAAATGAATTGTGATTCTTTTCTGCAGCACCGCTTGTTTATACATTAACGTGATTGTTAGTACTGCATTTGACCCAGTCATGCAATATTTGAATATAGATCTTATAACGGAAGTCTTGTTAGAGCACAGTTTATTTTACTCAAGAGAACACAACTGCAAAGATCATAGTGCAAAAGGCATCCCAAAGGCTTGAGAATTGTTCTCAGCCTCTACTGCAAGAGATGTAGCTATTTCAGCCTGAGATTTCAAGCAAGGAATACAAGAGGTGTAGACATATCCTTATCCCTAAGCTCAACAAATCTTTGGAGAGAGTTAACTGTCTTCAGTACAATTCCAATCCTTTAGTCCCCTTGCTCTGCACAGCTGTGTTAGAAGTGTCTGTATGGCAAGGGTAGATAAAAGCTTGTCCAGTAATGTGTTTAACTGCGTGAAGAACAGGCTTATATGATGCTTTGCTAATTTAGCTGGAACTGTTGTCTTTTAAGAATGTGCCAAGAAAATGGGTAAGAGGTAACTTGATCTGAACGGTACAGAGCTTGGGGCTGCTTTCTTCTCTAAAAACCAACCCAACTCCAGAGCTTATTTGTTTCAAAAGGACTTACGCAGAGAAACTCCTGGCATTGCTAGCAGGTGTTCAGAAGAAATTTGTGTCCAGTTTCCCAGGTTCCTTTTTTTGCAGTTGTCCTAGTGCAGTAGAACTAGCCAGAAACACTTTTCTTAATATTTTAAGGTTATGGGAATACTACAGAAGAAAACAAAGCACTAATAGTAGAACTCAACTTTAAAGCATAGTTTATAGTATTGGGATCTGAGGGAAAAAAGAGCAAGAAACAAAACCAAATTGTAAACCCTTGTCTTAGTTTGCCTGACTGTAGATTCCATCTGCAAACGAAGCAGGTGGGAAAGTAGCAATCCTGAACCAAGGAACTGCAGCAAGTCAATTATTTGTGCATGGTACAGACACGAGAAATATAGCTGACACCAGCTGCTTGCCTCCTGTAAATAGAGGCAAAAGATGAGATTAAACCTGGCCATCAATTCTAACGTGGAAATACTAAAGCATCTGTCAAATATTTGACACTTACGAAACCAAACTTCCTTCAGTCTGGCACTCCTGGAAGAGCATCTGGTAAAAAAAGAGCAGAACCTGGAACAACTTCAAATAAAACCTTGCTTCTGGAAGGAGATTGCTATGGTAACTAAGTTATCTTAGCCTCACAGAGATCCTTGCTCCTCTTCCCTTTAAACTAGCCAAAAAGCATCGAGCGTCCCACAGGTAATACAGATTCACAAAACAAGTTTATAATTTCTAGTAGTGAAGATATTTTGGTATTCTTCTTCAGATAGCTTACAAATCCTTATGTGCTTAGAAATTAGGTCTCTAATACTAGAATGACTAAAGAGTGAAGATGAAAACTAAATTCAGTGTGGCGGTTTCCATGGAACTTGTCACTTTGGGAGTGAATATTGTAATGAATACTTGGGAAATCTTGGTGGTGGTTTATTTCTGCTGTGTAAAAGGCTGAAACATAGCCCAGGGTTTCCATTGGGATTTGAAAGTATAATATGCTGAGCTACTTGATCTGATAATTTTCTTTTTTATTTTTCTTGCAAATTATACCTCTTTTAGCATAGTTGTATTATAAATCTTAACTTGAAAGCCTTGTGTTGTATTGGCAGAAGATGAAACCATAAATATATTGTCATATTCATGACTTTCTGAGGTCTAATCTTACTTCTAAATGATGTTTCATGGGAGTATCATTTAGATACACCTCTCCTGCCTTTTAAATGGAGATAGAATTTTTTTGTCACATAAAGTTGTTCTGAGAATTAATTGCTTAATGTGGTATGTATGCACTGCCTTGAAAATGATGGCATATAGGTGATGAACATTATTACCAGGTAATTATTATTAATATACTGAGTTATAATTAAAGCAACTATTAGGAGATGAAGAAGGTAGTGTCTGATTGCCTATTTTGATGTCAATAATGCTACGGTCATAACTTTGATATAATGTGGTGAAGAAGCAGCTCTGGGAATAGCTGCTTACTTTTAAGGAATCCCTTTCATCCCTGTGAACTAATGGTAAAATGAGTATACTTTTTAGCATTTACCCTCCCAAGGGAGTGACAACTGTAACTACTGCCAGACAGGCAGAGTTTAGCATGAGCAGAAATGAAGGGCCCTGCACATCTCTGGACAGGAGATTGGTGATCTCTGGCAGCATCTTGAGTTGTTTTTTGTGACAACAGAGGTAAATGGTGCTGAGTGGTGTAGTATTTTTTTGTTTCAAGCAAAATGTCCAAAGTATGTGTTAAACTAAAAGAATTTATTAAAAAGAATTATCTTGACAGTTGTTTTTTGAACATAAACAGGTCATTGTGTTGCAATAGGAAAAGATCTGAATGCTGATCAAATATTACTTTAGTATCCAGGCTGGTGATGAATTTATGAAAGTGGATACTGTAAGACTAAATGTCAGATATGTGCACTCCCTGTTTCAAAATTACAGTATTGAAATTGCACAGGTAAAATTTCCTGCTCTAGACTGGATGACTATTTAGTACAATTTCGTCTGACCCCATGAATTAACAGCTCCTGCAGCTTCAGTAGTGATGCATTTAAGAAATAATGATAGCCAGTAAATACCAACACAATACCTTCTAAAGAGAATTTGTTAAATCCATATCTATGGGTTTTTTGGTGGAAAATGTAAGAAAATCCAAACACTACAAGGTAGTGGATTTGGGAAGTTGATTCATTATGCCTTGTTATTTATATCTAAAATGACCTTACAATTCTGATAATTGTCAGGATACCGAAAGGGAAGAATTCCTAGATCTGAAGTATTCTGTGGGCTCAGTGAAGTAATGATGATTGTTAAATATGAATTTATTACACTAATTCTTGATCTCGTAAGTGATCACACTGACCTAAGAAAGGTCTTTTGGTAGGTTTTTCTGTTAGCCAAATAATTTTGATGCATGAAGTTTAATAAAAGAGCTCATTTAACATGTACCTTTTTATATTTAATCACAAGATACATGCTAGGTTTTCTTCAAATAGTAGTTGTAGTCTTTCATTTTGCAGCTCTAATATTAAGGGGGCAAAGAAGGGCAACGTAGCTCGTGTAAGGCCTGGAGTAAGAAGAGTGGCTGAGTGAACTGGGATTGTTGAGGAGGAAATGAGGCTCAGGGAGACCTTGTTCCTCCCTATAATCATCTGAAAGGAAGTTGTAGTGAGGTGGAGATCAGCCTCTTCTCCCAGGCAAGGGACAGGACAAGAGTAAATGAGTTAATGAGTAAATGAGCTCAAGTTGCAACGAGGGAGGTTTAGATGGGATATTTGGAAAAATTTCTTCACGGAAAGGGTTGTCAAGCCCTGGAAGAGACTGCCCGGCTTAGTGGTTGGGTCCCAAACCCTTGAGGTATTTAAAAGATGTGTAGATGTGGTACTTAGGGACATGGTTTAGTGGTGGGCTTGCAGTATTAAGTTAATGGTTGGATTCAATCATGTTAGAGGTTTCTTTCAAGCTAAATTATTCTATGATAACATTTACATGAAATTTATTAATACAGTCAAGCTATTTTGGCTGATTTCTATCTAGATCATTATAATACAAGTCACTTTTCTGTGCTCATTTGCAAAATTCCTTTTTAATGGAAGCAATTAAATTCGATGTAATTCTAATTTTTTTTTATTTGACATGTTCTGCAATATTTAGTTTTTTGCCAATAAATTCTTTGGTCTGTAACAATAGATGGCTGTACATTAGCCTAGACAGCACTCTTAGAAGAACTCTGGAGTTTGTTGGATATCAGTTGCTGAAAATTTATCATGTATTTTGGGGATATTTTGCTCTCTCTCTGTATGGCATGCTAGAAAATTATTTGAAGACATTAGTTCTGATTTACTTTTTTTGTCGTCTGATGTCAACTAAACTGGTTTGTGGAACAGGCTGCATTTCTAGATCCAACTTGTATAATACGACTCTAAAGCAATCCTTGGTTTTACCAAGGTCTCCTAGTCTTTCTCTCTTCTGATACTAACATTTTAAACAAAGGCACATCTCAAAAGACCCTCTTCAAACAATACAAATATCGATGAAGATCAGTATTTGCCCTTTTCTGATGCTGACTTTGGGGTTGCTTGCAATTTATGTTGTTACATTAGGTTTGTTGTGAAACTCGGTCAGAGTTGAGAGCCAGTTTAAACAAAGTCCTGGGTTAAATTGTTTGTGACCGTTGCATCTGAAGAAGGCAGATGCAGAAAAATCTGACAAAAAAACCCTCCATCTTGTTAACTTTTTGTTCTGTTTTGCTAAGCTGTATCAGGCCTAAAGCAGGTTTTAATACAAGTGTAATGGGTTAAGAGAGCAGCTCTTCCTTTTGTTTTCCATTTTATTTTCTAGGGACTCAGTTTGATAATGGATTTCAATTAAAAAAATAAAAATCCCACAGGGGGACAAATAGGTATTATCCAGCTTTCCCACTTCTGAGTATTTTCACTGCTTACCACTTACTATACTTGATAATAAATTTTGGAGGGAGAGTATGACTGAAGTTTACTGACGTTTGAAGACTTACTTCATGCTGACATTCTTGGCATAGTCCTCTGCTCTTTTACTCTTTCTGCATGTGTCCTTTCTACAGTTTTATGTGTTTTTATTCATTCCTACATGGAAGCTTCAAAGAAAGAAGTAATCTTTAATCTTTTGACTCTACAGTGAGTTGTTTAGGAGAGAATGAAAAACACTTTGTAGATGGAATAAAAGCTACAAATTTTCTTACAGTAGGCTGTAGAGGTCCCAGACAAGAAATGGCATCTTACTCTGGCAAGTTTTCTTATAGATAAATAGGATCTGATGCCTAATGTTCTCCTAATCTAAAGCAATGGTACAACTGCATGTGCCATGATGGGGAAACCTGTTAATGTGTTGGTTTTTGGACAGAGTTTGAGGAAGTAGAGGATGAATAAAAATACTCCAGTAGACCATTACTTCCTTTTTGTTCTGCCCCCTCAAATTGGATCATAGAAGAAACAGAAAGGAACAAGGTCTTCCCAAAATCCCAAGAGCTGAAAGTGACACATTCTTTTCTATGAAGAGGTGATTGTGGTAATCCATAATTAATTAGATACGCCTGAAGTCAGCATTACACGGGTTTAAAAAAAAAATAACACAAAAAAACAAAGCAAGGCAACAAGTGCAGGGTGAGTAAATGACTTGCTCGAGATCTTTTATAATTAAAATAAATTGTGTTTTAGTTGGAAAATGAATATGAAATTTAAAGTTGAGCTTCTATATTTTGCTCATATTTTTGGTGCAAGTCAAGCAATCAGAACTTAATTACTATTACACAACAGGAAAAGCACTCAATCAGTGGATCCTATGTAGAACACAGATAGAAAAAAATGCCAGTTTGTCTTCAGTTGTCTCAGCCATGTACAAAGTTGACACCTGCAGCAGTGTTAAAGGAGCTGGCGTGATGAGAGAGGACAGATTTAGCATGAATATCATGCAGATTGTGGGACATAAATTTTACTGATTCACTGGTTTTGTTTTTAATGGCAAACTGCCCAAAGCCCAAAATGTATGAGTAGAATAAGTTTCTCTCTAATTCACTGAAAAATCAGCAGCCTAAGGACATGCTGATTTATCCTGTATGCTTCTGTTCCTGGTTAGTGCCATCTGCCAGTATGACCTCATGTCTCTGGAATGCTAGTTTTTTAGAACATGTGTATCATGCTGGACTGTAAAGCAGATCCACATTTTGTAAAACTGCACTGAAGATTGGTCATTTAATCAGACAAATTGTAATTCTTCCTGCTTTTATGATATTTTTAAACATAAAATTCTTTTAACTATTTATGCTATAAAGTTTTAGAGCAACCTCAAAGGGCTATTTTAATCTCAATTATGTAGCTGCTAAAAGAAACTATTAAAATTATTACTGGCTTCATGCTCTTAAATATCTTGTTTTCATCCTAGGTAGTTATGCCAATACTACATTATTATAACTGACAGAGTAATATTGATATCTTTTGTGGTTCTGCCATCCTAAAGGATGATGTGTGCTAATTCTGAAGCGAATCATTCAGATAAATATGGATAGCTTGTTGGTGCCTGTTCTCACAAACTACCCTTTCTGTGAGTTTCCTTGAATTCTGACTTCTTAGTCATTAATTAATAAATATTTGCTATAAGAGGATGTTGTAACCTTACAGACTGTTAAAGGTATTCACACAGAACAATTTTAATCAGGAAAGGATAAAACTCTGAGTTGTATCCTGGCACCCTGGTCAGTGCCAGTGTATTGGGGGACCAGATACACACAAGGTTGGCATGAGGAAATAGAAATTATTACTGAGTAACCTGGGCTGTTCTAAATTACTGTTACATAAATCTTCTTGATAGGAGCTACTGTAAACTGGCTGAAAAACCAGAGTCTTAACTCCTTAACTTATGTAAGTCAGAGTTGCTTGCATTGTTGTGTTTGGGTTTTTTCCCAACATTTTCAATGATAAAACAGGAACATCCTCTTACCCACTGCTTTCTAACAACTGACTTATCCTTCTTCTGCCAGGAGGCTCAACTTTTTTTGTGCTACTTCCAGTCCTATATAGTTAAGGCTTGTCAAAGTTCAGTGATGCCTTTGTAGTACTACCTCTAGGAAGGCAAAGTCTGGGCTTCTGGACTTCCCTCTGCAGAGAACTCTTCTTCTCATTCTTCCTAGCACATACACAGCCCTGTTATCCTTCTCCCAGGTCTCACCTGCTTTCCTGTCACTCTGCCTTATGACTTCAATAGTATTAAGCTGTCTCCCACTTCTGAAAAGTAAGATCCCCTTTATTCCATATCACTCATTATTTTACTTCATTAAACTCATGTCTGGACAGTCTTCCAATTACTGATGATCCATGTGCATAGTGGTTGGAGTTTCTTCTTTTTTCTAATGGAAAAGAAGCAATCCTATCTCCCTCTCACCAAAAAATAGACTAATTCCCCCACCCTTTTATACTTTATTTTAGGTTGTTACTCTGCCTGCATGGCACCCTATCAAAAAGATAATGATCTGAGTGGATTATCCATATGTTCACTCGTTATTTACTGTAATAATGCATGTAATAGTACACAGTACCTTATGATTGGTACCTTTATACTTTATACCTGATGTAGACTTTGGGTGCTAAAGAAGACCAGATATTGACTGGTGTTAAAAGATGTATGTATTCATTTTAATAAATTAACACGTAGGTAGAAGTCTCAATCTTCTATGCTGGATAGGCTTCATAGGTGACACTAATAGATTCATGGAATTTCCAGCCTAGTATTTAGAGAAAATACTTCAAAGTGCTGCTTTAGGCTACTCAAGAACAAGACAAGAACTTTTAGTGCTTTTGGGAGACGTATCTCCCTGTTCTTCAGAGCTGTCTGTTACAGTATCAATACATCATGTCTCAGCAAAAATAAGGTAGGTTTTTAATATTAATTTAATATTAATTTTACCTCAACTTACTAACAGTTTGTAAGGGATGCACAAGCATATATAAGAAATTAAGCAGTTCTTTGAGAAGGTTTTCGCATCATATTGCTGGGATGTTATGTTGAAAATTAAAAACATAACACAACTGTTATGGAAAATATTCTGTGTAGTAGAAATACCTGTATGGAAAATAAAGAGCTGTCATTGTAAGTCTGAAAAAGTGTAGTTATAAATGGTTATTGGTGTTTTATAAAAACTGTAGTGCCTACATTCTGAATAAATGTTAGCATTAACAAAGAAACCTGGCTGTATTGGAACTTCTAAGTTAGCGTGACAACGTAGCCAAAAAAAAAAAAATATTCAAGTGAAAACTGTTCTTTTGGGATTTTATTCATCTTGTTCATGTTGCTTTTTTGGGGCAGGGGCATTTTGGCTTTGAAGAAGTGTTTTTCATCTTTTAATCATGTGGCTGTATTTTTGAAGATGAGGTAAGAGGAAAGATGACTAGTAAAGAACAATCATCTAGGCATTTTATATGTAAATGGTGTTTTCTTGTGTTGAAACCATTCCATCTCCAGAGCATGTCCTTACCAGCAAATAGGTGAGGACATGCTCTTTAGGATCCTTTAGGATGCAAAATATATAGCACAGTCTGGACATGTTCTGCTATGTTATACCTGATCAATTCTTTTGTCCTGCTACTTGTGATGAGAATGCATCAAAGTAGACCTGCTCTCCATTTGTTTTAAACATTAAATGCCACTGATAATGCATAAGAAATAAACAAACCAAACAACATTGTTTAGTCACCACAATTTTAATCTAGGCTGCACTAAATAACTTTCGGGAACTGGGAGGTCACATATACCTTTCCAATTCCTTTTCACTAAAACACTGCATTCGACAATTAACTGAGTAGAGAGCAAATATGTAGGTGTTCCAGCTTGGAAAATATACTGTTATCAGAAAGAAGGGCTGAGTACTAACCAATGAAAAGCTATACATGGTGAAGGTACAGTGGATTTTTACTAACATCACTGCTGTTAACCTGTACAGTCTTATTTTCCCAACTGTATTTGTGTAGGAAATGCTGCAAATGCAGACTGCCTGATGGTAACAAAAATGCTTTCATGTTGGTGTGCTCTATCCATTAGTGAATTCTTTCCAAAGTCTCCTTTCAGGCATAGCATAGTAGGTTTTGACCTCTGGAATGTAAAAGTATTTCTCCTCTAAGGATACCTAGAGGAGGATATCCACAGAAGCAATAAATTAGAATGTCATCATTGCAATATTTTATTGTATTGTGAGCTTTTTGGGCTTTTACTTGAGAAAATAAAGGATTGCAATCTGTAAGAACAGTCAGTCAGAGTCAGCTGAATTATTCTTGATTTTGATGAATTCTCTGGAAATAACATTGACTTTTAGAAACACTGGCTATTTAATATCTTTTGAGAGAATTAGAATAGCATAGAAGCACCTATGCCTTGTGATTAGGAAGTGTTATTTATCTTTCACAATTTGAGTAATACATTGCCACTTAAATGGTGGTGTTCAGTGACAGTCATTTCTATAAAAAATCTTAATGCTTCTTCCTGGCTTTTGGTAATGTGTGATTATTTTAAAGAATTACTTGGAACCAGGACTGCACCTCCAGATAGTTTTTAGATGTCAGGTTGTCAAAAGTGATCAGTGTATCCCCATTTTGCCAAGTTCCAGCTTCAGAGATGGTTGGATTATTTACTGTAATAATAATAAGTTAAAAAAATTCTTTATCAGATGCATTAGAAAAACATGAAAATGTCTGCTACATCTCTTAAGCTAGAAGGAATGGTTTAGGTTTCAATATACTCCCCCAAAAGAATTAAAAATGTAATTATTATGCAACTTAATTCTTACTAAAGAAGGACCTTAATCTTGAAGTTGAGAGCTTTCACCAAATTTAATGAGTTTGGAATGAGAAGAATGAGCAAGGCAAGTGGAAAAACAGGCTTAGTCTCCTAGGATTGGAAGTCTGTCTCTGGTTTGGACATAGCAACCTGCACTGTCTGTCCAGAAAAATTTACAGTGAACTGCAGGTAGATGCTTGTGAAACACAACTGTGTAGTTGTTTTCTGGTAGAAGAGTAAAATAATATGACAGATGGATATGTTGAAAACAAAGGGTCCTGGTACATATTAGCAATAGAAATAGGTACAGGTATAATAAAAATTTGTAATATATTCTAGCACTTCAGGTAAACTATTAAAGAAAAACAGATCAATGCAGGAATGATGAGAAGATGGTGAAAATTGTGAAATGCTGCTGGGCACTTGAAAAAGCCCTAATAGTTATCTCAGGTTTTGGGTGACTATTTCTAAGGCTGTCAGTTTTCTAAGGCTCAGGCTTGTTCACTACCTTAGATTTGTTTTTCCAAAGTTCCTCATTTAAATTACGTATTCACTCTGTTGTTAATTATCTGGGTTTCTCTGACTGAGAAGTAGTAGATGTTGTAAATTTTATTGCTCCCCTAAGTGATTATCAGTTAGCAGTGATAAAAATTCAAAAGCTAGTTAAATCCTCAAATTTAATTAGTTTGGTATTCATCTGAATTTGGCAAATGCCTTTCTGAATGGAAAAAAAATAGGATTTTTTTTTTTCACAGTTATTTCTTGGATATTGCCTTGTTTTCTTCTGTTTTAATTAGTATTATGCTTGGTATTTCCCCATGGGTTTCATTGACAAGGTCTAGAGTATGTAGATTTTTGAATGACAGGGATCTGAATGTGTTGTTCTAAACTTTGAGAGGATGCCACGTATCTCTAAGGGACTAATTGTGATCTTTGTTCTGTACGTAGTCTAGGACTGTCATGGAGAGCAGAGGACATCAGTCAGGTAGGGCAGTAAAATTTCTGTGTTGTAAGTTTGCACCTGAGTCCCCTTGACTTTTGGTACAAGTCCCAGCTCATTCTTCCATGTGCCACTGGGGACAGCTTTGTGCCCATTTTCTGTGACTGTCACTCGTTACAGACTACACAGTGGTTATAGCATATTTTATAGAGGGTGGGCTCCACACTGGTATAAAATTGTACAAAGTAGGGAATTGCTTGTCCATGCATGTTTCACATTGCCTTAGCTGTTGATTTTTCAAACTCATTTGCCATAACGGTTTAAAAAGTGCAGTAATTTAACCTGAAATAAAGCTTTAGGTAAGGAAGGATCTAACAGGAATGGTTACCCTACTTCCCATATTCTTTCCTGAAGGAAACTCTCACCTTATGCCTCTTAAATTAGTAAGAAAGTGGTTTTTGAACGCAGTTAGAGGGGGAAGAATCTGCCTGAGTCTGCTCATAGTGGGTTTTGGACAATGGCCAAAGATGTTTAAGGGAAAAGCAACTGGGGTTTCTTTGGGTTTTTTTATTTCTTCTGCAGCAGGAAGTCAGGATTTTCATGTTGGGGAAAAGTGAGGCTAAATGAATTGTGCAAACAGACATTAATTGCATCTTTTTTATTACTTGAGAGCAATGAAATGTTATGTAAATAAAAATGGTAGGAGAACTGGTGTAAGGCCAAAAGGTGAAATCCTGTTTTAGCTGTGATGAGGCACAAGAGGAGACACCCCTCTACCTTGTCATAAGGTTTGCTTTTAACTGCTATGGTACAGATAAGAATCCTTTAGTGATAAAATGCAGATACATGATTCTTGTGCAGCTGGGACCATACCTTGTGAGATGCTAACTTTGGGAAAGCAAAAAAATTAGCTGTATTTACTGACAAAAATTTAAAACAGTGATGCTGCACTGACTTCAGCAGAGCGATTGTTGTAACTACCCTGTAAGGAGTCCAGGATTCCTCACTGCCTAAGTCATGTCTAGCATAGTGCTAGATCATGAGTATGGGTCACTTTCCACGTCTGGGAATCCAGTTATTACTGTAACTAAATAGTGGGAAAATATTTTGAAAGCTTTAAATGCTTCAGAGAACTTGAAAGCCAGATACTATAGAATATAGAATACAGAGTTTTCTGAAGCATTAATATGTGGGTTGTAAATAACTGGGTTCGACCCTTCTAGGTCTAGCTCTGAACACTTGTGAAACTGCTGTGCAGAAACAAGAAAGAATATTTTTCCTTTCAGGTCTTCCCACACCTGCATATTACTGGTTCAGAACAAGACTGTTAAAATCTTCCTGTATGCACTTTGAGTTTGCCTGTAATGCTGTGTGTGTTCATCAGATGTACATATTTCATAGAGTTCTTACGAAGTAAGTGAATGACAGAGTGGTATTTAGCAAGGTTTGTTTGCTGGGCTTATTACTTAAACCCTCTCTAGATTGCAGTTTTGTATCAGGGAAGAGGGGGAGTTGCTGAAATGTCAGTTGCTCAGCACAAAACTCCTGGGAGATAGGATTTACAGTCCTGACCTGAATCCATGCAACCTCTCTGAATTCTGTATTGCTGAAGTGCTGTGCTGTCAGTGTAAAACAGCACTGTGCTGTCACTATTCCAGCAGCAATAAACATGTACTGCATCTGTCTCATGAATACTAAACTCCCATGCAAAGTTCAGATAGAAAGTTTTTCCCATGCATCAGTCATGTTTGCTCTTTTTGTGTCTAACTCCTGGTTCCGTATGTAAACACTTAAAAATAAGCTTCCAATGGCTAACCTGCATAAAAGAAATTGGCATTGGAGACAAAGCTCTTGGAGAAGTTAATGTGATGTTTAGTGCAAACTCCCTCATTGATCCCAAATGGCGCTGCCCAAGGATTCAATAATCGAAGACCCACTTAGCTATTTTATTCTAAATTATTCTTGTATTACACTCTTCCTTGCCCCTCAGTAAACTCCAAAGTCATTTAAAATGGCAGGATTGATAGTGGACAGTAGTGGCCTTACTGGTTACATCTGTTCAGTTAAATTAGATTTGCTTTGGACCATTCTCAGAATGAGAGAAGCTGCCATGGAAAAACCCATGTCTGCATTATGAAAGAGTTTTACCCTCCAGCATAAGGAACAAGTGGGCAAAATTCAAGCTGCCATGTTTTTTTCTGGGAATGATTCTTGTTATCTGCCATCTCTAGAACCAGAGAATTGTTTAGTGGAGTGTGATTTGCTACATGGAAAAACTATTTGAGACTTAAAAATATAACAGTCAAAATAGGTTTCAATGCCCCTTAACAGTGTAGTGTCTCTTTCCTGGCACTGCTTAATTTGCTAGTACAAATATATCTTTGGATAGGGTTCATTTTCAAAGCTAGAAATCTAGTCTAAGTGTTGGGCTACAGCTGACAGAGAAAGCACAAAATAATTCTTCCTATCCTAACCCCTCTGTCTGATTTTCCCACTAGTTTAGTAAACTAGTTTAGTAAAACTTAGGCATTTAACAGGGTGAATCCCTCCAATTTAAAAATCATGTGTTTGGAGACCTTTGAAGAAAAGATCTCCCCTGAGTCTCCATGTAGCAAGTACTTTGTAATTAAATTCTAGTCTGCTGGATTCATATTCTGACAGATAGAAGAATCCTTGCCTCATTGCATAGACAGTAAAATAGAAATGTTCTTTTCTAATAGATATATAAAGCAGCAAGGATATTTTAAAATTCCTGTCAAATCACTCCATGTAAATTACCTAATCAGATACCATAGCTACATAATGTAATGTTAAAACCAGCAGAATTACACCATTACAGGAATCAGCTAGCCCTGTTCCAGATTACAGGGTTTTATAATTACAATGTTTTTTCATCAACCCACTCCACTCCATGCTGTCACATATCTTTGGAATTGTTACACACATTTATCTCTGTATATGTTTCCAACTTCCTAAAAATTCATGGTTTTCAATTTTTTTTTTCGAGAAGTCCTTTTTTTGGTGAATGCTGATGCTGGCATGTTGGATATATGCTAGTTAGTGTAATGGCAAGACAGAGACTCTATTTATTCAGGAATACTGAAATCATAAATTTGATCCAGTATCTGAGTGATTAAACATGCCTATTGTCGGGTAAGAAGCATAGAATAAGTTTTTACACCATTACAGGCTCTTTGTAAAATGCATCCTTTTTTTTGAATACAAGGCTTTGTGCTATTTGAAAGAAATGAACACCTTGCTCTATGGTGTTCTCATGTGTGTTTCATTAAAATTCTTCTTTCTAGATGTGAAAAGAACAAGTATTTGTCTTGCATTTTTTTCTGTATGTTAAATGCAATGAAATTTAAGTAATCCTGTAATAATTTTAATCAAGGCACAGATTGTAAACATCCCTGCAATACTGAAGGTACATGAGAGTGGACAAAGGACTGATAATTTCAACATACAGAAGTTTCTGTTTAGTATTAATCAGATTCAGCTTAAATGGCAAAAGCAAGAGCCTCTGGGTTTTTTATAGTGGCTGAGTTTGGTTAGTCGTTTTTTGTGAGTGTATGAAGTAAAGTGTTGTTAAGACACGTTCGTTGAAATGTCAGATGCCTTTAGTTCAGGGCTGGCAGGAACTCAGTTCAGCCAGCATTTGTCACTGTTGTTTCCATATGGAGGAACCTGGTTTAAAACCAAGGCTCTGATTGTTGCCCTGTCACATTACTGTTCTTTTTCATCTATCTTTCTTCTGTAGAAGTGAAAGTAAGGGCCACCTGTCAGAGTCCAATACTGTCTGACCAGGTTCCTTTTAGATATTCCACGCAAGGATGGTTTAATGATTAACTATCAAGTTTATTTATTTGATGTATTTGGTGTTTCAAGGGATTTTGATTTAGCTAAGTGATACAGCAGTATACTGAAATCATAACACAAACATCATATCACAGTCTCTGTATCGTCACTTGATGCTGGTTGTCCACAATCACTGAGAAGGAATCGTAGACTCATAAAATCGTCTGGATTGGAAGGGACCTTAAAGATCACCTAGTTTGGACCCTCCCTGCCACGGGCAGGGAAACCTTACAGTCATATGTGGGTTGAAGCTAGCTGTCTTCAAATTTTGTTACTTGTCCAATTTTTTGAACTTATGTTGATCTGAGTCCTATATGCACTTCCCCATTCCCACTAATTATCTCAGGAAATGCTGTTATATAACCAGGTGACCCTCTGGTACAGCAGTATACCTAAAAACAAAGGTTACCTCTAGCCCTCCTTGCATTGAGATAACTTCAGCTTGCTTTATGATAACTGCTGGTCATTCTTTACATTATTCCCAGAGCTCATTATTTTTGCCCATCTCCTCTGAGCTGCTTTCCATCATGAGAGTGCAGTCACATTCCACCCCTTGGCTTAAACCAACATTGAATAATTGATTACTGGCATCACCCAGTGAGCTTAATACATTCATCATATGAGTGACCAGCCCTCTGAGGAAGCAAATCCTCAGCCTTAATAGTTCAGAGTTACTTGTGTTGACTTCAGAGCAGCACTTGACTCTTCACTGTTTATACTGATCTTCAAAATATCCTAGTGACCTATATAAATGAATATTTGGCCACCATGAAAGTATCTGATGGAACACTAGTGTCCTAAGAAAAATATTCAGTTTAAAAGAATTAGCGTTACTATAATCGATGTTTCTGATTTGATAGCTAGGGTTTGGATTTTTTTCTATAGAGCCTTGTCCTCTCTGGAGGCTAATGTAATACATGAATCCTATGGTGACATTTCAAACAATTTGGCAGTCCTAAAGATTGAAGGTGTCCGGAAAAAAAAGAAAGTCTGGAAGATCTTAAATTTATATCATGGACCTTTGAGATTAAAAAACCACTGAGCTCAAGGCACATTTAAAAGCATTATTTCTGTACTGCTTTATCATTCCTCCATTCTTCTGTTTTAAAAAGCTTGTTGAACTGGAACCGTTCTCAGTATCAAAACTGTCACTATTCGGGTTAGCCAAAGATCAGGGCTGTTTTGGGTTCCCTCTGGCCCTTAGAATACATTTCCACTGTTCATTCACAACTTTTCTTCCCTCACAGCTGACATGAACCAGTTAATAGCAACTCAGAAAGTAAAGACATGCTGACCAAGAAAGGAATTAAATCAAAGACCTGCTCAATTTCTAGCTAATGGGTTCTCTTTTTCTGTCTGCTTTTTTCTTAAGGTTATTTCCAGAGTCTGAACAAGAAGCCAAAAGAAAGTACCAGCAAAGACTGGCAGAAAAGCTGCGAGTCTAGTTCACTGATGTTATGAACATAACACTGACCCAGACTGAAAGAACAGTTTAGCATCAAAATAAATATACCCTCCTCTATGGAAAACATGAGGGAGGAAAAGGATATTTGGCTTAGATAGGAGATGAATCTGCTTATACAGTACAATGCAGGTTTCTGCATCTGAAGGTGACCTGAGGAAGAAGATGTGTCTGTGACTTAGCCTGAGTAAGGCTGACCAGGAAATTTCTCAGAAATATTTTCTTCATAAGGCTAGAGGAAAGGACAACCTCAGTAGCTCGTTCTTTCAAAGTAACAAATTACTTTGTTACTACAGCTTCCTTAGAACTCGTTGCTTTACTGAAATCAGACCATTTTGCACAGACCATTTTCAGCTCAGCAAAGCTGAGGAAGGGCTCTGACAGATTCCTGCTGGGTTTGTAGCTGGCTCTCCTGCCTCAGCCTTTGGCAATCTGCCTGGCAGGTTGACAAGCAACAGAGAACATGACAAACTAGGGGTTTCTGGCACTTGTGCTCATCGCTCCTTGAAAGGTGAAACTTGCAGGCTTTTTAAGACTCATGATTCCAAGGCAGCTTGGTAGGTGGACTGCTCCAGACTGAGGACTTGTTTTTCTTTTAAAACTGTAGCATAAGAATATAACTAGCATAAATGCTGATCACAGATGACAGCTTTTTAAATAGCTTTGAAGAAATACAGGCAGGAGAAAATTAAGTCAAAGGTTTTTCTAACATGTGGAGGGGAAACCTTTCTTGATTTAAGGAGAAAATAAATATATTTTTATTAAATAAAAATATTTATTTGACATTGTTGTTCCTCAATAGCGAAGTCCAAAGTTAAAACTGCGAGATATATTAGCAAAATAAGACTGTCTTAATGGGCTGTTGTATGTTTTTTTCAGTAGCTTAAAATCAGATATTTTAAATTTTGTTACCACATGTGAATTGTGAAAATCATATGTGAAGCAGATCAAATGAAATGTAGAAGCTTTGTTCTTTGGTGGCTGTCCTGTTTTGGCTGAGTGTGTTGAAGGGAGGCAAAAAGTAACAAACTGTGAAGGCTTGACAAACTACTCAGTAATGAAATGTTAGTTTGACATCTGAAATAAAACTGTGGCATCCTCAAATAACTTGTCAGTGGTTATAGATCAGTCTAGAGGTGGCAAAATATTATTTGGGCTCCACTAATAGGGATTGTACAACCTAGTCTGATGCACACTAACTTTTCTGGTATCAGTGTGAGTTCAGAATTAGGTTTGGTCCTTTTGAGAGAGAATACATCTCATCTTTGAAAACACAACCCCCTACCACCACTTTACTCCCCTGTTCATACACAGTAGCATTATTGCTCTGTGTCTTTGCCATTGGTGTTTCCAGTGTCTGAGGTCTCCCAATAAAGATTGACAGAACACACAGAATGTGTGGGTTTTTTTCCCTGCAACTCTTCTTTCCTTTTCTGAGGTGGCACTGGGCTTGCTCTCTTGTTTCACTCCTCAGTGATGGTTCAGTTGAAATGTAAATGTGTTCTGAGCATATTTTTCTAAAACCGATTTGATTCAGCCAATTTTATTTATGCCTGAAATATGTGCTTTAAGAGAACAAAATAAATTTGCAGTGCCATCTTGTAAATATATCTTCAAATTCTGTTAGCTTTCATCACATTTTGATCAGCTACCTGCTATTTTACTAAGTACAAGAATTCAGTTCATTTCTCAGTGTCAAGTAAGAAGTGGCCATGAATATGATCTTAGCCTCACAGGAAAAATGTTTTCTTTCAATAACATTCTGCAATCTTTATCCTATCTAGGATGTACATCATACAAACCCTTCTTGAGCACCGTTCTAACTTTTCTTTCATTTCCTCTACTAAAGATTGCCAGGTCTGCTCCTTATGTTGCCCTGGATCTCTACTGAAATTTCCCGTAATCTTCCAACCATATATCTTTCAATTCGGTACAAATTGGCAGTGCTACTACAATCAGCATGCATATATCTTTCTTTCTTCTGCCTTGTGCTTCCCCTCCTTCTGCAATGCATCTCTACATCCTTTTCTGCCTATAGGAATCCATTCTTTCTCTAGACTTTGTTCTGGAAGTTAAGCAGCTGTGTCAGTTCCCTGATTAGACCAGGTCTCACAGGCTGCAATTTGCTTCATGTTTCTTCTTGGATTCACATACTTGAGTTCCTCCTTTCTTGTTTATTATGTCTCTTGCATTCTCAGAGAAGGAATGGAAGGATCCTGATCCAATGTGTCAGTGTCTTTTAAATGATCATTCTTAAACCCATCTTTTTCACTTGCAAGCCATGGCCTCATTATTTTTTTCTGGTTCGATAACAGTTATCCATCAGTGGCTTTTTCCCTGAGTAATGTATGGCTCCTTTTTATCCTTTTAAACCCTTTTGTTTTATTTCAGATCCAATGTGTGCAGTATCTACTGTAGATAGATAATACATGCTTTCTACCTTTATTGAATAAGCAAGTATTTCAATACAGAAAGTTTAAAATAAAAACAAACAAACCTCTACAAAGCTGTTAGAGCTACATTTTCCTTACCCTGCATTATGGCAGGTTTTATAAAAATCTATTTAATTGCCAATTTGTATCTCACAGAATATTAGCACTACTTCCATAGTGTTGCTGCAGAAAACAATTTAATTTCTGTGTGAGTAAAGAAAAAAAATTACTGGGCTTTGTGCTATTGGATCATTAAAAAGGATTTGAAATGAGGCAAGGGTCAAAAGTGAACTTCGGTTTAGCTTGATCAAAAGCAGAAGCAAAGCAGTAAAATCATCATATATGGTCTGGAACAACAGCTAATGTGTGGTTTATGCTAATTTCAGTGGTCCTACAGGAATATTGTACTTCAGGGTAACCATAGACAAAATCTGGTGGGTATATCTCTAGGAACGTAGTAGGAGTTTTACACACACATGTCCCCATAAGTGCTCTGATTAAAATAAGAAAGTAAAAGCTTAAAAGAGCATAGTTAAAAGTTTACTTCTCCTACCTGACCTGACAGCCTATAAACCAGCTGCCTTTCCAGCTCTGCCCCATCAGGGATTTCTGTTGTTTACATCACAGCCAGAAGATCAGCATGAAGACCAGAGTCTATCCCTGCACTCTGTTGTTCTTGCACTCGTTACTGCCCAGTGATCTTCAAAATTTTGGCCATGCCCTTGGGAACTGCTTCCCACTGTTAGTGGTTTGTTATAATTCTCTTGAAGACCATGGAATCTGCTGAATCATTATCTGGTTCAATTATATATTTCATTGGTTGTTTCAGGACAGGCATTGCCATCTTCCTTTTCATTAAGTTTCCCATTTTTAGTGTTGTCCTTCATGCACAAAGCTCACCCGTGGGCATATCCAATAGTCATCTGTTCTGATTTCTAACATATGTACATGGAGGCTTTCATGAGGGGCTAGAAGATCATGGTTTATGATGGTAGAACTAGCTCAAAAAAATAGTTTTTCTATGCTTTCTCTGTGTTACTCCAGCAGGTTGAGAATGTGTACTTTTTTCTATAACATTTTTTGGAGCTCCTGCTTCTCACCTTGTCCAGAGATGGGGAAAAATCTTGCAACAAAAGTGATTACACACATACTCTGTACCTGTAGCAAAGATCAGTGAGCTTGTGAAGTTCAGTTTGACACACAGAAGTAGGACATGTGCTGTCATATCTCTGAAAGTCAGTCTGAGGTGGTTATTGTTTTAGCCAATGGAAGTCTATGTGTGTTTCATAAAGTGTATTTTAAATTATAATCCAAGCTCTATTGTGCTTCATGGCCATTGCAACAGGAATCTCTGTTGGTTTCCTAAGTTGATTTCTGCTGAAATGCTAGATAAAAGAATAATTGCATAACCCGTATAATTGCATGTCGCCCTCTCATAAGCATTCAGATCTGATTAAAATAATCTCTTCTGCCATCCTGTTTGTATATTCGTAAAGGTCAAATGTGTTATTAGGCTTGACTATTCAGCTGCAGGATACAGAGGACTTTTTAGAGCATCTGTAATGTGATACGCACGGAAGCCTTTCTGCTTACAAAATGACACCTACTGGTCTCCAGGGTCACAGGCACATTTTTTCTTACCTACTTCTTTGCAAGTCACGGTGCCAAATCTAGTTGAGCCAAAGGATAAAGTGTGAACCTGACCAGAAAGCTGCAATGTTGCCTTGACGATGCTCAGTATTGAAATGTTGTTAGTCTAGAGCCAATTATCTTTTTGTGATCTTTACACTCATGTTGCATTCAGAATACTTACTGCAATAGTTATTTATGGGGAAGTATGTGTAATTCCATTTATCTTTGCCTCTCTGAACAAATGGAGCCTGATACTCACTACATTTAGTGCAGTATATTTGAATGCTATAGCTGCTTTCTCTGGGCTTGTGGTCCAGCTACAACTGCCAGGGTATCACTTGGACATGTAAACCTGCCAGTATGCACAGAAATGCCAGAGCATTGTGTGTGAGGTGTGTTTTAAGTAATTTTGACAAATACCTTGTGTGTTCTGGAGAAGCCAGAAGGACATATTTTGTCTTTGAGAAGTGTAGTGACATAAACATATTCTGTGTATTTCATGTGGATGTACACATCCAGATATAAAGGAACTATATTCGATAGAACAGGAGGTACTATAAATTTTACTCTAAACTACATCCCATTTTTATACAAAAACCAGAGGCCTTGGAAACATTCATTTCTGAAAGATACTAAACATTTGAAGCAACAGAGGTATAGATTAAGCCTCAGGGCTGGGCCTGAGGGGGGTCTGAATGTAATTTCCAGATCTCTAATAGATTCCCCATATTATTTTCAAAAAATAGTTTTGTCATTCAATACTAGAGCGCTGTCCTCTGTGAAAAATGCAAACATTTGGCAGTACTGCTTGCAATTTCGTATAGTCTCCTCTGATATCTCTTCCTGCTTTTGTATAAATCAGAAGCCCCCATGGCTCTCCTGCTCTCTATACCTTTTTGTACCTTCTGACTGATCTGGTCAAAAGCTTCTCAAATTAGGTCAGAATTGATTGTTACTTTAAGAAAGGATAGGAAACACTTAAGCAGACTGACTTTTCTGCCAAAGGTGAACTTCTCAGAGACTCTTCAGTAACACAAATCCAAGGGCACCTCTTAGATTTGTTCTCAGTGACTCTTGCATAACCAGAATGTTAGCAGCCTCGATAATCTGTGAAATGAGTTAGTGTTTTCGTTCTGTTGTCTTGCAGTTACCTTATCCTTTTAATCAATAATGTTGAAGTTATCCACAGTCTTTGGACAGGCCAAGAATACAACAATATTGAAAGAATGTGGGTGAGGTGATAAAGGCTGAATGATGGATTACATGGATATTCCTAGTCAGGCTTTGGTTGTCTTGTACCTTTAAACACCACCTATCTTGGTCATTCTATGAATATACACTTGCTTTTACTTTTAAAATATTTTTTAGCAAAAAACCCTTCAGGATTCTGTTCTTGGCTCAAAGTAAAACAGAATAGTTACACTGAATAAGTATGATACAACGGATAGATGAGACCCTTTCCATTTCTTAATATTCTGTCCCATTGTAGTCGGAATCCTGTGGCTCTCTGGGGAAAAGAGTTCAGACAGTGCGAAATAAATTCCATCTGGCAGTCACTTGTCCCATCTCTACATCCAGAGCTCATTAGAACTAAACAGAACTCTTCAAAATTAAATGAACTTTCCTACTTAGACAGTGATTTGGATACATTCCTCTCTTTGTGTAGGACCTTTTACATCTTTCAGATGTAACTTCTTAATTCTTTAAAAATGAATGAAATGGGAAAATTGGGAACATTTCTGTTTTCCATCTCTGTTAGCAGATTCTTTTGCATGGCTGCACTAGTCACAAACTGCTCCTTCACAAGCCTGAGTCCCACCTGAAGACATTTGCTGTAGGAATTTAGTTTTAGCTTACATTAGTTTAAAGCCACGTTTATGATCACAGTATATGAAAAAAAAACAGAGGTAAATACCTGTATTTTAGAAGCCACATGTGTTGCATGGAAAATATATACATAATATACTGCTCTCCAATGAAGTCTAGGCCATACACACCCTTCAATGGCACTACTGGTATTACAGGTGTTAACTACGGCCCTACACCTGTACACTCACATCTTTAGAGAGATTCTTAGATCAGTGATGTTGTGTAGGAGCACTGTGATTAAACAAAAGCAGTCAAAACTTTATTAACTATCCCTGCCTTCCCTGTTTGTCTCCTCCCATTTTAACAGAATTTACTAGTATTTCCTTATATCCAAGATTCTGGATGTGTAGAGTTGGATCTGATTTGTCAGGGCAATTGCAGCTGGTCAGGGCACTTGTATGATGCAGGTTGAAGTACTTTGCCATTTCATCCCATGGCTACTAATTTAATGAGATTAAAGAGAGATCAGACAAACCAGGATGCTTATGGGACATGGTAGACATGTGCTTTAAACAGAGTTAATGCCTACCTACAGCAGGATGTTAGGGTCAACGCAGGAGTTCTGCCTCTTGAAAGAAGAGAGAGCCTATTTTTATCTGTTGGTCTGGTCAAGCATACATGTAATCTCTCCAGTTCTAAAGAGTATTTAGGATAACTTGGCAAAGAATTAAACCTCTTCTCTTCTAAGAGAAAATTCTTAGAAACTCCCCGTCCACCAATTACATAAACCCTTTCATACCATAAAAGGAACATCCCTGCATGACAACTGCCCCCGTGCTTTTCCATTGCTCAGGACAGGGGCTGTCTAGGCCCTTGACAAACTATGCATCGTTGATCATCAGCTTTATGGGATTACAGCAAGGCATGTAAGCACAGTAAGGCATGTAAACTTTGAGTCCTGAAAGTTTGTGGGCTGGTTGTATTACTTCTGTGTTTTTTGAGAGAAATTGTGGCCCTGTGTTTTGAAACTCCCTCTCTTGTTTTTGTGGGATTTTTCCTGTTTGTTTGTTTTTTGCTTCAGTTTGTCTTGGTTTTGTTTTCATTTTGGGTTGGGTTTTTTTTTTCTTTGTCAGATTATGGGAAGATCTTGAGCTATCCTAAAGAACTGACCTTTTCCTCTGGTGTTATGCTACATGGAACCAGTTGATCCATGCTGACTTCAGTCCTAGTTCTGAATACTTAAGAAGAGCAGTGGTAAATCTTTCCTACCTTTAATCTCATGACTCTTCAGGGTGTTACTTCACTCTGCCTAACTTTTCCATTATCCATTTACTGTCTCTGCTTCAATACATTTTCCTCTTACTGCTTAGCTTTCTTTAGCAAATAAATTATGTTTCTTGTTTTTTTAGGAAACTTATCTGTCTAATATTCTAGCTTTTTAATTCTTATGTAAGTCAGTGTTGTAAACAATTCACTGACAAAAGCTTTTCTTTATTTTCCTGAATACTCATTGAAAGCAAATAGGACTTCATATGTGTAAAATTCAACCCTGCTATGGATATAAATAATAGTCCATAGAACAGGTTATTTTGGGGTTGGATAATAATTTCCATTAAAAGATAGATGGTTCGTGAGACGGTATCTCAGATGCAGGTATTTACATATAATGTGTGTGTATATATGTAACAGGTACTTTTAAATAGAAGTATTAAACAGAGTCCTTTCTAGACTCTGCATTTTTCTCAGGGTTGGCATTATATGTAATGAAAAAAATTAGAAAAGAACAAATTCTAGGGATAAATCATAGTGCCTTCATATGTGATGCAGCAGTTTAGACATGAAAATGCTTCTGCAACCACTGTTTGAAGCAGAAGCTTCCCTTTAGCTAGGAAAAAAAAAAGGGGCAATCTTTTGAAAACATCTTAAATTTTGATGCAATACCTAAACTGATTTTGTTCTCATTAGCATAGCTTTTGAGTCCCCCATTTAATTGGCCTCAATTACTGTCATACCATGCCAATCTAGTGGCAGTCTAAGCCTGAATTGTCTAAATTACAATAAGGATGGATTTGCAAACTTAATTCTAATTTTTTTAAAATTCTTAAAATAAATGGAGAGGTTTGCAGGGAAAAAAAAAAAAGACAATTCTGTATATCCCAGTTTTTTAACTGCTGCTAATTGACAGGATGTAACTGGCTCAGAAATGTTCATGAGAACAAAAGATGATCATTCAAATGGCAAGGTTATGACAAGCCTCTTTTACCATTTTCTTACAGATACTCTCCTCAAATGGGAAATACCTGATGTTTAACAGCTGATCAAAGTGGGTGTGCAGTCTCTGAACAATATCCTACACCTTCCAGAAATTGCTTCTATAAAAGCAGCGGCTACTTCCAAAGGGAAAGGTAACCCTTTGTCATGTGAAACAGGATGTGCCTTCCCTTGAAAGATGTGAAATGCAGCGAGAGCCCGAGGCATTTTTCAGCTGACAGAAACATCGCCCTCTTCTGGGAACAGAAATGCAGAGTAAGTTGTTGAGGATGTTTTTCAAAAAAGCAAATGAGGTGTTTTGAACTCTTTTATATTTATGACTGTATTACTCTGAGGCTGTTAAGAGTTTTAATTTTGTAGTTACCCCACCTGCTGTTTCATTATTCAAACCTTAGACCTGATTAATCAAAAATGTATTCTGCAGTCGGATCACACCAGTTCTATAAAATTTGTAAGCATGACTATACTGTGAAAGCTATTCATGACTGAAATAATTTTTAAAGTTTCTGATATGTGTTTAAGTGTCTTAGGAGAAAGCTGTATGGCAAAACAGGAGCGTTGCACCTAGAGACAAAACATGATGCTTCTGTGAGGCACTTTCCTTCCTTTTGTATAAAGCTCACACACCCAAACACTACATGCAGAAGGAGAATTTATGTGAAAAGTTATTTTCACGAACACTTAAAGATGTAGTATACCAAAAGGGCGTGGCTGACAAAATGGCAAAAATAGTGGAAAAGCTTGGCCAGTGCAATGCCCTTAATTCATGTAATTTTGATGCATGCAATTCTGTGCCTCTAAGGAAAACTGTCATTGAGCCATTTGTTTTAAAACACAAATATTGTATGAGGGGAGTATGAGTGAATCTTTGCACTTCACTTAGATTAATAAACCTTTTTACATTAAAGTTCAGCTTTCACTGGCTCCTAATTTTGCTGAATACTTTTCCCACAAGAGAAGGTGTGGTGAGAAGTTCTTTTGCAGTTCATGTTTTCGTGAAAGTCTTCATTTGATATCTGAATAGCCTTTACTGTATTGTAGGCTAGGGACAATTTAATTCTTCAGTCTATTCATAATTCTGGCTGTGGAATTTATCTTTCCCCAGCTTATGTTTGTACAGAATCTAGCACTGGAATGCTGCTGTGTGTCTGGACTTCTGTTCCTTACTGCAGTTGTTGGTAGCTTGTATGGGAGTTCCTGTTAGTTTTTTTTTTTCATATTGGTGCTGCCACATTCAGCAAGTATAATGAGGTAAGAAATGACAGCAGCTCTGCAAAGCAAGTTTGAGGACAGTAGTGTCCAGAGTTGAGAGAGACAGAAGGTAACAGCAGAGAAGCTTGCATTAAGGACAGTGGTTTTTTTCTGTTAATTTTGCAGTACAAATATTAGCAGTAATAGTGTAAATGGATAAATTCTTCAGACTAATGATTTCAGTGCAGCTGAACACTCTAAATCATAGCTTTTCCTAGTCCATTAGACCCCGAAAAGAATGAAAACAGCTTGTCTGATGTCTGGAGCAGCTCAGAGAAAGAGTATCAATTCATGAGGAATATATTATAAGAGATCTGTTAAGATTAAATTTACAAAGTGAAATTTCCAATTATGTGAGATACATTTTAAAGAAATAAAATTAACTTGCTTTTGGGAATCCAGTACTTAGTTGACCTTTCTGGTTGCAAAGCAATTAGTTCCATGTGCAGTGCTTTGGCAGTACAAATGGCAAAATGTTGTGTGGAACTTAGTGAAAGTGAATGGAATTTTTAAAAGAAGGCAAAAACTGCTAAAAATAGAAGTGCATCTCACCAAATCTTATTCTAGTCTCATGTGATTAACTTCATCCTGTAACAGGAGCATTGGATCCAGGTATGTGTGTCTCAAAGCTCTGCCTTTCCATTGCAGGCTGCATGACATGACCATGCAAACATTTGCTCACTGCACCTCCTGAGTCAAGGGGAAAAGACCCTCACAGACAGGATTTCTCACAGTTACTTCTTTCACAGCTTTCTCAGTGGTTTTCACAGCAATCTGATCTGAGGTTAGAAAGCTGCAGCAGAGGTGGCTGAACCCCTCAAAGTTTGCAGAGCCTGTTGGTGCACTCCAGTTGCTGACACATGCTAACAGCTGGATTGTTCCTCCTGAGGAGAGGAGGATGCTGAAACCCTTAGGACCAGCCTCGTACTTTGTACTTATGTGTGGAAATAGGGTGGGTAGAAGTTGGACAACCAGAGGAGTATTTGGTCTGAACTAGAGTCTCCACACTAACAGTTCTGGTCTTGGAACCACTTATTTATGTGCTAAAGATACATTAAAAAATGATCTGGAGAATGTTATACTCGTTTTCTGTTTATCCACACAGTAAGCATTGGAGCTTTCAGTCTAAGAATCCCAACTATGCTGTGGATGGTTTCGGGGTAGTGTCATTTTGTCCCCCTGGCTAAACATAACCTCTTGTATTTGGACTCCCAAGAACTACAGCTTACATAAGAGAAAAGAAAAAGTTGTTCTGGGAAATATGTTTTGAAGGGGCAGCCTGGCTGTGAAGGCTCTTGTAGAGAGGGAATGGTTCTTCCTGTTGTTTCTCCTGAACCCAGCTTATTTGCTGATGCTTTATCCTGAGGTAATGAGTAAAGGAAAAGGAATGGAGGGATGAACTGGTCTTTTTAATTCAAAATCCAGGTGGATCTTCATGTCAAGAAGACTGCAGGCTACCCTTGCTGTGCAGTTGATCAATAGCATATCTACTGAATTAGGGATGAAACCAGAATAAGATTCAAATCAATTTGCACCTTCCTATCTCTCTTCATCTGGTGCTCAAAAGTTACTCTTTTACTTGCAACTTGGACAGATATTCATGCATTTTAACTTCGGGTACAAAATTTAGTTAAGATTAGGAGTCTGTGTTTTATATTTACTTAACAGAAAGACACAAGTTCCTAATTTAGAGTACTGGCACTTTGGTTTTGGAAGCTCCACCTATTTTCTCAGGAACTTGGGTATTTAAGTCTGAGGCTTAAAGTTAGGAAAGTTGTCCTCTTTTAACAATATGGGCACACATCTTGAAAATCTCAGTTTTAATAGACAGCCTAAAACAAATGTGGTAAGGTAATCAGAACCACAGTGGTAGTGGGCAGGGGGAAAACTGGCACGACTAGAAAATAATTTGCCAAGAATTAAGCAGAAAATTTCATGGACTGTAGAAACACAAGGTGTAAAATGTTGCTCTCCTTTTGGTTTTTACCTGTCTTTTGAGTATGGAATGTGGAATCTAAAAACTTGAGTTAAATATAATGACCTGGGGAAAAATATCAATATTCATTAAAAAGCAGTGAATTATAGACTTGCAGAGCAGTTAATGTTGGAAGGGGACCTCTGGAGATGATATATTCCATTTTCACTGCTGAAAACAGAGTCAAAATAATATCAACATTGAATTTGAAATGAAGAAATAACTCATTTTCCATCTAATGCATTTATTCCCACCTAAAAATTTAGAAACAAAACCCACAAACTATTAATACAGTTTTCTGTTCACCTGCTTCTCATCTGCCATGCATCTCAAGGGCTACACCACCTTTAGTTCAGAAAGGCTTTGTAAAGTCAAAGGGAGCCCAAATGTGCACATCTTTCAGTATCAAAGCATTTCCGGTGACTACAAGTTGTGTGATGGTTAGTAATTTTTCTTGTAAGTTGCTAGGAAAATCACGATAATAAGTCTAGTTTTGCCTCATTTCCTTACCACTGTAGTGAAGTGGTAAGGAAATAGGTGATTATTCAGCTATGTTTTGCCCATGTTTAGTTTCCATAACAGCCTCCTGTCACTTTGAGTATTGTGCATAGCAGTGCAAAAAATTTCCATTTGTCAGATCTCTCCTGTAACGATGCAAAACAGCACAATGGGACAGGACTATGAACTTATTCAAAGTTGGTATCATTATTTCTAATTGTTCTTTGTAGCAAAGGAAGACAAGACAGTCCTTTTTTTCCAAAAGGGTTCAATATGCTGTTGTACTAATGACACTCTTGCTCCTAGCAGCTATTCCATGCTCAAGGTTCCTATTAATAACATTCCTTGCTTCCCCCAAAGCAATTCTTATCCAAAACCAAGTTGTGCACATATTGAAGATGAAATTTTACAACTGAATTGTTGCTTAGAATGTTGCTTAATATATTATCTACAGTAGTTCAGAAACACTAATAACACTTTACAACTGGAAATGAGACTGTTCCTGGCCTCAGTTCTATTATCTGGGGTAGATCACTTGAGTAAAATATATGTATTGAATTTTTTCAAGTGTATTTTGGCTAGAATTGGGATATGGAGGGCATTATGCATATATATTAAAATTCTTTGTATGTAAAATTTTGAGAAATAGGAATAGTAGGTCCTCTTATGTGTGAGCATTGCAACATCTATTTCATTAAAATAAGCATACAAAGATCACGCCTGTTTCATCAGCTCCATGCTGGCAAAATATTAGCATTTAAAATTCATTGCTACTCTGGGATTTAGGATTAGATACCATTTTGTAGAAACTTGGACTGGGTTCAGATTTGCAGTGCTGGGTGAGATACACAGAGGATTCTGCTTTGTGTCTTCTGCTCCACCTGCTAATCAGTGCATCTCATTGTGAAAGCTGTTACAGCCTTGGAGCAGTGCTTTGTCTGGTGATTCAATGTACCTCTGCTTGAGGGAGCTAGACAGAATTCGGAGAATCTTTGATATAAGCCTCTAGGAAACCACTTCAGGCTTTATTTTAGCACTAGGATATCCTGAACTTCTTAGTCCCTGAAACTAGTGACACCTTTCCAACTTTCCTTAGGGGAGACTGCATAATTTTAAAGGAACCTTGAAGTTTACAATTCTGTTTGGCACAGGGATGAATAGCCAAGTCCCAGCCAGAGAGATTCTGCTTGGGCTTTTCTGTATGTAAAGTCATATTTCTGGTGGCATAATAATGTGTACAAAACCTCCTCTCTTAATTGATGCAAAGGGCATGTGTTGGTCAGTCTTAAAGCTTGCCAGAAATCTTTAGTTGTCTTAAAACTCATCAGAATGTCAAAGCATCCTAGGTCCTTATCAGATCAGGAAGGAGGGGAGTGAATGGGACCCCACTATGTGCAACATGTTCAGGTCATTCTGTGATTGTGTTTCTTTAATCCCCACACTTCCCAAAACGTCTAGGGGAATAGTTTGTAACCAAACCTCAAATGGATTACAGAATGTAGGATACAGTAGACTTTGATAGGTATAATGTGTCACTGCAGGAGTTCTCCCTGCTGCTTTTCAGTCACAGGCTATGAATATGCCAGATACAGCTTGGTGTGTAGTATTTGATTTGATTCATTACTCAGCCTTCTAACTTCAGCCATATCACAAAACAGGCTCAGAGTGATATCCCTTGACTGAAAGATTACTGCCCAGAAGGTGGATGTAAGTACAGTTACAAGAGGCAAGGCAAGCAGGTAGAACAGCTACAATCACAGAATAATAGAAGGATTTGGGTTGGAAGGGACCTTACAGATCATCTAGTTCTACCCTTCCCTCCCCCTGCCATGCACAGGGACACTTTCCACTAGAACAGGTTGCTCAAAGCCCCATCCCACCCCACACTCCTAGGGATGGGGCTTCCACAACTTTTCTGGGAAACCTGTTCCAGTGCCTCACCACCTTCACAGTAAAGGATTTCTTCCTAATGCAATAAGAAATGCTTTAATCTTCTGTTCTTTCCTATGGTTTGCTTGTCCTTTCAGCATTGCAGACCTGACCCAAATATCTGTTGTAGGTTCCTGTGTGACATTACATACATTTGTTATAGTCCTCAAAACATGGAGGTTAGGCAAAAAAATTTTGGGTAATTTGGACAATAACACGAAGTCAGGAAAAACATAGTATGTTTTCTCAACATAGTGAAGCAAGACTCTATTGCATGTGTGCTCAGAAATTTAAGAGTTAGGAGAGAATCCAGTGAAGTGACAGCAGAATACCAATGCTTCCCTCTCTGTAATACAGAAAATGCCAAAGTCCCACCAAAACAATGATGCCTTTTATTTTCAAGAATATTGAAAGGAGCAGGAAGAAACCCCAGAAATTAACTAGAAAAAACCAAACTAAACCAAAACAAACCCTGATTTGTCAATGCTAAGAATTTGTCAGAGACGAAGGAAGTTTTCTTGAAGACCAATCACTTATAATCTTTGGGATTAGGACAAGGTATATCCACTAAATGTGTACCTCAGAATACGAGTCAGCTATGGTATGATTTCCCTGAGCATACTTTAAAAGATTATGGGACATTCTGTTCATTAAAAATGGCAAAGAGCTGAAAGAGTGTACACGAGACACATTTTTACAGTGCTAATCATTAGGTATCTCTTTTTTGTTAGAATCTACCCTTTGGAATTGGTATGAATAATGCAAGAAGGTAATGCCCTGACAGTTATTTTAGATTCTGCTTTTTAGTTGCTTTAGAGTTGCTAATTATCTTCTGATACCATGGAGAACTGATGCAGAGAATCTTTCATTCCAACAGCCGTTGACCAGCAACCTTCACTGTAAAAAATTTAAGTCCCAAGATTTACTGGCTTAAAAGGGTGCAGATCTATTTATTTCAGTGGCATTAAGCAATTTTGCACCATCTAAGGATTTTGCAGATTATTATATCTAAAGCTGTATAGTAGAGCCCTTATATATTTCATAATAGAAGATGATAAATGGTATCAGGATGAATTGTTACACTTCTTTAAAAAACCTCTCAATTCTTTAAAAGCTTGAACTTATTTGCAAGTACTGGGGACTTCATAATATTAAAGGAAGAAAAAATCTTTTGAAAAGATATTTTTGCTAAAACCAGAAAAAAAATCTATCCAGAAGAAGGAGAAGAATACAATACAAAATAAAATACTATAAAGTCAGTAAATCTGTGTTTTTAAGGTTTCTTTGTCTCCAAGGGAAGGAAATTCTGAAACGAAATAAATATTCATGCAAACAATCAAAAATTACTCAGGGGGAAAAAGGTGAATCTGTAAATTTTTTTGAGAAAATTATGCCTGAGGAAATAAAATGCTGGAATTGTTAGGGAGAGTGCTAAAGAAGATAGAATACTCCTGAGTTGCACTGTGCATGCAAAGAAAAACATGGGAGCTTTCACAGGTCCATTGCAGATTAAGTCTAGTGTGGTAGCAGTTTAGAAAAACCCTTTCAAGCAAGGAGAAGAAAAAAGTTTAACACTTAACTCAAAAATGGAAATAGTCCAGTTAATATGAGGAACTTGGACTAGCTGTGCATCCCTGTGAAGACAAGGGGAATAAACAAAGTATATTTGGAGGAATTATTGGCTGGCTCACATCGTGTCTTTCAGCACAGTTTGATCTCTTCATAAAAGTTCAGCAGGGAACACCCAGTTAGTTTTGACTCATTGCTACAGGGAAGTGGCCTTTTGACTTGGTGGTATTTTTGTCCAGGTTGTTAGTATGGCTGGTTGCTGCTTACTTGTACTGTAGCTGACACTATTCATCATTGTTATTTATCACCACCCTGTCAGAAAGTGCTGTTGTGCCTGGCCTTGTTCAAGGGAGAATAGAGAGATGCTGTCTGTCCTGGAAAGTTTACATTTTGTATACTGAGGGGAAAGAAATGTGTGATTTTAGGGTATGTAACTTACTATCCTGGAGTCCTTAATGAATCACACAAAAATACCTTTTTCTCCTCATTAACCACAGAGGGGTTCTACAGTGATGAGCTCTGCCATAAGATCTACACTGCTGTGAGTGAGGTGAGATGATTGCCCCCCAGTATGTCACAGTGATAGCCATTATAGGATGTCATGGCTCACTGGTGCTTAAATTTTAACAGCTTTATATGTATGTCATGTTTACATGTGTTTAAAAGAAGACAGTTGCAAACAACATGTCAGAGAGTGACTGCAGGGGGAATAATAAAGATATTTACAGTAGTATTCTGAAAATGGAAGGATGGCAGTGTAGAGTGTCTGTGCATTCTCCAAGAGACTCTGAGCACTGACATGAACTCTAGACAGGATCTATTGGACCTCCTTGCACCAATCTTTGATCTCTGTTGTGCTGTAGCATACATTTACAAGCATTACAGTTTATATAGCATACATTTTATATGCTGGGAGTGTGTTTGGGGTTTTTTTGTGATTTTATTTTTGGTTTGGTTTGGGTTTTGTTTGTTTGTTTAGGGTTTGGGTTTGTTTGGGTTTTTTGTGGGGGGGGGGGGTTGGTGTTTTTCCTTCAAAGGAAAGATTTTGGCAGAAAAGGTTCTGTGATACAGTAAAAAACTAAATCAAAAATAAAAATGAAGGCCATTATGGGACTGGTGACATCTTCCTCTTGATCAGGAGGAGAAGCCTTGCTCATCCTGGCAAATACAGGCCCCTCTCTAGCCTGACCTTGGTGAGGCAGGGTGAGAAGGTAAAGCCAGAACAAGAGAGAAGAGAGCGTGCCAGTGATCTAATCAAATCTTCAGAGGTAAGAGGATTCAACAACAGATCAACACAAACAACCTTGGGACAGTGAAGCCTCCTAAAGCAAGTTGGGCTAAAAAGATGAGAACTAACCCATAGCAATTGAAGTTGTATGACTACAAGATAAAAATATAGATATTTTAATGTAAAAACCGGTCTGGCTACTCACATTCTGGCTTCATGCATGCTTTGCTTCCAGAGTTTCACTGGTAGGCCTGTCACTGAGCAAGTGCATAAAGCTTTTTTGATGCATATGCATCAACACATAGCATAGACTCATTAACATTGGAAAACACTTCTAAAATCATCGAGACCAACTTTAACCAAACACTGCCAGGTACACAGAGAACAGAATTGCTCTTCTCTGTGTTAACTGATTACCCACAAAACAACAGGTTAGGGTCTGATTGAATTGGTATCTCAACACATCCTTTATCCCACCAGGTACCATAGAGAATTCACCAAGCAATTTGCCATAACAGAGGATACTTGTTTCTCCAAGACCTGTTATTCCTTACTTTCCTATTGTCTTGGAGGTGCTGAGCCCAGGTGATTTGTTGCTTCTGTTAGATCTTCACAGGTCTCAAAGTGATTAGTGGAGGTAAAGCAACTTCATCTGGGTTTTGTTGACTAAATCATGCTCAGGGCCTTGGAATAAAGGTAGGTGTGTGGGAGAAAGGGGGTTGGTTTGAGGTTTTGGGGGCAGGGGGTTAGGGTGTGTGTTATATTTGCCTTTACACAATTTTGCAGAAAAAGAACAGGCTATAGGCATAGATGATTTTGTTCCATTCACTTTTAAAAAAACAGCTTTATGGGGTAGTGATCAGTCTTGATAAGGCCTAGTATAGACGGTTCATCTAGAGAAGAAATTTTGTACTGCAGGACAAATGTGGCTTATGGTGTAAATAGAGGAAATAAAAAAACATTCTACAGTGTGGTATAGCTATGGTGCAGCAGAGTGTGACCTGAAGAGCAGTGTTAGATTAATGCGACCTAAAGTGCTTGCATTTTTAATTCTAGAATACCTGAATAACAGGGGCTCTTAGGTAGATGGCATAAAACATTGTGTTTCTTTTCTTTCCTGTAACTCCAGTCTAGAACTGACTCTAGAACTATGCTGATCACATTTCTGCTGATAAAATATTAATTATTTTTCAGTCTTTGCTGAAAAATCTGAACCTAGGTATGGTATAGTTAAGCCAAGGGTGAAACCAGCCAAAAAATGCAAATCAGATGGTGAAAATCTATGCCTGGAAGAAACACAATGGGATATCAAGAAAAAAACAAAATGGTAAACAGAATCCCTTAACCACTTGCATGTGGTGCAATCAGGATACAACACTCCTGATAGCTTTCCAGGGGAGTACTCTGTGCTCTGTATAGCTCAGGAATCAATGGGGTGATGGAGTATGGTCCCTGTGATCAAGCATGGTGCTGTGTTCTCAGACACAGCGCATCTGTACCATCTCCAGCTGGTACAGATGGGGGTAGAATTTTGCTGGTAAACCCAAGTCACTCTCTGCTGCCTCTGCCTGAGCCTCAAACTACAACAGCAGTTATTCTGCGCTACCAGGATTGTGAGAAGGAGCAGAATGGAACAAATACAGGCAAGAAGTGCATTTTCCATATCCTTATCTGTCTTCAACATGTTTCACAGTGGACTTCTACTGAATGAGTTGTTGCCTTAGCAATACTGATGTAGAGAATGAAGAAGAACGTTTTAGGGAAGCAGCTGGCAGAAGCCTGGATTACACCTTCCACATGGAGGATAAGTAGGCTGATTGAAGCTGTCTGTCAAAGTTTGGTAGAGCAGTTAGTTTCACCTGGCTTATTGCACTGCAAGTCAGTGTTGTATTTTAATGTGAATTAGTTTTTTAAGCTGGAGGCTGGAAGGAATTCGTTTCTCTTATATTTTCTGTACTGTATGCAGAGATAAACAGAAGGCAGTGTTAGGCACTGGTAGAATGTGAAGGCTGATGAGCCACATAAAATTCCTTACATATTTACAGTACCTTTTAAACAAGAAGATTTTAGGAGGTACTCTATATTGGGAATATAGGAATGTATATTATGTATTATGATGTTATAATGGTTCTTGATAGAAGCTAATACAAACTCATCTGTCTATAACCAAATACAACTAATATATTTAACATGCTTATTAGTCCACAAGCTTAATTACTTCAAGAATAGTTTGTTATCTTGTGGAATACCACTGTGTATAGTGAGGATTGTGAAGTAGGCTAGTGATGGCTGTATTCAGAGTTCACTGAAAGATGAGGGAGGAAAATAGCACTGATTCAGTTAAGTTTTGGTCACAAAACACTTGGTCCTGATAGCTACAGCTGTAATAATTAGTTGTTTTATCTGTTAATTGTGACACAAGCCTGTCAGTGCAAAAACACTTGCAGATTAATATTACTAGTAGCTGATTTGATGAGCTACAGCCCATATTTTGGGTTTTGATAATCTATTAGAAGAATATATAGCTTGACTTCAAGGTGATTAGAAACCTATTCGCTAGGTTTAATTGTTTTGAAGCTCTTCAGAAATATTGGCCAAAGAGGGTTGTTACCAGCCTTGCATTGTGTAATCTTGCTTGTATGCAGCCTAGTCACTCTATTGTATATTTATTTAACTCGACTCATGATTCAAAGGATAGACAGCAATGGATTGGAGTTCTCCTGTCATTTGTGTTTCTTAAATAGCCACTCAATAGAAGGGGAAAAAATTGATTGCATGCTGGATGCCTAGTGAGACTTTTGCTAAAACAGATACACAGTGAACTGATATTCAAATAAGAGGGTCATGAGGGTTCAAACTGGAAGTAGACTCGAGTACTTTGTTTAAAATCTACATTTTGCATGTCTCTCCTGATTTACTGCTTTACTTATGAGAAGAGTGGCTGTGGGTTGTATTTTTAGTAAATGCAATTAAAAAAAAGTACAGAGGATGTGGAGAACAGAAAAACAAATGTCTGTCTTTCAAGATAAAAACTTTTTTTTAACAAAGCTTTTGCATTTATTCACACTTGCACTAGAACATTTCAGAAAAACTCTCCATAAAAGATGAAAAGAATGATATTCAGCATCCTCTTGTTCAAGAGAGCATAGTCAAAAAATAAATTCCTACTGCCATGACAGTTTCTAAAATCTTGTTTAGTTTTTGAATGTCACAATGATATTTTGTGTGAAATGCACTTAGAATATGAAGGAGAGCCTTTTTTATATCTGTGTGAAGCCAAGACAGTGGTACCTTGGTCTATCTGGTGCCCAGCATCATTAACAGAAATGCAGGTCAAAAATACAGTAATTGAGTCTTTTGGTCAGCCAGTAATAGAAATTTGAGGTCATCAGTTTAACCAGACACAAGAATATAAATATGAAAGAGTCTTACCTATGGAATCTACATATTAAGGAACAGGATCTGTCTTTTTTCACTCTTTTTTTTTTTCTTAAGGATGTCATGGTTAGGGAATACAGATGAAGTAAGACACATAATTTCGAAATTAGAGCTTTCAAATTTCTGTCCTAGCTATTCTAGTATTATATAACTTAGAGATATGTGGCAAGCCTAACAGTTGCTCTATCCTCTCTACTCCACACTGGTGATGCCTCACTAGAGTGCTGTGTCCAGTTCTGAACTGCAGCACGAAAGAAATGCACATACTGGAGAGAGCACAATAAAGGGCTATGAAGATTATTGGGGGAGTGCAGGATCTCTCCTGTGATGAAGGGCTGGGATGGTTCAGCATGGAGAAGAGAAGGCTTGAGTGAATCTCAGTGTATACAAATGCCTAAAGGAAAGGTGCAAAGAGGATGGAGGGAGAAGCTTTTCAGTGGTGCCTGATGACAGGACCAGAGGCAATGGGTGCAGACTGAACCACAGATTTTGTCTGAACATCGGGAAACTCTTTGCTATGAGGATGACTGAGCACTGAAACAAACTGTCCAGAGAGGTTGTGGAGTTTTCATTCTTAGATACATTCAAAAGCATTCTGGACATGGTCCTGCACAGTCAGCTTTAAGTGGCCCTGCTTGAGTGGAGTGCTGGACCAGACGACCTCCAGAGGTCCCCTGCAGCCTCAACCAGGCTGTGATTTACATTCAGTTTGCATAAGTCCCTCTAGGCAGCTCTGACTAACAGACAGTATTTGCTAAATAAAAGCCAGTTACAGCAGTGGGTTTTCTGCAGAAGTTTCAAGACTGCAGAATTAGTTCTTATACAGCTTTTGATTTTCACACACATGGTGTAATTATTCCTAATTTTTATCACTACAGTTGGATAAAAGATACAGGAAGTGCAAAAAATACTGTGATTCTCAAGGCCAATAAGGATAAGTTAACCAACCAAATAAAAATACTTGTACTATCTGTCACGAAAGGCAGAATAATACAGAAGAAATTTATGTTAATGAAGTTTTAGGATAGGCGTAAGAATTATTCAGACACCAAAGGATTTGATAATAGACCAACATAAACAGAAGCATCTGCCTTTCTGAAGTACTGGCTGATTAAGAAAATTACTGCATGTGTTTAACTAAGCTTTTCTTCTAACCTTAGGTTAGTGGTGAGGATTAGAGGCTTTGTATTTTTTTTTAATGGAGAATTTTTAATTTCATCTTTGTGGAAAGGGGCTTAAACAAACACTTTCATTTGCATGTTGGGTTTGAATATTATTTGTAGATCTGGAAGCTGAAATGTGTAAGTAGCTGTAACTAATGGGGAGAAAGGATAGAACAAAAACTGTTGGAGGGTTTCTTTGCCTCCTGCTGATCCACTTACATAGAGAAGATTCTTTGAGCACCTAAATCACTGGAGTTTAGTGTCACTTGGCATTACTGAAGCAGCTATTGCACTGTGCAAAGACGAATTGTTTTTCAGAGGACAAACTCCTTTTCTGCAGCTCCCACTGTTTTCTAGAGGAAATACAGGTGTTTGGCAACTCTTCTGAATGAGGTCAGTGGATTCTTGCAAGATTTACACTACCACCAAAAAGTTATAAGCTTGTCAGTCTTTTTAGAAGCAACTATGTGCTGGTTTTGGCTACAGTAGAGTTAATTTCTTCACAATAGCTGGTATGGGGCTGAATTTGGGATTTGGTGTTGATAACATGGAGGTTTTCATTGTTGCTGAGCAGCACTTAGTCAGAGTCAAGGCCTTTTCTGCTTCTTACCCCACCAGTGAGGAGGCTGCACATGCTGAGCATGATGACATATAGTATGGAATATCCCTTGGATCTGTTGGGGTCAGCTGTCTTGGCTGTGTTGCCTCCCACCTCTGTGCTCAGCATATACAGCTGGAGGAAGAGGAAGGAAGGAAGAGGGATGATGTTCAGTAATGGTGTTTTTCTTCCCAAATAACCACATGATGGAGCCCTGCTTTCCTGGGAATGGCTGAACACCTGCCTGCCCGTGGGAAGTGGTGAATGAATTCCTTATTTTCCTTGTGTGCACAGCTTTTGCTTTCCCTATTAAATTGTCTTTGTCTCCACCCACGAGTTTGCTCACTTTTACTCTTCCGATCCTCCCCCCATCCCACTGCTGAGAGGGTGAGCGAGCAGCTGTGTGGGGCTTAGTTCCCATCAGGGTTTAAACCACAACAAACAGCATCAATAAAAGTTTTGGGGAGTAGGCTGCTGTAGTATTACATGGACTTTAAAATTCCTTTCATGACTGAACTGAGTAAAATCCTATGAGGGTATAAGGAATAGCCCTGTCACAAAATCCAGTTGCTGAATCTGTGTTGTAACCTAAGCTTACAAAGAAGTTATGCAGCATGTGCTGCCTTATCGCTGAAAAACCCACAGTTTACCAGCATAACACTATAAGTACTTACTCCTAGGGAAATCCATGTGTGCTGCACCATGGCACACAAGCAGCAATAGCACTAAGAACCCATCAGGCTGCTGCCACAGAGCAAACTGAAGAAATGTCACATTTCTTTTTTGATGTTGCTGTAGTCTTAACAGTGAACAGAAAAGAGCTGGCTAATTCCAAATTTTAGCAAGCTACTCCCTTGCTGTGGAGTTTTCTGATGGTGAGTAGAAGAAACAGAACAAATTAGAGAAATGGATATTAATGCTCCCATAAACTAATACAGAAGTTCCATGAGCTTTTCTACAGAAAAGACCCTTTGAGTAAAGTGATTCCTCTCGCTTAATATCATTCCAACCAGGAAATAGTAGACAATATAGCATATCCATAGAACAGGAGTATTCTAACATAACCACATACTTGTATTTCAGGTGTGCCATCAGAACTGATCTTGCATTCTTTCTGCCTGCACCTGGGTGCTTCCCACAAAGCAGTAGAGTTCCTATAATGAGAAAGCTTAGTCCTCAGAGACTTAATTGAGCAAGATCACTTGAGAAATTCCTTTACATGAGTTTTAAAAAGTTTGCGGACTATGGCTTTTCTCTCCTCTACCTTTTCTCTAAAGAAGAGATCCATTAGAGGAAATCAATTTGTTCATTTCACAGTGTCTTCAGTACTGATTTTTTTTTCTCTTCTGTCAGGTTTATATTTACAACAAAGCAATTGAAACCCAACAGCAAGTAAGCCCAGGTGGAGATCCTTCCTTCCCAGGCCTGTGTTCAGGAGTCAAAGAAAGTTACATGCATTTCTGGAAGGTTCTTAGAAGTCTTAGAATTTCCTCTTGTTCATTATTCTCCTCTGTAATGATTGCTCTTTTGCTTTGACAACAGTATTGTCTGTAGATCAATTTAACAAGCACACAAATGTGATTTGGTAACACCAGCTCAGTATTGTCACCTCCTTAGCTGTTTAATGAAGCAGCACTTCCCTCCTCTAACTTTAATGGATTACTCCACAACAGAATGGATTACTCCACAAACTCACCCACAAAGAGCAGCAGAGAGAGCAATTACTGAAAATTTCATCAAAGAAAGTTTCCAGCTCATTTTGTCAATTTAGTGAGTTGTCTGTAAAGTTAAGAGGCACATTTTTTTTTAATTTTACAGCTGTACTACTTGTTTATGGGGTTTTTTAAATTATGTACCTTCGTAGTTATGAGATACATTTAGGAACACTGTGTTCCTTTCAGGACAAGGGTTACTCTGTAGTCACTGTGTTAAGCAGGGAACAATAGTCAACCTTATCATTTCCAAAGGAGCATAAGGACAGAACATTTCTTTATTTCAACCAAATTACCTAATCTTTTAAGGGATCAGGAATTTACTGAAACCTTGAATGAGGTACAGCTTTTTTTTAGTTCAGGAAAATCCAGAAAAGAAGAAATTACTCTTTACCTAACCTTTAGTTGTGCAAAACACAAGATTTCTAGGGTCCTGCGTCCGCAGCGCAGCCAAGGACTGATTTTTCGAGCCTATGCAATGGATTTTTCATATGACTTCACAGTTCCTTGAGACAAGAATGCATTCTTGACTTAAATTTCTTAGTCTACAATTCCATTTTTCATTTGAGCAAACAGTGGTTTGGATTATAGGTGAACAGCTGTTACTAATAATTTCAAAATGAGAAAGTCAGCAAAGTACACTAGCAGAAATAATCCTTCAGGAGTTACTTATATGAGAAAAAGAAGAGGATCGAATTCTGTCAGCAGGAATTAGTTCAAACACATCAGTGAATATTGCAATGCTTTTTTTAAAGGGAATATACAATTTGAAAAAAAAAATCATCGAAGAGGGATCTTTTTTGCATCTTCCCAATTCTTTTTGTCAGTAGTGTGTCTCTATATGTGAAATGACTTTGTACATTATGAGATAATATATAAAACATGCAAAAATGCGTATATTTTTATATACATATATAAAAAAGTATAATCTGAACATGCTCATCACCCCAAGTTTTTTATGTCTTCCTATATTGATTTTACATTCTTGAATTAGGCCTCCTGTCTTTACTTTGCTAATTTGTTGTGTCTTCTTTTGTAAAATGTAGTATTTTTGAGAATCGAAAGGCATTGCTTTCTTTCTGGAGCTCTACCTGGTTGAATCTCTTAGATATCACTACTCGAAAAGAGTTACACTGTGAGCACTGTACAGTGTGTGCAGTTGCTTAGATAGTAAAGCTATGGAATGTATTCTCTTTCACTCTCTAATGAATTCCTAATGACTATCCATAGTCATTCAAAGAGATAATTTCCTTACTAAGATAATCTTCTTTTATGTACCCACATTTTTGTTACATGAGCCATTATTGTGCTTTTCATGTCTCAACCTGCTTCCACCTTTTTAAAAGGCCCTTCAATTTTGCTGCTCCCTTTTTTTAATCTTATGTGACATTCTGTACCTGAGCACCTTTGGCAATCCTTGAGTATGCTTTCCCTGTCTGCAGAGAGTCTGTTTTGGCTCATCCTACTTCCACAGTGCAGCTGGGCATGCTAGATTGAATTTTTCTGCTTCATACTTGCCAGCTGCCAGACCTTAATCTCTTTCTAAAACCAAGAATTATCAGACTCCTCAACTTTTTCTCTCATTACCGTAGCTTGAGGCCCATATGGCAGATTTACATAGGAAGACAAAACAAAGCAATTCTGCAATTATCCTCAAAGCAAAGGCTTCTCTGTTGAATCAGACAGTTCCACTGCACAGATTTTAGTGGAGCAGTCTCATGTGTCTTTCTGACAAAGAGGTAGATTAAACTGGGCGCTGAGAGCACTGAATTTTAATCTGAATTTCAGCATTGGCTGCCTATGTGTCCTATGGCTAGTAATTTCACCTTTTGCCTTTCAGATTGTAAGGCCTCCAAAAGGAGGACTGTTTTTCCCTGTCTTGCTAAATTTGCACAGTGCTGCTACAGTAGGCTCCAAACCTCAAGCATTACTGCATCAGAAGTTTGCTTCGGTCACCGACATCATATTTGTGGTCTGAAACAGTCTTAGCTGCTTCCAGGTATTAGAGGACCTTGCAAACATTTTCAGCTCAGCTCTTAAGTCATCATTCACTCTGTTTTACAGTGAAAGGATTAGGGATGGGAAAGCCTTCAAGCTGAAGTTATATAATGACTGTACTCTGTCCCCTAGAAGGACATCGTATCCTTGATTTGAGGTGAAGCTGCATCAAACCAACAAGTTCTTCCACTTCTGAGAGATGAGAGTTGACAGATAACACTTTAAATGCATATGTTGTTATTACGCTAGACTGAGTTAAGGTAGCAAAGGTGACAGGAGTACAGAATGCTTGAATTCTAATCTGGATTTCTGGGGAAACATTAATTATAAAACTGTATTTCTTTGTCACTTCTTTAACAGTACACAAATTTTGTTTTGAGGATAACTCCAGCAGCAGCAGGAAGTCAGAAATATGAAGGTGTAACTGATTCAGCATCATTAATATTAGTCTAATGGCAAAAGTGCATTTCCCACCAACAGTCTCCCTGAAGCACTCTGGAAAAATTGTTTTAATATTTTGACCTAATCAATTAATATAATGGGTAAGATTTCCCCCTGGATCTTCCTCAGTATTACTGTAAATCTGAACCTGGCATGACTCACATAGATGGTACAGAATTGTCTTAGCGAAGCATATATTTTGCCATTTGTATGAAACATTTGTCAGTGGAGAGATGAGAGGGAAAAAAAAATGAACTAAAAGTGAAATATATGTACAACACACCACTTTTCTTCAAATGCTTTGTTTTCCCTCTTACTTTATTATGGCATATGCCTTTGCTCTTTTGATTACTGAATAGTGTCCAAATATTTTTCTTTCATAATCAGGAATACAGGCCACTGAGCCTTAAAAAAGATTGACCTCAATCTTGTATGTCTGATTGTAGATTTGTTTGTTAAAATAACTCCTATTCAGCAAGGTGTTGATCCTTGTGAATTCACAGGGGCAGGAGAAGGAACTCAATAGTGATGGTTGCTCTCTTCTTTCTGTTGTTTCTGCTTTGCAATTCTACCTTGGAAGTTGCTCAGCAGGTCCTTCCCGAGTGCTCAGTTGGTCATATAAGGTAAATAATGGGAAATAGTGTAATTAAATGACCGACTAGTACCTGGTGTTGAAATTGTGAACCATTTTTATGGTGGGTTTCATCTTGGCAAGCTGCCACTCTTTCAGCAGCCAGTTGGATCCCCGAATGACTCCGGACTGGTGTAAGTGTTAAATCAGTGATACAGAGTGACATCCTTCCGGCTGTGAAATGGCTTGGTGACCCATTGTTTCCCTTGGGCAGAACACACAAATACCAGCTTGAAATGTTACAGAGTGCATTTTGTAACACACAGTACCTTGTGCCAAAGGCAGGGTAATGTCACAGAGCTACTCAGTCTGAAGCAGCCCCTCTTTACTGCCCCGTACCCCATTAGCGAGAAACAAAAGTTTGAGACATGGTATTGGAGGGGGAAAAAACCCCATGCTATTTCCAGTAGTTTATCTGTAGGTGAGCTAAAGAGCAGAGAGAATGACTTAGGTCCTCTTGCATTTAGCAATGGCACAAAATACAGTGGCACTGTAGAAGATTTTGGAAAATATTTGGATACTGGTTTCTAGAGTATTGTGTATTAGAAGAAAAGTGCTATAAGTCTATCTAAGCTTGGGGCAGAAACTTGCAGAGCCATAACATTAACAGGAAAGTATCAGAAATTATGATACTGTGAGGTGGAAAGTTACACTGTTTTATCCTGCCACAATTCCATGCATTATGCTGATGTAGGGTGACTATCCAACAGGTGCTTTCACTCACCTGTTGTTCATTAAGTAATACAGCTAAAGATATGAGGAACAGACCTCCTGTAGCACCCTGAAGAGCTGCTTGTGTTGCAGAAAGAGCTGACTGTACCTTCGTATTTACTATCTGATACCAGCCCTGAGCTCTCTGTGATTCCGCTGCTTTTGGCTCGCCTGCTCTGATTTGGTGCACTTTCTCTCTTTAAACCTCAGATCATAACTTTTTTGCTTTATTAATTGCTGAAAGAAAATTTTCAGAATTAATGAGACTGTTTGAAAAAAAAAGAGCAATTTTTTCTCTTTTTAGCTACGCTCTGGTCATACTCTGTTTTTTTTTCCCTCTGGTTCTGTTTTTTCCTATTTTCCAGTAAAAGCAGATATGCCTATCTATAGTTACTAAACTAACTGATTTAAGAATATGCTGGTTATCATGACATTCTGTATGAATTCTCTCATACTTGAAAACCACTTAGTGGTTTTTTGCATGTGCACTTAAGAATGAAATGTACAAAACCCCCAAAAATCTTTATCAGCAGTGTTGCATTGCTTTACCTCAGTCACAATTAACCTTCAGTTTATGTGAAGCAGCAGACAGTGTCCTTGTTTGCAAGTTCTACAAGTTTTATGTGAGCTGTACCATGACCTTACTAGCTAATAAAAATATGTATTTAAAAATAGATAGAAAAGTCAGAAAGGAGAAGGAACTTCAGAGTGGCAATGCTGTTTGACATCACATGTCCTTTTCTCACCTAGTTCTCCTTGTTCCCTACCCATCTGGTTGATAAATAATCTCTGTGTTGCTTGTCTCTTTTGTATGAAAAGGCTCATTTGTACCTGCAGCTAAGGAATGGGTTTATTTTTTGTATGATCCTGTGTCAGGAGTCCTTGGTGTGTCTCCATATTCCTACATTTCTATTATTCTGTGAAATTTTGGGTATACCCATCTTGTCTGGGACCCCAGGAGGAAATGTGGGAAGCAGCAGTCACTGTTCCAGACTGTTCCCACTGCCTGGATGCTGTGGAGCAAGGAAGAAATGTAGGTTAAAATGGCTGGGCTGCTGCCTCTCTCCTTCCAGTGGCCTTGGGAACACCTGGTGGATGCAGTCCTGCAGGGAACTTTTTATGTCACATTCCCTGATTCTTAAGGGTAGTGTAAAACAGCTCTTAACTAAGAACTTTTACTGGGAATAGCTTTTTTTAGGGAACTTGAATGGTGAAGAGGAAACACATAGCAAGTTTTACACGTCTGGGGAATTAGAGAGTAGGGCGGGTATTCTTTCATTAAGGACTTTGCAACTAATAATGTGCTCTGTCAAGGAAAATTGCTCATGACTGTTACTGTTGGAGCACATATTGGGGAAGGTCACCTCTAAAGCACCAAACATCCTTGAATAAAAATACAAGGAATCACAGTGATGTGGTCCTGAATGGTGCAGGAGCAGATGGACAAAAGATAAATGATCCCTGTATAGGGTATGCTGGGGAATAGCTGTTCTATGTGGCCAGTGCTTATTGCTGGGATTAGACTCACCCCTTAGCCACTTGTCTGGCTGAGTTACACCAACAGCAAGCATGAAAATGTTTCATTAATTTAAGGGCATTGAAACACTCCCTAATAAAGGACTTGGCATAAAAATATTACTGCAGCAGTCTAGATAAGGTTCAGTACAGTGCCTAAAAATGCGTCTTCTGTGCCTTGTAAATCCTCTACCATTTATATTATTTGGTCCATTAAGGAGGCTGGACTTTTTTTGGTGGATATGTTAGTTGACTTTATGACTAATGATCAGTGTTCATACACAGTGATAAACCAGTCTGCTCCTTCACCACTCAAAAACCTGCTGACAGATAGCAACAAAATGGCATCAGATGCCAAGCAAGAACAGATATCACTCTAATAAGCTAAGGGAGAGATTCATAATTCATATCCAAGGTCTTATTGTAGCTTACCTTCTTCTCTAATAAGGTACAGGAGTCTGGCTACCACTTCTGAATATCAAGCACAGCAGAACAGCAAGAAACTATTGTCATTTGCTTGTGCTGGGCAAAAGACTTCCTCCTCTCCCAGATGTAGTTGCAAGCTATGCACTGAGGGCAACATGGAGTTACCCAGTTGATGACAAATGTTGTGCATCTGGAGACATGTTTGTCAGGAAAGAAACATCACCTTAACACAAATTACTGTACTTGAAATATAATTCCAGCATAAGTTACTTTATATTGGCTTCTGTGTCAGCAGGCTTATGGAGAAATCATTTTGATGTAAGTAAAAAAAAAAAAAACCAAAACCTCAACAATAAAAAACAACAAATCCCCCCAAAAAAAACAAAACACCAAAACAAAACAAAACCCCACAACAGAAAAAAAAAAAAAAAAAGAACCTACAACAAACCAAAAACCAACCAACCAACCAAAATCCCAACAAAACCAGGTCTCCTAATTGACTACACACTAACGAGTGTGTAGAACCAAAATGAGACTGACTTCTCCATTGTAAGATTGAGAGTAGAGAATGACTTAGAAATTCTGCAGAAGATTCAGTGTATTCTACAGTCAGAGTTCTTCCATAGGGAGGTAGTTATTAGGATACTGCATAAAAAGAACCAAGAGAAGAGCATAACAGATAGTGCAAGTGGAAAAATCCCCACTTGCTCGTCTACATTAATAAAGGTGTCTTTAATGTTTGTTTTAAAGAGTAGTAATATATTGTTTTTGGATTAAGGGCTTTTGTTTTAGCCTTTATATTAAAGGAAGATGAAGTATCTTAACTACAGCTGTTCTGGTAACTCAATATGGGAGCAGGTACCCCTATATAGTAGAGCAGCCTGTATGCTAAAAAGCATATAAATAAATGAAAAATAAATACAGAAAAAGAAATGTATGGCAGTATCTAAAATAAATTGTATATGTATTTTTCGTATTTCAGGGTATTTTTTTTCTGTTTAGGTTGACAGTGATACATGTCCTTGAATCTGGATTTATTTTTATACTTATTTGTATATGTTGTAACTGTTGTTTTACCTGAACTGAAATATTTTGTCTTGTTGCATCGTAAATATACACGGAGCTATACATACCAAATGCATATTTTCATCCAATGTGGAGTGGAAGATACCTTGGGTTTTTTGTAAACTCTGTTTTGTTTCTATTACAAAAGAAATCAGTATCATACCTGGTTTACAAATTCAGCTTTGTTTGTAGCTGTTTATCCACAAGGGTTTCGTTTAGCCCTTTTTTTTTCTTCCAATTGACTGAGTTTAATCTTCACTCACATATCATGCTTCAATTTTCTAAAAAGTCTCCAAGCCTTGCTTTAATACCTTCTGAGAAGACAGTTTATGATCCTTTGTCCTGTTTTAGCTCATCCCATTATTTTTCTGGTGAACTTTTCATGTCTTTTTTTTTGTAGCTTAGGGGTTTTCTATTTGTTCCATCTCATTTCACAGGAGTGCAAATTGTAACTTAACTTAAGGAGATGCCACCTTTCTTCCAGTGCCAGCATGAATGCCCATCCAAGTTGTATAAGTTCTCTAGACTGCAGCTCAGCAGGTAACCATGGAATAGATGAACCTGCCAGTTTGCAACAGCTTTTTCAGAGAAACTGTCAACAAATAATTCTGTCATGGATGTTTTTCTCTAGACAGACCATATTAAGTCCTCATAAGACTCATTAGACTGTCCACTGACTCTTTACATAATGATATTTATTCTGCAATTTAATTAAGGCCTTCATTTAAGGACTTTGTCTTTTATAAGATCTCATTTTTTTCAGTCCTTCATTTGCAAGGGAGTATACAGCAGTCTCATCAAAGAACAGGGTGTGAGACTGCATTGCTGTGCTAACTTAGCTTATGGGACTACAGCAGCTCAAGGCCACTGTGGTGTTCTTAAACTGTTTTTTATTTCCCTCGCTGGTTACATCTTTAAGCAAATCTATTTTTATTGTGATGAAATTTGCCACACCAGGTCTCAGAATGCAGTGCCAGGATCACCCCCTGCCTTATGTACTAGGTGGCATTGTTCCTACCATCAGGGTTATACTTTCTTTTTTTTCTTTCCATCCTCCTTCACCATCAGCTTCTTTCCAAGGACATTTGACCCTCTGCTTGGCTCAGCTGCTCTAGTTTTCATATTAATTGCCCTGTATGGAAGTATCAAACTGAATCCAGCTTATGGTCTGCCTCTAAAGAGGAAGATGTGATAATTCTGTAATTTCTCTAAATTTTATTTCTCCTTTGTGTCAAGTATGATTTATTGACTGATCAAGGTGCTATTTTAAGCATGCAGAACAGACATAATAGATGTTTGTACCAGAGTGGGGTCATGGATACAACAACAAGAAAAGCAGAACGTGGTTGTGGCTCTAGGGCTTTTGTGCACTTGATTCAGTGTATGGGTTATAATGACCAAAGGAAGTGAACAAAGTGTTGGAAGTTAAACCAAGGTCTCCCAATCAGCAGAATACTGATGTGCAGTTAGAGGCTGTGCACTAACAAAACTGTTTCTCATGTCTTGTTAAATGTCACTGTCATTAGAAAAAATATACAGGATAAAGAGCAATAATAAAGAGACCTGTGCATCTGTCTGTGCTCTGAATAGCTCAGTGTGTGCTGTCTTCCCACCTGTAGTGCTCAAGTTCTCTGCACAGAACATATACCGTGAATGAAGAAAAAGCTGTGGAGAAATAAGATTGGCATAGACCTGCCAGATAAAAATTTACTAATTGAAATAAAAAATGGTTGTAGATATAAGGTCAGCATTATTTACTCGGTCTCAAAAGCAAGGAGAATTGCTCAGAGTGTGTACCCTGAATTGGAATTCAGCCCTATAGAAAGTACTGTGAAATGCTAAGTTACCAGCATGGCTGAAAGGGGAGGGTCTTACCTAGGGCATGAAAGCACACCCTGCAGAGAGGATGTATAGATGTGTGGGACAATATACATGCTTGCTTTTACTCAGGAAGGTGTTGAAAGAGAAGGCTGCTGTGAAGAATTCTTCTTCAGTCGCTGTTTTTTCAGTCAGTTTTTTTCCCAGTTACACAGTGATAAGAAGGGAGGACAGGGACTGTATCTTTTACTGAGGGACAGGCTCATTAGAACCAGGTTGTCTCAAATTGAAATAACTAGAGGATTTGGTATAACTTAAAAAAACCCCACCAAACAAAAAAAAAAGCAAACCACAAAGCAATATTTAAATCTCTTCTGCATTGTAGGTGACTGATAAAAAAAGGGGTGTTTTCAGTTTCATGTTCAAGGAAAGAATAATTGAATGTGGCTTTTTAGACCATTCTCATTTTTCTTTTGTCAGTTAGCAAGAAATAATCTAAAGGACATTTAGATATTGTAATATGCAAACTGTTCTAAAGCAATGAGTTTGGTTTTGATATTCTTTTAAAAGTTAACGTAATTTTTTAGGCATTTCTGACACTTCTACTTATGGGAGAAAACTTGCTACACATTAAACTTTTTTTTGGAGCAGTGGGTAAAATGGAAGAGAGACTTGGCAAGCACTTCTTTAAGCTGGCATATGGTACACAGAGGATGCCAAGGTACAAGTAGCCAGATTAATTAATGCTGCTTTCTGGACACTATTGGAAACATTTTGTGTCCATCCTTTCACTCTGCCTTTGATACAACCATTCCTTCACTCCAGTCGCCAGAAGACACTTGAATCTCTTCTTGTAAAGCAAAGAAGGACGCATAAATAGAAAGATAAAGCAATATCGTGCCCATAATTTTTTTTTCAGCATCAGCTTTTACACGTTCTTGAGTGTGTGGAGCCAATGAATGACAATATAGTCAGTCAGGCAGTCAAAACAGGGCTTTGAACCTTTCCTGAGATGGGATCAGTAGCAAAAGCTCATGTTCAAGGTTTTGGAGAAATTTTTTTTTTTTGTTGTTGTCTCCTGAAACTCAGTGCTGGGTAAATATTCCAATTATTATTGGAATTTAATTGCATGTGGTATTTTCCACAACAGATAGATCTGAATTCATAATAATTCAATTATTTACTTGAATAATGTAGTCCAGGGTGAGAACTTCAATGATAACAAGACAATCATCAGTAAAGCAGACTCTGCAGTGAGTTTTCTCCACCATAAAACTACAATGCTCTACAGCATAGGCCTTTACAGCAAATACAAAGCTGTTACCCATTACTAGGTCTGGTATTTGAAAGCAAACAAATTTTTTGCCTGCTCTAATTGTCCCTCAACAAAAATCAAAACAAAAACAAAAACAAAAAAAAGCAAAAAGCAAACTAACAAACAAAACACATACCCAAACCCCACCCAATTTATTCAAAAAACAAGAAATTCGACAAATAGATACTGGATTCCAGATTTGCAGAGTAACATCTTTTCTTGGTTTCATTTTTACTGTTTGCAGCAGATTTTTGCTGTTTATTTTCCTGCAGATGATTCAGGAATATTCAACAATATTTCAGCAACTCCAGTTTAAATGCCTTTTTTTTTTTTAATGTGCTATTAATTTTGATTTTAATTACTTTTAAGAAAATGCTTGGGTTCAGTGATCTTGCTATCAAAATAAATTACACAAATAGTTCTTCTAAATGCTTTGTCAATTTATTTCTACTCTAACTTTGGGAGTGAGCCACTTTAAGATGCTGTTTTGATCCCCTCTACAATCTGACACTTTATTAACTATTATCAAGAGTCAGATTTTTCTGTTCCTTTACTAAGGATTGTCATCACCTAATGAGTTTTGGTCACAGCTCTTTGGAGATTAAAGACTTTCCATGCAGTTTGTCAGTACTGAGTTAATCAGTTTGCTACTAGACTTGTTTTTCCTTTCTTCCCAGACTTTAATTGGTGCTGTATCTAAAGGTGTGCAGTGACTGCACTTCCTATAGTGTCATTTCCGCTTTACTGCAAAGTTTACATATAGTTATGTTTTAAATACATGTGATGTGTCTATAAGTTTACATGGCTTTATTTCGTGCCATCAGCGTACTCTTCTGTATTCCACAGTGAAAATTAGGCTCTTTTATTTGGGATAAAATGAAAAGTTAATATCTTCTTCTACGTATTTTCAAATTTGAGGTGCCAAAACCTCTATTCAGCCCTTTATTAGGTTTGTCTTTGTGCGTTTTAAGAGAGGTGTTAAATTTGGAGTTAAATGGCTTCACTTAGGTGATGTGTTCACTCAAACGCTGTGTCTTGGTGCCACCGTGGATTAGCAGCTTGCTTGTGTAACAGGTTGTGGTTGAAGAGACACAGTAAAGACTTTTTGATAGTGACAGTTGAGAAATGTCTCTGTCTTGGAGCAGGTTGCAGTCTTACAGTTTCTGTGACTTAATGGCCAAGCCACAACTCTTACTATGAAATCCATCTTGAGTTCTCAAGAAATTAAATACTAAATTAAGATATGGATCATTAGGCTGGCTTCTGACATTTATACTTGCAGGAGATACCCCAATTGGTTAGAAACAATCTAAATTTGTTTCGTTGAGCTTTTGGGGCTTTTGTGGGTTTGGAGTTTCTTTTTGTTTGTTTGTTTTAGGGGATTATTAGTTTTTATTTTAAAAACATCTGAAGTGCGGTCCTTACAGGGACTGTATGCTCCTATGTCTGAGCTTCCAGAGGACAATTTTCCTCTGCTTTCTGTGGGCAATCAGGAATGAGAAGAAAGACTATTGCAATAGCTCATGTTTTACAGCCTCCCTTCCCCTGCAGCTCTAATATTTTTCTAAGATTGGCTCTTCTAGTCTGTGGTAAGTGAATACTGATCTCATAATAAATTTAGGAAGTGTTGAATCTTAGAAATTAGGTTTATATGACTAATTCAGGATTTAGGTCTCTCTTACATAGATTTTGGTCAGTCATAATTTCTTATCTTTCTAAGCTTTTCTCCAACTGATTCAATGATTTAAAATAATAATCTTGTGGTAAGAGGCCCACAAGTGCTTAATTAGACTGTGTGCCAGAATAGCATTCCACTGATAATTAAATATGTCAGTTTAATGCAGTAGGTGTGACTTAAACATATTAAGCCACTGGGAAGTCATTTGAGCTGCCTACTGCACCTGAAAGGAATGAAAAAACAATCTTTCTTTTGGACCATTAAAATTCTTCATGATTGTTATTTATGATTTGCAGTAAAATATTTAAATTTGAAAATCCTTCTTCTTTCATCAAACATATATTTCTTTTCGCTGCATCAGCAACCAGGAAATGTGATCACATGCACCTTCCTGGCCTCTGCTTTAGGAAAAAAATTGAAAAAAAGAAGCAAATACCTAATGCATAATAAAGTGTAAAGTGCCCTTTGTCCAGTATAGACCCAAAGTGAAATAATATGATTTCCTTAAGGTAGGGAAATGCTAACACAGATCACATAACAGAACCATATGTCATTATTTCCAAAGTAGAAGTTGCTACTAAATGCCTGTTTTATAGTTGCTGCACAGATATAGCACTGTGGGAATGAGTTTCAGCTCTGTATCATTTGTTTTGGCCCTGCATCTTGGTGTGCAAATAGGATTTGTGCTCAATGAGGCACCAACACACTGAAAGTCATAGAATCACAAAAGCACAAGTCTTGGGAGAGATTCCCAACCTCCTGCTAAGCATGGGCCCAGTTTTTGGTTGCTCAGGACCTTTATCTAGTGAAGTTTTTACTACCTCCAGGGATTTTTCGGTAGGTCATTCAGCATTGTTGGTTTTTAGGGAGATAATTTCTCTGAAAAATTAAACCTGCAATGGGAGAGCTCCACAGTCTGTGCCCTGTACCAAGTCTGCTCAAATGTAGACCATGAGGAAAACAACCTTCCCCTAGAAATGAGGCTGCTGTTACTACAGTGTTGCTATACTTCTGGATATCCAGGGTTCACCAATGGAAAAGTTGTTATAGTTGGGTTCTTTTTTGGTGGTCAGAGAAAAGGAGTACATGTTTGCTGAGGTACCATGAGAAGCAGTGTCACCACTGTGTCTCGTGACAGCAGCAGGGCTGACCAGAGCTCTGCTGGGTACATCCCCTTTTGAACCCTTGTATGAAAGCCGCCCTCCTCGCTACCCTGCCTGTGCCCAAATGTTTCACACTCAGGCATTACCAAGTTTAAATTTTACCCTATAGTCACACCACGGATTGCAGAGTTTAGCTGACAAAAAGCACAGCAAACTTAATTGATGATGTAGCAAACGGTTGATTTAAACTGACATATTATTCCTTTTTCGCCCATTTTGCTGGTGTGTAATTCTAGCTTTTTAAAAGTTTATCTCAATCTGCCTCTGATTTTCACCTCTTGAACCTGCGTTGCTTTCTATTTGTGACACGAAAATTAGTTGCCATGGAAATGATTGCAGCAGGAACAGAGGATCTCTTAAAGAGGGGACGGGAAAAAGATTGCACATATAAGCAGATGGGCTTAGCAGTGAGCAAGGAGGAAAAATCACCTAAAAACTAAAGTGTAAGGAGCAGAGAAGCTTGTTTTAAAAAACTCTGTCTATATTTTTATTTGTATACCACATCATCTTAAACATTTGATGGTTTCCCAGAGCACTGTATGTCTGTAGGTGTTTACTTGATGTGCCAATTTATTTGTAAGTATATCCCTATATTTGTGGGGACTGAGTAGCAGTCTACTTTTACATAGTAGAATGAGTTGCAGCAGGTAAGCAAAGGCCCCTCTGTGAAACAGGTGTAAGAGGAAAGGTTCAGAGGGTTCCTTTGCTGGTCCAAAAAATGATGCAGCCCATATTCCCCAAATGCTGTGCACCAAGAGCATCTGCCTGATGAGCACGGTGACAGCAGCCTGGAGGGCTGGTTCTGCTTAGCTATATTTGAAATTTTTTCTTGTCTTAGTAAGGATCTGACCTGAGATATTTCAAGGCTAATTCTTTTGATTTGGATAAGAATGGAATAAAATCTGTGGTGGGATTGTCAGGCTTACACTGGGATGGCTTTCATTCACAGCACTGACATGAAGATCCTTCTCAATTCGCTGGAAAAGTCAAACCCAATTTTCATTATGGAGGATTATAGTCTTTCTATCTACATTTCTATATCCTTAGTGATGGGAAGCTGACAGTCTCTTCACACACGATTTTATGGAGAATGCTCAGTAGATTCAGCTGTGGTGTGATTGGTGATAAGGACATTTTCAGGAAAAGGTAAACTAAATTTCACATAATGTAGGGGACAATATTTAGGTCTGTAATTGTTTTGCCTAGGTATAGTGTAAGTCTAGACATATTAAAAGGGTATTTATAGATGTCCATTTTGTTTGTCATTCTGGAGAAAAAAAAGCCAATTAGATCTGTGTGTTTGCACAGTGAGAATGTTGAAAAACAATGACCTCTAGCTATTAATCAGAACATCTAGTCCTCTGCAAGGTGGCTGAAAGGATCACAAGCTGTCTGGTTTGAGATCTTGTTAGAAACAAGCCTTGTTTCACCATATCTTTTGAAAAGATTGCACTTTCTGTGCAATTATCACCTATAGTGGTCGCTGCAAAACTTTTTATTATGTATGTCCCAGGTAAAATAGTTTGGCTCCACCTCTAACCTGGAAGGTTGGGCTTTAGTGATATGGTACTGACTATGCACCATAATTACAGAGCTGCTGTCCTGTCATGCTTTGGCTTTTGCTGCCAAAGTATAAATCTAAGCAAATACCTCAGAAAGCTTTTCATGCAGTCGCTGGAGTAAAGGAACGTTAAAGAAAAAAGCTTAACATTTGGTTAAGTTAAAGGCTATTCTTTTGTTTGGTTTCTGTGAATATTTTAGTGTATAAAAAAAAAGGTCTGTACAGAGCATGAGATTTATGTACATGAAGAATATTTGCCAAAAATCACATTATGAATTTATACAGATGAGTGTTTAATCAGAAGACCCAAATTTTAATAGTTATGCTTATAAATATAAATAAAAAATACAATGCACAATCCAAGTTAAATCAGAAAGCATGATTTTTGCTTTATGTACTCAAGATCAAGGGCTCATCAATAATTCCATCATGGAAGATTATTTATAGGAATGGTTCTTCAAATAATTAAATTATGACATATTAGAATATTTTAAACTGCTTAAGGCCAACTATAAATAGAAAAATAATTTTATACAAATTACTTGTTCTGGCTGGGAACTTCGACAGCAGTGGTCAATGTCATCAGAGTTAGGGAACATCTTATTCTTGGCATCCATTTCTCTAAATTTACAATGAACTTGAGCCCATCTGCCACATCTCCATCTCTCTTTATTGCTTGGCAGTAAATTTTGTGGCTTGCTTTGGGACAATATATTTCATTTATTTTGAGTATTTTTGTATCAGCACATCACTCAAAACTCACTCAAATCTTAGTCTTCAGTAAGGCTCTGTCATAGATGGGCTAAATATTACTTTTTGTTTCAGCAACTTTTTTGTTAATTCTGTGCTCCTTTGTGGTCCTGATGTTTTCAAGGGGGGGGCTGGGATTTTTGGTCTTTCATTTTCTGTGAACAGAGAAATTAATGAGAAGTGTATCTTGTGATACCACCAAGACAGACAGACAGAATCATAATAGTTAGGGATGGTAAAAAAAAAAAAGTATTAGATATCGACATCACTTCTGAGGGGCAAAAAGTCCTTCATGAGGATTAGACTCTTGTTGGAGCTTAGACTGGGAGTCTGAACTATCTCATCTGATGATAGTGAGCAAATGCACTGTTAGGTAAAATAACACCCTGCAAGATATGTGTATATTGCTCAGAGTTGGATTTTTGTTTTCCATCCAACTTGTAATTAAATTAGTATCAAGAGCTTTATTTTTTTAAAGATCCAGTAGATTCTGTTCTCGAAATTTGCCGTCAAAATACTTTTGCTCTTCACCCTCTCTCCAGAAGTTGTAATAATACTTTGTAACACAGAAGATGCAAAATAAGCATTTTAAATGCCTACTTAAATATTTAATTTTAAATGCCTATTTAAATAAGGGCAAGGTCATTGATGGTTCAAAAGGAGGATTAATTTGGTTTTCATACTACCATAAAAATCAAGGACCTTGCAGGGCTGAGGTAAAAAGGCCTGTAGGTGTTCCTTCCATTGCTCCTCAACCATTTTGATGCAGCAGTGAAATGCTGAGCCTTCGGCAAGACTGGTTTGAGTTCAGCATCCTAATGAGCAAGGACTTGGAGCCCTTTTTCCACCTTCCACAATATTGTTTTGAAATGTTCTTGGATATTTTTAATTATTTAAGGTTATTTTCTTAAAGGCTCATTCTGACCCTTTCTCATGAGTCAAATTTCCTAGGAGCATTTCTAGTCTCATGCAGTGAAATCTTTTGAAATATCTCTTTAAAGTATCTTTGGCCAATGTTTTAGTTGTTTTCTTTCTTGATAAGCATCCGTGTAATTTATGGAAATTCTTTCATTGGAAAGGTAAACATTTTCTGTTTCTTATATTCTAAGCATTATCACTTTTTTGTTATTGTCCAAACATATACTATCATGAATCTGTCATGTTTAAATATGTTGTACTCAAAGACTCATGTTTTCTACCTTTTTTTTTTTTTTTACAAACTATATATAATTTGGTTTTCAAAAGAAGTATAAAAGTGTGAAGTTTGTCTTGCATAACCTGCAGCTGATATTTTTGGGCACAGTTAAAAGCAGTCCTTAAAGTGAAAGGATCCAAAGGCTTCTGTACTTAATTGTACACAGAAATCACATTATTCATGGAGACTTCATTGTTTTTATTTTATTTATGCACTTTCTAACTCTTTGTGAACTGGAAGAAAAGGGGCTTCCTACTGACGTCTGCATCTAACAGTTGAGAAGTTGAGACTCCAGTTATGGATTTGTAGACACCTGAATCCCTGAGCTGTGGGTTTATATTTTGGCATGAAAAAACTGAACATTTTGGACTCCGTGATCTTAGAGGTCAGATCCACCCTAAGCAATCAATATCTTGTAGGAAGATATGGAGTGTGAATCAGGCTTGTGTTGCTGCTCCATCATGACATTCCTTCCTGGATGAGGAACTTGCACAATGCTCCTGAATGGTGCCCCACAGCTTTTACTGCATTGATGCAAATATACAGATTTTGGCAGGCAAAACACTTTCTGCATGTGCAACAACATCGAGATGAATGCACAGAGTATTAAATGCTTCTCAGCTGTGACTAGGGTTTCTAATTTAGTGGAGACAAAATCAAAACCACAAACAGGATCTCCCTGTGAATGTTGGAGGCTATTTATTTTATGAAACCCTAAGTCATAGACAATGTGGTTATCACAACACACAGTGTATCTTCTTACTTGCCTGTTCTTTTGCATGACAGTTACACAATACCCTAAACAAGAGAGCATATTATTGGACAGTCTTTCAGAGCAGAAAGCTTTTTGCAAACTGAAATGGACATTTCTGACTGAGATGTGAATGTTTTGTTTTCCTTTACCTCATGAAGCATCTGGTCTTCTGCTTCCCTTGTTGATAGCAAGTACATTCCCTTCTCTCTTCATCAGAGAGCACCTAAAAGCATGACCATAAGTATTCTGTGTCCTGCCACACTTAAATGGTCAGCTGACACCTCTACAATAAAGCCCAGCTGGAAAGGATTTTTAACTTGACCATTTTTAATTGATATCTGGACTTGCTGGCAAATGAGATCTCTGAGTACTGAGAGATTTTGGCTTTTGGTTTTTTTCTTAAATACATTTGATTTAAATTATTGAAGACACTTTTGTGTGCTTGCTTAGATTACAAACCATTATTTCTACCATTTGGAAATCCTCCTATTTCCAGGATTTCTCCATGCTGGAGCAGGCATCATTTTCTTCTGGATATTGGCTACAGTTAACTGTGCCCTGCAGTACTTTCAGCCCTAACAGTTTAGATAAATCTGGCTTTGGAAGGTCCGTTCAAAGCAGCTGGCTGTGAGTACTGTAGATTTATTTGGTGATTCAGGTACCAATGAAGGAGAAACTCTTTCTTCTGGAGCATTTTCAAGGGTTATAAAACTTCTGTCTATGTATAAGAAGAATGGAAACATTTTCTGTGCTTTTCTCTATGCAATACTTTCTCTAGGCAAGTAAGACGCAATAGTAATCAGTTAGAAATTTATTCAGACCTCTTGCTGGGAGGTGATTCCTATCCTCTTACTAAAGGTCTGTTATTGATGGGCACAGTGCTGGCTTTCAGCACTACCAGTTGTATTTTGGAAAGTGATGATAGAAGGAATTGCCATCTTGCACCATTTGTAACACGTGTTTGCCCAGCCTGACTCCAAAGTGAAACTAGAAAGAAGCATTTATCCTAGGGAGAAAGCTGTAGCCAGATGAAGAGAACAGGGTAGCATTTAAATGACTCTTGTGTGATACACCACCAAACATTTGTCGTTAGTGTAGCCAGGCACTTCCCATCAGACTGCCTCTATATTCCTGTGTTTGCCTCCTGCATTCGGTGAGGCTTATTGTTTTGCATTTCACAGCAAAGCTTTTGGTGCTCAGCATCCTTCCTGCAAACTGTCACTGTCTTTGCCCTGGCATGCACGAGAGAAGCACTTGTTATCCCACCAGTTGAAAGGCATTTTAAGTTGTTCCCTGCTGTTTTCTGCTGTGTGTTGCTGTTTCTGAGCTGAACACATGCCTGATTATACGCTAACTTGAACCCAATCTCACACAGTAATGGTGTTTACTGGGCTGGCAAACTGGACTTGGGGATTAAACATATATTAGGATCATGGCTTGAATGAGAATCAGCAATGTTACCAAATTAAAAAAACTCAGTGCTTTGCAAGCATAATATAAACCTGACACATATAATGAAAATCAAAGTTAGCACATGAAATTTTTTCAAGGTCATATGTGTTGTAGTGAGTTTGCATAAAACCTCAGTCTTTTTCTCAAAATAACAAAGGAAATTATTTTGTATTTATTTATGTGATTACATTTGATGCTTTTGAGCAAGGATTTTTTTAAATGCTTTCACATCCAAGTTTTAAAAATAAAGAGGAGACATCTAAAGATCAAGAGATAGTAGAAACCAGTAAGCTTTCAATACTTAAGTATAGCATTCTTCACAGAACGGGTGATTAAATATTGGAATGGGCTGCCCTGGGAGGTGGTGGAGTCACTGTCCCTGGAGGTGTTTAAAGAAAAACTGGATGTGGCTCTTAGTGCCATGGTCTAGTTGGCAAGGTGGTTTTTGGTCATAGGTTGGACTCAATGATCTCAGAGGTCTTTTCTAACCTAATTAATTCTGTGATTTTCAACCACTAAAAGCAAAAGACTCACTAAACCGGTAAATACTATCTCCATTATCACATAGCAAATATGTAAAGCAGAACTGCACTAAAAGGTGTTTCACAGTCTACAAAGATGTTACATAACTGATACTCTACATTTCAAAGACTATTAAAAACGTAGTCTAAAATCCCAAGAATTTAAATTCAGAATCCGGAAATGATTCTGAATACTATTAAGGAAGCATAAACAGCAGTGTGTTAATTTAAAATGGTTTTGGCAATTGAAACAAAATAGATATCTGCTTTACATAACAACAAATGTTCTAGTTTGGATTGTAAGTTGTTCATATTTCATACGCCTGCATGAGTTTCAGTGAGATTTAGAAACTGGACTACTAAATCACAAAAGTGTTGTGAAACTGTGATTTAAAAACAAGCAAACAAACAAAGCCTAAACAGGGCTGTACTTGGACTTGTTGAAACCCCTTTGTGTCTGACTCTTTCAGTCTTACGAAATGAACTCTGCAGTCTCTCTACTTTGTGAAACTTGGGAGTGTCTTTCCTGCTTCTAAACACAGTGGGATCAGGATGTGAGTCTGTGATGTTCCTTGGGCTGGACCAATGCTTGCTGCTTGTTTATAAGAAAATTGAACCGTTTAAATAATGAACAAAAAATAAGAAAAGTTTTAAGGCTAACGGAATGTTTCATCCTTAGGATTTTACAATGCATGGAAATATAGGGAATGAAACTGCAAATTTGCTGCCATGTAATCCAGCTGGAGAGGAAGGCAGAGGGAAAGGCAGCTCAGCCATCAGCAGGAGCTAAAGGTGAGTACGGATACTCAGAGGTAAGGTGGGTTTTTTTTATTTTTGTTATGATGAAAAATGTGCTGCCACAGCTGTGTGAGATAATGACTTCTACTGATTTCCTGGTGGGAAACCCTATAATGAATACAGCTGCTTACACAGAAAGGGGTGTGTAATCTACCACATTGCTCCCCATTCCTCACCCAGTAGAGCTATACTTTGGCTTTCATGTAAGAAGATACAAGCAAGCCAGGAAGCTGGTATTTGTTTTGTTTTTTATTTGTTTGGGGTTTGTTTGGCTGGTTTGGGGTGAGTGTTTTTGTGTTTCTTTTGGTTTTGAGGATTTTTTTGGGGGAGGACAGGAGAAGCATGCCTGCTGTTTTCCTCTGGTTTTGTGTTGTGTATCCCTGCCACCTCATCTGTGATAGTGACTCTGACCCTCAGACCACTCAGAAGAAATGCTTCTCCAGGCCAGCCTCCCTCTCACCCTGCCACAGTCTGTCTGCAGGGGTGAGAAGGCAGTTAATTCTCTGTTCCTGTTCTGACTGGTCAAAGCTCTTGACAAGATGTCAGTGCCTACTGTGATAGCAGTTCTTAGCCTTTTTTTCATTATATGAATACCTTACTTGGAAAAGAGCCCTGAGCTTGTTGAAATAACTCCACAGAGACTCTGAGAGAGCCTTGAGATTTTAAGACCAATCAGTAAACTGCACTGGTTTTGAAATATAGCCTTTCATTCAGTTATCTCTAGTCAATTCAAGCTGTGGTGTCCTTACTCTCTGCCACTGTTCAGCTGAATTTTGGGTTTGTTTCAATGCTTTCACAGGGCAGATATAGCCTTAGCTCAGACTGTGATAGTCAAGAATAAATTCCCATGAGAAAGGCTTCCTTTGAATTCTTATAAAAACAAACAAACAAAAAACAGTACATCATAGAAGATGCTCTTTGCTGAGGAAGCCACTGAAGAGCTGGAGAGCACAGCAAGGCTTCCAGTGCTCTGCAGAGGAGGAGCTATCAGATTTCTGCCCTGATATTATGTATATTCATTAATATGCTTTCATCTTCCACTTTACCCCTACCAGAGTGGAATACTGAAACTCCAGTGGGGTTTCTTCCTTTCTGTAGTGCTGGATCACAAGGGAATGAAAAATCTTTGACCAAATACCTGCTCCACTAGTCTAGGATGGCAAATATGCAGGAGTCGTCATCAGCAGTCTCTCACTCTTAGTAGGTATTTCCTTGCTCTATGAAGGGCTATTCTATGAGCTGAGGAGCTACACAGTTTAAAGTGAATTCATCTAATTATAGTTTGAAAAGTCTAGGAAGGGAGTACAGTTCGAAAAAATTGTTGCAAATATATATGAGTGTTTAAAAGGATGACAGTGATTTCATGGGCCACTCGCTGTATCAGATGCATCTCTTGACACAAGATGAGGGGTAACTTCTCCAAGTACCTTAAGCCGAAGAAGTATGATATATAGCCATTAATTCTTTATCCTATACGAATGAATGTGTGCTTTGGGATACCCAGCAAATAACATACTTCTTATATTCTTAAAATGTAGTGATACAGGCCTTATGGAGGATATTCCAAAAGCCTCAGCTCCTGCTATTGCTCATCTGGGTTCCATAAGGCTGCTTGGTTGGAGTTCTCTGGGAGTAGATGAAGGAAGGAAATAGAAAGAATCTTTTTTTTTTTCTTTTCTTCTCCTAATAATAAGACCACACGAAAATCTGCTTCAGGAAAAAAAAAATAAAAAAAATAAAAAAATGGAAAAAAGAAGATTTTTTTTTTTTCCAAACAATCACTTTCCTGAACATTATATTATGAAGGTGACTCATTTTAAATTCTCTGTCATTTAGGGAACCATGGTATCTGTACTGCCTCTTGGTATGTCCATTAAGCAGCAGCAATACATTTTTTTCCTTGGTTAGTCACTCCAGTGAGTTCAATTCTGCAGGCAGAAATGTCTTTTACTCTAAATATTTTTTTGTTCCCAGTCTAAATGCATTATGCAAATAATTCACTTCATAAAAAGATAACAAATGTTTGTGTAGTTTGGTGGTTTTTTTTAAACAGCCCCAAACATGATAGTTCAGGAAGCCAGTGTAATTTTAAGAGCTTAAGAATAAGCAGCTATAGTATAATAGGATCTGAGTTTTATGCAAATAAAACCATTATGCCCATTACTGGAGCATAACAAAGTAGAGAGACCTCTGCACTTATGGGCAATATGACAAGTGCTTTATTTATGATAACTCTTAGAATTTTCTCTTGGCATTTTCTTGCAGTTTCATGTGGTCTCCAAAAGGCAGAGTTTTATGTTGCTGAAAAGAGCCCTCAATATACTAACAAATTACTTTGTGCAAAACAGATGTTCTTCTGAGATTTTGTTTTGTTGCCTTTTTGCTCTTCAGCAGTTCAATATAGTCTTGACACTATGAAGGATTTCACTTCAGTATATATGGTTTATCTAACATAAACATGGAAGGTAGGAAAGGTCTTTGCCTGTATGATTAAACAGATCTTAAACTTTACAAGTACAGTGTGTCCAAAGTCAACAAAAAAATACCTTCCCATGGATCAAACTGCAGAGTCCCCCATTCATTCTCCTACTGCACCAGGCAGTGAAGTATATGAGTTTTTTAGAGGTCTACTCAGATGCCCCAATGACCTGAACATCTCAATCTCATGTCTATTTGTCATTTTATTGCTCAGGTTTTTGTATTCTACAGACAATGTCCTATGGCACAGAAAAGCTGAGTGATTTCCTAAGTCTGCAAAAGTGCAGATGTGATCCTTAGCTCTGGAAAGCCAAGGCAATATCTTGATCATCCTTCATTTCTAGGAAGTCTGGCTTGTGTTCATTGACACCATACTTCTGATAATTCAGTTCCTTCCAATTATATGAAGAAAAATACCAAACAGCTTTGGGCTAAGGTGTACCTGAAGTTTATCCACCAAAGGCTGCATTATACTGGCTCTAAGGACCAGAACCTGCCATTAGATTTGTAGACAAGTTTCCTAAGACCCATCCTGAAGCCCAGTCACTCAGCTTGTTAATTTGTATTGACTGCTTAGTTGAAGGGACACCCAACATTGAAAAAATTTGGGTTCTCATTTCTTCTCAGCTCTAGTTTTCATTCATCTTCCAATTTAGAATTAGAGAGTGATCAGATATTTCTTAGTATCACCAATTTTTTATACGTCTTTGTATCTCTGTATTTGTGAACGTGTACAAACTGAAACATAGGGCATCCAATGAGGTGGTGCTTTCAATGAGCACCTTGATAAGAATTAAATCTCTAAACATTAATCTTACCTGCCTGTAAAAATAAGCAGTTGCTAGGCTCATTTCCATGGGCAAATTGTTGCAACTACTAGAGTACAATTAATCTTTGCTCTTTAGACTAGACTATGTACTTTTTTGCCCTCTGTCCTGTATTATGGCAGTGTGCTGTCTCAATAGGTGTGAGTTCCAGTGCATTGGCGTTGCAGTGACCAGTGAAGGGACTCCTCTGTGCCCCTGCAGCTCTTAAAGCTTTGCCATAAAAATTATTATTGATCTGTTTTTTGAAAAGTAAAACGTCCATCCACCTCAGTTACTGGAAGCTTACAGCATGCAGTGAGGAAGTAGCTAAAGATGTCTTGTTTCCATGGTGGCATTTTTGTTGCTGTGTCAAAGGTTGTAAAGCATAAACACCCTGGATTTTAGAGAAAGCACAACCTAAACCCTTCTCACTTTTGCTAACGATATTATTTACTATGTTAGAAAATAAAAAGTAGGCAAACCTACTTTCTCTTTTGCTTCCCAGGTAAGTCCCACTCAGCACAGCTGGGAGCAGCATAAGAGAGAGAAAATTGTGATGCCTTGCAGTAAAATAGGAACAGAAAATATACAATGTCCCTATACATTTTCAGGTTATTATGGTGTGTTCCAGGAAAAAGGAAAAGTCCAGCTGTGCTTCTGTCAGCCACAGAAGGAATATCGGTTTACATCTGTTTGAACTCATCACAGTAATTTCTATTATGAATCTAATTAATCTTGGCTTAGTTCAATCAGTACAAGTCAAAGCTTATTCTCGTCTCCTCTAGTCAGTGCTGGGTTTGCTATGCTGGTCATTTATGCCTAAATGGGGCTATTGGCAAGGGAAGGCAGGCCTGCTTTTCAGAAATAGGAGGACTATTGGGACAGTAATGCTATAGCACCTGTTGAGTGCAGCATTCCCATCTGGAATAACCTCATTAACATTGCCCAGCAGTTAAGACTGCAATGTAATTGGCTTCAGATTTTATGTGCAATACATAAAAATGTGACAACAGCTCCTTAAAGGCATCATGCAGCTGCCAGCTGACCTGCCTCCTTGTCCTTATTCATCAGGGGGAGGGATTTGTCAAGAATATCTTCATAAACAGCTTTGAAAATCCAAATCTTTCTGATTGTATTCATTTATGATGGCCTAGATACAGGGCAACTGTAGAAATTTATGGACAGAACACTTCAAGGGACATTCTCAGCAAACTACCATCCTTTATATGTGTGGTAAGACACCCACATCTCATCAGGTAGTCTTTATGGAAATATGTGAGTGCCACTGAATAGCCCTTGTGAGCTCAATATAGTTTCCCTCAGTGAAAATACTGTAAGTAGAAGTACTTAGGTTTACCCTTAGTACTGGAGTAAGCAGAAATCCAGGTATTGTGTGTAATTAAATGGAGATAGCAAGGTTAGTGAAATGTGCAGGTTATGCTGGCAAGTGTTAGGATATATAAGGGGTGTTCTTCTATTCTGTGTGACCTGGTAGGGCACAACAAACATGTTTAGCTTCATAGAGCAGCTTATGGAAAAGAAAAAAATACCTATTTATAATCAAATTTATACAAATTTATTTCTGGAACTATCAGCTTTTGAGACAAACTTAAAATCAGTCAAGGCATTTATACTTAGAAAATTCAATTCCAGAACACCCAAAGTCTGTTTAATATTGGTACAAAGTTGTTTTTCACGTTTCAGTAACTCAGTTTAATACATCATTGACTTGCATCTCAAAAGATTTGTGTCCAAGTCTTGGCATTGAAAGAACTTCCCTGCACAAACAATGAATCCTGAGACAGGAAACTTGCCTTTTAAGTCACCTGTTCATGTAGAAGGTGGCATGGGATTGCCACCCAGAGGCTGTTTTACTTTTGTGAAGTAAACTGTGATTCCCTAAATGAGAAAACTGTGCCGTCAATAGCAACGGCAGCCAAAAGCTGACATGATGCATCAACATGAATTATTTCCTTAAAAACACTGCCTAACCAAGAACTCCATATGTATGAGGCAAATAAATGTTTTTGGTTACTAAGAGATGGACCAAAATGAGGACTGGAAAAGAATGGCAGACAGATGCCTGATGGTAAGCAGAGTCTTAAGAAGAGAATGGAATTACAGAATTGGTAGATTCATTTAGGTGGTAAAGCACTGCAAGCTTTAAGGCTTGGGATTTAGTTATTTGAATTAACATATGCAGAAGCAGAATAGACTAATTAACTCAAATAGGTGTCTCATGAAGTCATATAACCTGTCACTTGAGACCTGCATCTATGCTAGTGGGATGGGAACAACCTGCCAGCAGAAATGCCTGTACTTAAGGCCGCTGGGAATTCCTTGCAGAATTCACTCGTAACTCTTATTAACACAACTGTGCAGTTATATGTTGGGGGACTGCAGAGAGAGAAGAGGTTAATGGTTCAAAAGTTTAAAATTTGGGAGGAAAATGTAATTAAATACTATAAATTCGACAGTTTTATAGCCCAGGGTTTCAGAGAATGCACAGTAAAATAAGGTTGATTTATCTTTACTTATTTTTAATTGGTCTCTTACTCACCAACAGACAGTTATAAATATATAAAGACACCCTCTGTCCGTACTTGCTCTGAAAATACAGTATTTGAACCACTATAATTTTTTTCCTATTAAAAATCTAATTTAAGCAGAACATTATACCTCTTTACAAAGAAAAATACCTATATATATATATATAAACACATTTAAATAATTTTTTAAGGTAATCATTAATATAGACCTAATTTTGTGCTGAAAATTTTCAAAACCATAAGAAAAATATAAATTAAATTTAACCAACCTCTTGATATTATTTGTTGATGAGAGGTTATACACTTAACTATTTAGGTCTGGAATGCTGTACCTTGGTGTCTTACTTGCTGAATGTGCTGATGTTGTTCTCTAAAACCAAAGGATCTGCTTTGACAAAATATGAATTCTTTGCCACCTTCAATATAAATAGTTGGTTGTGAGTGACTGACTCACTCCTACTCTTCTTCCTAACAGAAAATATTTATAAGCAAATCTTGTAGAATTTCCTGGTACTTGCAGCTCCCAAGTAATTCTCCTTATGAGATGATGGGTTTAGTTGTATTGTAGACTTTGAGTATACCGGTTGACCCCTTTTGTTACACATATTTCTCAGCTTAAATTTCCAGCTTAATGTAAATAAAAATGATTCAACCATATTGCTTAAATGAGATAGGGTGAAATACGTTGTTGTGTTATACAGTTTCTTACAACCATTTAATTGAGAATCCCCTGTGTTTTGAAACAGAGACTAAAAATTTGGCAGGAGGCTGATTTACTATCATGGCTGTGCCTGAGCCTGGCCTGATACCAAATTTGAAAAGCAGCATCTTCCACATGCTCAGCAGAGGCTTGTCAGAATTTGCTGTAGTTCTGAGGACGTGTCCTCTCATTTGGGGCTGCTGGGGCTCTTTGAATGTCCCTGAAGTGCTGGCCCTGCCAGCCATGGCTGCTCCGGGGCAGGGCACTGGAACAGAGAGGCAGTGATGGTAATCGTGGCAGGTAGGATGTGTTGGATGGGACAGCCCACCTGAACACAGGAAGGGCAAAACAACTGGTGCACTTAGACTGGGAATGGGCAACAGAGGAGAATAACTGGGAGAGCTACAGATTTAAGAGAAAACAACACTTTTTTTCTGTCATCTTTAATTTTATTCCACGTAAAGAATCCACTCATCTCTCTGCTGTGGATTGCCCCATTTACTAAAGATGTAAGATCTTAATCTGAAAACAACCTCTTGGAGATAACCAGTGTGTATCTGACCTTAGTTTCATCTGATTAAATTGGTCTTTCTCCACTTAAATAACAAGAAAACCCTAAGTAAATTAAGCTCCTTTGGGCTTATGTGAGGTCATTTTTACTTTCATGATTGTCTAGTAAGCTTTTCATGGCAGTGTACTGTTTCATTGCAACTGTATCATTTTGCTCTGAGCTGATACAGCACTCACAAAATCACACTACCATGAACTGTCAGTGGAAGGAGGTTTTTGGTTTTATTTTGGTATATGTGAAAGGGAAGGTGAAAAAGTCACAATAAAATAGCCAGTAGTTTTATGTTCTTTGCCTACAGTAGTACAACAGCAATACAAACCTGGTGACATGCAAATAACAGTTTACTAATCAAATCTGCAGAATTATTTTTTTGGGTGTTTATTATTACATCTATTTCTGGGAGATATTGTCAGACTATTTGGCTTTCTGTAGCCCCAATTATGAGGATATCTTGTGAGTAATGCCCATGCACTTAATACAATTGAAAGAGCCAGAATGTTTGTTTCCCCCAAGATCCTGTTTATTTTTATTTGTTCAGATACAGCCTCATGGAAGCAATGGGTTTGAAAGAAAGAGGTAAAGTATTTCAGAGATCAGGGCATTTAAGTCAGGTTTTGGTCTGACACAGTCTCTAGGAGGAAAACAGAGTTGGCTGCTGTGGCTAACTACTCCAAATGCTGTGCTGGGGACACAGTTTCAGTTCATCACCCTGAATTGCTTCAGTTATTTTTTTTAGTTTCTCTCAGAGAAATGTGCATATATGTTTCTAAGTACACAGGTGACTTGAGGAATTTCTGTTGCCATCCTATTCAGACAAGATAGTTCCTCTGTTCTGGTGACTTTCTGCAACATCCATTTCATGCTATTCCTCCATGGCTTGAACTCAACAGTACCTGCCATCCTGCAGATAGATACTATCTATTAAATCAGCATTAGTACTTTCACCCTCAGAGCCCCTAGAGCAAATGTGTCCGAAGGAGATTTTGAAGGATGTGATGAGCTGTACTAGCTGGATCTGCTCCTCCTCTTTTGTTCTATTTTTGCTGCTTTTCACCCTTCCCTGCCTTATTTGCCCAGGTGTCCTTGCAATAACTGTTAATCTTTTCAATAACATACAAAAAACTTGCCTCAGTATCGATTGCTGATAATGCAGCACAGCTATACAAAGGGACGAAATACCACTGGAATATAAATGAGATTCAGTTAAAACTGAGAAATTAAATTTTAACATATGTGTATTGCAGACTACTTGTTTTTGTGGAGGCATGAAGGCCAAGCACTCAGGTTGAATCTGTGGGCTCTGACCGTGTAATTTGCCTTAACAGGACAAGCCTGACTTGGTCTAATGCTGTTGGCATTCCCCACTGTGTGACCAGTCAAACCCTTTGATTTCTCTGTATGCATATATGCAGGATAGTACCTGAAATAGGTACCTGTATGATACTCTACAATATGATCTGTAGATGGAAGATCATGATAAGGTCATGATGGAAGAGATAAGAAAAATGCATTTCCCAAAAGAGACTCATCCAAGACTTTTATCATCCCTGCTGCCCTTGATAGAGATGAGTGGAGCCCGGTAAGCAGGGACTGAAATTTCCCAAAATAGCAAACACTAAGTTTTCTTCTGTGTGTCTTTGCTCTGTTACAATCCAGTGTAACTTGTTTTGCATTTCATAAAACATAACCTGGGATTTTGAAGGTGACGGTCTTTCCATCACACGTAAGAGTTCTGCCCACCTCCTTTGGCGGCTGAAAAGGCATCTTACTGTGAGAAAAAACAGAGCCTAGAGGGGCAAATGATGCATGAACTGATGCCATCTTTGCATTATGCTGTGTTTTTATTTGTGATACAGTCCTCAGTTTGTATACAACCATCAAAACACACGAAAGTCAGGAAAAAAAGTACTGAGAACTGTAATTTTTTTCTCTTCCTCGTTTAGTTTATACTTGTCTCCACAAAACTCAAAAGATGTGTAATTATGTAATTTAAGAAGAAAATATTTAATCACATAAATAATTCCTGACACCAAAAATAGTAGTGTTTTTAAAATAAAACCTTCACAGAACCATTTTGTCGAAATGCAGGTTTCATTGATCTTACATCTTTTACAGTCTTAATTTAAGTTCGGGATTTGTGCCTGAAAAGCATGGCAGATGAAGGGCTTTTGGGCAAAGAACCATGCTTGATCAACACTAACATGTGAATGCATCTGATTACAGATGTGAAATATGATTTCAAGCCTACCCCACAATATCTAAAGGGATGTTTTTATGGTGTGTTGTGCTGACTCAGTAAACAAAGTCCCTTTTAAAGTGTCTTCAGGAAAGCCACGAAAATCACTTAGAATTTTCTGTGTCCATGACCATAATAATTTAAACAGTGTTAAGGATGTTCTCTATGAGGATTGTCTATTAGCATTTTACCAAACAGCAGCCAAAGCTACATACTCCCCACTGATAAAATTATTTTTTAAGGGCAGATTCTGTTAAGCCTACTCATGTCAGGGAAGCTCACTGTCCTTGAAAAAAACTATGAGGAGGTAGAGTAGATGCTATGCTCTGAATTAATTTCAAAGTCAAATTCTGTGCAAATCTCACTTCTTGTTTTTCTCCTCAGTTCTGAGGTTTCTGTGTAAAAATATAAATGTTCATATTATGATGCTTCAAGGTTGGATTGAGACTATGATTTGACGTGCAACTACTCTGCATTATAGCAACTTTTCCAGAGACCAAACCTGTGGGAGAAGCAATGTTGATCCCAGAGTGAAATTCCAATCCTTCATAAGCCTCCACGCTCAAGTTTCCTGTAATCCTTGCATTCCTCTAAACCAGTTTTAATTCTAAAACTACTTTTCTTACACAGTGTGAAATTTGTATTGCTGAAATCAAACGACTTGGCTCCTGATAAGTAAATGGAATAGCTTAGGAGACAGTATGCACCACTGATGCCACCTATGTTTCCAGATAAGCTTTTCAAGCTCTGAGTGCAACCTCTTTTAGGAGACTGATTTCAATTAAAAAGGGCTATGCTGTATTCCTAGTTTTGGTATGATTGGAACATCTGTGAGACTTCAGTGTGACTGTGGAGGCTTGATAAGCAAAACATTCACAATCTAATAAGTTCTGTGGCTTGTTTTGGCTGGATTTATTTGGGGTTTGCCTTAGCTTGGAGATAAAAATAGCCTGCAAAAGTGGTGAAGAGTGAAAGAGTTAACTCAGGATTCATGAAAAATGAAGCAGATAGCTGGGAGTACTTTGGTGGTATGTACCTCTGAAGCTAGAAAATTAAGGTTCCAGCTGACTAGTCAAGTTACCTGTAGCGAAATAGTGTTCAACCACTGCACCAAAAACTTCACATATTGAAACACTTTCTTTACTGTCACTGAAGTTGTAGAGAAATTGCAACTGAGAGAAAGTGAAGATGCAATTAATTTATAAATAAATTAATAAAAAAGTCCGAAATTGAAGAATTTCCAATTACTACTTGGATGACTTTCTTTGGTGAACAGATAAGAGGTTTCCATCCTTTATTGATGAGGATTTCTCCATCAGAACTCTTAAAGGTGCAGCACTTGGGGACTACTTTGGGAAGGCAAATATTGATTACAAAAGATATCTCTGATAAGGATCTCAGTGACCTGAAGTAACGTTATAGAATTTTCACATCAAAGATCTGTCTTGATGATGAAGAGGACTGCTCTTGTATTTGCATTCTGTTTAGAGGGAAATCTCCAGGAAATGTATCATCTAGGAAAATCCCTTGCATGTTGATGTCACTATTCTGGATGGAGGTTTTAGTACTATCATGGAATTCAGGATTAACCATAAGGTGGAGAAAAGCATAGCTGAGAGGAATGCCATTCCTGGCATCAGTTAATGCCTAAGACCTTTGGCCTTGCACTCTAGCATTCTCCTATTTCTTTCTATATCACAAGTATATGTTTTTGATTGTACTAAAAAAATTATTGGGAAGTTCTATCTTCAAACGGTCTTCTAATGGCAGAGGTTTTATGTTGGGGGACAGTGATTGATGAGTGTGGAGCTCAGTAACAGACAGTATTCTCAAAATTCACAACGAAGAGGTAACATCACATGAAGCTTTAAAAAGCAAGGCTTTTTAAATCAAGAACAAGTGTGCTTTTTGTGAATCTTTAAATGTGGAGACAGCAGTCTGCTCCTTAAAAACTAACACTTTTGACCTTTCAATCTTTGATATCAAATAAGAAGCTTTATGAGAAAATGTGTTACAGCCTATTTTGGATAATAATATCAATGTTTTGTGCAAACAAATCCTGGTAATTGTAGGAAGCATTTTCAGCCACTAATACAAATGTGTGTGTATTCTGCTGATTATTAGTGCTGAGTTCCCCCTACTGAACTGATCTTCATTTTTTTAATATTGTTTGACTAGGCTTGAACTTTATTTGTTTAATTTTTGCTTCCCTGGGATCCTAAATGTTTATCTGGTATGAACTCTATTCAAAGCATGCATTTGAGAAGGGAGATGGCCAGTAGCAGAATTCCATTGCTAGAGGCTCTCTGGCTACACCCAGAAATGTCTCATGTTTGTCAATGCTATTTTCCTTCCAAGAACATTCATTAGTTTAACTGAGTTCTATAAAATCTCTCTGACCCTGCAAATTTCTACATTACATCTGTACCTGCACCATTTATATTTCCATAATGTTGCTCATGCAGTTTTACAAAACAGTCTGTGTATTGACTGAGAATTCAGCAGTGACATCTCTATGCTGCTACAGGGACATGGTTCTAGAAATCTATAGTTGTTCTATTCCATCATCTGCTGATTGTGTTCTGTAGCCTCATTAAGCTAAAACAAAGACGAGAGTTAGTTCACTGAGAGATTGGATTAATGTTAACTTGGGTCCTTTTCCAGTTGTTTGCAACATAGGGCATTCTCTGTGTCACACACACACAGAGATTTGTACAGAAAATATAGTGCTCTTACACGAAAATAAACTGGATTTTCTCTATAAAGTGTTATCAAGAAGTGTCAAATCTGGTCTGGAATGACACTTTCTGGAGGAACATTTCATTCATAGTTTTAGTGATCTGCAATTGCTGCAGTCCTGATTCTTTTTTCAACTTAAATGCATTGTCATGCCTGTACCTCCTCTTCCCTCCCTTGCCATTAATATTTCTCGTGCCCGTTTCTGTATCATCTTTGTTTCATTTGTCTCTGTTTTCTGCCTGTGATTACACATGGTGCCACGCTCAATGCATGAAATAACCTCCCACTTGATGCAAACCAGAATGTTCTTTAAGCAACACGTAAAACCTTTCTTAATCCACTAAACACTCAGTCTACAATGGCATTTTTGTATCCTAACTTTTTTTGGTCTTTCATGTTTGTACTTAAGATATGCATGACACAGCAGGTACTACTCATTTTTTTTGTTTATAGGAAAAACATTGTGAATGATTACAATACTACAGCAAATAATTTGGGTTCCTTTGCTGAAATAGTCAGAGATATAAATCTTCTATCTCTTTTAACTTCAGTATTTTTCCAATGGAAATTGGATTTAGATAGTCTATAGAGCTGGGGTTTTATTTCCTCTAAGTTATATGGGAACATAAAGACTCACAATCTCACAGATGCATATTTTAGTACCATGAAGTTCTTTAGTGGAGGTGACCTCCTGGGAGGAAAGCAATTAGTTTGTGACCCTAAGTGGTAGTGTGTCTGGGAGAACTAAAGACTAATTGAGCTAAGCCTTCACTTGACTGTTTGTTTTCGTAACCTAATTATTAATTTCACAATGACTTCAGGCAATGTGATTAATATAAGCTGTGAGAGCAATCAAGCTGAAAGAAGATGGTAATGGACTACATGAGGGTATTCTTGTTCTCCATCCTTTTATTTTGCTGTACTTTTGTAAAGCTCTGCAGCTGAACTATGGAATGTCCTGAAACTACTTTGGTAGCCAGCAGGTATATCAAGCTCAATCTATTGACAGGCACGTTGCCATTGGTGGCAGTGTTTAAAGCAATGGAATTCCTAAATAGATTTTTCTATTTTGTTTGTTCTTTGGTCCTTTCCTCTGTGTCATCCTGTGTCATCTTCAGACATAAACAACGTATAAATGCTCACTTGCCATTTACAGGTCAGGTCTCGTTCTTCAGACAGAGAGACTCCTTCCCAGGAGACTCTTTCTCTCTTGCTTATTATTTCAGCTCTGTCATGTATCAACCATGCCACTCAAGTTCCATTACTGCTCCATTTTCCCCTTTTCACAAGGCATAAAAGCCCTTTGTCATTGGCCTTATTTCCCATATCGCTTTAAAGCAACGTGATGCTTTTCTGTAGATGAACAAGGTGAGGTTGATTGAATGAGAAATTCTTTCATGTACTTGCCTGCATTAGACTTTTAAATTGCAGGGCAGAATTAAACTAGATATGCAGAGATGCTTTTATAAGATATTTAAAAGTCCAGTTCTGCTGGCAGCTGGCCTAGATAGTCACAGTATTAGATTGCTTCAGCAAACTGGAAAAACATGACCTTGACATCTTTGCTTCTGTTGGCTTGAAATAAAGGTGGTACCAGTCACTTGCAAGTAGAAAAAATACCTTATGAAGCCACAAGGGATTAACACGGAGAGAATTTTGGAGCCTAGATGTGCTTGTTTTGGAGCAGGTAGTCTTAAAAATCTCGAGGAAAAAGCAATTTCTTCAGTTCAGTTTCTTATTTATGGGCATTGTATGCTAAGTGCCTTTACAGTTAGCTGAAAGATGCCTCACACTTTTATTTTTTTATTATTTTCTCCCTAAAAATAAGCCATAGGCTGCTTAAATATATTTCATATGTGCTGTTCAAAATCAAAATGAGTACATAGCAATAAAGCCAGGCATATTCACGTTAAGATAAATAGCCCACATGTGGAAGAAGAAAGCTGTATCATCATTAACATTTCATTTACACTGATAGTGACTGTAGAGTCTCACTCTGTTAAATCAGTACAAGCCAATACTGGCTTGTACTGATAGAAATGCCTTGGTCACAATAAATAAATCCATGTCTCTAAAGTAATTCCTTCCTTCTAAAGCCTTTTTACATACAGTTGATATAAGAAGCTCCTCCTGATGCAATGGATAAATGTGACCCCACACTTGGTCTTCACATTCTGGCAATAGCCTAAAGTGGAATCCTAAATGTTGTTTGTACTGTATTTTAGTTATTTTCCCAGGTGTACTGTTTGTGTGACGCGTTGATTCATTGATTCAAAAACATTGACCAAGGAGAAGTTTTCATAATTTTATGATTTAGGTAACAAACTTGCTTCAGTGGGGCCTTCATTGCTTATTAAGTGCATACAGCATCAGGAAAGGAATGTCAAGGAAGACGCTATTAATTTTAGAGCAGCCAATAAATTGGTACAGATTAAAAGATCAAATTAAAAGGTGTCAGTACCTGGGGTGTATCCCTTCCAGTAGGATAGGAAACAAGAGTTCCTTGTCAAAATGAGGTCCCACTAAAGAATATGAAATCCCAATGATCTGAACACATCCCAATGATCTGTAGGGTCTATAGAGGAAAAGTGAATCATCCTATTCTGTAAAGCAGAAGCTGCTTCTTTTTCTTCATGTCTGAATGTTTTCTTTTCAGTGAAGTTGACATAGGCATGTCAAAGCCAAAGAAAATCATGACTATGAGAAGAAATAGAATTGTTTTGGGCCACAAAAAACAAACAAACAAACAAAAAAAACCCAACAGCAAGAAAAGTACTGGCAAATGCTGGCTGCTCATGAACACAGGAAATGTGATTGTATTTTGGATGTAAAGCAGCATTATATCTGCCTTAACAAAAAGATGTTAACTTCTAGTTAAGAACTTAATGAGAATGTGCTAGACAGGAGGAAACTAACCAAATGTGAATTTGTCTGCCTTACATTGGTCTGGGAGCTTCCCCTATGGAACATCCATTGTATCTTAAAATGTAGTCTAGTTCCTTCCCTACACCTGCAGCTGGATAGCAGATTACATATTTCACAGTTGAATGCAAGAAGTCATTAGGTCCATGCTGTGTTTCTGTTACTGTATATGTGCCACCAGGTTCACTGCAATTAGCGGCCCTTGTACTCCAATTATCACTAAGGAACTACACACACACACACACTCACCTTTGCTATAACAAGGCAGGTCTACATGTGTATTATGTCAGACAAGCAAGTCAAACCTGCTCCTATGGCAACAGTTAAATACCTCATCTCTATTATCTCTGACTTCTCCATAATCCATGGCTTTAGTTTTAGGTGTAATACAGACAGGCAGAAACAACAGGCTATTTTACGTGCAGTGTTAAGCCTGGGAAAACTATTTCCTTGTAGTAGTGCAGGATGGCTCCCTTGATCTTAAGGCATCGGTAGAAAGAGTCCATGTTGTCAGAGAGCAAAGCCTAATCATGAAAGCCTTAAGGCACACCATTTATCTTCATTTCTACTGCCTTCTCTTTGCATGGCTCTCATTTTGTTTGATTGGTGGGGTTTTTTTGGTTGGTGGTTATTTGGTTTTTGTGGGTTTTGTTTGAAGGGCTTTTTTACAGCACTAACACATTTATTTTTGCTGCATCATCATCTTGTGGGAGATAATGTCTATGACTCCTCCTGAATTTTTAGGTTGTGCTGGAAAGTCTTCCCTTCAATGTCAGCAACCAAATACTTCTCTGGCATTGGTCTGTCTGCCTGCTCTTGACATTTGCAGAATGGTCTCTGTACTCACCCTGTCTTTTTGTAGAACAGCGTGTAAATCATTGACTGAGCACCACACCAGCAGTAATGAAAACGTGTAGTAAGGCACTCTACAGTAAAGGTGTTTGAAATTCTCTTTGAACAGACAACATTATCACTGCCAGTGGTGGAGCAGTGAGAAAGATTGATAGACATACATTTACATTTATTCCCTCCCATTTTTTTAAACTCTTAGTTTTGGAATTTCCTTGATGTTTCTTTTGGTAATCAACAGGTGGTGGGTTCATCTTTCTTTTTCAGTGCCTCTCTCTTTAGTTTTACCAAAAAATGGTGCCATATGAATTATTTTACAAGGTATAGACCTTGCAAACTTTGGATAGACCTGTAAACATAAAAGACTAATTTTTTTGGATTAACTATTCCTAAACATAGCTGAAGTTTACATGTCAGCATTTCAGAGCAATTCCCGATAAGGAACTGTTTAGTATGAGTGCAGTGTTACATGGGTTTCTATTCTTTGCTAAGAACAGTTAACAGCTGGCCAAGACAGCCAACAGAAAAAAGCCCCTAAGAAAGCCCAAGGTTTTTATTTTCCCCTCTCATTTCAATTATTAAATTAATTAATTTCAGAATTGCATGGTTTGTTATGGAAGAGATTGCAACAAAAATCCAAAATAAAAAGAGGAAAATTACAGAAGGGAGACTATAATTTCTCTGTACATAGTCTGTACAGCCTCCAAATCTTGACTCTTGAGCCACAAGGTAGGGCCTGCCTTTTGTCCATGCTGTCTGCAGTATGTGTCTGGTGCTAAGTGGTTTTTTGTTCTGCCCGGGGTTCCTTCAGCAAAGATTTGCTTCCAAGTCAGAAGCAGACTGAAAAAATGCTGTGTGGAGATCAGAGAATTAGGACTGGTACAAAGATGGACACTAAGCCTACTTCTTTACAACCATGTGTTAAGTCCCATGGTCACAGTTCTGGAGTGTTTGAACAACTTCCATGCAGAAGGAAGAGATGGAGGGAGGAGAAAAGTTTAATAGGGGCAAGCACACAAGGAAAAGGAAACCAAAGGAAAGATTGAACTGACAGGACTCAGAGGCAGAATGACACAGAATGTCTGGAACAGATAGCAGGAGAGGAGTTTGCTGGTGGTGTTCACAGTGCTTCTGTATCTAATGCTTAACCCAAAGGAGCCTCAAAGCTGTCTACCCCAATACAAATATGAAAACTGTAGAGGCAGGCATTTGCAGTCTTCCTCTGTTAAGAGGGGCAAAAAGCCCCCCTAAACACCAAAAAAAGCAAAGAAAGGAGGAGAAGCCTTGGGTAAATACAAATAACTTAAAAAACGGAAACAGGTCTACTCTGACCAGTATAAAACAGGAATAGGTTAGGAATTTTCTACAAGATTACTCCTAACATCTCTGAAAGAAGCACTCAGTGGCAAAACCAAACAATTCCCTACTTTTAAATGGTGCAGTCACAGCTTTTTAGGTCAATTTATTTATGGATTGTTATAGATATTCTCCTTTCTAATGAAGACTTCTGTTTGGGAAGAATGTTCAAGGACATAATTTCTCTGCTGAGGGAAGGTCTAACAAAAATGATAATTACAAGTTGCTAGATCACAGCCCAAGTCTTTCAGCAACAGTTCCTTTTGTGCAGGATATTTCCATAAATAACTGGGGGTTTAATTCTGAACTGGTAAATGTTTAGATATTTTGTGAAAGGAACTGCCTTAATATTAGGGGAGAGAAACACCACACGGTTCTAGAGAAACACTGAGCAAATGGGGGTTGTCCTTACTTGTCTTCACAGTGTGATTTTGCTTGCCTGAATAACAGTTTGCTGGCTAAAGGAAGAAGAACTATTTATTTAATTAGGGAATGCAGTTAACTACATTCATCCAGAAAGAGAGCATCTCATTTCAGTTCTCATTGTCTCTTCATAAGAAGTTTTTTAAGAAGCCCTTGAAATTTATGTGGGGATAGTGCTAATCTTTGTTACTACTGTTGTTTTTAAGCTTATAGGAAAAAATTCTGACACCGATGTCATACAAAGTAATTTTAAGATAAAGAAAAATCTCATCTTATTTACTTCCTCTATGATATTTGTGCCACTTGCTCCACAGATAAGTCTTTTGCATTCACATCTGATGAAGTGTGATACTGTTTTTCTTTATCTGATTCCTCTGTCAAAAGAAGATCTGGTTCTTTCACCTCTTCCCTCCCCTTTTAGACTACCTCTGGCTAAAAGATTGTAGAGGCAACAGCAATATCACCTTTCTTGAAAATGTGTCATTGTCCACCATTTCCATATGAAATCATCTCATATGAGACTGAGAAAGAACTTATGCAATATGGATTTCCTCACCTGGAAGCCCCTGGGAGTAACACCAGTGTTATTTCAGAAAGTTTAAACTTTTTCACAGCAGAATAAATCTAAGGTCCACTGATGTCACCAAAAAGATCCACAGCAGTTGTGACAGATTTTTAATTATGTCCTAACAAAATAAGGCCCTTGAGTGCAGGATAAAACAAACTACGTTAAGACTGAAGACTTGGTTGTTCGTGACTGCTTAAGATTATGGTATAACTGATGAGTGGGTCATCAGTCTCTGAAGGAACACTTTGATGTGTTTTTCCTACACATGATAGCTGTTTTGTGACACCCAGAACTACCATAAACACTCTTGTAGGTCTGAATCACAACTAAAAATGTATCTTTCCTTCTAGGCCTGCTTGCTAGCAGAGTCTGTTCATGAATTAATGCCCTGCTAATATGTAAAATTAGATCAAACACAATTTATAACTTTTTCTTCTTCCTTGGCTGGTGTATAGATACATTGGTGCCTTTTGTAGCTGCACAGTCTTTCTATTCTCACTGGCAGTTAACTCTCATCCCCTTTAAATTGTGGAATATTTGAACAAATATTTGAACACTTGCAAATAGATGGGACACTATGAAACTGGATTCAGGCTCAAAGGCCTCAGCGTGGCACTCTGACCTACCAGCCCTTTAGTTCAGAATGAATCTCCACATTCTTATTCATATGCTGTGATGGACACATGCACACAAAGTTTTCTTGCTGAGCCCAATTATATTACAGCTGCCTATCTCTGAGAGCTGTAGCTTTCTGAAAATGGTGCCAAATTCTGCCTGTCCCTTGGAGGATTTGTTTACCATGAGACCAAGATGAATCCCTTTGGGCTCACTGCCTTTTAACAGGGATCTTTTCCTCCCTGCTCAAGCAATGAGGCAGATCAGCTGTGTCTCTTCAAGTGTCTGTCGTTATGGTAAGTGTTTGCTTTCCTGAAGTATGTCATTAAATGAAAAGAAACCTTAGGATTGTGGCTTTGCAAGTTATCACTGCGACTTTTGATTTCCAAAGTTCCCTTTAGACTTCAGCTGAGAAAATGAAATGGTAAAAAATTACAATGAAAAATAGTTGTCAGAACTCCACATACCTGACATGATATTTTGGTGCATTTTATTTTTTAAAATGCACTGGTAACATTAATTTTTTACCTCAATTTTATCACTTTGTCTGACATTAAATGGGAATTGCACGTGCTTTAATAAATGGATAAGGAAGGTGCCTGGTGTGATTTCTTAGCTGAGTGTTAAATACTATGTGCTTTGTTGAAATGCTCCATTGTAACTTGCACCAATATATTCCAGAGAATTAAAATGTTCTACATCTTGTTGAGGAACAGCACTTTTGGGAGGACTAACTGTTCTTGCTCCTCAAAACTGGAAGAACATCACCAGCACAAAAGTATAATAAAGTTTTGGTGCTTTATCACTCTGAGAAATGCTATGTTTGGGAAATTCTGTCTGCAATTTGTTCATCCAATTGTTCAGAGAAGAGGATTTCTCTGGCTGTTACCCTGTCCTAAACACAGGGTCAGGCTCCAGGGGGGAGTTGAAAACACAGTGATATTATTGTGATGTATTAGGAACAGAGCAATCAAAGTTGCAGGGCTTAGTGTAGCCCATGAAATGCAATAGCTGGAGGCCATGTCAAATAAATTCCAGTAGTGAGTCTCTTCTGCCCTGCATCATCTATTGATCCTGTAACTCCTGCACATGGCACAAGAGAACAACAGTTCTGCTACAAGCATACCTTTTGTACTTGGAACAGGTTGGGGCAGTAGTTTTGTTCTTCAATGACCACAATAAATTGCTATTGGTTTGAAACTTTCCATTGCTATTGTAAGTCTTGGTATCACAATAAAGCAGGATGCATTTTAGTGAAATTTCTACTTAGCTTCAAGCTAACAAGTTGCTTTGAGGCTTATCCAGTGTGTTACTAAGCATAGACAGCAGAAACACATAAAACTAAATTTTTGGAAATGAAGAAAAAAATATCCAGGCAACATGCAGTTGACTACTGTACATGAAAATAATTCAGATCTCAACTGATTTGAATAAGAGTTGTGAGAAAATTAATTTAGAGTGCCTGTAGCTCTTTTCAGTTAGGAAAAGCATGATTACTTGCATGGAAATTATTTTTCCATCACCTTGTGCTGAACTTAATTATGACACTAAAACCCTCAGGACAGAAATGAACCCAAAATACTGGTTATGTATTCAGCAGTTGGTGCAGATACCACAGTTTGTAGTGTATGATACTAGGAAGATGTGTGTAGGAAGACTGGACATGAAAGCAGATTAACTAACAGGTAATGATGGCAAAAGCAATAGGAAAAAAGGTCACTAATGTTTCATTCTAATTCCAGCATGTTTTTGTGAGAACATCTGTAGAAAAGCAAGTGAGCTGAGAATCAGCTGTGCTACAGATGCGAGGTCTGGAAGCGAGCCATTAGTTCTGTGAAGTGATTATGCTTGAGTGTCATGTCCTTTGTTAGGCCAGTTCCCAGCAGGTAGTCAGAATCATATTAGCTGATTTTAGTGCTTACAACATGTTTTCCCTACTGCTTTCTTCCATTAACCAGTGATTGCCAGCACATGAGGAGACTGAGCTGCTCTGGGGGTTTGTGCTTTGTTGCTCCTTAGGGGCCAAGGAGCGGCAGCTGAGCTCAAGTCAGCCCTGGGCTTTGCTGTTGAGCTGGGACCCAGTGGGGAGGAAATTGCTGGTTTGGGGAAGTTTATTTTGCATTCAGCAATTCTTTTCTCGCATCCTTTTCTACCTTCCCTCAAAAGTGGAGGTAAAGGCTGCTTGTTCTGTCTCTGCCCATGGCTTGGTACCTTAAGCAGCTGTATTTTTGGTTCAGGCTTCTGTGTTGCCTTGGGCTAAGCAACTGTGAAGGGAGTGGGATTACATAGATGACTGTGAAGGTACAGTGTGTAAAACTTACTCAAAAAGACACAACAATTCATTTTGACCAGGAGTAGTACCACAAGTGGGGGAAAAACAATTCATGAAAGATTTAGGAAAGCAGCTGAAAGCCAGACCTTTGGCCAGTATGAAAGATGTTGCTGCACTGAAGTCTGGTCAGCCCAGCTGAGAGAGAAGCCTGCAAAGAAGGTCTGAGGAAATGAGAGAAGGTAATGTCTTATACACAGTATGCCATATGCCATATAACTCTTAGAGGAATGGAAGGAATAGTGTAAAATCAAACTGAAGTCCACTTTTTTTTTCCTCTCTATTGATTTGGAAATTGCTGATCAATGTTGTAAGTAGCATTCCTAGTGGTAAAGATCAGGTGCAAAGAATAAAGTGTATGTGGATATATATACTCAGCATTAGGCTCTCAATGCATCAAAGCAGAGATTTTGAAAAATGTTTTGTACAACATGAGCTACAAAATGAACAGTGTCTTCCAGAAGTTATCTCAACTGTAACTTAAACAGCTTATAACAACAACTTCCCTTAAGCCTGGTCAGTGCTGATGATACTGAGAACTTTCCTCTATCAAGTTATTAACGCTTCTACTCCTAGTTAATACTGCACTTTTAAAATACAAAATTATAATATGTAGGCAACTTTCAGCATACTGCCCTAGTTAAGTATTTGAAAACTAGAATTTATGTTTTAAAGTTGTACAAGAGAGGTGCTGAATTAAATCCACTTATAGAGATGTTTGAATTTGGCAGTTTTGTCCTGTGACATAGCCTTAAACATTTTCCCTTACCCTAGGCTGGATAGCAGATGTTTAGCAAAAGCAGTAAGGTAAGGAAAAGCGTTGCAGTTGTTTGAAACTTAACTACTATCCTAGTTCACTTAATCTTGTGACATCTGCCCGGAACTGAATGTACAGGAAGATACGTTTTAATTTTTAATTAAAATCTGACATCTTAAAATGCTTCTGGTACTCAGTGAAGACTGAAATACAAGTTGCATATACAAACTGTATGTGAAAGAGCCCGTTTACTGTCCAGAATATTCTAAAATGTGTGAAGTTGCTGTTCCTAACTGTCCATCTCTAAAGCTGAGATTGTTGCAAGCATCTTTGAACTTCAGCAGCTGTTTAAACATTTATACAACAGTATTGCAAAATGTATGTCTATGCAGGCAGCCTTTTTAGCTTGGAGATATAATGAAATGAGCAGACGAGTACATGAATTCTTCAAGTGCTCATTTATAAGTTTTTAGATGATTTATTCCAAAAGTAATGAAATAGTATTAGTATTGGATAGTCTTTGAGTATGAAGGGACAGTATGAAAATGCAATGATCTTGTGCATGGTAGTAAGATATTTTTCACTGTGGACTTGAGAAAGCACTGAAGTACACTGAAAATACTGTGAAATTGGGAACTTCTCTGTGTGTCAAAATTCATCAAGGAGCAGGGCTGTTTGTTTGAATTTCATATAGGTACAAATTGGTCCCTGCCCCAGGTTCAAAAACAAGTCGGAGGTAGGCTGTTGTTTTCTGCATTCATGAAGCATTATAATAAAAATGATAGTGCAGGATTGCAGCTGTGAGAAAAGTTTGTACTTTCTTGTTTTACTTGTGTTTGTACTTTGTTGTTTTACTCTTCATTTAATGAAACATTTGAAGGTCTTGAAGCATCTAGCATTATGGTATCTATTTAGTACTATTATCAGCATCAAACCCCACTGAATCTGTATAAAAATAACCATTCAAATTGCATGTAAAAATGAATATCAATATTCTAGGTGTCTGATATTTCAAGAAACTCTTGCTGTTTCAATAATCAGATATATTTTTTAGGCAAAAAAAATTTAATTTTTGAATGTTTGTTTGTTTTCCACAATAAGAAACATTTTAGGCTTATAAAATGTTAAGATAGAACTTAACACAATTCCAGGGGCTGATGGGCTAATCATATTTAAAAGCAGGAAAGTGGATTACATCTGGGCCTGTCTGAGCACATCAAGGTCCATAAGAGGACACACTGAACTGGAATAGAAGATAAGTGTGTGCCACACTGTACTGGAGTTTGCTTCCCCTGTAAGTTTAAGATGGTGGTTTAGCAAAGGACCAGCTGGTTAGATCAGGGTGCTTTCAGAACACCAGGTTGTAAGTGGAATATGGGAGCTTAGCTGTGTGCTCTGACATACTGCCAGTGTCAGGGTGCAGGAATCGTGGCGATAGCACTGGAATTCTTGTATCATTGGTAGAGTTTCAGTCAATGATCTTTCCAGTTCCACAATATTCCATCAAAAAAGGCAATTCCTGGGTAACATTCTGTTCTTCTTACTGAAGATTACAACAGTGGTTGAAGGGAAGATAAATTCACTGAATATCATATTTTATACCTTTATAAGGTGTTGGGGCTAGTACCTTCATCAGTAGGCATCTTTTAGTCTTCCTTAGATTACCTATCTATTTATTTGAAAAACTAGATTTTAATTTTTCTTTCCTCCCACAAATTACAAGTGCAAATAAGAAACAAAAAGCTAGTAGTGATCTAGAGTGTGATGCTATCTGGGTAGTGCTACAGAGTCATTTCAAGCACAAATAAACAGGCTTTTCATACTGCTTGACTTTGAGGTCAGATCATGTTTAATGATGTCAGTCATCTTGACATCTAAAACTATGTTGGACAAAACTGACAGAGTGTACACAAGCTTCTAATTGTTACCAGGTCTGAAACTGAGACCCCATGTAAAGGAAATAAGGTCACTCAGTATTTGTTTTTCTCCCTGCAATGAAAGTTAATGTTAAGATGCTGCTATGGGCATTTTACATAATGATGGCTTTGGATTTTCGGTCTGTGAATGTAGTGGTTTTAATATGTGCTGAACTGATGCAAAATTCAAATTAAGCAATGTAAATATTCATTAGCTATGATGAAGTTAAAGCTCTGTTTTAAAAAAATATTGTTTGTTTCATTCCTGAAGGAACTAATGGGCTGGAGTGCTTCTACTAGCTGCTCCTGGTGTCATTTGTGTTACCTCCCCCAGTTTGACAGTATGTGCAGAGTGGCTGCATGGAGAGTAGCTCTGCTTTCACTGAAGTTACCTAAGGAATTTAGCAGAAGGATAAAAATTATGTTTTCAGCCTTCATTTTTATTGACAGTATAAGTACACTTGGGGCAGATCACTTTAGCAATTTAATAATTTCTGTTGGTAATTTCATAACTGCTTTTCCCAGATAGCATAAAAGCCTATTTCTGATGACCTATGTGGAGCAAACCCCGTAACTGACAGTTGTTATTTTTTCATCCAGTTACCCCCGACACCAATAGACACACCAAGTAGTTACAGGGAAATGTAAAATTCTCAGTTTAAAGGACTACAATTCATTGGGAATCCTCTACATCCTTTTGTGAGAAATTGCAGTTGGTAATTTTATTACCTCCTGGGCAAAAAAAATCCTCTTAGTGTAGCTGTCTGTTTCTAGCACTACTTTCTAGTACAGTACTTTCTGTTCTGTCTGCTAGCTCCTAGAGTCAGATACCTTCTTCACATACAAGTAACTAGAAAATGTGGAAATTTATCATCCTGTACCTTTTGATAAGGAGAAAAGACAAAACTCCCGGGAAAGACATTTTGAAGCTATATTCTATTTCGTAAGGTTCAACTTTTCAACTACTTTGCAGAGGTATAAATACAGAAAACTGAACATGGTCATTCAGTATTGACAATATATCCTTATTTCTGTACTGGAAGTTGTATTGGTGAAACTCAGAGTGGACTACGTAGGCTTTGCTGCAATCCTGACTATCTGGCAAATCCTCTGTGCTGGAAGTTACTGAGTGCAAGGGAGGATGTAGTGGACAAAAGAGATTCTTTGCAGATCTGTCAGCCAGCAGATCCACATTTTCCCTGCTTAAACAGCTATTTCACTCTCGTTGAATATTTGTATTTGAAAGTTTTGTGTCTGAGGCAGTCCTCGTCAGTTTGGTGTTTCAGGTAGGAGCCTCTTCATGTTCAGGAGTGCCTCTGTGAGTAAAGTTTGCGTTGCCCAAGAAGAGGAATGCAATGTACTGTTTATAGAATTAGTCATCTATTGAACTTTCATGTATAATACCTTTTAAGAAGCTCTGAGTAGTGGCATTTGATATTTTGTAGTAGCCCTCCTTGTTTTGCTTACTGACAGTAAAATATAGCAAGGACAAAGGACGCAGATGCCCTTTTTTCAGAAGCCTGCTAAACAGCAAGGCTTTCATACTCCTTGCTAAAGCATAAGACCTGCTGGACTAGGGGAGCTGGGCTCAGGTCTGTGTTCTGTCATAGGTTTTCTTTGTATTGATGGCCAAGGCACTCTGAATGTCTGCAACTCTGTGGCAGGTTGACCCAGGCTGGATGCCAGGTGCCCACCAAAGCCACTCTGTCACTGCCATCCTCAGCTAAACAGGGAGAGGAAATATTACAAAAGGCTCTTGGGTCAAGATAAAGACAGGGATCACTCGCCAGTTACTGTCACAGGCAAATATACTATTAATATTGGGGATATTTAATTTATTACCAATCAAATCAGACTAGGACAATGAGAAATAAAACCAAATTTTAAAACAACTTTATACCACCTCTCCCTCTTCCCAGGCCTCACCTTCACTACTGAAGCTTTACTCCTCTCCAGTAGTGCAGAGGGACAGGGAATGGGGTCGTTTCACATGCTGTCTCTTCCACTCCTTACTCAGGGACAGGACTCCTCACCCTCCTCCCCTGCTCCAGAGTGGGGTCCCTCTCATGGGAGAGAATCCTCCAGAAACTTCTCAAGCATGTGTCTTTCTCTCTTTATTCTAGTATGAGTTAAAAATGACATGGTAGAGCTCCCTTTCCACCAAAGACAGATTTCCAGTCTCTCTGAGTGTCTAGGCTTGTAAAATAGCTACAGTTCTCTTCCAACAACAGAAAAAAACACATTTGTGGATCCTTGAGAAACACAGTTTTATATACCACTCTCTCAAATACACATGTAGAAAATCCCCTGTATCCTGAAGCTCAAATAATGAGAAAAGTGACTATCAGGTGAATCCTTGAAATTATGGCAGATGGCTGTATCTGACTTGATATAATTTCATCTTATCAGTGATTTTTTTATTATCTCAAATGTCATCCTCTGTGATAAATTACATATTTCATCTGTTCTGCAGGAACAAGTGAGATCAGGACTGAAACACTATTGAGCACACTCCCATCTGCCTAAACCAAGGGGTACATTTAATGAGGTCTCTTTTTTCTTCTGCACTTCCATTGTGCCAAATGGAACTAAGCATGGCATAAGGCTTTCTTTCAGGAGATGATGCAAATTTTAAACAGTTGGAAAATAATGAAGGTATTTTGTTTTGGTTTTTTCTCCATCAGGGCCTCTTAAAAAAGAAAAGAGAGACTAAAAACACGAAACTTATATAAGTTTTTGGAGTTTATTTTGTTTCCTTTTGCTTCACATTAATTTCCAATGTAGACCGCATGGGATTTCTATTACTTTCAGTTAGAAGAGACACTCCAGCTAGAAATACAGCTCCAAATAGCCTGGTTCAAATCAGAAAACTGCCCTGTCACTGATTGTGGCTCAGGCTGGGACATTCATCCTTCTCTGAACTATCCAGAGCAGCAATTGTGTTGGCAAAACCATTTGAAGAAAGAGTAAGGAGAGTTATTCAGAGAGCTTACTGACAGTTCAGGATGGCCTGTCCTAGAGGAGTCTGAAATCCTGAATCTTAACCTGAGAAGTTTTGGAGAGCTTTTAGAGTGCCTAAGAGAGCCTAACCCTTCTGCATCTAAGCCAGAAGAGTGCATCCGGGCCCTTTGATTTGAATGAAAACAGGGTATGAAATTTGAATGCAACAGTACTTTTTTACTTTTATTTTTTTTTAACTTGTAATAGAAATCTGGAGTAATATGAAAATGGGTTTATTTGGAGGTTAGTTTTCATTTAATTGTTACAAGTAGAATGTAGGCTACGTTGTGAATTTCATTGTAGCATGAAATACCTCATTCTCTAAAAGTCTCCTAAGAAGCAGAAGTAATTCAAGCCCGCAATTGCACCGTTTCCTGCCATGGATGTCTGTTGGATCTCAGAAACACAAGAGATTTCATTTTTTCAAATTCCTTAAAGGCACACATTTTTTTTCTCAGTGCTGTCAGATATTGTCAGTAGATCTCCTCTGTCTAATTAAGTGGTCATTTAGTCAATCTTCAGGCAGTAGTTTTTCACTTTAAAGGACCTTCTCAGGGAAAGGCTAAGTGCTCCTCTAAGGCTGTGAGATGTCTTTCTTTAGCGCTGTTCAAAGTCGTCTTATAGCAAACTGTTGCAGCCAAATTCCTAAACCTCCTGATAAAAATCAAGCAGTTCGCAGTCTGCATTAAATATTCTCCTTCAGGAATAATTTTTGTCTGAAAGTGAAGGAATTGCTCTGAACTCTTAACTTGGCCTAGTTTGAGACCAAGAAGTCAAATGACTGATACTTTCTGTTCACAACTGAATTACTTGAGATTTTGCTTTGAACTAGAGCTTGGGGATTTTTTACAGCAACTTGCATGCTTCATTGCTCTGGTAACTTAGAGAAGCTTTTTGATGCAGAATTTTTCTACTTAACACCAAAACTGAGATGCTGATATTGTGCCATATAGTTGTGTAAGGTTTGTTTGACTCAGGAGGCAAATGTCCCTGTGCTGCAGCAGCCTGTGTGGGGCACCCGTGCAGCTCTGCAGGATTGGAGGCTTAGACAGGCTGAGAGATATCTGTGCTCCAGAAATACTGTACCTCTTCTTTCTTTATTGTTTTCAACAAATGACTACCTAAAAATGGCATCAATAGTCTCCCAACCGATCTTATACTGCTCGCTAGTTTTTGGTGGGTCCTTTTTGGCTGATTCTTCCTAGCAGTTGATTTTATCTTTTGTCTGAATCTATCCTTTTAGCTGATAGAGCTTCCTAGCTGGGACTAATGATGGCATTTTGGGCTGTAGCAATTGCTGCTGTCTATTTCGGTACTGCATTTACTGACTCTCGTCATGCGCATTCATCTCTGCTCCTTTCTGTCTTGCTGTTCTTCTCCTGCTAAGCTGTATTGTTTGTCCCACGGGCTCCCACAGCAGGCAGAGCCCGGCTGCTGGGCACCAACTTCAGGGCCCCTTGGCTGGGCTGTCACACAGCCACATGGCTGATATAACATCACTCCCCTCTCAGCCCCACAGCCCATGCCCTGCCCACAGCGATACCCGCGGGCACAGTGCGGTCCCAGCCCGGCAGCCACAGCCCAGCCCGCCCCACAACCCTGGGCCCTGTGAGACATAGGTGGGTACAAACCACTGACCATGACTGGTGGCCACTGGTGGCAGGCTGGGGGCTGAGGGCACTCCCACTTGTACAGGAGCAGAGAGAGAGGCGACCTTTTAAAAGGTCCTGTGGGATGGTGACACCAGTCACCGACTGATAGTCTTCATCCGTGCGCAAAAACCGCTGGCGTGGCAGTGCAGCCCCTGGTGCTTCTGGCACCAGAATCAATAGGTCATCTGCAAAATGTGGGACAGACGAGTTTTGTTGGCACACGTCTCACAGCCCCCAGAATGAACCACGGGGTTTTTAAGTGGTGCTTCCAGTACAGCAGAGGTTTATAAACACAATAGTTGAGATACTTGTAGGCTCCCTTCAGGTACTAGAAGGCTGCAATCTCTTTTCCAGGCTGAACAATCCAAACTCTTTTAGCCTTTCCTCAGAGGAGAAGATGCTCCATCCCTCTAATCGTCTTGGTGCCCCTCCTCTGGACTTGTTCCAACAGGTCAATGTCCTTCCTGTGCTGGAGACTCCAGAGCTGGATGCAGTGCTCCTGGTGGAGTCTCACCTGAGCAGAGTAGAGGAGCAAAATCCCCTGTCTCAAAACTGTTTTGGATGCAGCCCAGGTTGGCTTTATGGGCAGTGAGTGCACATGAGTGGGTCATGTACAGCCTCTCATTCACCAGCACCCCCAAATCCTTCTCGGCAAGGCTGCTCTCAATCTGTTCAGCCCCCACCCAGTACCGATAGGTGAAAGTTGCTCTGTTTTAGGCATGTTTCTCAATTTATTGTTACTCAGGCATTTCCTTTGACATACTCAGTGGAGCATGTCAGAAGTGTTTAGCAACTATTAGAAAAGGTCTAAGCAGAATGGATCCGTTTGGAATTCAGGTGTCAATACTGGATATGCTCAGACGTTTTCAGGAGAGAGACTTCTGCCAGCTACTTGAAATTTCCAGGTGTCTGGCTTAATTCTGGTGTTGACTCATGAGCTGAGAGTCAAAGCTTATGCATTGTCAGAACTAGTCACAAAAAAAAGAATTGCATATACAAAATAATTACCTCTCACTAAACAGGACAATAGGACACAAAGAAATGGAATGAAGCTACACAGAAGGAAGTTCAGATTACACATTGGGAAAAGGTTCTTCAGTGAGGGATTGGTTGGTCACTGGAATGGGCTCCCCAGGGAAGTGGTCATGGCACCAGTCTCATCAGAGTTCTAGCAGTGCCTGGACTATGGTCTTTAGTTATATGGTTTAGTTTTAGGTAGTCCTGTGAGGATCACAGAGTTGAACTTGATGATTCTTATGGGTCCCTTCCAACTTGAGATATTTTACAATTCTGTGATTCTGTCAGATTTCTTCATGGGGGAAAAATAGAAGTAGTCGATTATGTAGCATTAACCAGCAAACAATGCAATGCATTTCTTAATGCCACCAGAAAAAGAATGATAGCAGTAGTGTTTATCATTTCATTCCATTTCATATGAATCATAAATTTTGGAATTTATAAAGGTAAAAAAGGATTTCTGAAGTGTTAAATCTCCAGGAAGGGTGTTAATCCCTTTTCTGTTTGATGACTCTCTGCTCTAACAGTCTAACACTCTTAAATGTCCCTATAGACTGAGGGTGAATTAGTTAAGCTGTGTATACTGAATTGTTATATATTCACAGTACACAAGCAACAGATTATATTAAGGAGAAAGGAGAGACATTCCTGTCCTCAATTGCCTATAAAATTATAAGAATTTTGAGACTTAACTTCCTTCTTCTTTTACTTTTTTTTCATTGATTTAATTACAAAATATTTACTGCCTGTGAAAAGTACCTGCCTTTAAAATTAAATGGATACACATATATGTGCACTGACCTTGTGTTACAAGAACAGGCAGTGGAAGCTTCCTCATTGTTCATTCTCAGTGCCTTCCCTCCTGAAAGGAATGGTATAGTTTGTCCTCCCTGTTCTCCATTTCCCTAAAACAGATATATTTAAAGGTAAATTCTGTGCTCCAGCCTCTTAATTGTTCAGCTTTTTAAAAGAGTGAGGATGTATTCTGGGTGATCTGGGTAACATCATCCTCTAACATTTGTCAGTCAGAACAAGAACATCAGACATTTTTGGTTAGGGAGTACCTTCCAAATGATCTTAAGGGAGAGATCTGGCACCATAAATCCTATGTTTTTATGTATAAAAGACTTTTCTCTCTGTGGAGTTAATAGTAGTGCAGAGGTTGAATGGCATGCTGTGTAATTGAGGTAAGATTAATAATTATTTAAAAGCAATGGTCTTGTATTTGGAAGACTGAGTCATTTGTGCTTTTTAGCAGCTGTTGTGGGCTTTTGCCTTTTGAAAGACTAAATTAGCTTTACATTATCCTGTGTTTTCATTGTTTTCTAACTCTGTGACAGATGTTAGGTTACAGCATCAACATACACAGGTAGGAAGAGAAATGTTTTGTATTTCCTTCTGCACCCTGAGTCTGGTACTATTTTGTGGCTTTTTTTGTTAATATCATGGATAATGAAATAAAGAGTGCACTTAATACATCTGCAAATGGTAATAAGCTCTAGGGAAAGACCTTGAGCACTCTCAAAGCGTACAAGATAATCTTGGCCAATTGGTGGAATCATCTGAAATAAAAAGGATTTTAAAAGGCTGAATGCAAAGTGCAGTACTTCAATAAAAGGCTCTGTCTGCCCATACACAGGACAGGGAATGGGCCAGGCAGAATCTCTGTTGACAAGGAGCTGGTCATTGGCCCTGTATTGTTACCAAATTAGTTGACTCCAAATATCACTGTGTGATATAAAATATGTGCCCTATTAAAAATAAGTCTGAGATATGAAAAGAAATCTTGTGCATGTCACTCATCCCTAATAACATCACTGCTCTTGTGCTAGGGTGGGACCAGAGGAGAGCAGTAAGAGTAGTCCAAGGTATGTGAGCTGTGAGAAGAACTTTTAATGAGTTAGATGTAATTAGTTAATTGAAGAAAACACTAAGGAGTGCCATATTAACAGTCCTCAAAGGCCAAAAATGTTGCCCCAAAAGGGTAAGGACTTTCAGTAAGCAATTGATTTGAATTGAAAAAACTCTTAAAGTGCCCCAATGGCTGAGGAGGTTGAGGAATTTCCATTGCTGTTGTTTTTAAAGACTGAGCAGGCAAATCATGTGCTAAACATACTTTTGTGCCACATGGCTGATTTCTTTCCCAGCCAAACATTTCAACTGCAGAATGGTAGAACATTGCATTTTGGCATGTCTTGCGAGACTTGTGGTTTGGGTTTTGTGGTGTACAATACATTCATTTTGATTATCACTGGAGAAGTTTTCAAAATTTGCTTTTTTCGTGGTATCTGATATTAGGTTTAAGTTATCAGGACAACAGTATCTGATATCAGGTTAGCAGTTGCTGGCAAGTTTTAATAATTGTAGAGAACCTGTCTATGTGACTGGAATTTTCAAGTCACACTTAGGTACCAAAATAGTTTCTTTTCATTGTTTCTGTAATAAACTTGATGACGAGTTTCTCTCTAAATCTGGTTTGTTGGGTTTGGGTTTTTTTGGGGGGAGAAGGGGGTTTGATGTGTCCAAATCTATTACTAAGGAATATTATATGTCTTTCCTGTAGTGCTATGCTACCATGTGTGGCCTGCTTTTGCCTTTGATCCAGAGCAACATCTGGTCTCTGTATCTTGGGGTATATGTTTGGATCTTCATTTTTTCCCAGATCTGATCCAAAAAATGTAGCAGTTTATATTCACAATAAATTCTCTTTGCACGGTATTTAACACCAGTTTTCTTGGGTTTCAGACCTGCAAAAGGATTATTACACTGGCAGATCATTTTTTTAAAATCAAAAGGAAAATATTAGATTATATAGTTTGACCTCTATCCTTAAAATATTGCCCAGCTAATATTATAATGAGCCAAATAATTTTTATCAAGATTACTTTTCTCCACTCCAGGTGTCAATATATGGACAATTCATCACTTTTTCCTTTTATTTATTTCACTGGTTATTTGCTTTACTTCTATAGGCTCTATAGAATTTTACTCAGGAAGATATCAGAGAAGTCTCACTTGGGTTACTCTGTTATGTCTGTGGAAATGAACTTCCATAGAATCCCAGAGAATTTTGCTATTAACTTATTTAGTGTTTTTTCTCTTAAATCTGCAAGAAGTCGTTATAAATTCTGTTGCATTCTCCCCTCAATTTCATATGATTGTATGTTATTTCTGTAAAATATGTCTATGCAACAATTTCAAAGAGAATTTCTCAGTTCCAAAATTATTATAATCGTAATATTATGATTAAGGTCACGTTCTTACAAATAAGCATATGTGGGAGGGCAGGGTTTATATGAAAATGAAATAGCAGTAAGCTACTCATCCTCCTTCAACTCTCCTTCAAAAAAACCCAATAACTTTTCTCTGGTCTTGAGCATCTTAGCTCATATTTTTATTACTTAGAAACTTCCAATTTCACATCTTCCAAGTCACAGTGTTAAAACAAAGAAGTTACTACCTGGTTCCTTTTCATGTGGGACTTTGCAATGGTTGTTGCAATACCTGGCACACAAAGAGGGACTGGGTGTTTATATACTGAGAGATGTAGCATGAGAGATAAATTAAGACGAATGTTAATTACATAGTTGCTCAGTCACTTTGCATAGTAAAACTTCATTACAAAGTGAGTTCCTGCTCACCTTTAGAGAAGCAGCCAGTAACTGTGATTTACAAGGCTATCAAAACTATGGAAATGCTTGCTTTAATCAGAACTGTAATTATGAGGAAATTTGCTGCAGGAAAATTTACTCACAGAATGAAGATTAAAAAGATCTGAGTGTTGTCTATCAAAGCACAACAATTAATTTTTTTTTTTTCCCCAAGCCCAAGAGATCCTTGTGGAAGAAAAAAATAAAGCAAAATTCTGTCCTTTGATTACAGTGGAGAAAATAAACTGCAACTGTTATTGTGACTTCCTCAGATAACAGTGGTAAATGTCTACAAACGGACATACACACAGTCAATGAATGGATTTAATCCACTCTCTGAGGTTGGAATTGGCTATCAATATAGCTACTTGTAATTACCTCCTTCGTATTAAATAATTCTCTTGGCTTGAATGTAACAAAACCACTAATCTAAAGAGTCATTTTTCTTAATCCCAGGGCTTCTGTAGCCCCCGCAGCTGCCATGTGAATACTTGCAATATTTAATGCACTTGTCTTTCCAACAATTTCTGTGCAACCAACTCTTCCTTTCCTCTCAGGAGACAAAGATGCTGTCATCCCTATTGTGAGCACCTGGACAGAGCTCAGCTACTCAATAGAAAAGGGCAGTATGCATTAAGTGAACTAAAGGACCAGAAATCCATTGAGAACACTGATGATTTTTTTTAAAAATTATCTTAAATGGAAAGATTTATTTTTCAGATAGTGGTTTCCTGTCAGTAGGAAGAAAGAACGATTCTACGAGGCAAAATTAATCAAACTTGGAGCCTTATGAAATAGCATTCTCACACTTGCTGATGCAGCTGAATCACAAGGGCATGTGGGAATGGCACAATGCAGAATAGTCACCATGTTATCTTGAGGCCTGGTCTGATCTAATTAACCCTTCTCATAGGCAAGGTTAATGAGCCTGTATACAGTCCGGCACAGGAGTTTTTGTTTTCAACTCGCTTGGAGCTGTCCTAAGGCTCCACTGCAGCAGTGCAGCAGAGGGATGCAAGTTATTAAAATTCAAACATGAAACGTGTCTTAAGGATGCTTGTGTGGTTTAATACAACCCAATCTTGTAATTAATGGGTCTCACTCCTCTGGGATGAGTAACTGTCTTAGAGCTGTGACTGTGAGCAGCACTTCACTGGAGGATGGCAGCAAGGAGCACTGTAGGGCAAGTGACTCATAAAGGCCACAGAAGAGGTGGAGTGGAGAGCTGGATTGTGGAGGTTGGAGTGAGTTCATCTTTCTTGCTGTCCCACCACAGGTTGCACTAGATACCAGTTTCACTCCAAAACTTCTGTACAAACTGCTGATGTTAACAAATGTCTCCTTTCCTATCCTACCCCCAGTTTCTGATAGAAACCCAGACAACCTCTTACAGTGTTCTCCATAAGACAAGAGCGTGAGCTCCACGATCCAAGGGGTTCCATTTGACCTTTTCTTTGCAGTCACAGACCCTTGTACGTTACCAGTATTGTGGAAACATCTACACATCACACACTTCTGGACAAAATGCACAAATTATTTCCCCCAGTACAGGCACACTAGAGACCCAAAGTGTAAATCATATTGACATGGTGGTCAATGGATTGTCTCCTCCCAGCAGTTCCCTTACTTCCTTCCCTCTTTCCCCACTGTCCAGAAAATCAAAAAATAGACTAATGAACTGACTTACTGCTTTTGTTTCTAACTTCAAGTAGTTAATGGAGAAAAGAATTTAGAATAACTTCACTTTTTTTCCCCGTAAAGGTGCATTTAATAAAAATCACAATAGTTATGCAGACAACATGTAATTTATAAATTAAATAACGGTAATTCTACTATAAGCAGAAAAAAATGGATAGTCTTCCTTCTAAAATTATTTTTAACTGTCATCTCGGATGGTTTATTCAAAAGGAATGCAATTTATTTCACACTAATTAGGCTATACAAGTAATGAACACAGATGTGGGAAATTTTCTGTTTCTTCATAGAATGTTAAGCTGTGGTCTTTCAGACCAGTAAAAGATCAGTGTCATAGAACAGTTCAGCAATAACTTTCCAGTGAATAATTTATATGATTAATTTCTGTCCTTCTATGTGTCATTGGATTTCCCATGTGTGGATTTCCCATGATCAGTTTTCTCTGTTACTGTATTTACATTGAAATGGTATAAACAATTAATTGCCTTCTTTCTTTTCCAAACCAGTGATCTAATATTGGCCATTTCTTCTTATGGAATGAATTACCTACGTCTCGTGGTCCCGAGTTTCTTACCTCTGGTTGTTTTACATGTTTTCTAAAATGGGATTTTTTTTTTCCAATCCATTATACAGTTTGAGTGAATACTTGCATGTATGAATTTCAAATTCATACATATTTGAGCAAGTAAAATGCATTTATTGAAAAGTTTGCAAAGTAAATATGAAAATGGATACTGATTAGTCCAAATATAATTTCTAGTCTGTATATTTGCTATCAATTTGTTCCACCACATGCTCTCATCTATGTCATGTACTTAGATTAAATGTTTTAGCAGAATTTGTTATAAAATGAGTTTGCTACTGAAATGTCAGCTCAGCCCCACTTTTAACTTAGCTATATTGGAAACTGAGAGTAGTGGTAATAATACTTAATGAAATGTCATCTGAATCGCTAAGTGATCTGAAGGTGCTTGGAAAAGAGAGTAGATAGAACTCTTCTCATTTGCAGATGGGGGAAACTGAGGCCTAAAAAGATTTTACAACTTGCCCAAAGTCATTCAGGACTCTGGAAGAAGTTACAATAAAAGTATTTCAACTTCCATTTCTCAGTTTACCGTTATAGGATCCAGTGTTTAGTAAGCAGAGCCTGTGGCAAACATGCCACAGGTTGAACTAACCCTTTAATAAAGAGAAACAGAATGTTGATATTAAAATAGTGTTTTCCAGTAGTGAGAACTTTCTTTTAGATTTATTAATCTTAGTGCCACTTTTCGATGGCTTTTCTGCTGTCCACTCATTTCTTTCTCAAAATTTCAACATACTCATTAAATATGTTTTTATTGACTAAATGAAAATTAAGAAGTAAAAGTAGAAAACCCAAGTCCAAGGCTCCTTGACCGATAGACGGGAAATCAGAAAAGCTCTTCAAAATTTGTTTTTGTTATATTTCTAGATATATTTTTGTAAACCATGGTGTTGGTTCCTTCTTGATTACTTTCCCAGAATACCAATGCATACAAAATGCTTCAGAACAAGTTTCTCTTTTTATTTATGAATGCAAGCATTTGTTAATGCTGTCCCTTAGTTCATGACTTCAGAATTCAGCAAGGTATCAATAACATGATCAACTAAATTCATATTAGTCTCAGGTTTCTGATAGGCATATAGTATCTATAGTTCTAAATGTGTTTTTCTCTCTAATGTTCTCCAGACACAGCAGTCTGCTGTTCTCTGACATCAGTCTGTGCTTGTAAATTCTAAAAGTGAAGCTTTTCTAAAAGTGAAGTTAGTCTGTGTGGTAGCCCATGTAAGACTAATTTTTTCAAGCAATATAATGTTTTGAGGTTGCATTCTTATCCTGGTACTCTTGTATAACTCAGGAGTAACTTCAGCATTACTTGAATATTAAGTGGGACAGAAAAATATCCTACTTCATTTAGGACTTTTTGTTAGAGAGAGAGTACTTGTAATTCCCAAGATCATACAAGACACTTATCTTTGATATTCTGAGTAAAACCTGCCCCCCAGAACAGTTCCATTGGCTTTCCGCACAAGAGTTTCCAGTCCTCTGGAAGAGTGCAGTCCTCTGGGTGATTTCCCCATTTATAATGTTAGATGCTCCTTTTGATTTTATCTGGCATATTTTTTCATCTCTAAAATGAGAACTACAAGACATTGTTTCTTCTGTTGTTTCCAATTGATTTTTTTTTTTTACTTCTTGATGCTCCTAGTCTTTTCTCAAATCAGTTTAAATTCTTTTATCCTAAAAGTCAGCCAAGAAATCCTTCAGCTATAGATTGTTTTGTACTTAAATGAAGAAAAGATTGTGTTGCTGTTTCCACAAGGGGATAAAAGAAAAGTAGATTTGTTGCAACAGCCTTTTTTTTTTCTTCTTTTAAATATATGTGTGTTTTGTTTTCTTTAAAACCACAGTGGAAGCTTTAGATGAAAGAGTTACATGCATAAGTTCAAAGTCTCTCCTTGTTGATCACTATTCCCACAAGAAACATGGATGAGAAAAGGTGGATGAGCAGAGCCTACTGGACTCATCTCATCAACTTGACTAAAAGCAAATAATAGGGGTGGAGAAAAGGTTCTTTTAATTTTTGTTTGTTTACTTGCTTTCATTTTTATTCCCCTCTAGGCACAAAACAAGCAAACTGAGCTCTATTTAAAAACAGAGCGTGCCCTTGCTCCCACACACCATCTTTTTCATAATCAGAATCTTAGTAATCTTGTGTTAGAGCATTGTCAAGGATAAAAAAATTCTAAAAGAGCACCTGGGGGAAAACTCTGTAGTCTCAGGAAAGATAATTTTCTACCTGATTGCATAAATAAGAGAAAAAATTGGTGTGTTGAACTTCTTCTATCTGTTAGTATTTAGGCCATGATTCAGATAATTGTTTCTCCTTAGGGTGAGGCTTCTATCTGAGCTCTTCAAAGTACTTCATCCCTGCATGTACATTCATTATATCATCATAAAATGATATCCAGAAGGAATTGCAATGAACAGCAGTGGATTTCACCAGAGACTTTAGGATTTAACAGCAGGATTTAGGTTATGTCCTTTGCAGCTTTCTTCAGCCAATGAGCTTACTTAATGAAGCTTAGGAAATTTGAAAGGCAGATACATTTTTCTTATACCTTAGGGAAAAGGACGATCTTGAGTTGAGATGTTGGGAGGAAATTGCCTTATCTGCAATTGCCTTTCTCAGATTTTCAAGGCCTGGCAGTTCTGACACCAGCCTGTTGGAGACATGGTAGTGGAGTAACCAGGCTAATTGCTGGCTTTTGAGTGGTTCTGGATGTTCTGATAATCTTTATTGCTTTATTTTCATAAAGAAATGTAATTAGCAGTTGCTTCAGCCCTATGTGATTTGGTATGCCTATATAGCAGACTCCACGATCGTATCAATGCATAGCTTAGAAAAGAAACTCCATCAGAAAATGGTTCTGTGCTTTTAAGAATTGCTGTACAATGGGTTTTTTTGTTGTTTTGCTTGTAGAACTGTAATGTAATTCCCTCAAATATAATTTCCATCCACTTCCAGTACAAGGAATAGTAGTTCTATCATTTGCCACTGTTAAATCAGAGGTTTCTTAGCAGTTGTGAGAATTGATAATTGAGATTGATGAAGCAATTCAAATAAAACATCAGTTTGTAATTTTGTGGTATACAGGCAGGTTTTAAACCATATTTGGTCTTAATATTTGTTGAGCTTCACAGAATGAAGATGAGAACTAAGAAATCTCTTTTGTCTAGCAGCATAGTAGCTTACATAAAATGTACTTGCTGAAATTTGCCCATTGCTAGTTGATAATATTTGTACTTCTCATCCTTAGTAAGAATCACCATATAATTTTTGCCACCTTCATTTGGAAGGATGATAAATTACTAGTTGACTTTGCCAAACTGTGGAGCACAGATGGAATTGTCATGGTGGCTAATGCTTCTCGTACTTGTGTGTCTGCCAAAAGCAGTAGCAAGCAACTGCTTGGTTTATTTAGTCTTCCAATGTCCAGCTACTGATGGATTCAAAAGAAAATATTTTCAGACCAGCCCTTTGGTGGAAAGTCCTGTCCTGTACTGGCTTCTCTGGCTGGGAACTACACTTCTGTAATCACTGCTAGGAATTCCTACTGGCACCTGCTTATTGGATCAAAACTTTAATATGGAGGAATTTTAGTTTGGAAATACACAGTCTAGTAGTTACATAATCAGTACTCACTCATACATCCCCTCAGGGTTCTTGAAGGGTTTGTCTCTCACCGTGTCTTCATTACGGGAACTCACACTAGCTATACAAAAATTGAGATAACTGACAAAATTTGAGTGACATGCCAAATTATGAAACCAAAATTCTTAGCAAGTATGTAAGGGATGGGATTCTTCGGTGGTGAAAGAGAGAGGGAGGCTTATGGTTATGTAGAAATTTCATGTTCAGTTCTGCTGATCAGGAACAGTGTTTCAATCCCAGAATCTGCCCCATTGCAGATCAGAACCCTTTCACTCCACTTTCATGTTTCCTAAGGTCTACCTAGTCTACCTACAATCTATCAAGTTTTAACCTTTCTCCTAAGACTTGTAGACTGCATTCAACCTCTTTTCACTTATCTCAGAAAGCTTTAAAGGTAGTGTGATCTATAAAAAACTGACAATTTCCCCATTTCACAGCTACCCCCCAAATACAAAATAGGATAGACCATTGAAGGCAGGGAGTCCAATGTTTATATGGAAGAGTTGGTCTTTGAGACATAAAATCAGAGATTGTTATATCATGTTATCCCACTGACTTGTTTCAAACCAGATCTGGGAGGATCATCACTGTTGGAGGAGAGGATTGAGCCATCAAATGACCTTCCCATAGGGTGTTCTTAAGGACTGGAATCAAAGTGGTAATCTGAAGAAAATCTGCTTTCTGTCTTATTGCAAGTTCCATAAATAACCAGATTTTCTCTCCTGGTTATTTGCTGACTTACTTGACCTGTCTTTTCATTTTGTACAGTAAAGTTGCAGTGTTAGGTAGTGCTTCTGCTGCCTTTTGGAAGCTGTTCTCCAGACAGACTTTGTGTCTATGTGTCTGTTTTGTGTTCATAGATGCCTAAGGCTTAAACAGAGAGTCTTTGTCAGCACCAGGATAAAACTGACATGGCTCTTTATGGGGCAGCTGTCAAACCACTGAATGTCTGACTCTTACTGTTCAGATGAAGATCTGAAAACAACACTGCTGCTGTGAACAAAGTCCAGTCCAAAATTGCATCATAGAAAATAAATAAAGTCAAACACAAGATCTTCTACTCTGCATACTCTCTGCCCATATAAACATGGCTGTATGCACGTAAAACAGTGTTTGATATAAACTTTTGTGTAGTTTTATTATGGGAGAAAAATGGCTGTTTATAAAACTGACAGTTTAATGTTTTTCTACAAAAAAATCTCTTAAGGCAGAGAGGATGTGAATAAGTATAATTGAAAAGCTGAGGCAAAGTTGTAGTTTTAGTTCTAAATTAGCTATTTAAGTGAGGAGGACAGCTGTTGAAAACTTGGGCCTGTATTATCTCCTCAGTTTTTCAGCAGAATTGTTTTTCAAAATCAAGGATGTTGTGACACCTGGGATTTGATCAATGCAAAACAAGTTACTGCATTTAGAAGAAAATTGACATTGGTAGCTATCCTGACATCCTGTCCAGAAGGAGCAATTCCTTTGTAAGCCACACTTCTTATTCTTTGTCAAGCTGAACTAGGGTAGCTGTGAGGTACAGCATGCTGAGATACTGGAGAGGGAGCAGTAATTCAGGTGCTGACAAAAGGCAAGGTGCTGTTGATGGAACCTCATGTAAGAGACACAGATCTGAGTGCTACTTTTGGTCTGACCTGTGCAGATTTACAGTCATTATTGTCAAAACAAATGTCAGCATCTCACAGGGAGAAGGGGAAAAAGAAAAAAGTACAGCTTCCATAAACAGAAAAATAAACGTCAAAGCCTAATATTTCACCTCATTAGTTCTCATTAGGATTAGGAAGGCAGGTAGTATGTCAGTGGGACTGAATAATTATGGCATAATGAATCTTCTTGACAATATGTGCTTCTCCATTGGGCAAAGACCATTGAGAAGAGGCAGGCTCAGCTTGTGACTTCAGTTTCCCATTTTTTATTTCCATGGATATTTTTTCTAACACCGAGTGTGGAGTGAACCTGAAAGTTGATGGAATATTTGTAAATTGGGGGATTAAAGTGGATGAAGTCTTTAAGAGGGGATAGTTTAACCCCTATGTACAGTACATAAGTAAAGCAAAATAATATTGCTGCATCCTTCCTTTCAGTGCTTGTGCTCCATTTTTCAGTGACCTTTTTTAATGCAGAAATGACTCATTGTTGTAACATGTCCCAGGTAGTAGTACAATAGTATTGAATTTAGGGCCCAGAATTCACGCACACACTCTCCAGGTCTGTAGCATCCCTGCATTTTTTACACTAAGCTTATAACAGATTGTTTTGCCAGTCTGGATAGGAATCTGTATAGCAAATGCCAATGAAAAATTGAGTTTAGTCAAAATTAGGATTTGAATTAACTCTTCCAGAATTTAATCTAATGTACCTCTAAGCTCTCTAGAAATTTGCATGACTTACAAATGCTGTTATGTACTGACCACAGTAGGACATGCTGTGAGTTAGATTCATGTTTGTTCCTGTGGAGTATAGAGAAAACAGCAAGTGTCAGTTTGCTTTAGCAGTCAGGGTTACAGCCTTGTTCCAGTGGGAGACAGATTTATCAAAGGAGAGAAGACTTCCCACCACACATAATATCCGTGATTCTTTGCTGCTTTTTATTAGTTTCTGTGATTAACCGCTTAATTTTCCAGACAAAAAGCTTTATTTGAAATCTGTAGTTTCTAATGTCCTCGCATTGTTTGGGGGATGGAAAACATTTGGGTTCTGTAGGATTTGCATTCTGTATTGGTTTTGTGTGAATATGGTCCATGGTTGCCATGCAGGGATAGTGCAGCCCCCTAAGTACCTGCTTAACTGATGCTGTGACACTGTTAACAGCAAAGGGTTTCTGTTTGCATGTTCCTAGGGAAACAGTAATACCTAATGCATTGACCATTTTGTAATGAAAGTTCTACTTCACAACGGCTTTTTCCAGGCTGGTAAAACCTCTGAGGCAAAGGACCCTCTTTTGTAAAATTTGTTTGCACAGTGAATTATTCTGAAAGAAAAAAAAGCAGAAATTAAAACTAGCCAATGGCAACGTGATGTTCTTCTGAAGTAAAGTATATATTCAGTATGTATTCTGAATAGAAAGTTATTTGCATGGGTTTAATATCCTAAAGGATTAAGAGTCTTGTGCTATTTTGAGACTCCAGTTTTCTTAACTGTGCTTATAGAAGTTCCTCAAGTGGAAGACACATGAGGTGCTGGCTGATCCTGCATTTTAGCCCAATAAAGTTATGGGATTATAGAGCTATGGATGTTTCTAACTACAGCCATAATGGTAGTAGCAATTTGAAGAGCACAGCATGTTTCAAACTGGAACAAAGAAATTGAAAGCCAAGAAATAAATCACAAAAGTCCCTGTTTTGTTTTCTGCGTTTTTTTTTTTTTTTTTTTTTTTTTTTTTGGTCTTGTTTTGTTTTTTTGGTTTGGTTTGGTTTTTTGTTTTGGTTTTGATTTGGGGGGGGAGGTTTGGTTGGTTTTGGGTTTTTTTGTTTTCTGTTTTTTGGGTAGTTCAGGCACTTAGTAGACCCTGTGGTCTACTGAGATCTGTGATGAGAGAGTTTGTAAAAGCACAGATTGTACCTAGAGCAGATGCAAGTCTGTTTAATGTTTAAGCACTAATAAAGACATGTTCAGTGCCACATGTTTTGCTACAGAAACTGTTTCAGTAAAACACAATGGTAATCTTTGTGCACAGAGACGGCAGAAGGACTCTTGCACCTATTATGGCTGCTTGGTAGTTCATGTAGGGATGAGTATAAACCCAGTTTATGTAGAGAATCAGTGAAAAAAAATGCTTGTAGGTAAATGACTGGTGTTTGCTTATTGCTTCTTTGAGACTGTTGAAACATGCAGAAAAACTCTCAAAATCATACAAGATTTTTGAGCTTTTGTGCCACCATTATTGCCTGGAGTCCAAGAAGTTCTTGCTTCGGGAGTTAGGTGCTTGAATGAAAGACTTGCAAGTGTCAGGAGGAGTCATATTCTAGTAATGTGAAGTCAGTTGTTTGCAGTAATAGAGGAGGTCAGATTTCCCGTTTCTTTTGGTTAAAGCTTCATGGTAGCATACTATTTATTAGTGATTAGAAGGGAAGAAGCGATAAAAAACAAAACAGAGGAAAAATATTTTTGAATGGGTGGAGGACAATGTGCTGTCTACAAAGGATCTCAGACTGAAAATCTTGTTTTTATTTAACATCTTGATGAAGCATAAAGAAGAGTTCAAATCCGTAGTCATTAATGATAGCCTTCATCCTAAATACAAAGGTATTTTCTTCAGTTGTAATATAATTCTGTTTTTAATACTGTGTCCATTTTCCCTAATCAGAAATTGTTGTTTAAAATTTGAGATACTTTCGCCTCATACTTCTCAGGGCCTTATTTTCAATGCTGGCTTTTTTTCTCTAGGATAAAAGCAGCCATAATCCACCAAAATCCCAGGACTGCCAAAATTTATACACATGATATGTTTTTGTGTGTGTGTGTGTGTGTTTCATAGCTCCAATATGTTGTATTTTCATGTCTTCTTGTCTTTGCAAATATTTCCTTATGGCCTTGTCAAAATTGCTACATTGATCAGTGGGACAATATATGGACCAATCTTAAATGCTAGGTTTCTAGCTAATATAGGTGTCTTTGAAGACGATTTCAGTTGTTTATACATTGCCTCGCAGGGAAAATTGTCTCTTGGCACACAAGATGAGTTATTTTGCCTGCGTATTGAGTAGGGTTATTTTGGGAAGAAAATTTTTTTTTAAGTTTTATATTGGAAATTGTGTAGAACTTTGGGGCAGCCACAGAGTCATAGATCATGAACTGCTCAGAATCAGCTGTGTAGGGCAAGAGGGGTTCTGATTTATGCTGAAGGAATAAAGTCATGTTTGGGAGGCTTTGTATGTGCACAAATGTGTTCAGCTGTAGTAAAAGTACTTCCTCTAGAGGTTGGTGCTGGTTTTCAGAGAGGGAAAGCAGTAATTTCTGTAAGCAGTCAATGTTAGTATAAACACTGGTAGTTTTCACAGTACTAATTGATGTATTAAGCTTGTTTTGCTGAACCATGTGCAAAAGATCAAGTTCAGCAAATATTTTTCAAACACACATGACAAAGAGCAAACTATATGCAGTCGTAGTTCTAGTGTATTTTAGAGACCATGAAAAATAACTTGTAACAGAAATGACTACCAATGAGTAGGGCAAACTCAGCTTGGTGAATAATGTGTTCAGGGGCTACAACTGCCATTTCTGATGTGGTGTCTTAACAAACAGGCTTGGGATGGAGACGTCGCTCGAGAGATTTACATATATCTGCTCCTGTTACTTCTGTAGTGCTTGCCAATATTCCTGCTGCTGTGCTGCGTCTACTTGGTATTTTTGACTAACATGGCATACTGGGGTTTTAAGCCAGAGTGGGAGGGTCTTCTCTATCTTTGCTCCAGCTGTACTGTACTACTGTATATTTATATAATTTACTGCCAGTGTTCTGTCACTGAGAAAACTCCACTTTCCAGATTGATGTAAAGGCTCCCCTGAAGTCTGGGGAGCTGAAAAGAAAGAAGAGTGCTGACATGTTGATTTTTGAATGCATGCTATCAATAAAGCCAGCTGCATTACTCCAGCAACCACGTGGCTAACACGAAGTTTGCGTAGCATCACATGGTAAAAGGGCTTTTGGTGATAAATCTTCTCAGCTACACTCAGCACTTTTTAGTCTCTGAGGTATTCAGTGCCATTGGAGTTGTTCTATGCCTGAAGAAATGAATGTTGTGGCTGAAAGAAATGAATGTTATGGTTTCTTAACTGTGTTAAGTAAGGAAATTTTCAGATTATGAAACAACAGTGGTACACTTCCTGGGTTCCTAAAATATTTATTAAATGGATATCTAACACCTTCAACCAGAAATATGCCAGCATAACCTGCTGGCCTAATGCAGTCCCTTGTGAAATACTAGATGATAGAGTCAAGTGATGTTTAAATGGTAAGGAAAACAAATAGCCACTACTGCAAAGGGCAGGGGTTCTTATAGCAAGTGTATTGTCATGAATGTACATTGTAGATGCTAAGATTTGCCCCGAAAGTAAGGTACAAATCTCTGTCCACACAATAGCAGCTACATATCTGATATCTCAGAATGCGAATGGTAAAATAGGTGATATCCACTGGGGAGCCAAAATTACTTCAGATTCATTAATCTACTTTGAGTAATGCCATATATCTATTTAGTCCCTAATGATCCCATTTTCTTTCTTACTTTTTCACGTAACTATCTTTAAATACTTTTCTAAAATAATTACGGGTATGTATTCCGATGTGCTGGATTTAGCTGGGCTAGAGTTGATTTTCTTTGAGGTGGCTCGTGTGGGACTGTGTTTTGGATTTGTGCTGAACACAGTGTTGATGATGTGATGTTTTTGTTATTGCTGAGCAGTGCTCATACAGAGTCAAGGCCTTTTCTGCCCTTCTGCCACACTGGCAAGGAAGTTACGGGTGCATGGAAACCTGGGAGGAGATAGAGTCAGGACAGGTGATCCCAGCTGACCAAAGGGATTTTCCATACCATATGACATCATACTCAGTATATAAAGTTGGGGTAAAAAGGAGGAAGGGAGGGAACATTTGGAGTGATGGGGATTGTCTTCTCAAGTAACCATTACATGTGATGAAGCCCTGCTCTTCTCATGGACAGGTAGGTCAGCAATCCCCAGAAGTGCTGAATGAATTCCTTGTTTTGCATTGCTTGCATGTGTGGCTTTTGCTTTCCATATTAAACTGTCTTTATCTCAGCCCTGGAATTTTTTAGCTTTTACCCTTCTGATTCTCTTCCCAATCCCACTGGTGGCAGAGTGAGCAAGTGGCTGCGTGGGGCTTGGCTGCTGGCTGGGGCTAAACTACCACATCATTTCACTGTTTCTCACATTGTTCTCAGCTCTTGACTGGCTGTTTGATTTACTACATGCATACGTGAGCCTGTGCTCCTTTAGCATTTGGAAGATAAAGGATAATCTGAAAAAAGTTATGATGCAGCCAGGACCAAAAAAATATTGGCAATGTTTAATCAGTGAGGGGTCCGAAAGGCTAAAGGCCCAGCTAGGCTTATGTTTCAACTCTGGCTTAGTATTATTAATTGGCCTTCTGTCATGGGAAGATGATTTTAGGTAGAAGTCTGCTGCCTTCCTACCCAATATGAGACACCAACTCCATCTGAGAGGAGAGCAGAATAGAAATAAGGGCATAGATCCATATGAAAGTATTTGCAGAGGGAATTTCCTGGGCTAAGGAGAATATGTTTTGACTAAATCAAGGCAATTTTATGACCCCCTTCATGCCACTTAGCTTCTAAATATACACATTCCTGAGCAATCTGGAATAGAGCAGTGGTAGATTATTAAAGCCAAACATAAATAATAAGCCAAATTGTTTAGCTTTGCACATTTTACATAGTCTACATATAAGTGAGTTACATTTGCAATGGGAATAAATACAGAGCATATCACTGATATGCAAGGCTAATCAATTAAATTCAACCAGATAAACAGGGCAAAGTATGAGACTGTATTATATCCCCAAAAATTCCTGTTTCTCAAAATATCACACAAATAAATACTCTCTGGCAGCATGCCAGCAAATCTGAAGTGTTCTGGACTATATAATTTATCAAGGGTAACAAATTACCTTAATCTTCTGTGATTTTACTTTGTAGCATGAATAATCTACTTTTATATCTCTTTTATATCTCTATATATCCTAAAATACGACTGGATATCATTTCTTTAGAGTACAAGACCATTGAATAACTCCATCTCCTCTCCTTTGAGGACAAACTACTGGCTTCTGAAAACTCTTGTACTCTGACAACTTCTCTTTCCAAAGACAAGCCCTCCCCCTTTTTTTTTTTCAAGAAGTACTTTATTAAAAATATACTTGGGAATAGGTATTTTGAACTCAGTTATGTAAGCTATCTGCAACTATGAAGTCTCTGAGAATTAGCTGTTAAAAAAAAAAAAGACATTGAACCAACTGAAGGCTGTGTTCTTTCTAAGATACAGAGAGCTGTTTTAACTTTATTTTCTCTAGCTTTTAATTAACTCTGTAGCTACATGTCAGTTTTGGTGTGAGGGAGTACTTGCCTCAGATGCCTGTGTGTGTGGCTGTGCATTCCATGCTTCAGTTACACTCCATGTTCAAAAATGTTTCCTGAAATCTCTTAACTGTGTAGCTATCTGTTTAGAGATACTTCTTGAAGCTTCCTAAACAGTGTTGTGGTATCCACCTGTCGTGACTTTAATATGTGGTGTTGTTCAGTTATGCTGTGTTTTGTTCAATGAGCAACAAAGCCAGCACGTCCAACAGCAAGTGTGAGGACAAAAGGTGACACGTCTGGTCCTTGAAGAGCAAAGAGGCACCAGTGTTCAGGGGGTGTTCCACAGCTGGGAGGGGTTGTGCAGGCAGAACTTCATGACTTCTGCAGCATGTGGTCAGTGTTAGTCTTATTCCTGATAATAGCAGGTGCGCGGGTGGAGGGGAGAGGCTGAAGGAATGTATGCCTCTAACTTGCCTCCTGTTTTCAGCCTGTAGCATTCCAGCAGAAAGTAGTTTCAAAGAATGAGGTTTATGCAATGAAGTTGTAAAAATGGTCTTGCCTCTGCCCTCGAGCAAGGTTTGGTTTGGGCATGGGCTTCAGTGTAAGCTGGGCAAAATGTTAAACCCGTTTTTTACGAGACTTAAGGGAGTTACCAGCAAAGACAACCTACCCCTTTGTCCTTACCTTTTCTAATGGAAAATCTGATTTTTTAAATTTATTTCACTTGTCACTTATACATGTGTCTTCAGTGCCTTCTTCTTTCTCTCCCCTATCTAATTATATTTTTTAAAAGTGCAGTTTTCTGCAGATTTTAGAGGCATCAGCAGCTCCCTTTCTTTTGGCATCCTAAATAAGATGAACACTCACAGATAGCAGTGGGAGGTTAACAATCACCTGCTTTAATCAAAAAACTTTACATTTCAAATGTAATCTAGATCTAGGCTGGGGAGAGCTTTCAAAAAATTGTGATATGGAACAAAATGGCTGCAGCTTAGATGTTATAATTGGCTATTTTGGATTAGATCATAATTCATTTTTTTCTAGAGATGCTTTTGATCAAACAGGAAGAAAATACATTTAAAAGCAGCTGCTGTAATTAAGATTAAATATCGTACTTTTATTGTTTTTTAGCTTCTAATAAGCTATTACATTTTTTGAGTCACTTTGTCTTACTACACTCTTGACCGCATATATTCAGAAAATGTAGTGGTAATATTTTAAGAATAGAACCCATTTTATTTCTGTTGCTTCAAGATTTTTTTCATATTTTTATTGCCTGTTTAACACCTTGGATTTATAATGGTTCCATGAGCTTTAAATGAAGACAAATAGAAGGCTAAAAACCCCCTAATACTAGTAGAAAAATTTATTAAAAGTTCCTGCATGGCTTACACTTCACTACTTTGTGTGACTTGTGTACCAATGCCTCTTGGCACTGAAGCAGGTATGAATTTTGCTACTGACTTGGAAGGGATAGATATTGTCCTCATAGCTCTGCTCAGACCCTGGCATTTTTGAATTGCATTACTCAGTTCCTCACATGAGATTCCTGGTTTCTCCCAGAATTTGGCTTTCCAGCAGGTGATTTGGTCACCGTCTACAAACGAAAAATGCATTTCACTTGACTTGCTCTCAGGAGCTAAGTACTGGCTCCATGCCACTGAGAACAGACTTAGAAGGATTTAGCAAATTCATCCATGCAGCTCTGTTTTAATTGCTCCTGCATTGCTGGGAGTAATGTTTTACTGACAAATATCCAAGTGCTGCAATTTCATCTTTATGAATTCTCTTGCTAGAATGATATGTGTGCAAATCATGTTCTCTGTCTGACAAAGAAAAGAGCACTCTATAACCTTTCCTTGCCCTTCCCTTCTCTTTTAAACCCTTTTCAGAACAACAACCAAAAAACTATATGATACTTAACAGGAGCAAGTTCTACGTTACACTCTTGTCTGTTAATCTCATCCTATTATTTCTTGTTCTGAGACTGGGTATTAATGATGTCAGTCAGCATTCTTTGAGGTGAAGAACAGAGTAACAGACCATGCTATTGCTCTGAGGACTCTTTGCTCCATTCACAATGTTGAAAAAAGCAAATACTGAAGGAATTTGGCTCCCATCCATATTGTGGCACTGGGATAGTTGCCTAAGTACCGTGGCCATGGTGGTTTAATGTTTTAGCCGTCAGTGGTTGTCTCTGAGCAAGAGATATTGTTTAAAACAAAAATTAAGTAAATTAGGTTAATTTATTTTGAATTGCATGCTTAAGGCAAAAAGGCTCCTCTACTCTGGATTACTTTGCCATTGATGTACCACCTTTGTGAGTATTCTGAAGGCATTTACTTTTAGTTGTGTGATTTAATTATATTTTCCAGTAGGTTTGGTTTGTCTACTAATGATGTTAGGCTGGGGTTTTTTCAGTTAATATAAAGTATTTCCTTTTTTCTCCCATTATTCCTAGAACAGCCTGAAAGATACAGCATACCTTGCTTTTCTTGTTAATTTATTAGGGCAGAGAGATGATATTTGTCTGATGTCTCCTATGCACATATGTTGCCTGCATTAAGGGAATATTAGATTCCTTGTAAAGCATATGAGCAAAAAAAATGTTAGTCATAATGCAACCATTCATCATCTGATGCTTTAATTCTAAGGACTATAAGAGAGAGAGATTGTTAGAGTCTAAACACAATTTTCCAAATTTTAATATCTGAAATAAGTTTTCAGGGCCATGATTCACAACATACTGTCACTTTTGGGGATAACATGTTTGGCAAACAAATGACCTAAATAGTACCATCATTAAAAAAAAAAAATAAAAAGGAACACACATCAGTATTTTAAGTACTTTCTGCTGCTGATGACTTTACCAAGCTTGAGGATGCTTGAATATAATTCTTGAAACAATAGGGCCACTCTTTCTTATCCTGAACAACACTACTCTTTCCAAGCATCCTCTTTGGTTACAGTACAATTATTCATACAATACCACAGAGTCTATACAGTCACTTTCCTTCATCTGTCTCCCACTGTCTGCTAAATATAGAGTCACAGAATTGCTGAAATTCCAGGCACATCTGGAACTTGCCTACTCCAAGCCCTCTGCTCAAAGCAGGTTCAGCTACAGCAAGTTTCTCAGGACCGTAGGTGCAGGTCCCTTCATTTCCCTTAGCTGAATTTCATGACATTCCCGTTTGCTCAATTTTCTGTCTTACCAATGTCACTCTAAATGGCAGCACAACCATTGCTCTGTCACCCATTCCTCGCAGTTTTGTAGCATCTGTAAACTTGCTGAGGATGTGCTTTTTCCTGTTATCAAGGTTGCTAATGAAGATGTTAGACAGTGTTCACCAGTTATCAGGTATCGACCCCTGGGGTGAACCACTAATGACTGGCCATCGGTTATGTCACTGATTGCAACCCTTTAAGCCTGGCATTTCTGCCACTTTTCATCAGTTTGTCAATGAGAATGCTATTGAAGAACGTGATGAAAGTCTTGCTGAAGTCCATATAGACAACATCAGCTACTGAGCCAATCATTTAATTGCAGAAGGCTATCACCTTAATCAGCTGTTACGATTTCCCTTTCAGAAATCCATGCTGACTATTCCCAGTTGCTTTCTTGGTCTTAAACATTTGAAAATAGTTTCCAGGATTATTTGCTCCATCAGGGATTGAGTTGTGATTAACTATCCTATAGGTCCCTAGATCCTCCTCCTCACCATTCTTGAAGATAGGAATGACATTTGATTTCTTCCTGTCCTGAGGTGTCTCCCCTGATCACCGTGACATTTCAAAGATAATTGAAAGTGCCCTAGTAATGACACCAGCCAGCACCTTTAGCACTTGGGAATGCCAAATCCTTGCCTTTTCCATTTTTTATCTACAACTTGCAAGTAACAGTAATTAATTAAATACATAACTGTATCAAAATGGCAACAACTATTTCACAACTTTTTCCTCTTAAAGACATAGTTACCTTAACTGCTCGTCTACTGAGCTCTATTGCCAAGTGGTATATTATCAGGTGTAGAGTTTAAAATCTTTGACAAACATAACAGAAAAAGTCAACTATTTCTCTTATAGCGAGGAGGGAGGGAAGTTTGCACTTCTAATTTTATGGTGATAATTATCCTACTGTCATTATTCTGTCACATGCTTCAGCACAGATTTATTAAGCTGATATTATATGCCTCCTAGGCTGGCTCTTTGAGAAGCAGATAAAATTCTGTCTTTTTACAAGCCTGCAGGGAAGAGCTAATTCAACCAGGTTAGTCATGATTTATGGGCATTTATCCTAATCAGCTTTTCTGACAAGCCTCCCATTGGGATATCACTAGGTTTGAAGCAGACACAAAAGTCTAGTTTCATTTCTCATTGTGAGCTGTGCAGAACTTTTCAATTCAGACACTTCTGTCTGAAAACTTGGTAAAACTGACTTGAACTGTAGCTGTACTGGACAGGTAAATACCTCTTTCTAACAGCTTACCAGAGGCACTGAGTGTAGTGTACAGCTCATCTGTAGCTAATATTAGGGATGCTGTTGAGCACTCAGGTGATGCTTCACATTTTTAGTGAATATTGATCTGTCTAACCTTTATATAATTCCAAATCCACCCTTTTGTGGTAGTTAATTCTTTGAAATGTAACGAAATAGAAACAAAGAAATTAAATGATCTCTCGAACCAGAGATTAAAAAACAGAATTATTAAAAATAATGTATAGAAAATAATCCGTTGTTGCACGCTGAACAGTTGCTGACTTTGGGGACTGTTGGCACTATTTCACAGACAGAGAAGTATGTGAAGGGCTTCTTTGATGTTCTGAATAATGATCTGCCACATGGACCTAGTGATGGTTTTATTGCCTCATGTCCATGAGGGATGTTATCTTCTGTGGCATTTTTTCTGGTTACTCCCTCCAAGAGTGACATTTAGAAGGAAGTAAATGTTCATTAGATGGAAGATGTAATTCTGATGTGTTTAAGTGCCTACATATCTCCTGAGTGCACTGGACTTTGCTTGTTGGGGAGGATGATGAGGTACGGAGCAAATTTAATGAACAGTCCTACAGCTGCCCCTTTTAATCCTTCAATAAACATTTCCTCTCATATCCTTTTTTTTAGGATTCAGCTTTAAATACTCAGTGTGGCAAGAAGCACTTTTTAAAAAAAAATGGTGGTAATTACAAAATTCACACATGAATTGGGAGGGTGCAAGGAAGTATTTGTTACTTTGAATTAAGAGACCTAGTGAGGTTAAGGATTTGGGCAATATGGTTTATATCATCAGTCAAACCACAGTCTTCCTTGGATGTAGATGAAATCGAGCCTGGAGAAGACAAGCTCAGTTTGAAGGATAATTCGTTTGTAATTTTCCTCTGGTTCTGAGTCTCTCCTGTGCAAACCGTGACATTTATGAGAACACCAAACAATGGTTCATGGAAGGAGCATTGTTGATATTCTGGAGCATGGTGGAGGTTCTTTGGTGTCAGAATTATGTGAGCCTTATAAATCAAGCACAGTCCCAGCTAATTTAACTGCATCTTGTGTTCTGTGGTGGAAAGGCTGAGATCTTCCTCTCCAAGGAAGCCTGAAGATTTTAGCTCTATGCAGCTGCTTGGGTCTGATGATGTCTGGGGTTTAAATACCAAGCAGAGGATCTGGAATTCAGCTGTCTGGAAGGAGGTCATCAATGTTTCATCCTTTCAAACTTCTGTAGCTGATACTTACAACCTTAGCTGTACACTTTCCCTTAACCTGCATCTGAGATCTTAGTTACTTAAGAAGAGATCTTAGTTCCTCTTACTAGCTGGACCAACTTTTAAAACAGCAATAGTAAGAGCACTTATCTGCCAAGAAAACTGGGGGTGAATAAGTTCCTATAGCTAAATAAATTAAAGGCAAAAAGAATAATGCAGTATATTTATCCACATTTGCAGAAAGTGTATAGAGCATAGTTTCACTGGAAGCCATGTCCTTCATTCTGATTTACGCTGCCAAAGAATTTGAATTGGTATCAGAGACCCCCATCCTGCCTCTTTTTTACCTCTCCATTTGCAGTTCTTATTCTTCAATGGTATTTTTATTTTCCAAAAAGCATAATTGCTTTTTGGTGGGAGAGTGCACACTTAAAAAAAAAAATTCAGATTTGCACTCACCACTCAGGCAAGCATGAAGTATTTGGATTAATATCTAATGTATTTCTTTGTTTTCCTGGGTACAGTGATAAAAATATTCCAAGTTTTTTGTAGCTTGTGCACATAGAGAGTTTTCCTTCTGAGAACTGCAGTTAGCAGAAAAAGGGAGAGAGAATTAGTTCATAAGCTAAGTCCACTTTCAGAATGTGGACTTATTTGAATAAAGATTTTGTATATGAAATTTTCATTTACATTTAGAACTATTTTTCACCTATCCCTGCTTATTGTCATACAAGTAATAGGTGACCTATGAAAAAGGAAGTATTTTACCTTGTAAGCCTCATAAACAAACACCTTTTAGTGACAGAAGCTAATGTTTGTCCCTGAAGGAAAACCTTTTCCTCCACTTTTCTCTGTAGTTAGGAGCTTTCCTTTTAATAGGTAACAAAGCAGCATCCCACAGTCCAAAGGTTGCCTTAGGCTGATCTAAATATTCATTTATAGGAAGAAAGAAAGTAAATTAGACATTGGCAGGTATTCAGAATGTATCTTCTGCCCCAAAGCGTAGATTTACAGCTCTAGAAAAAGTAGTGTCTCATATTACAAAAATATCGATGTGAATTTTTAACATATGCGAGTTCAGGGATGTTCAATTCCAGAATTGTGGTTCAGCCCATCAAAAAGAAAGGAATCATCTAGAAGTTGTGGTGACAGATTCATGCTCAGAATATTTATACCACAGTCATGATTGATACATGAATATAGACAGATCAGTTTGTAGATTTGTGCTGTTTCTCTGTCATTGGTTTTGTGTTTGAGTTCATCATTGCAGAGGTTGAGGTGCCGTGAGGTGTGTCCCCGAGCACACGGTGACCCTCTGTTAGCAGATTTATCTGAGAAATTGGCTACAAATTATTAGTCATCTTATCAACACCTTTTATTCTCAATTGAAGTAGTTCTGTGAAAACATTATGAGGGAAGCCTGCCTCCAGCTAGTGATAAACAAATCACTGGTAGGGCACATAACCCAGCAATTTTGCTTATACTTATGTTTAATATATTTATTATAGTAGCCAGCTCACATCATTGCAGGCAGCAGCAGTCCTACCTGGCCTGCTGCCAAAGCTCCAAGCTCTCCCAGTCAAAAGCCATTGTGAGGTTACACACTGATAGGCACGTAATTACGAGCTTCGGATGAAGTCCTGCTTCTGCTGAAGTCAGTGGCAAAATTCCCACTGATTTCTCTGGAAAGCAGTAACCTTGTTTCATGCAGCCAGCCTAAGTATTTTACAAGTGATTATCCTGTCTTTAGGTTATCCTAAAGTTTTACCTGTGCACACACTCATGACAGTTACAGTGGCTATTTAAAGATTGCAAAGATAGGAGGGAAGCGCTAAATAATTGTGCTTTTGAGTTTTGCTGTGGAACTCAATCTGAATAAATTTAATCAAGGTCCCAAAGTAGTTTTCCTTGCAGGGGAAGAAAAGGTTGTCATGGTTGCTTGACCCAAAGATGATCTTCACATGAGCCCTTAAAAACCCACTGATCTGGCATTTTCGCATTCATGATCTTTAAAATCTTCTCCAGCATGCAAATTAAATTCTCTATAAAAGATGTTTGAGAAATATTGTGTTAAAGTGTATGGAGTGGTCTCATAATTATGAAATCATACACCAAAATAAAATAAACTGAGAGCTTACTCAGGTGTCCATGGGCAATTGTTTATCACTTTTCCTGCAAATGTCTAGCTCACGAAATGCCTTGAGTTTAAAAACATAGTCCTAGAATCACTCTTTTAAAGGATTAAATTAAATTCAAGGTGAAAGTGTGTTTTTCAGTATTAGGTAGAAACTATGCTACAGTTAACTCTTGATTGCTTAGAAAATATCTCTGGGCATTATTATTCATTTTGACTAGAGAAACACATTCAAATATAATGAAATACCCTCTAAGTGATTATCAACAGAATTGTAATGGACTTAGGTACGACAGAAAGAATTTAACTTCTGCTTTCTATAATGGAGTTAATGGTCCAAATAAAACAAGTGTGTGTTTTAGAAAAAAAAAAAAGAAAATTACTGTGCAACATAGGATCTTCCTTAGGGTGTGAATTTTCCATGGTACCATATCACTGTTTACCACAGACCAGCAAAGGAAGGTGCCTTTGGTGAGGATTCAAGTGTTCTGGCCAAGTTGTTCTTTAGGCCAGTGTCACTGTTAATGGAATAAAGCTTTTGTTATGTGTTAATATGATGTTGACATAGCAGGAGTCTGGCTGAAATGTGGCCGTGGCATGGAAGAGGCAGCATTTGCCAAAACCTGTCACAGTGCTTTACTGTGACATGTTTTTTCTTCCTGTTTTCTTCTACTGCTTAGACAATGCAGTTGCTCTGAAAAATTACTACCTAGAAATGACACCCTGTATTTGTAGCCTCTCAATAAACAGCAGGTCAGGTCAGGTTGTATACTACAGGTCCTGCAAATTTAGCCAGGAATTTGCCAGGTCAAAGGACTTGTTCTACTCAGACAGTAACACATATAAAGATTTTGGGGTCTATCTGTGGTAGCATTGTATTTCCATTGATGTTCAAACTAGAATAGGCTCAAGGTTTGTTCACCACAACTACCAGCACCACTTAGACACATACACTTTGCTTCACCCACTTGAAAAATGGATTCAAAGCTTGTCTAAGTTGAAAAGGAATTGAATTTTAGCTGTGAGGCTCCACAGTGATTTTGGATAGTGTCCAAACAAAGGGTTGAAGGTCAGTGAGCTTACCAACACTTCAGCTTTCCAGGGGCCATCGCTATCCCTGTTGATTTACACCAGTCACATCTTGATCTGAATAACTCCTACATTCTTTAGGAGAAGGTTCCTGTCCTGGAAGTAGACCTACCTGTACAGACAATAGCCCCAAATGTAGTTCTGTGGTCTTCTCAGGATTTATATCTTGGAGTGAGCCCACAGGAATGAGTCCTTAGTGTGATAGGCTCAACAGGCAATAAAAAGGTATATACAGGAAAACACACAAAGTGTACAGCTTTATGAGAAAGCTTCAAGTGTAATTTTTATCTAACCCAGAGAAATTATTTGAAGGCTATTAGGAACACAGAAGGACATTTGCAATGGCAGCCAAACAGAAAGATAGATCAAAAGCCTTAGTTGGCTTGTTTATCATAAGAAAAAATAAGTCTCATGAAGAGCTGGTGAACAAAACTTATTTTGTGCCTCCTTTCCTTTTAGCATTGAAAAGCAGGAAGATTTATGAATGCCTAACAGGTATTTTCTTTATAATGAAATGCATCCCAAAATATTTTTTAATAGTGGTTTAATTAAAGCACAACTTGTTTTCTTTATTTCATTATTTGGACTGTGTTTGTCTTTTGCTTGAGTTTCCAGCATGCCTTCTTTTATTTTGAGGTGGTGGGTTTGGTAGGGGATTTTTTTCCCCTACACAAGTTTGCTCTATATGAATATAGCTGTACATTAACCATACCAATCAAAAATTAATAGATTAACCAAAATGGGATATAAATGCATAATGTTATTCGATAGATACACTAAACAGGGAAGCTGTCCTTTCTTCCTTTCTTTGGAAATCAACTGTGTCTGGTACCTATAATGCATATTTCCTACAAAATGTTATAGAGTATTAGGGATAAAGTTAAAAGCATCACTGACCTAGCTCTAAGTTCTGGTGTGGTGTCAGTGGTGACCCATGAACAGCATTTCATTCAAAATGTGCATTGTCTGAAAATAAAATACAGTCTGTAATCCAAAAATCTTAATGTTTAAGGTGGAAAGCCTGAAATCAGTGCCACAGCAGTTCATAATATTTTTAGATATAGTGTTGATCATGTTTGCTGCAGAGAGGTAATTTTGTTACCATCCTTTTTTAACAGTCTTGGCCTATGTCAGATTAAAAAAAAAAAAAAAAAAAAAAAAAAAGAAAGAAAACCAAACCCAAAACAAACACCCCCAAATAAATCTTTTTTAAAAAAGAGCTTCACCAAAATGGGAGCTACTATAAAAAATTAAATATGCCAAAGTGTCTCATATGTTGTAGTTTGAATTATTATGGACTTTTTGGAAGGAAACATGATTAAAAGAGAAGCTTCCTGAACACACCTCATTTCTTCTATTAGCAATGATTATTCATCTTTACCTAAACCATCTTTTCTTCATTTATAAATAATCAATGTTATTGTGTGCTGAAAAGAAAAAGAAAAATATCAAGTTCAGCATCTCAATTTATTCAGTTCAACATGGGGAAATATAAAGACCTCTTTTCAACTGTTGTAAAGGAAGAAAGGGTAAAAAGAGGAATAATGAACCAGCAGTACTGCTAGGTAAATGAGGTTAAATTGAGCATTGGTCTCTTTTAACTCAGTTTGTCACAAACTCTTATTAATGTTTAAACAGATGAGATATTAAGCATTGTTTTCTCACTTCTCCAGAGAGATACATGGAAATGTGTCTTGGACAAGGACTAGAGCAATGGACTCCAAGGTGGGGTGCACATATGACTATCCACTGGGGTGTGGAAGAAACTATTTTATGTATCATTAGTAAAATATTTTTCACAGTAGTGCTTATTTCATCTTTATCCCATTCGCTTTTGATTTCCATTTTTATAATAATAATATGTTAATAAAGTAGTATGTGTATAATATTCATAAATATATATATGTGGGTTGCATACTCAAAAATGTTTGCTGATAGCGGTGTCAGAACAAAAAACAGTTTAGAGACCACTGTGCTGGAGAGCAATTACCTACATGACAGTCCCACACGAGATATAATTTGTGATCATACGATTGTCTGATGGTATTGATCGTGCATGGTTGCATGAGGAGTGGGTGCAGATGGAATTAAATCAGACATAATGCCTGAAGAGTTTGCAGAAAGGCTCCTGTTGATTTCTAGAAGATGTGGTTAAAGATGTTAGAGAGGTGATAGAAAGGTTAGAATGCAAGAAAGTGATTTTCGACTCAGAAAAATGAAACAAATAGTTTTAAGAAAAATAATCCAAACAATCAACAGTGACACTGGAGAAATCTGTAAACTAGTTGTGTGGATGGAGAGTTATTAGATAAGGGAGGGGGAATTGAAAGCTGAAATAAAGCAGCAAAAACGGCCAGAAAGATTATGAGTAGAACTGCATGTATTATGGAATAGGAATTAATAATTTATGTTCACTTGGCTCCAGTATGGCTGTGTCTGGAAAACTGCATTTTTTCCAGGGTATTGCTTTATCGGAAAGCTGTGAACACCAAAACTGAGGGATTTTAGGAACAGTAAGCTATTGGAAAAGATCACGGTTATGAGGTTACATATAAAAATTAAAAGATTTATTAAAATGCACCTGTCTTGTAAAAAAAAAAAGGAGGAGGAGCAGACAAGGGAGAGTAGGGTGAGTAGGTGAGATTCTGAGTTTCTCAGTGAGGAACAGGAGAAATGAGAGAAGGGTTAAGTAAAGAAAAATAATTATGGCTTCTATATAAAATTCTTAATGACAACACGATAATGATCAAGTACTTAAATTTTTGTAATGTTTATGATAGTACATGTTTTCCAAGCACATAAAAAGATGTTTCAGAGTTTAATGTTTTAAAGATGTACAATAGCGGAAATAGCACAAGTTTCTGAGATCAATAGAGAGTCTGAATAGACCACAAAGGTTTAAATTAGTTACATGATATCTGTTCTTCTCCCAAACCATTTCAAAGTGGTTAAGTTCTTGCATTTCTAATACACATGTGCTCTCCTATCATTTTATGGAAAAGTGCATATTACTGAAGGGATACTTGTCTGGATTATTTTATATTCTTGATTATGATGTTCTAGGAGGAAATATATGAGACATACACACTGAAGTTATTTAAATTACGACTCTATGTCACGCAAAGACAACAAAAGCAATCAGTAGATTCTTTTGAGTGTGCAAACACACTGTGATATTAGGTTATTATAGCCTATAGGTACTGAGACAGCCTGTAAACACTTCTGCACAGTGAGGTCAGGAAAGAGGTTGTCATCCATGGACTTGCGTGGGTGCACACAAGGTGAAGCACTTGCGCAATTTTTTGGTAGGATCAGCACAATTATTTTTTCAGTAGGGAATTGTTTTCCAGATCAGGTTCAAGGTCTCTTCCTATAAAGTTAATGGTTTTTCTTTCCTTCCTATACAAAATTCACCGCTGTTTTCAAAAAAGCAGTTGATTTTTGATGTATTTTTCGGCATGAAATACAATTAAGATCTAAAGTGAAGAACCCTAAGTGAAGCATCTTTTTAAAGTGATGGAACAGTTTTCTAGTGCATTTGTCACGCTGTTTCTGACTATTCCATGACCCTTCACAGAGCTGCCTGTGAACAGTTGTATGTGGTTTGAAGGTCTTGTGGCTCTTGTTATGTGTTAGACAAATGTAGACAATAAACAAACCTAATTTGCTTCTACCAGCAATTTCTCTTTATCCTGCTAAATAAAAACTACCTCCCTACACACCACAAAACAAATGAGCTTATCTTCTCTGGTTCTTGTGTCAACCCACTAAAATCGTTCACCAAAATATATCTCAGAAAACTGTTACTCTAATGCTGGTGATCCCAAGATGTCAGTTGTCTCCTATCATTGTGTTGCACAAGTTGCCTGTGTCTTAATTAGTTTAAAAGACTTTTTAAAATGTAAAATGACAAGATTCATACTGACATGATTCTGATCTCAGGGTACAGAAAGTCAACTACAGGAAATTCTGTTTAAACATAAAAAGAACTTTCTGGTGCAGGCATGATGGGACACTGGAACAGGTTGCCCAGAGAGGTTGTAGAGTCTCCATCCTCAGTTACTCAAAACCTGAGTAGATGCAGTCCTGAGTGACCTGCAGTAAGAGACCTTGCTTTTAGTGGGGGAGATTGGCCTGAAGGATTTCCAAAGTTCCCTGCCAGCAGGAGCCATTCTGTGATTCTGTGAAGAAGCCAAGTATTTCCAGCAAGCAAATATTCTGTTCTAGTAGTTGTGGTATTTGTAGTTTCTTTATGATCTCTGGTGTAGGGTCTTATACCCCTCATACTCAAATAATTTCCTCAGTGCTATCTGAAAACTTGGCTTTGTGTTGAAAATGGTGAATTTCTGTATTCACTTCAGATTACTAATAGCAGCTAAGCTGTGGTCAGATGATCACCTTATATACAGACACTCTTCTTATTATTGACTCAGTAGCAGATAAACAGTAGCAAAGAACATCCTTAAGGGATACTTTGGATGAAAGAGCAGTACAGAGACAAAGTGATATAATAAACTGCTGACCTTTATTTCAGTGTGTTACAGGCTTTTTTTGTGCCTTTCAGGGAATGTCATAAAGAGTAAGAACTGGAGAGCTGACAGTTGTATTTAAAGGAATTAAGTGATAATGCACGTATTTTTTGTAATGCAGTTAAAACCGGTTTCGGAATTAATTTTTTCTTGCAGTGGACTGAAAAAGATGCAGAATGCCAATATTAGGAAAACTATTCCTTGCTTAAGAGAGCATGCTTAAACTGAATTCCCACTGCAGTCTTCATGCAGGATCCAAATGGTTTCTTTCCCAGTGCTGTTCAGGTGATTTCCCACTCCCACAAGCGTTCACAAAGAAATCCTTTTGGTATGACCCACATGCCCTCTGTAAAGGAGATTTCCAGAGTCAATCTGAGGTGCCACGTTGTCACAATTAAACTGGCTGAAGTTATATTTTCTTAGAAGAGAAGAACAGGCCTTGTGCATTTTATAATTTGTGCAGTTGTGTAAGTTCATGGGACCCTGAGATTCCATGCAGATTTTACAGATGGCCTCACTTATGACCACAAAAGAACCAAAATCACAAAATGTACAAGTGAATGGGGACACATCAGACCAGGTCCATGAGGAAAATACTCTACCTGACTGAGAACCTTTTCCTGCAATGTGACCTCAGGCCACAATGATCAGTACACATCTGATGCTTGAGACAGATAATGCTCTCCCATTTGAAAGCATGCACCCCATAAGCATTGCATCCTTCTCTTTCATTTTTCATTTGTATCTCTGTGCTCTTATCTGTTTGTAACTAACCTGCCCACCCTGCAGATCCAGAGGTGTCAGATTAATTCTTCTGCTGCTGATTTAAGGGACAGTACTTTGAGGTAATATTAGCTTCAAAGGATAATAATGTCAGAGTGGGAATCTCATACTGTGATTAACCAAAAACTTTCTCATATTAAATTATTAAATCTTAAACTTATTAAAACCATGTGTAGATGTAGTGCTTATGGACATGGTTGAGTGTTGGACCTGGCAGTGTTGTGCTAATGGTTGGACTCAATTTAAATGATTAAGTTGGAAATATAGTTCTATAATTAAAAATTAATTCTCTAAAGTTTACTGCCAAGTTGAATATGCATCTTGGAATCTTAGTACAAGTTTCATTTAGGCTTGATATTTCAAACCCCTGTGACTGAAAAATGAGGAATTGAGCTTTTTATTTTTGCTAGAATGGATTAGACCAAGAGGACATCAGAAACTGTTCTGTTTGCAATTACAGTGAAATTTAATAAATCAGAAGAAATGTTAATCTCTAGTTTGACTCCAGTAGAGTGATGCTTGTGTTTTAAAGGGCTCAAGTTGCATAAGATTGATGTATGGTTTTTAAATACACGACATCTTCATGTTGCTGTGCTTTTTCTGTGTCTTAAATGTTTCTTTACCTTGCATGAGGTAAACTACTGCAACATTATCGAATAAAATTTCTGCCCTAGAATTTCAAATATATATTACTTCCTTAGCTTAATGATAAAATCAGTGCAGATTATAGTTATTTCATTGACAAGAATTTGATCAGTTTGTTGAAAAAATACCTGAGAAATCCCCTTACCATTACATAGGATGAAAAATCCTTATAATTAAAAGGTGTGCCTCTTGTGTTGATGTAATTACACCCTCCTAAAGCAATTCCCATTTGTCTTTGAGCTGATTTTTTTTTTTTTTAAGTGAACTGTACATGGTCACTTACCAGGACCTTTTGAACTCCTGAGATGTTTGAAAGAGGGTAGAAGTTGTAGATAAAGCTACATTCTTACTCCTTCTGTGAAAAATAAAGGCTGGATAGAGTAGAAAGGTATAAGTCTTTGTTGATCAAGAACAATTGGCAGAACTGAGCTGTTGTGGGTGCTGCATGGAAGCTGGTGTGCCAGTCAGGAAGAAGGCATTGACTGGCCAACTGTTACTTGAACTAGGTATTACACATCCTGTTTTTGTCTAGCATAGATGTCATGGAGATGCACAAAAAAAGATGGATGCCTTGTAGAAGGTGAGGGAAAGGGGAAAATGTATGCACACAGAGGCTTTATTTGTCCTACTGCTCGTGCAATGAATTGCCTGATGTACTTACCTTGATTTCTTCCTGAGACATAAGGAATAACACCCTCATTTTACAGGCTTTTAGGCAAGGCTAGATGAAGTCACCTCATTAGACTACAAAGCAGGGGAGTGAACCCCAGTCTCCAGAATCACTGATTATTCTTGGAACCACTTAAGAGAACTATAAATATTTTTGATGCAAACAACCCCTCAGCCGCAGTCTAGCGTCTCAGTTGTGTGGTAATTTTGTCCAGTTCTACTCAAGTCTCATGGTTTTCTTTTTTTCCACATAAGCATGATGCTTTTGCAGTGGTATTGTTCAGATCTGGGCTGATAGAGACCTCAAGAACATTGCTGAAAATTGTCTTTCTGGAAAATGTTTGTATTTATAAATGGTGACCATTAATTCTTTCTAAAGGATGAGTATGTCCACTTAACCTATTGCCAGTGCACTATGGATACTCCATTGGCTGCTGTAGACATGTGAGTTAGTTAATGGGAAAGGTCAGTCAGTACTTATTAACATTAAAATCTCATTTAGATTTGCTGATCTCCTCGGCAATGCTTTGGTTCTCATGGCACACTGAGTTTTATACTCTTTTTCTGTGTTTGGAACCAGGGGTGTTTCAGTGCTCTTTTTGAAAACTCAAAGGATGTGTTATGTGTCATGGTGAATGTAGATCACTGGTGCTACATCTGAACTGCTGTTGAACCTCACAACATGCTCCTGATGCTCTTTAAACTCTTACCAAGTCTCTGAAAATGTAGAAGAGCTGTGAAATTGAAAACTTTTGGTGTGGCTGCCACACAACTTTCTCGGCTTCTTGTCCATCTTCCAAATGGACAGAGCTCCATCACGAACAACCCTCTGGTATCCTGCTCAGCATTCCTGGTGGGCAACTAACAAGACAGTCAGCCAAGGCTCAGATGTTGAAAGAAAATCTGGTTTGCATTGTGCTCTCAGCAGACAGTAGGGGCACAGGCTTTAGAAAGGCATAGTCACAGTATTTCCTGTTTGTCTGGGAATTTGTTTGGTTTCCTGGTTTTTTTCCCCCCTCTCTATTTTTTTTGAAAGCTATTTACTAGGACAGACAGAGAGTAATAATGATGGGACATACTTGCAAACTCTTCTGAGTTAATCAAGCATACAAGTTAGACTGAGGGCAATACTGGCTCTGTTCCCAATTCATATGTATTCAGGTGATCTATATAACTTGAAGAACTGTTTGAAGAGTTGTTTTTAATCATAAAATATGGTTCTGTGTTGACCATACTCATCCAGTTTCTGTGAACCTAAAAAATTATGCTTTCTATCTGGTAACCAGAAATTTCTATGTGTATTCCTAATGGACACAATTACTATTAGATATCTGTTTGCTGCTGAGCTGACCTTACTTGGTATTACAAATCAATAAATCACAGGCAGACATTTCTGTGTCACCTTTCTCAGGATATGAATTCTCCTATTACATGAGCATTTCTATTTTAGAGCAGTGTAACCTACATAGGCATGCAAATACTGCAGTCAACACCACAGTGCCTCTTCCTGAAGAACACCTCATACAGTCATTAATATGTGCTATTTCTGCTTTGTTCACCTACCTTTTCTGCATGCAGGTACATGAGCTCAGCTTTCTTTTAGCATATCCCAGGGCTTCCTCTTTGTTTAAGCATATATTCTATCAGAAAGGTAGGGTTAAAATCCTCTTTTCCTGAGCATTAAAAGTGATGAAGTTTGTAATGATAAAGTTTGCGATGAAGTTTTGGGTTTCTTTCACCTTTCATCCCTGTGTCCCGAAGTGTTCACAGGAAAGCTCTGACTCCTGTGTAGATGAATATCTGATTATTACCTGTAATACCTATGCCTTGATTAGTGACTACATGCTCTGTCTTGGAGCTGCAGAAGAGTTTTTTTAGACTGCTGAGCCCATGCCATTGAAGGGGCTAAAACTAAGGGCTTGGACAGGTGCTGAGACAACACTGCTTCCCAAGGGAAGGCAGCCTCACAGAAATTCCTTTCCAAGGAGATGTGCCACTCCATTCTGTAACAGGTGGTGTTTTCTGAGGGACCAGCCTTTGCACATTCACCATTGCATATACATTGCATTGGCAGGGGTTTTGTACCTCCATTGCTGAACAGCAATTACATATTAATACACACTGAAGTGTTGAGTGAAAAATATTTAAGCTTGTGTCTGATGCCACATATTAATAACAACATATTTGTATAATTAGCTGGATGACTTCTTGGAATATAGAACTGTGACTTTTTTATTACTTTACGAGTGTCATATGTGATTATTAATGAAAAATTATAAAAATCTTCATTCAGTTTCCAGTAGAGAGTAAACTTCATGTTTTTGCTATTTTCATTTGCCACGTGAAAGATAAATAAAAATATCTAGAATTTAAACTTAAATTAGTCTATTAGAGGAAAACCCAGTATCATGGCTACTTTATCTGATAAGTGTACTTTCTTGTATTTTTTTAGTCCATTTTTGTCTTTTTTTGAAGATACTCCCTCCCTTATGTACAATGTGAATTGCAACTTACTGTGCCTTCTCAGCCTCCACTAGTACTGACACTACACAAAATATCAGGAGCAGAATAAAATTCCTCTTGTCTCTACCCTGGACCATACATTCCCTTTACACTTTTTCCTTCTTCTGTGAGACTATGGGGCATTTTTTGGATACTGGATGAATCTGCCTGACTTGCTAGTGTATGAAAATCTCTATCTGCACAGCTATAAATGACCATATGTTTGGATTTTATTGTGGACTTCTGAAAGATCTTTTTTTTTTTTTTTTTTATGATGCCACCAGACAATGTTTATCATCATAACAAGACACTCCAGACTGTACTTTGTTGCCTCAGAATCACGGTCTTTTTACAGTTGAGGACTCTTATCTGTCCACTAGTCTCTTATTCCAGCCCAGAAGTGTGATTGTGACCAAACAGCAAGCCTCTTGGTGTCCAAATCCTCCACACCCTATTATAGTTGTCCTCAAGATTCTTTGGAAAGACCTGCCAACTTTGACAATGTACAAAATCAAATTGAAGCTATCATGTCATTCTCATTATTCTGTGCCCCCAAACAATTCAGGGTATTAATAGAAATGTAGACAGCTCAAATTGTTGAAGGTTTAATCTGGGTGATTTTTGAATTACTTTCCTAGCAAACAAGACTGAAATAAGCCGAGTCATTTTTTCCATCTGAAAGAATATGATACTCCCTGCAGGATGGTTTTGATTTTTGAGCAGTTCTATTCCTAATTTATATGTCATTCTCCAGAAACAAAGGTTAGGCCAAAATTGACAATTGCTTTAGTTTTAAATTGTCATGTTTGTAGCAAGCAGCAAGTCTTGCTCAGCTGACATAATCATCAGTCTGGCCAGAATCTCAAGACTTAAGGATCAGAAGAGTCACTTAAGATTCCTGGTCTAGTGGAAGTGTCCCTGCCCACGGATTGATTCTATTTTTAATTCCTGTGAGGTGAATTCACACTTTTCAGAAATATCTGACCTTAAGTTAGGTTGATGTGGGATGCACCGATATCTGCCATAGAATTACAGTTTTCAAACACAAGGACAAGATCTGCTTTCAGAATCAATTGATCACTGAGGTCTGTCCTCCATTGGGGTTTCTCTGGAAGGATATATTGGTATCACAAAAAAATGGAATGCCTTTGTTGCAAATGACACCTGTTTCAGGACTGCTAAAATACACGGGCAGAAAGTTCCATTCAGTATTCCACACAACCAGAAACTGTCTTTCCTCTCAGTGAATTAAACAGAAGAATTGTTAGTTTGAATAGATCCTGGGAAAAAGAAATCCTCATACTATTTGTCGTATTCTAAAAGGCATTTGTGCTGAGCCTGAACCTCCCGTAACTGCTCTAAATTAAACGTGCCCTTCATGCTGGCCAAGGGGTTCAGTTTGAAAATCTCAGCTTTTATCAGTTCAGCTGTGGAAGACTGAATTAACAACAGAGCTCTAACAGAGCTCCTTGAACTGAAAGAACTAAGCCAAATACCAGTTTTATCAATTTGCTTTGGAAATGAAAACACTAATTATTTATGGAGTTGTGCAGTATTTCATGACATGCAATTTCATTTCCGACAGATCACATAATTGTATTACAGTGGATGGGATTTGCAAATGCAGGGTACTGATCCAAGACCCTTCACACTAAAAAGCTTGGGTGATTGATAAGGATAATTTTTGGGGTTTTTTATTTCTTTCTAATCTGTTTTCTTGCAAGTTTTAATGAATTATGAATGTGTTCATGCATGTGCCCAAGTGTAAAAGAGTGCATACTTTCTTCAGCCATTTTCATGATGGCTTTCATTGAAATGACCTTTACAATATAGATTCTTGAAGGGAGTAAAGCAGATATGTTTCAGTAGATATATTGGAACAATGAGGCCATCACAGCTTAGGGTGTGTCTCTTTTGTCCAGGTAAAAAAACTTCAAACAACAAGGAAAAAAAAGAACCTATTCTGAAAGCTTTTGTTTTTAATTTGTATACAATTTTTTTTCTGTCTCAGATACTCTGACCTCACTTGCAGGTTCTACCTTCCTTCTGACATCGGTTTTATTTATTTGAAAATTGATATTGGTTATATGTGAAATTAGTGTGTGAAAATGTTATCTAGCATTTAGAATCATAGAATTGTTTAGGTTGAAAAAGACCTCTAAGATCATCAGGTTCAACCATTAACCTGGAACTATCAAAACCACCACTAAACCATGTCCCTAAGTGCCACATCTACATATCTTTTAAATACCTCACAACTACTTCCCTGGACAGCCAATTCCAATACTTGATAACCCTTTTGATGAAGAGGTTCTTCCTAATATCCAACCAAACCTTACCCTGGTGCAACTTGAGGCCATTTTCTCTCATCCTGTCACTTGTAGCAGGTCGTTCACCTTTTCCCCTTGGATTTATGGGGGCTTCATTCTACACCCCATCCCTGTTTTCCAGCTTAAAGAGCTGGGTACCTGAACAACTGATCTTACTATTAAAGACTGAGGCAAAGAATGCATTGAGTACCTCCTGCATCCAGAATAGGATGAAGATTCTCCTTAGCACTCATTTTGTTGCTAATATATTTATAGAAACATTTTTTTATTGTCTCTTATAGCAGTAGCTAGACTAAGCTGTAGTTGGACTAGAGACCACCAGTGCTCTGCTGAACCTTGTAGAAAACAATTTCCTATAGCTAGATTTTTTTTACACAAAATTTTAGCTGGCATGATTTGAATGACTCTCTCCTTTTTTCCATTTTTATTAAGTGTGACCTACCTTAACTTTTGCAGCATCTTGTCCCAGGGTAAAACCAAACAAAATAAAAAGAGCAAGAATGTTAACTTTCTAAAGGTCATGTCTCTTATGATTAATGTGTTGTTTTGAACACAAATATCACTTAGCAATTATAATGTGAATGCAACTACCAAATTTTTAAGAGAAAAAGGGCTTGCTTATGTATTTGTTTAGAGTTATGCTACCCAAAGCCATTTGGAGAATGAATGTTTCCCATAGGTATCCACACTTCATTTGCAAATCAGACCAAAAAATTGTAAAGGCCATGAGTTCTTTCATATTTTCACACTGCAACCTGTGATTTCAACCTGACATTTCCAGTCTGCCTTAGATGAGTGGCTTCTGTGCTAGCTTTTATTCTGTTGTTAAATACATGGTTAATAATGTGGAAGGTGAGGGGCGAAGGGGGGAATGCTCATAGAATATGGATGAAGGCAGAAGGAGCTTTGTGTCTTTGGCAATCATAATTACTTTCTTTTTTCTCTTTTTTTTTTCCACTTGTGCAGAGTGAAAGTGCTGCATGGACTGTCCTGAAATGCCAACTCTCTGTCAATGTCATCCATCAAGGGTCGAACAAGGACTCACTCTGACAGATATCTGTGCCTTAAAGGTAATTACCTTAAACTCAGTAACACTGAATTAAGCACTGGTTATAAAGCAAGACACTTAAGACCAATATGGAATGTAAGGTGTTGCTTTGTGTTTATTTTACAGCTACTTTGTTTACACTGTTACATATACTGATGACATAAATTAATCTTCTTGCTCTCTTTAGATCACATGAACTGTTTGTAGTGATACTAGAGTGGGTGTTAGCTGGCACAACAGCAGACTGCATTGATGTTAATGTTGCTGATAGTAGCAGTCAAAGGAGCACAGGCTTGAAACTCAGGCATCATGGTTCTGTCCCTGTCTCTGGGTGACCTTAGGTGAATTCTTTGTTTCCTCTCTACTTCAGAGTCCTCTCCCCTTGCTGAAGAAGGGATCCAGTGTACCCCCAGCTGTAACTGCAACAGAGATCCAACACATCATTTGGAGGCTTGTGGTTTAAAAGCTGGATTTTCTTAGTCTTTACTAGTTTTACTGACTATCATCAGTCAGTAAGATCAGTATTTTTTTCAGTCATACATTTAAAAAATAGAGTAAGCAGACTGGGGCTGGGAGGATTAATATGTTTCCTTTGATACTAGAATTCTATTATTTAGAGCTGTGCACTGCATTTTTATTCTCAAAGACTGCATGTGAAATACTATTTGCTGACTTCTCATCTATGTAATTAAAGCAAGCCCAATTATCAGAAGGGTTCTTCTGAGGCTTGGCTGCTCTGCTACGTATTCACTGTTTTCCATCCATTAAAAATCATCTTCTTTACCTCGTAGAGTAAATTTTTTGAAAAGTTAGAGAAATTATTGTCAACTTATATAGAGAAAAATAGGGTGCATTTGATTTTTTTTTTCCTAATTCCATACTTAACTAAATAGCTATGGATTTTCTAACTTGTTTTATCTGAAAATGCAACAAAACATTTCTGGTCTCTAACAGATGTCGTGAAGCTGTGCTTTTTTCTCTAGACTGTTTTGAACACATCATGATAACAGTCTCCTTCCTTAGGACCCTTAGCAAAGGAGCATAAGAGGCTTCCCACATACATCCAACTGCAGATTTAATTTTGAGATTGCTTTCTTAACTTAGGGAGCAACTGCATTCCTCATTTGTAATCAGCCTTACGTATTCTACAGCTCTCTGTGAGCAAGAATGCAGCCCATATTCTTTATGATGCCCCGTATTGCTAAATGCATAACTTTGATGTCAGAGCTATGGCTCAGCTTCTGTTTGCAGTTCACTTTCTGAAACACAGATCCTGTAGAAAGTACTGAATTTGTCAGTAAGAATTCTAATACATACATACTGTTTTCTCAATCTGGAATGCCCATGATAAATTTGAAGCAATCAGGAATACAAGGATCGCTTTAATAGCACCAGGTGTGCTTGTACAGCAAATGGCAGAGAAAGTGTTAACACTCCCCTATGCACTGACAAAGAAAAGACCTCAGCTGGACCCACTGATTGCTGAGATTGTCAGCCCAGCAACCCTGGTGACTTGGGAAATATTTGCCGTGTTGTAAAAAGAAACTCTCCAAATAGAAAGGTTTGCTACTATGTAAATGTGAATCTTTGGGTTGATTAGAAGATGTGAGAAAAAACTTTTCCTTATTCTCTTTCATAGTTTGTTTCAGAAGTACCTGCAGTTGCCTGTAGCCTTTCTGAACTCTGTCTTTTCCACATTGATGGTTTGTTTGTTCGATAAGACTCCTGAAAGTGCCAAAGTAGAAGAAGCTTTCACCTCTGAGTATAATTCAATTTCTGTATGGAAAGTGTCTTGACTCTTCTTTAACTCTGCTTTAACTTCTTCAAACTGAAATTCCAGGTAGTGGTAGAGAAGGCAAACAAACTCATACTTTCTGTCTTGTCCTCTTATCCACTTTGTCTGATACTCTACTAGCCTGCAAGGAAAAATGGAAGGAACTGGATTTTAGCCCAAAGACAAGACAGCTGAGGCATGCAGCAGGCTTTTAAAATATTTTAAAATTTTCTGCAAGGAGGAAAAGGAACAAACTGTTCTGTTCAAATTGTGAGACAAAAACTAATATGCTTAAAGTGGAACAAAAGGAGATTTAGGAGGAGCTTTGTAGAAAGAATGGTCCACAGACAAAGTTAATTAAGGACTAGAATAGATTGTATGTAGAGGCTGGGGAAGCTTACTCACTGGAGGTTTTTAGAGTGGTTACAGAACCATCTGTCAGAAATGCTTCAGTTGATTTGGGGTGGGTGGATGCACCAGGTGATCCATTTGAGTCTTTCTTACCCCCTTCTAGGATTTAGAAATAATAAACTAAAGAAAGGGGAAGGACTACCAAGCATCCACAGCAGGGTGACTTTCATACTCCAGTTTGAGACAGACTGGTTCACTTATGCAACTCTAGCTCCCACATTGTGGCAGTAATAGGAGGCTCCAAAAGTACTTAGCGTAAGTGGTGTATGTGAGTGTGTTCTGTCAGCCACATGCAGTCCTGTGCTAAAGGTAAAGAAAACTTGTACAGCACTAACCAGGTCTGGACTCGAGGGAATCTGAACCCAAGATATCAAATTATACACAGAAATACTTCCTACATAACACACCTTGAGAAAGTGGTTGGTGCAAGGTATTAAGGAAAGGAGGTCTGTGTTTGACCAGCCTCTTCACTGCCATGGGGCTGCCTAATCCCGAAGGGTGAGATGGGATTGCTGTGTTTGAGCACCATGAGAAGGAGTATTTGAAGGGGGTACCAAGTGCTGAAAATACAGCTGTGATCAAAAACTTTTTCACACACTGCACGGCTCTAGTCAAGCAGGTCAAGTATTCTCTGCTACCTTCCCATCAGGCACTTGCAGTGGAGGTGTGCTGATTGCTAGATCATTTGCTTTAAAGTAATAGGGGTGGTTTTAGAGTATTTGTTGTAGAGATGTGCATGATTCTGATTTGCCATGAAGTGTTGTCAGTTTTAAAGGAAATGGAATTATGCACACTTGTGTTAAGTTGAGGAATGGGATAGGAGTTCTCATCTCAGATGATACAGTTTCTTTTGTGTTGTATTTGATGACTTTTGAGTAATAAAATTACCTGATGGGATAGAGGGTTAATCTAGTTGTTCTTCCGGTAAGCAGCAAACTATTTTTAACTGGAGGTAAAGGGGTTAGTTAGTCTGTAATATCTGCATAAGTCGCACAGTGTTAATTTAAAAAGTTAATTTAGTTCATTTCTCTAGGAAATATTCTGCCTCCAGGAATTATCCTTTCTGCAGAAACTGTTCTGACTGTTTTCTATTGTCTATTAACATGATGCTTTGAGGATATTTTCTATGGGAATGCTCAGACTTAGGGATGTGCCCACCTGCAATGATATAACTAGCAAAGCAAATTGCATTATCCTCTCAGTAAGCATTTTAATTCTTTATTTTTTTAACCTGAGTTCTTGTAAATCAGCTAGAGCAATCAGTTTTAATGACTCCTCTAAGAGAAAAACAAACAACAGTGGAAAAGCTTTGTTTTTTAAGATTAATCCAGAAAAAAAGAGAAGAGGCACCACATTTTCCCCTCATCAACCCCCCCCCCCCCCATGCATAACCAATTCTCATTGCTTGTCCTGTGCTGGAGTTTATGAGCTTCCTGAGCATACAAAAGGTAAAGCTGAGAAGTTGTTTTTCAGTGTTTGCTGTGAACAGCAGTCATTCAGCAATCTGCTCAAAGGATTGCACCAACAGTAGGGAACAAGATGGCCATGGTCCAAAATACTCTGATTCTGGTCATTACATATTTAGTGATCCCCAAGTAAGTTTCCATCAATAAAGGGCTGAATTTTTTTGCACTGAAAGCCAGTGCATGGTTTCTCAGTTTAATTTAAGTGAGCCATCCTTTCTTCCAACCACCCTTACACAATGTATTTCTCTGACACAGTTCAGTTTTGAGGGGAGAGAAAAATTGGAAGATCTTAAGGACTGAGCACAAAACCAAGATGATTAATTGACTTCTTTCTGATTGCCAGGCTTCTGCTCCTTCCAGTTGTGGGAAATTCCCTCAACAGTAGTGTTGAGAGCCCTAAACAGAAATGGCAAAAACAATGAATTCTTTAGATTTGCTAGCATTCTCTCATTTCTCAGCAGACAGAATGTCTTGATTTGTGAATTTTTAAGATTGTAAGTTACAACCACAGAATCATAAAAAAGATGAAGTTGGAAGGAATCTCTGGAGGTAATCATCCAAATCTTATAGGTGTTCTAAAAGTCATGGGTTACAGTCATATAATTCTAAATCTGGTAATTTATTTATAAAATCATAGAATATTCTGAGTTGGAAGGAACCCATCAGGATCATCAAGTTCAACTCCTGGCACTGTGCAGGACACCCCAAAATCATGCCATGTGCCTGAGAGCATTGTCCACATGCTTCTTGAACTCAGACATGATTGGTGTATTTAGTTGTTAGTGGGTTCAGGATGATTCAGTGATGAGACTTTATGACTTTCACTGGGTCTTGCTGTGCATCTTCTCAGTACTTTGTCAGTTCTTCCAATAACTCTTTTACAGTCTATAGAACAACAGTCTTTCAACTAGTAGCCTTGGCATCTGCTGTGTGCATAGCAGCAGCTTCTGCTGAAGCAGTAAGTGCAGTTCCAGTGAAATTATGAAGAGTGTGCTGGTGAATTAAGATATTAATTTTCTGTTTTCTCCACCGGTTGATAGTCAGTTTTTGCTCTCCTTACATGATGCTTGGAATTATCACCTTTTCTTAATGATACCACCATAATTCAGTGTCACAGTAACAGAATCAGACCTTTTCTTCTTTAATCTATTTGTTTTTTGGGTTTTTTTCTTTACAACTGTCATCATCACATCTGTGATGGAATTGTGGACAAGCTTGTTTTCCCACCATTTAAGGTAGAACCAGTATACTATTTTATACTGGGTTAAAAGCATGGGTTTCAGATAAACAGTTCCATGAATTGCCCAGCTTTTGATGTGTTTATATACTTAGATGGGCACCTGGGAAGATGTCATGCTCTGTATCTGGGTGTATTAATTTACTATGCCTTAGAGATGGCCAATACAGCCTCAGAAAGTTCATGTAAAAGAAGCAGTTATCTCAGATGAGCAATAAATTCTAACCTACCTCTATAAGAGCTACTGGCTGAATACCATAATTACAGCAAAGATGAGTAACTGATTGTTAGTCATCTCCAATTTCTATTCTGTTTCATCTTTAGAAGATAGGAACCTGCTCTGTTCAACTGGCTGATTTTAAGAGTGCTTGATCAGCAAAATTGCGTAGTAGAAGGCGAGACCAAACTATTGAAGGGATTGAAAAGAAAACTTGATTTGAAGAAATGCTTTTGGGGTTACTGTGCTGGAGCCTATTTGGATTCAATTTACACTCTGCTTCCTTCATATTTTATGGAGCTTTTACTTTCATGACTATGAACAGCAACTGTCAAAATCCACATCATAGAATTGGGCCTGTGGAGGCACTTTATGAGTCGTTCCCCTGGATAGCTGTAAAAAGAGGAGAGTCTCCACAGTATAACTTGAGATCAACTAGACAGCTTCCCATGATTAAAACTGTCATGCCAGCATCCATAAAGGGATCCAGTGTTTCCCTCAAAGCTCTGTCTTTCTGAAGTGAAGACTTCCCTCATTGTTCTATTGGAGGTCCCCTATTTAAATGGCCTCAGGATAAAAGATGCTGTCAGATGGCACTATGAGCTTCTCTTCTACTTGTAAAGAAATGAAAAAATTTCCAGCTCTAGCCTATTTGAGTTATAATGTGTTTTTATAGGCAAAATACTTATAATGAGAAGATACTTGGTCTTTTGCACATTATGTAATTTCACTGGATTTCTCACATGGCATATAAAATATATAATGTAAAATAAAATATGAGATGTAGCAGAATATAAGAATGTTTTCATGGAAACATCAAGAGTGGCAAGTAGAATTGATCATTCAGTGCAGTGTGTCTTGTTTGAACCGGATGTTGCTCTTGAACATTTAATTGGACTGATAGTTTAGACTTTGTTGTTTTACAAATGCATGGCTTCAAACTAACAGGTAAGCACGCCCAGAGTGCCCTCAGTGGTGTGAATACACCCAAGAACTTGCTTACTGTCTCTACTCTCTCATATGGTAGCTACTACTTAAAATTTGAAGGGTTGATTCTTGTGAGAACTGTGACGTAGCCTGCAGGAGGACTAGCAGAGACAAGAACACTGCTCAGCACGAGCTTGAAGTTGATTATGGCAGATATTGGCATTCTGTCTAAAAACATGTTTGAAGTGAAACATTTTAACCACAGCAGACTGAAATCTGTCATTGTTACCTGAGCATGTGTAATAGTCTCTAGACAGCCTTTAGAGCAAAATAGTTTAGTTGCAGAAGGCTTGGTTCCCTGAAAGACAGGGTTTTTTACTGTAAAAGACTAGGAAATCCAAGCAGTGGTGGAAAATACAGTCCAGCCTCTCTTGAACTGCTAACTAGCAGTTTACATTTAAGCAACAGTTCTTGAATGGGAAACTATTTACAGCTCTTAGTTGTCTTCTTTTTCACTCGGTCCATCTTCAATTAGCTCTTCATCAGTCCTGGTTCTTAAGTAGGGGTGTGTTGTACTTGCAACTGGTATGACCATCAAATCTGGGCTTGAACACTCCCAGGTATAGGGCAACCACAACTTCTCCTGGCAGCCTGTTCCAGTGCCTCACCACCCTCAAAATGAAGAATTTCTTGCTATTACCTAATTTAAACCTGCCCTCTTTCAGTTTGAAGCCATTCCCCCTTCTTTTCATTTAAAGAAATAAAGAAAATGTCCATTAGTTAGGTAAGATCTAGAACATTTTCTTGTCATCATGATTGTTACATGAAGACTGCTGTCTTTTATGGTTGTTAGAAAGTTATTTTCTTACTTGCTGGAGAGTGTTAAGGAAAGATAAACTGCAGAACTGCTTCCACCCAGCAGCACAATGATGTTCCATGTAGCTGTAGGCATAACCTATCTTTGAATCTGAGTGAATTGAAAGGGAAAAGTGAAAACTGTAGAAGAGGCAGGAAAGAGGAGTCTGTTGGGTTGTGTTGGGGACTGGGTGTATGTATCCCCATGAACAAAGAGTGTAACAAGAACTCATTGCCGTCTGATGATTTTAACAATCATCCACTCTTCTTCCTGAGGTATTTCCATTCAAGTGTGGCTCTGCCATCTGAAAGCAAAGTGCCTCTAAACCTAGGGTACATTTTAATTTTCCAAGAGTATCCTCCTCTACCTTTTCCCCCCATTTAGAATTTCTGTACAGCTGTGACTTAACAACTGGGCAGCAGCACCTTCCTGTCCTGTGCAATCACCGTGTGTTTGCCCAGTCCTTTTGATGCTATCAAGAAATCCTTTCAAGAGCTCAGCTCTGTGCTTGTGTGTGTGACCATATTCCAAACTAGGACCCAATCTGCTGCTCTCACTGCCTTCTGGTATCTATTCCCCTTCAGTAAAAGACCAGATTCATTCACCCCAACTTGGGTCTCTGGTGTCACATTTCTTGCTCTCAGAGAATTTGAGCATTCACTTCCAGCTCAGAAAAGAATAGTGAGGAGAAGGGAACACTTGCTGTGGGATCCTGGGTCTGGTCCTGCTGGTCTTCAACACATCATGGGCAGCAGGGTGCCAGCCAGGGCCCTGCTATGTCCAGAGGTTCGTGTCAGTTCTTCTGGATCTATCCATCAGACATCTCTCATGCTCCTATCCTTACTATTTCTTTTCTGTGAGAGAAAAGGAAATGCAGAGGCAAAAAGGAGGTCACAAATCAGGGATGCAACTAAATGAAGATGTGATTAAAGTAGAGCAGGGAAAAAAGAAGTGCTTAATGTTTCATTCATGCTAGGGAAGGCATGGATCAGTCCTTGTTTCATCCAAACGAATTTGTCTTCCTTTAAAATACAGCCTTTTTATAGAGATAAGCTTGCTTAATCAGAATGTTCTTTGATGAAAATATATCTGGCTAAAGTGCTAATTCAGTGAGCATTTTCTTAACGGTGCCATTGTTCGAAAAAATCTGTTTTGGTCTGTAGTACAGAAAAGGTGGAGTGCCCTGTGGAGCTTTTCTGTATTAGTATGCTAGGCAGTTGCTTATTTCTCCATTCACTAATCCCTCAGCAGAACCCATAGATTTACCAAGACAAATAGAAATATTCACAATACTGTAAATAAGCTTTTGGTTGTGAATAGGATTTGTTTGCTAGCTGTTGATCACTCTCTTTCTTTACTGTTCTTTATGCTATTGTTTTCAAAATCAGTGTCGTGAAAAGTTGGGAAAGTAAGTATTTTGAATGGATTTTTCACAATATGACACCACTTAAAAGCTAGATGTTTTCACAGGCAGCTACTTAATCAAAACTTAATCAACAAACTGGAAGAATCAAAATTAGTTGATGATCAAAACAAAATATAAATGTATTCTCTAATTGATTAGAGTGGCTTGGGAGGTTCTGTAAATTAAAAGATTTTGCCCAGCTGGAATAAAAATCAACCTTTCTTCCCATTTTCCAGCCAGAAATAATGTTTAATAGCAGTTCAAAAATCTCTGCTCCTGAGGAAAAGTAAGAAAAAGATGAATGAAATAAAAATGGCTTATTGAAAATACCTGATAATATAGAGTGCTACTTTGTATGTGTCAATTTAATCAGGACTGGGGCAGAGGCAGGACAATAGGAAAAGTTTTGCAATGAAACATTTTTTGCCATGTATTTTCTTTCCTCTCACAGAAAAAATAATCTGTTAACGTTTTATATATATATATATATTTTTTAAGGAGAAACCGTAGTGGGAGGTGGGAGGAACAGCTCTCCATGTCAAGAAGTGCTCTCCTTCAACCTACATGTAGCTTTCATCATGTCCATGGGAAGGAGTTCTCACAGTAGATCACTTCATCCCATGAGAAAGGATGGCCCCTGTGCTTTGCAAGCGTGTGATGCAAGAAGGGAGCCTGGCCATCCTGGTGGGTAGATGGCTCTGGCAGGTGTGCAGGGTCACAGGTGCAACTTTTCCAAACCAAAATATTTTGGGTTTGGGCCAAAACAATATTTCAACCTAAAATTTTTCATATCTCTAAGTTTGTCCAGAAAAAGCAGTTTTTTAATAGGCTAATTTTAGGCCTACGAAGGCTACAGACGAAAAGTGCAAAGCAGATATGAAGCAGATCTGAGCATCAGACTGGTGATGCAGAGGGAATGTAACATATTGGATCAACAGACCAACACATCTGAAGTCTTTCTGTATTTCTGTTCCAGTTATGTTCATCTGTTTGTCAGTTCATATGGGAGAAGAAGTGTTGACATCTAAAATCTGCACTGAGTGAACTGGCAATGACCTTAATATAAGTTAAACAATACTTTAATTAATTTTAAACCATTTCAAGCAACTTGTATTTCCCAGTTACTGCTGCCACCATAGGAATCATGAGAAATACTCCAGGACACTGGTGCCTCAAAATCATCTCTACTCAGGGAATTGGAAGGCCATTTCTAAATTATGAGATTAAAATGATGCTGGTTGGTGCTATTCACAAAGACCTGCACATATCTGCACTGAAGTGCAGTGCAGATCTAACCATCTGACTTTGTAGTCAGATAAAAATCACAGGGAAAGGGCTCATGGAATACTTTGTCATCAGTCATTAGAGAATTAAAGAATAATATTTTCCCTGGTAAAAGTAATTGTAGGCATATTTATAAATAACTTATTTGCATACTTAGTGAGGTAGAGGGTATTGTTGGAGACCTTCTCCCTTTCAATTACATTTGACATGCAATTATTGTTTTTCTTTTAGGAACACATCCAGTAAAATGAAATGAATATGAAAAAACTGTCAAGCATGCAATTGTAATGGTATAGTGTGAAAAGCTGGGAAGTTAAAAAGATGGCATATTGAGAGAGACATCTAATTTCTGAGTCCTGAAGTTTAATTTTGGCTGCACATGGCATTCTTAACAATAACAGAGGAAAGGGGGGGAGGAAAATAAACCAGATAGAATTTGTCAAACAAAAGTTTTTACATCTCAGAAATGAGAAGCAAAGACTTGGAGCATACATCCAGGGAAACTGGCTTTTCTTCCCTAGATGTATGGCAGCTTCTCAGTCAAGGTCTTAGGCTAATTCTCTGCTTTCCGTGTCTCCGTAGTGTATGGTGAGAGATACACCTGCAATTCAGAAGCCCAGTAAAAGGAGGCCACAAATTTTCAGAACTGTGTAATTTTCCAAGGTGCAGGCAAGTGAATGAAGTACAGCATCAGCTGCTGGGTGTACTGCAGAGCATGGCACATTGCAAAGTAAATCAGCTAGCCTGCTACTTAAAAAAAAATTGCCAGGACCATTGTTAGATAGAAAAATGAAAAGCAGGATAAATTGTTTGCAAAAGTATGACAGGGAAAAATAATATGATCTATGAAATGAGGAAATGAGGGAAAAAAGCCTACTGATTTCACATCAGAATGCCCAGCAACTTTGGAATACTATTATTCTTGTCAGTTCAGCTGCCTCCAATTAAGTGTGTACCATATGTGATATTATAAAGATCCTCAAAAATTCATAGACATAATTATTTTTTGGGAGAAAGACATAGTGTTAAGTTTTTTTTAGATTTTTCTCCTTTCTCTTTGCATCCCACCCTCTTTGCTCCAAATGGTTTTCTTTTTAAATGCCTAAATCTGGATTTCCTGGCAACATGGATGTTTTATAAATTAACTGCCTCTGCCTAGCAACTGTAGAAATATTTCAGGGACAGTTAATGATTTACAACAACTCAAAACATAATGCAGAGAAAACCTTACATGCCAGAGTGGCTCTTACACTGTCCTTGAGAGAACTCATTTGCAGAGAAAGAGGTACCACTGAGGATCTTAGAATTTCTAAAACTCAGATCACCCTTTCTGCTGACAACTCAATGTTCTAGCATGGAAAAAGTGCAACACTTGGCACCCCATCAGCCCTTTATTGGAGTTTGAGCTTTAAGATCTACTGCTACAATATTTGCAGATCAGTCACACAAAGAAAGCCTTTTTTTAAAAAAAAAGTAAGTTTGTATACAAAGTTGCATAGTCTCCTTGACTCAGGCAAGTATATTTAATTTTATTAATTTTGAAATGCCATAGCAACCATCATGGGCTTATGGTTTTTCAAGTATGTGGAAGTGAATCAGATCTATTCTTCTAAAGTTTGTCCTCCTCAACTGCAGAAGAGCAATGCATGAGGAGGTACAAATATATAAGCAAATGAGGCAGGGCAAGGCAATGACAGAAACATAGGTTCTATTGCATTTTGAGGTTGCATGTTTGGTATTTCTTTCCCCTTTTTATTCTACCACTGCTAGTGGTATGCTTTCTGTCACTTACTTATTTTCTTCTAGGGCTGTCTCTGAGTCCCAGCCCTCAGGGTGCCATGCAAAGAAAGAGTTTGCTGGAAGGGAATCTAAATGAAACAGATAAGAAGGGTGAGAGTGTAGTTGAATTAAGATAATTTGAATTAAGAAGCTCTTATACAAATAGATCTAATCAGCATGTCTCTCTTGAACTATAGGTGTCAGAAACATTTACATTTTAATGACATTAATTAAGACATGGGGCAAGACCCTTGAATTTCCCTGCTACAGTCCTTGTCTTCAGAATGGGAGTGGCTGAAGGACATGAGAGGTTTTTCATATCTACTGATTACAGTGACTGTACCATAGAGCATCCATCAGGGACTAGAACACACCTGGAACTGAGCAAATGCAGAAAGCAAGAACAAGAAACCCAAAGCCCAAAATAAATACCCTTGAGGTGATTTCAAACAGCAAATCCTCAAAGTTAACACAGAGCTGTTGTATACCAGCAGCTAGGGGATAATCAACAGGAAGACAATACCCTTTAGTATGATTGTCTCCAGAGCTTTGGCAAGGTAAGCTATTGAATTCTGACTGGGCAGCAGAAATCAAGAATTGTAATGAGTAAATCGGATAAGGCTGAGTGCAACAGGACTTTACACAGACTTATCCCACACACTTTGGCTATGGCTCTTTTCATTACCATTGCCTTTTTAGTAACACTAAATTCAGCTACAGATGTTTTAAAACTGTGATTAGAGATTCTGTGCTAGGCAGAGAAAAAGGAAAAAAGGAGCTGTGTCAGCCCTCTCTTCCCCTTTTAGGTTTCATGCAGCATTCATAGAGGAGCCTCTTGAAAAGGAATCAGAGTTCAGTGAAAATGCATTCTAAAAAGGCCTTTGATGAATCCTGAAGCTAGCCTGTTGCTTTACACTAGCTAAAAATACATGCTACTAAAAAGAAAGTAATCCTGATTGTATTCTGGTAGCATCTTCTTTCAAAAAGGTGTCATATATCTATGTCCTATCTAAGGAAATAGGTGCCCTCCCAAGCCTGCCAATAGCTAAATAATTTGGTCTGAGCAAGTCTCTGAGATGATGGAATTTTCTTGTAGCACTGTGGTTCAGAAACACTTTGAGAGTGAAGGGTAATGGTTTCATGAGATTCCATTCGGTGGTGCTTGAAAAATAGTCACACTGCTTGTGTGTTTAGGAGTCATTAAGTGAAGTCAGTTGCAGACTTACTGAGATTGCAGGCTGGTATTTCTACCACAGTATGTCTCATGGTATGAGCTAAAGTAAATCCAGTGATATTACTAGAGATGGAACTGCCAAACTGCAAGCCTACACACAAAGTTGCAAAATGGTTTAGAAAATAAACTATCCAGCTGTTTAAACTTGCAAACAATGTGTAGTTTTAAGTTCTATGGCTATGATTGAATTTGGTCCAAGCACAACATCTACTGCTGTAGAGATTTTCAGTAGTAATTTCTGGGGTCAAAGAGCTCTACCAGACTCCCCGTCTTCGAACACCTCAAGTGAGAAGGAATGAGCTAAAATGGAGCAGAGTGCAGGACAGGTCTTCCTGTCTGTGAGCAGTAATCTCTTAATGCTCTGAAATTCTTGTCTCAAATCCTCTAACCTACAAAATGAGGTTGCTGCTGCTATATTTCTTAGCTCGTCATCCTGAATGTCACTACCAGCTACATTGTTAAGTCTTTCAAGGGAAAAAACACACAACCCTCAGATTTTTAAACAGTTCCATCTGTATTTGGCAGTAGCCAAATTTACTTCTTTAAAGCTACCTTGGAGCTAGACAATATGTTCAAATAAATAAATAAATAGAGTCTGTGTTTCCAAGAGGCTTTAGAGGATGAACAGAGGCAAATATTAAAGGGCAATAATAAAGGAGTAGGAGTAGACAAATTTGGGGAGTGTAAGAGATGAATAAAGGCAGAGACTTTTTTGTATCTGGAATTTTCTTTAGCATTGTGAATTTTGTTGTGTCACCATGGCATGCTGCAGATGCTAGAGAAATGACAAACCTCAAGGCTTCTGGCTTACATTACCTCTTCTGATATCTCAAAATTTCTGAAAAGCATAATTCAAGTAGTTACTGCATAACAATTTTTCCTTATCTCAGGAAAAATTTCTTCCTGTGCAAAAAGGCATTTGCATCCCTTCTAGATGCCAGATTTTCAGTTCTGTGGAGAGTAATGGCATTGAAGAACAGACTAGAAAGAGGTAGAAGAGTACTCTGCATGAGACATGATGGGTTCTGTGTAGTGGCACATTCCTGTTCTGTCAAGGGGTGGATTTTGTGGAAAGGAACAGGTCTTGCAAATTAGCAAGATGGGCTTGAGATGTGTCTGAATATCAAAGGAGGGGAAGCTGATCAGTAGGAGAGAGAGCACTATTGATGTTAACCATCACCATTACAGGTTTCCTTCTGAGCATTTAAGACTATGTGTAATGCTCAGACTTCCCAGCTAGGGAGTCCTTTGTCAGTCTAATGCCCCTATTGATGAGGCAGGGCCAGACATAGTTCCTTTCCCTCTTACCTTATAGGAAAAACAGGGCTGAGAGAAGAACAGTGTAGAGGATGACTTTGCCCTCATACTTACACTGTGACATCTGAAAGGGAAAGGGCAGTTAGGGGGTGACTGAATGAAGCTGGTGAATGGCTGCCATCCTTAGGACAATTTCAGTCTCTCTAGGAATTTCCTGCAGTGTGTAACCATAAAACCTTGAGCAACTATACTGTTTAACATGGTGTTAACATTCACATTCTTCATAAATTTTATTGCAAGTTGCAAAATAATTAGTGTTCACCTAAAGACCCATCTCCTGCAGTCCAGTTACCAGTTTGGAAATTCAGCTTGATTTTTTTCTTTCTGATGTTTTTGCAGGCTTCTAATGATAGGATGGCAATGAAAGTGTTAAAAAAATATTTACAAAGGCTCCAACTAGAGTAAAATAGGACAAAAAGAGTCAGATATCCAGATCATTAGCTTTTGTGAAAATGAGAAAACTCATTACTATTTATTTTTTTGCTGTGGACTTTTAATAAATTATTTCAGTAGATGTTTGAGAACTATATATGAATGCTACTATATTTCTCCTTTCCTACATCATGCCTTTAAGACTAGGTGGGCATCTGAAGTGCAGTGAAACTTTTCACTTTTGTGAGAACTGCACTGTGTGTCATGATGGGAAGAAGCACTAAAGAGTGGTGCATTTGACCACTATCCTTTAAGAATTTGAAACCTCAGTTCCAATCTTGGCATGAATTTCAACTGAAATAAGTAAATACTTCATCTTTAACTCTTAAATTTTCACTGATGCCCTTGATGAAAGTATTCATTTAAATAGTTGATGTAATTGTGTAGCTCTTCCTTTGTTGAGGACCAGAGAACCCATAGCAGGGTTATTGATTTTTGAGGGAGAAATGTATGTCTCATACTCAGTGCATAAAAACTTCCACAACAGCAGATTTTTTTTCAGATTGGCAACAGGGAGCATTTTCAGATCAGTGAGAAAAAAATGAGACAACTGAGTCCCTGAAATGGGCTGCTGGAATCATTGTCACAGTTCCAGGTTCAGTTTGGCACTCACCATGGCTGCACCTGCTGATGGCATTATGTTGACAGGTACAAATCACCAGTCATGAAGGAGAAAACCATGAAACAGGCAACAACTGACTCTGACTGCATAAAGTAATTACCAATCCCTACTACTGGCAGCAGTAACTAAAAGGAAGCAGGTGGACCACCAGGGACTGTGTGTTTTCTCCCCACTCCCCAAGTACAATAGCCACCAAACATGCAGAGACATTTTGCAAAGTGCTGGCTAAAGAGAGTCTCCCAAGGATGTGACAAACTCTTGCTCTCTCTTCTTTTACCTGCATCTTTCAAATATCTACTCTCTTTCACAGAGATTTTCTGCTTGTATTTTGAAATCGAGTGCATTTTGCAACTTAAATGAATGTGCTGACTGTCAGCAGAGAAAGACAGAGTTTTTGTGTGGTGTTGAGTGGTGTGAGCTTTAGTGGCCATGTGTCTAATTAGGTGGCTTTTTTAGTGTGTGCTCTGTATAGGCTAATTAGAGGAGCCTGGCCTACATCCAGGTTATTTCTTCCTTAAAGATTTGGTTGCTCTACAGCATTGTTGGAACAGATTTGTCTTTCTGGTTCATACTGCGAATGAAAAAATACCACAGGTGGCAGAATATGAGCACAGAGCGTTACCTGCCTTGTTGATAAAGACAGACTGTAAGTTCTAAATGGATGATATTGGCACTTGTGAAAAGTCAGTTCTGTTCCTCCCTGATTATCAGAGACATTTCAGCAAAATGCCTAGCAAAGCTGCAATCACAGTAATTGCATAACAATTGCAATCACAGGCTTGTTTGGCCTTTCTGGAAGCAGAACATCTATTTGTTATACAGCTGTGGATAGGTTTGCAAATGACCTGGCAGCATCGGGTTTGTTACTGAACTGTGTGCGTTGCTGAAAAACTGTCTGGGGATCCGGAGTAATGTATGGACAGAAATTTATGGGATCTATTTTAGCTGAGCTTGGCACAACACAGAGGGGTATCCAAACAAATCCTAGCATCTCAGAGGCAGCGAGGGAGCAAGGAAGCTTTCAAAACTGAAGTCTTTGGAGCTGTTTTCCCTCCCATTGCTTTTCCTGGTTTCTGCTTTTACTTCCCATACATATATCATATTTATTACTTCCTTTCTACTCACTTCACTGTAATACTTAATAAGAAATTCTGTGTGTAACTCTATTAGCAGGCATATTCTGCCCTTCTTTCATACCCTTGATCATAGTTTGGCACTCTTTCTCACTATTTCTTGCAACTGGTGGTGGATTTATTTCTGCTCCACATAGTCCCAGATGCTGACCATATGAACTCTAATCCTTACACTAGAGCAGGGAATTGGTTTGCTGGAATATGTGCAAATATAAAGGCCAAATCTTGAGCTCAATTTGTGAAGCAGAATGGAGCTCATCAATTGCAGAGAGCTGTAAGACTTGACCCTGCATCAAATGAACTAGATTGTGGCATAGAGGTGGTGAGGCTACACAGACATTGGGCAGGGAAGGATATGTGTGATATTACAGGCAAAAAAGAGCTCTGCACTCACTTGAAAATTGGAAGAGAACTGTGCAGGAAGAAAGTTGTGCAGGTGGGTTCCTCAGGCAGCCCCTTGGGCAGTATTTTAGCTACCCTCTCCACTTATGGGAACAGGAAGTGCTGCTGTTACCACTTAGCAGATACCATCCCTCCCTTGCCTGTTTGCACTCTGTTCAGGTGGCTATCATGTCCTTCCTACCTATTTCTGTCTGTCCTGTTTCAACTCTGCTTCTCATGTTTTGCGCTTGTTCTCATTTGCACTCTCAGCTGTTTTTTGGCCCTCTTCCTTTTTTCCCCATTAACCATGCTCCTCTTTGGAGATGTTCAATGTAAATTGACAGAGTCAGATTTGGGTTTGGCACAAAGCAGCCATCTGAGCTGCAAGCCCTGCTCTGAGACTGCGGGGCTGCATGTGGTTTTGGTGAGGGATGCTGTTAGAAGATGAGTGGGCAGAAGGCATCAGCTGCTGCTTTTAATTACAATCATGGGTGCACAACAAGGAAGTCCAGAGTGAAGCTGATTTCTTTGCTGTTTTTTTCTCTGTATTTTTACCTCACTGAGTGGTACTAGAGTAATTTCTCACAAACCTATCAGTTGCCTTGAGAAAACCTGTCCCAAAGCTTGAAGGTCCTTCTCAATCTCAAACAAATCATATATTGCAGTCAGGAGGCCTAAGAAAGAGTTGGGGTCATTTTTCTCTTTTTATTCATCTGTGACTCGGAAAGGAACACGTGTGATTGTGGCAGCAAGGAGTGGCTGTTTGGCTCAGTGAGCTTCACTTAGCTCATGACTTTTCATGGACTTGTGGTGTCCTCAGTCTTGCCCAGAAAGTTACGTTTCCCCACAGGTGAAAGTAAGTAAGTCTTCCAGGTTTACCACACAGCACATTGAGGGGACAGGAAAGATGCAGAAGATAACAAGTGAAAGTTCATATGGGAGTCAGAATACTAGTCCCAAACAAAGAGTCATTGTAAGCCACTGAATGGGGTAATTCTTGCTTGAGAGCCAAAGGGCAGCATGGTTCAACATCATCTGCCTAATTTCCAGAAAAGGGAATATGAAAATACAGTGGAGGGTAAGAAAGCTGGTGTCAAAGTGCAAGAGGCTTCAATTAGAGCAAGAGAGGAGGTGGAAACCGAGTGAGCAGAGACAGGAACAGATTGTGCCAGCAGTAGGAGCTGAAATGGAATCTTGAGTGAGTCTGCAGCATGTAGGAACATCAGCGACTTCAGCAGGAGCTGGTGCCCTCCTCCTCAAGGGGAAGATAAGTAAAATGCATGCAGACTGTCCTTGTGTTATCATGGGGGAATCTTGACACAGAGGTGTCTTCTTTATGTTATTTGTTACTCCAGGTCAAGCGTCTGACAGTCTCTGATATAACTGTTAATTGACAGTGGTTTCTCAAGTCACTGTCTGATTCCACAAGGACTGAGCAGGTGATCTGTTGTATGTAGGGAAAAATGAATGGTTCCTCAACCTGCTTTGGGTAGACATCACTATTCAGCATTTTGGGAGGGAAAAATGCCTTATGTTCCTATTCCCAGGGAACTTCCAGACACAGCTTCTACAGCTCATTGTATTTTTACATTATCACAAATTAGGGTATTTTTCAATGACTGTTGCTTGGCCCTTTGATCAGCTAACCTTATGAAGGAAGCAGAATGAACTTATATCTCTGAATAGGTAAAACAAGCTATATTTCATTTCTTGCTATTGAAGTAATCATGTCTGCAGTGAGTTTGGGAGTTCAGACCTTCATTTTTGACCCTAAGGAATGAAAAGCCCTTAAACCTCTAGAAGAGGGTAAAAGCAAGAATGTGTGGAATTAAAAAAAAAACAAGCCTCAGAGGATAAAACTGCACAGTGAATTATGATTCATGCAACACAGATTGGAGCTTGTCTCGCACAAGGAATTATCAGGAAGCAACAAGTAGTTAAGGATGAACCCAGAGCATGCCTGCAGTTTTAATGGCAGGAGCCAATCCTTGCTAGGCATGTTTGTTGTTACAGTGAGCCTGATGGGTTCATTTTGGATGCTGCCACCTGAAGAGCATCGTTCTCTTCCTCTCTGACTCGAGCATAAGCACGTAAGACAGTGATCTTGCACGAGGCTTGATGTTTCAGGCAGTGTGTATCCTGCTTGCAGTAACATTAGCGGAGCATTTTGGCACATGTAGGCACACTAACAGATTGTAAAACCACACTGAAGTCCAAGGAAAAGAAGCTGTTCCCTCAGATGGCTCTCCATCCGTTGATGCAAGCCAGCCAGCTCTTCCCCCTCGCATTTCATCCCAAGACTTGTCTGGGTTTTTTTTTGTCTACCTCCTACTTACAGGCAAGGTGATAGGGTGCTGCTGGTGGTGGGTATCGTTCCAGTTGCTCTTTAGTTTTAAAGACTTCATTATCAATTCACAGCTGTACAGGTTAACTGGAGAAAGAGAAGGCAGGCATAGCTTCTTTTCTCCCACTATTTTTATCTAGTTGCCTTGTTCATATTACTCTTGTACCCCTGTTTTCTGAGATTAAGAGCAAAAAATGGTCCAAAATATGGCAACCTTAATGTGTCTCTGTTTCTGTGATCAATCCTGCAAAACCCTGTCATCCTTGCTGTGACCATGCTGGTTACAGGTTCTAATAACCTGATTTGCTGGAGGAGGTGTGAGTGCCCGAGAACTGTGTTCTTGTACTGATCAGATTTTCCTGAGAAAGGATCATGTCTTTTCTCACTGTCTCTGATGTAAATTCTTAGCATATTGACTGGCATTAATGATCTAGGAGAAAAGGTTCTCCACGTCCCTTTTCATTAATGGAGAAGTTCCCGCACTTTGTAAAAAAATAATGTATTTCATTGGTTTTGGGAGTTCTGCAGTATAATGAGGTGAATGTTCCCCTTGAGAATGACAGTTTTGCTACTTGTGCTGTTTATTTTTATGATGTTTTATGTCCTTGAGGTTCCACAGGTTGGAATATACTAGGAAAAGCAGAAAGCTGTCCTAGTTAGGACAACTGAGACCAGTTCATCAGGGTATGGGTGTAACCCAAAACTGTGTATTCTATAGCCTTCCATGCCATTTCCCAGAAACTGTTATCAATGAACCATTTACACCATCTGCCCATAGAGCCTGACTCCTCAGGCTATAAACTAGGTGTTAAGAGGCCTGTGAGATAGGAGGATGCTCCTGTCCTCACACCCTTTGTGGAACTCCCCGCCCTGGAGGGAAGTGCTGAGCATTCCTGCCTGAACTGCAGGATATATAATCTTGGAGTCTTGGAACATTTTTAACCACTCTGTGGGATCCAGAGAAGGACTGCGGCTCATCGCTCTCAAACAGACTTGGACCACCACCCTATACTGGACTCCAATCACCACTTTGACCAGACTGCAACAGCTCTCCCCCCAGCATCTCACTGCAATCACCACTTTTGACCAGACTGCAACAGCTCTCCCACCAGCAGGTTCTTCCCCTCTCCCTTTACTTTGGACTCAAGCGGGGCCCAAGGAACACCACGTTGTTCATGCCCCAGGGTACTGGGTTATACATTTGGGTTTTGTGGGTTATGACCAATTGTTTGTTTGTATGATTGTACTTGCTGTATTATTTTAGTAAATTGTTATTCTGACTTATAATCTCTCCTTTGAGTTGAGTTCATTTCCCCTGCTGGTTAACTCTTAAACCAGCACAAAGCCAAAAAGCAAATAATGTTTAATATCTGTTGGGCATTCGGCTGACACAGTGAAAAGGGAATATGGAGTTACTGGCACTTTTTTTAAAAACTGGAGGTTTACAAATTGAAATAGCCCAAGTGAAAATCTCAAAATTACGTGAGAATTGGCTTCAGTGGTTCAGATTATTACGTTTTGTGGGGGTTTTTTGTGATTCCTTCCTTCCTGCTGCAAACACTCCAGGGACACTTAAACTACCTGGTAATGATAGGCAGCTAAAACTTTCTGTGCCTTTAGGATTGCTGCAAAATACAGAGCCCAAATCTACCATCCTGTGGTGAGCTAAGGCCAGGGAAGCCCCCATGCCATGGTGGGAGAGAGACAGAGTGAGGTGTGTGTCTAGGGCATTGCCCCTGCCATGGCATATGGGTGAGATGCCCCCCTTGGGACAGGGGAAAGCCCAGTGCCCAGTGATTTATGTATTTTTAACTTTAGTCCCTCTCACTAAAAGCACTGAGTTGTACCAGGACAGTGTGTACCACAGCAGAGCGAGCAAGAGAGTGAAGCCTCTTCATCCTTTCTGAAAGGGTCTGACTGGGGTGACAGGCAAAACTTCCGTAACTCTTCGTGAAGACATTAGCATTAAGGATGGCCTGACTTAGTAATCTTTACCTTTCTCTTTCAAGAAACTTTTTGTCATATTGTCCAGAATAACAAAATAGCAAAGGCCGGGACCTGTGCTAGTGAAGGGTGACAGAGACTGCAGCCCAAGTGATTGCCTGGCAGATAGCCACCCCTGTGGCCTGTGCAAAGCATAGAAAGGGTTAAACAGCTGCTAATGTCATAAAATAAAAAAAAATCAGCTACCTGAGCTACCCTGAGAGAGGAATATCCTCAGCACCACTTCCATTGGGATTCACAAGACCCCAAGCAGCTTCCGCCTCTGAGCTCCTTCCTGGAGGTGTCTGTCTTCCTTCCACCCTTGTTGTCCCTTCAAAATGTGTGGGTTGGGGAGCAGCCAGAGCAGGTTGAGGTGAGAGTCTCTGTTTGCCCAGCTGGCTAGCACCACCTGTTTCACACTGGGGACATGTCTGTGTCTCCCATTGTGCCTGTGGCCAAGGCCTCCAAGACCCTGAGCACCTTCTTTACTACATGGTTTTCACCAAGGAACTGTACTACCAAACGAGGACTTCAACGACAAGTAGAAAACCATTTCCTGCCTCATTTTTAACTGCCTGTGAGTGGGGTCAGCGTTCATTGTGTGTATTCTCAGTGGTGTACAGCAGTCACGCAGCTCCTGCAGAGAACAAGACCAACCCTGTCAGATTTAAAATCTCTCAGTACCATGAGAGATTGTTCTGTGGTTCACAAGCTTATACCCATTTGTTGGCCGTGAGGAGCCCCCATGCATATATAAATATGCTTTGGGACCAGCTCTGCATGCCTTGCTGACCAAGGTTGTTAGCTATTATTGTGACAGACATGACAACCAAAAAAAAATATGAATGAACAGCAGTGGAGAAGTAGCATTAGTTCGGAAAAAGATTCATATTGAGCAATTTGACAGTGGGGAGTGCTTTCTCCAGGCAGAAGTTTCCAGTAACGGGGAGAACTTGGTTTTACTCAGTGATTTTTTTTTCTCTCTGTCTTTGTATCAGAGCTCATTTGTTTCATACTGATTAAAAGAAAAAGCTTTAGAACCAGCAGAAATGATTTACGGTTTAGTTCTTTAGAATAGGAAAATCAATCAAAATATTTTAAAAATAGAAGATAATAACTAGAGCTGCTCATCAAGATTTAGGACTAACTGCAGGCTTGATTGAGGACTCTAAAATTAGCTTTTATTTTATTTTTCGTGTAAGTGTGTGCAAAGCACAACACAATAATTAACAAAATGAATTGTCCCTGAAAAATGGCTTAACTGGATCTTTGTAGTAGATTAAAACAGAATATCTTTTCCTGCTGTAAATCTCTTCAGCAAATGTTCTCTGCAGGCAGTATGGTTTGCACCCTGTTCCTACCCCAGAAAATCAAGGTTTGGTTAATGGTAAAAAGGACAAAGAAATTGTAATAAAAGTTGAAGTCTTTGTGCATCCTGATAAATAAGAACAGGTGATTTCTAAGGTAAGTAAGTTTTGTGCAGAACACCTTATAGGCACAAAAAAGGGCTCTCCAGAGACTGAATCCCTATTCCACTTACTCATAATGCTGGGCTGTAATGAAGTCACTTAACTGCTCTATTGCAAAACTGAAAATACTTTAATAGATCATCTAAATGCAGCATCTGGGCATCTGTTCCAAATGTAGTTGGTCTCCTTCCTTCCTTCCCACAAAATAATGGTACTTCTTTATTCAAATTACCTTACTTTGTACAGGGCAATGGTGTTGTTATGAGAAGAAAGCAAAAGTTAATTGCTTAAAATAAAAGTACAAAAATGTTTCCAGCATGGGAATTGATAGGGATTTGTGTAAGACCCAAATTTGCTCTCTCTTACTGCCTTTAAATTAATAATAAATAATATATATATGTATAAACATTTCAGAATGAGTTAATTTTCTTCAAATGAAATAATTGTCAAATTTAAGCTAAAATTTCTGTTACCTACAAAGACACAAATGCTATAAGATAGAAAAAGAATTAAACTTTTCATCTTAGAGACATCAAATCAAATATCTTCATTTCAAAATGGTGTGGGGTTTTTTCCCAGTGGAATTTATTCTAGAAGAAATCTGGTCAAACATTAGCAAAGCTGTTCAGTCAATCCAAATACTTGGACATGTATTTTTATTCATAGGGAAAAAAAAATCTGAAAATGTTTTCCCAGCTCACATAGTTGAAGCAGGCAGAACTTTTTTATCCTCCTATGACCTCCAAGTCCTGGATAGCTCTTTCACTTAGGTCTGAACTTCTTCTAAATAAAAACTACCAAATCCAGGGCTGTTTCATGAACCATAAAGTACATTAGCTATCAAAGGGAATGGAAACTTTCCTCCATTTACTGAAGAATTAATAAGCAAAGTGCAATGACGGTTACGATTTAAGAGGCAGGAGCGCAGCCCTGGTTGCCTGGAAACAGGAGGATGCCTTTGGAAAGTCACACCAGGCTTGCTTAGGAGAGCAGTTCCAACACAAACTGATGCCCATCTTGTCCTTTTTGAAAACGTGACTTTTCTCTCTGCTTTTTATCAACACTATAATGAGTTCCAAAATTCGTTTAGTCTTTACCATATATTTCAGTGTGAGGATATATCAAGTGGTATCCAGGAATTAGAGATGGACCTGAATAACAGTCCCACATCCAAACTTAGAAGAAATGATCCAGCATTCAGATTTCATAACTGCTCTTTTTCTTTTACTGGTGATCAAACTGCTCGGAAGTGTTTAAACCTGGGTCAACCTATATAAATAGAGCAAGCAGGTTTTGCCAGAAGCCACGTATGAAGTTGGGCTCACTTTAAAGCCTGCCTTTCATCTTAACCAAGCTGATTTAAAGCATTGTGCATAAAATAAGTTATATGTCTGCAGGAAAACTAATTTCAAATCCTGACCTGTTGTGGGAAAACCAAAAGTAATCATTGTATTAACATTGCCAATGCATTCAATTTTCATACATGCTTTCCATGCAACTTCAGCAGCCAAACCATATAAATAATATCCCCTGCAGTAAAAATACCCTAGGAATTCAGTATATATTATGTCTTATGAGTATGACATTAAAATTAAACCAAATCTGGAAGGCACTAGGTTAGTAGAAAGTTCAAAAGTTTTTGTAAACATTCCAATAAGCCTGGGACTGTGTTCCTGGGCTGGTCCAACACCAGCTCAACCCAGACCAATTACCAGCTCCAGAGGTGCCAAACTGACCTACACTGTTCTGCCAGCTTTCACCTGTGCCATTTTGTAGGCATATTGAAATCTGGTGACCCCCGCAGTCAAAGGAGTAATCATGTAATTCCTTTGAAATGACCTCCCGGGCTAGTCTGAGGGACACAGCTGGGGTCCTGCTTCACCACAGAGCCCCCCACCTTTGGGCTGTGATGACCATGTGAGAAGGAAATGCGGGTATCACAGGTTTCATTGTCACAGGCCTTCGAATGTGATCACCAACTTGATGAAAGTATCCAGAATTTGACCTAATTTTGGGGTTAAAAAAAAAATCAAAATCCAACAGTTTGTCTAAAATACGTCTGCCTTCAACCATTATTTGTGCCCACTGCAAGTGAGAGCGGGAAATGCCTTGCCTTTTGAGTTGTGTTTCGCAGAATATTTAATGTTCCCAGCTTCTGAGTAGCAGAAGTAAGCAGACACACTAAGAACAGACCTTGTCAGAATTTCCAGGCATGGAAGGAGTTACTTCATTCAAAAATGAGTAAATGAAAAAAAAAACCCCAAACCTGCTTTAGAGGGCAGAAGTGGATAGATTCAGGATACCAGCCTTATGCCTTACGCACTCTCTATTTGATTGCTGGAACCTTTCATTACCATAGTTTCCCTCTGTGTTAAGGTGGAGATAATGCATTTTTCCTAGGACTATTGTGACAGCTAGTGCTTTGCCAATTGCTTTGATGTCTTTGAAGGAGAAAATACTCTATGTGTTTAAATTTAGACTGACAGAACATTGTGAATCAGGTGCAGGTGGATTTGACCAGATTCCTGTAGAGCCCTCTATTGCGTGAGGTATGGTGGTTTTATCAAATACAGCACTCCTTTTTTCATAGCTTCCTAAACCATCATGATATCCCCCATGACCTGACACTTTTGCTAAGAATTGTTTGTTCTTGCATAACTCCTGTGTGTGCTGAGAAATAAGAGGAATATTTCATGAGAGTCTTTGTGCCTGGTAATTTTATCAGTTCTTATCAGGTTGCAGAGAAAGCAGTGGCAGTAAATTGGATGTCTTACCTTGAAAAGCTTTTGAAAAGAAAACGTGACATGGTGAATAGATGCCTGGAAGGTAAGGGGTTTTTTATTCTTGGGTTACAGGAACACAGACAGGTCAATATGACAGACAGTTATGTTAGTATTCATGAGGTAACTTTCCCTTTGCCTTGAGAGCTTGCTGTAATGGCTTGAGAAACATGCTCCACTGTGGTGGCTAAATGGCAGATCGTATCCAGCATCAGAGGCTGGGGGGGTGGTGACAGGTCCTGAATGCCAGTAAAGCAGGAGCTGATGATTGCTGCAATTTGCCAGTGGCTGTGAAGTGCCCGAGACAGGCAGCGAAACCTTCCCTTTTACTTCTTTTGTGTGTGTTTATCACAGTGCATAGAGAATACTGAATGGCAGCCCAGACAAGTAAATTTTCTTGTGTCAGTGGGTCACATAGCACCAGGCATCGTGTCAAACATAGGAACCCCTCTAAGTATGCATCCTGGAATCTTAAAATGGTTCTTCTCAAATAAATAAATTAATCTTCGTATTATAAACCCAAAGGAGGAAGGGGAAGTGAGCGAGGGGGAATCCCTTGAGTATAGCCAGTCCTCAAAAATGGTCTACTTGTGTAAAATCTGAATGTTAAAATTGGGTGAATATCCAGCTGCGGTTGGATTAAATCCTTCATTTTTTTAGAAAAAATTACTAGGTTTAATGTCTTCATTTCATTATTTTTCCTAGCTCTTTTCAGTACTCCAGGCCAATACTTCGGCTGGCATAAATCAACATTATTAGGCATAAGAGTATAACAGCAGCTGAGGCTCAAGAGCTTGTATTAGATATGTTGATTTACGTTTAGCCTTACATTTGCGGTTCCTTTCCTCTGTGTTGTTTTTGTTGGTGTTTCTAGTTTGTTTTCCTATATGTAAGTGAGAACTCTTGCTCAACACCAAAGAAATAAGCATGTTACATCTATTATGAACAGACTTGCTGTAGATCCCTGTATTTGAGGCACTCACAGCAAATCTTCCACTGCTGGGGCTTGGCACATTATGGCTCACATGCCATTGCTTAGTCTTGCTGAGGCAGCATCCCCTATCAGTGCTGGCAGTGAGCAGCTACAAAGGCAGCATCAATCTCAGCCTGCTTCATCCACTGTCTGTGCCCAAATCCTACCTTCCAGCCTGCAGGAAGGCAGGTCTTGCTGTTCTTAATTGACGCATCAGGAAACAGAAGCCAAGAAGAACCATCTAGCCTGCCTGACCCTGTTTGCAGCCTAACCATGGATATACACCCAACCTCATGAGCTCTATTTTCTGCTGCTTCTCTGATGAAATACACTTAGTGACTAGCACAGCCAAAAGGAGGCAGATACTCCAAACAAGAAGCGGGCACCAACACATGAGGGTACAAATTATGGTCTAAGCAATTAAAGTTTTGTCTGATTTAGATGGAATACATTTGGAGATGTTGAGAGAATTCAGTGGATTCAGGCTTTTGTAATCCATTTGCTGTTGGGAGAGGCACAGAGAGTCTTCACAGATCGGGTCCTTGGAGCAGAGCAGACGGGTCCTCTCCAAGCAGTTCTCCTTACCAAACAGGAGAATAGGGGTTACATTCTAGCTGACATGTGGGATGCCCTACTGGACACAAGCATCCCCCCAGCACTATCATTCCAGCTAAATGTGTTATCATGGCATATATTTTGCAGGCAGATGATTTCAGCTGTTTTGTTAATTATTATTATTAGGCTGTGTAGAGAAAGCAGTGTGAAGAGGCCTCGTTGCTGCAAGCCTGGAGGTAGTTACTGAAACTAGACTTTATAAAACAAAAAACACTCTGTCTGCCCCCAGCCTCCCTGCAGTGCCTTCACCCATGTTACAGCTGGGGTGACACACAGGAAAACGCTACAAAACACCCAGGGACTGCGTGTGTCCCTGAGAAAGCAGACGCCAGGTCCTGTGTCACAGGGACACCTGCTGGAGCAAAGCCTCAGCAACAGCTGGGGGCAGAGCCAGGGTGCTGGACCACGGGTATGCTTTGAAATACAAGTAAATTCTCATTTAAATGCAACTAAGCTCTCATTATTTTCTTTCCTCAGCTAATTGTACCGCTCTGGGTCTTTGTTAAATTTCCCAGGCATCAGCACATATGAGCAGATGATTAAAAATTCTCTTTGATTTACAGGATAGCACAGATGACTGACCTTGTGCCGTATTATAGCACTTGTCAGAATGCTGCTTCTGTAACAGTGTCTCTTGCTCCTGCTGTTTCTGTGAAGAGTCCTGGCTTAGTACTTAGGGAGATGTGGGGCTGCACTGTCCCCCCTGACCAGAATGTCATCTGGAGCTGATGCTGCTGCTGCAAAACCTTGAGAAAAGGGGCTGTGTATTTTGTTCTTTCACATAAGCAGAGCAGCATATTACTCCTTGCATAATGCTATATCTAAGGACAGGCATGTTAAACTGTTACAGACAACATCCCATACATCCTTTTCCCTCGTCCTCAGTGGCAACAAGTACCCTCAGAAGCAAATTGAAGGAACAGACCTTATTCCTCAGGATGAACTGCCTGTCATGCAGAAAAGGGAACACTCCTTTGTGTGGTGGGTATTTCTATCCTTGTGCTGTGGAGCAGTAGGGATAATAGCTGTTAGTACTGGCTTTAAAAGATTTACTGCTTAAGCATTTAGGAATAGTAAGTCAATCACTTTAAATCACATCTCTAACAAGGAAATTTCATTCTGAATTCTAAAGTATTAGTAGTACCCTTAGGAGCAGTATCATTTGGGATTGGTAAGGCCATAAAGTACAGTTCTTTTTTTATCTTGTCCACTAAGCAAGCACCTTTGAATCATTCTCCTGCAGCTGTGGTAGTGTATTGCTAATTGTACAACTGATGATGCCTGGTCATCATCTCTCTGTGCCTCTAGTGAGCTGTTTTCAGTTCCTTCCATGCAGGTCGGTTTGCCTTTCATCAGACATTCATCATCATTTATGATGATCAAAGAGTAGTGATCTGTAAGGTATTTGAAACTGAGGTCCCTTTCTGAAGGGCTGCTCTCCAGCCACTCTTCTCCCAATTTATCCTTGTGCCTGACATAAATTACTCTGTCCTAGGTGCATAATCTGGCATTTTGACTTGTTCAGATTTATCCCGTTAATCACTGCCCAATCTCCCAATCTATTTAGATCCCTCCGCAAGGCATCTTGAAACTGTTAATGCAACATTTTCAAAAACA